>NC_069368.1:54210000-55410000 GCF_021730395.1 Mercenaria mercenaria
CTGAAACTTACCTTATGGTCAGACCAACCCACTACATTGATAACATGGTAAAACATGTGGGTTAGTATATTACGATGCCTGTGATCAGCTGATACATCTGTTAAGGTTTAAATCCTTTAAAAACGTATATATTCAACAAAGATTCAAACAGGAAGATTATGTTCAATTAATGGTGATGTCTCAATTTTAAGTCTCTCAAGAGAAAAACTTTAGTTCATTCAGGTCACTGGCACCAGATCAGAAAGAAAATGCTTCTGTACATGTTATACCCTACCCCTAGGTATCATATAAGAACCATGATCGTGAACGGGAAAATATACTAACCCATTTCAATCGCGTATTTCATACCTAAAAGACGCAGTTCAGTAAATGTGTACTATTGATATTAAACAAGTGGTAATTTATCTTCATTCGTGCACCTTTCACATTGTCTCAATATTCCATATTGCAGAGATGCTCCACATATTTTATGCTTTAGTCAACGTTGCAGAAAAAACTTGCGGGAACTCCCCTAATGAGCATCCGGTCTAGAAGCGCATGTCTCCCCCAATGCAAAGTCCTATAGGCACGAAGTCAATAGGGGTCTGGAGCGAAAGTCAAAGAGACACTGATGGTTGGCTGCAATAGGGATCATCTACTTGGCATGTCCAGTCATCCTGCTAAATTTCAACACTAGTGGCCTAGTGGTTCTCAAGTCACTGTTCAGGCTCCTGTGACCTTGACCTTTGATCAAGTGACCACAAAATAAATAGGGGTCATCTACTCTGCATGTCCAATCATCCTATTAAGTTTCAACATTGTAGGTCAAGTGGTTCTCAAGTTATTTCCAAAAAATGATTTTACATGAACAGGCCACTGTGACCTTGACCTTTATTAGACTGACTCCAAAATCAATAGGGGTCATCTACTCTGCATGTTCAATCATCCTATGAAGTTTCAACATTCTGGGTCAAGTGGTTCTCAAGTTATTGATCGGAAATGGTTATCAATGTTCAGACCCCTGTGACCTTGACCTTTAACGGAGTGACCCCAAAAACAATAAGGGCCATTTACTCTGCATGAACAATCATCCTATGAAGTTTCAACATTCTGGGTCGAGAGGTTCTCAAGTTGTTGATTGGAAATGGTTTTCCATGTTCAGGCCCCTGTGGCTTTGAACTTTAACAGAGTGACCCTAAAATCGTTGGGGTTCATCTACTCTGCATGACCAATAATCCTACGAAGTTTCATCATTCTGGGTCAAGTGGTTCTCAAGTTACTGACCGGAAATGGTTTTCAATGTTCGGGCCCCTGTGACCTTGACCTTTCACAGAGTGACCCCAAAATCATTAGGGGTCATCTACTCTTTATGATCAATCATCCTATTAAGTTTCAACATTCTGGGTCAAGTGGTTCTCAAGTTACTGACCGGAAATGGTTTTCAATGTTCAGGCCCCTGTGACCTTGACCTTTAATGGAGTGACCCCAAAATCGATAGGGGTCATCTACTTTGCATGTACAATCATCCTATGAAGTTTCAACATTCTGGGTCAAGTGGTTCTCTAGTTATTGATCAGAAATGGTTTTCAATGTTCAGGCCCTTGACCTTTGACGGAGTGACCCCAAAAACAATAGGGGTCGTCTACTCTTTATGACCAATCATCCTATGAAGTTTCAACATTCTGGGTCAGGTGGTTCTCTAGTTATTGATTGAAAATGGTTTTCAATGTTCAGGCCCCTGTGACCTTGACCTTTGATGGAGTGACCCCAAAATCAATAGGGGTCATCTACTCTTCATGACCAATCATCCTATGAAGTTTCAACATTCTGGGTCAAGTGGTTCTCTAGTTATTGATCGGAAATGGTTTTCAATGTTCAGGCCCCTGTGACCTTGACCTTTGACGAAGTGACCCCAAAATCAATAGGGGTCATCTACTCTTCATGACCAATCATCCTATGAAGTTTCAACATTCTGGGTCAAGTGGTTCTCTAGTTATTGATCGGAAATGGTTTTCAATGTTCAGGCCCCTGTGACCTTGACCTTTGATGGAGTGACCCCAAAAACAATAGGGGTCGTCTACTCCAGCAGCCCTACAACCCTATGAAGTTTGAAGGTTCTAGGTCAAATGGTTCTCCAGTTATTGCTCGGAAATGAAGTGTGACAGACGGACGGACAGGGCAAAAACAAAATGTCTCCTGGGGGAGACATAATAAGTCAGCTGTCTGGTTTCTCCTTATAAAAGAATTGAACACTGGAATGACCAAACAAACAAACAGCAGTGATCAGAAAGTGATTCTGTCTGATTTTAATCTCTCAACTTTGGTCCTTTTCAAATAAAAAAAAAAACATTCTTGCAGCAGGTCTATAGCGTACAGCATTTAAGGCATCGCCACAGTCACAACTCAGTATCAGTTCATATTTTCAGGCCGAGTATTTTTCTCTTGAAAATTGCACTAAAGCCTTAACAGCTGGTCAAATTATCATCAACATAAGAAGCATATGATGATTTATAGTACATATGCCGCTTGTAAAATATTTGAGTCTCGTTTAGACCGAAAATTTACGCCAAAATATTGAAATTTTATATGCAGTAGAACTCCAATATAAAAAATATTACAAAGACAAAATTTAGTTAATTTCATAGTACAGTATGTATACTGCAAACTCCTATGGATTTTTGTCGAAATTGTTTCTGGTTATTGCATTAGACACAAAAAGACGACCCCATGTAAATTTAATTTAAAATGTTGTTTGTACATGCATTACTGACCACAGGTAGCCAGGTAAACCTATACATAATCCTATAATATCACCTGTTTATATACATGTACATTGTGTGAACAGATAACACAAATTGGATAAATTGATGGTGTTGGGATTTTTGTGTATAATTCAGTAATCAGGTAAAATTTCAAAATAATTTCTGAAGACTTTATTCTTCACGGTCTGCTTTACAATTGGCTGTAATTATCTTTGAAATGTATTGAATATAATTATATTGAGTTTGACTGCAGATAAAATTGCAAAATTTTGTCATAAAAAATATCGAATAAAGGCATAATACAGGCAGTGAAATGCACATGCTTCTACTTGCATATATTCACATAGATATTTAAAACATAATTATGACAAATTTATTGACTTTATAGTTACCACTTAGTCATCTTTTATTTTTATGAAAATTTGCATGTAAAATTTTGAGTCAAATGGCTGCCACTGTAGGCGATGCCTTAAAGAAGGTATCTAAAAGTATAAACACTATCTCTCAGAAATTTATAAGCATTTCAACAAATCCTTTCATAAAACTTCATGCGCAAGCTCAGACTTTGCTTACAATTAACTGGTCTACATTTCAGCTCATGCTGTGCTACAGACAACCATAAGCTCAAGTCTGAGACACGTATTAACCTTTATCCTGCTGAATTTCTAAACAGACTGGTCCATCGTTCAATTTGGGCAATATCATTTATTATTCAAAGGGGTGTTCACTGATAATTTAATGACTGGATAGCGAGCAGTGTAGACCAAGCAGGCTCATCTTGGTCTGCAATGATTGTAAAGGCAGAATGGCCAACAGGCTAACTGTTAAAGTTTTTACAGACTTTATTTTCACAGAAAGGATACAATCATGGTCAGACAGGTGGTCTAATTTTTCATCATGGTCAAACAGAAGCAGCGTAATCACAGCAACCAAGAAGCATACTGCTCCACGTATCTGAAATGGAAAAATGAATTATCTATCAGCATGTCTGGCATCTCAACAGTATCAGTATATATCTCACAAGCTTTTACATATAATCATTACAGTATTATATACATTGTTTCACACTCTACTGTAGTTACTGTAGTTACTGTAGTAAAGTCATCAACCTGTTAATGAAAGTTTTGATAAAAGTGGATAAAAAATGTAAGGGTATTAAGGAAGCTAATTTTTTACTGAAATCTTTAGTTCCCCAGCAGGAAAACGGAAATATACTTTCCTGAAAAAACTGTAAAGTCCTGTCTCTCCTGAAAAAACTGTAAAGTCACTAGACAGGACTCTTCAGAAATTACCAAGAATTCTAGAGCAATATTTTGCCTTCAATATGGTCAATCTAATTTTGGTCAAGTAACATTTTCTTCCTATTTTTGGGCAAGGAATGATAATAATTGAGCCGCACCATGAGAAAACCAACATAGTGGGTATGCGACCAGCATGGATCCAGACCAGCCTGCGCATCCGCGCAGTCTGGTCAGGCTCCATGCTGTTCGCTTTTAAAGCCTATTGGAATTGGAGAAACTGTTAGCGAACAGCATGGATCCTGACCAGACTGCGCGGATGCGCAGGCTGGTCTGGATCCATGCTGGTCGCACACCCACTATGTTGGTTTTTCCATGGCACGGCTCATATTATGAATATAAGTATCATGTTATTACATTTGCTACATAAAATTTATCTCCTATGGCAATTTTAGCAGAAATTTATCACAAATCTAAGTTTGTAAAATTAAGATTACCTTCCTTTTTCATCAAGATAGATTGGAAATAAATAATTTAATTAATTTCCAAGCTACAAGCAGATTTAACACTAGGTTCAGATTGTAGAAATTTCCCGATATCTACCAAATGGAAATGGAAATAAGATAAACCATCTTTAAACCTTAGCCTGCTAAATTTCTAAAATGGACTGGTCCACCATTCAATTTGGGCCGTACCATTTATTATTCAAAGGGGTGTTCACTGAAAATTTACTGACTGAATAGCAAACAGTCAGACCATGATCAGCCTGCACATCCTGATCTTGGTCTGCACTGGTCGCAAAGGCAGAATCACTTGCCGCTAGCAGGCTAAAGGTTAAACCAGGACAGTACATTCTTTCTGAAACAAGAGGGCCATGGTGGCCCTATATTGCTCATGTGAGTCAAATGGATAAATGATTTCATGGTTGAGGACCTCTACACAGTTCTTTCTGCCAAATATCTAAGCTCTAGGTCTGGAGACTATAGACAAGAAGATTGCTTTAAGTTTTTCTTATATCAGTGTATGTAAACAAGCGACCCCTTGTGCAGAGCCATTTTTAACCATAGGCCCGGACATGATTTCAACAAATTTGCTAGAAGACCACTACACAACAAGGCTACATGTCAAATATCTAGGCCCAGGGCATTACAGTTTTACACAAGAAGATATTTAAAATTTTTCTCATATAAGACTACTAGCATGTAAAACAAGTGAACACAGGGCAGGGGCCAAATCTGATCTCAGGGGCATGACTTGAATAAAAAGATGGATGGTGGGTGATCACAATAGCTCACCGCAAAGTTTGTGATTTTACTATATGCTTCTACATCTACCATTTTCCAGTAAGATTGTTAAGTTAGTACAAAATCATGACTCACCTTTGCTGGACTGGCACCAGAGTTTGTAAACAGTGTACTTCCCCATGCTATAACAATGATATCGCTGTGTTCATATAGCAATATTGTACGTAGAGGTCCACACAAAGACAGGCCAAACATCCACAACACTCCGAGTATACACCCAACAAATGCATGGCGAGTTATACGGAACCACTGTATAATTGTATAAATACATAAAAACACCTTTTAAAATCGAAAGTCCAAATTTTCAATAATATTTTCTAACTTTTGTCAACAATACTTAAATCTTTCTTACTCAGAACATTTCAGTCACAAGTCAAAACCAAAATAAGACAGGAAGGAAGGCCACAAAAAGGATTATAATGAAACTAACATTTAAAACTTAAGAATCAGTTCAGGACTGTGCAAAACTGATACACCTTGATGCAATACTGATATCTCAATCAGTTATAATAATTGAGCCGTGCCATAGGAAAACCAACATAATGGCTTTGCAACCAGCATGGATCCAGACCAGCCTGTGCATCCGCGCAGTCTGGTCAGGATCCATGCTGTTCACTTTCAAAGCCTACTGTAATTAGAAAAACCGTTAGCGAACAGCATGGATCCTGACCAGACTGCGCGGATGCGCAGGCTGGTCTGGATCCATGCTGGTCGCAAACCCACTATGTTGGTTTTCTCATGGCACTGCCCATATATGAATTGATAACACTGACACAAGCGTACCTATTTAAGATTTTTTGGAGATGCAGCCTCTAACTAGTGCTTTTTACAAAACAACATTATAGATTTTTGCATAGAATAAATTACCATTAATATATCAGCTGTTTATCTAACTAACTTTACCTGATTTTTTGTGATTGGTTTCCCTGATGAAAACGGCTTTTGTAGCAAGACAAGTGGTATAGTAGCTCTGAAGAAGAGAAAAACAGCCCATAGATTATAATAGAACCTGAATAAAGGCAATACAACAGCTCCATTAAATTTCTTTCCATTCCTACAATCCTTTTTGAAGAAATGAAACAGATTTGAAACATATGTCTTACTTGCTATTTGTGTTAAACAAAAGCTTTTTGTAAAAGACATACAATGCTTTCAAATGATGGTCTGGCAGAAAGAAGTGGGTAGGCACTTTTATATGTCATGACCTTGACATTTGAAAAAATGTTTTCAAAAACAACTGGGGGTCATCTACTGACTACAGGCAATCCTCATATATATGAAGTTTGACAGCTAAAGTGTATCAGTTTCAAGGTCCCTGTGACCTTGACATTTGACCTGTAAACCCCTAAAACTTGTACGGTCATCTTAGACCACAAACAATTATCCTGTGAAGTTTGACAACTGTATACCAAAGCTTTCTTCAATTATTGAGCGGAAACCATTTTCAGTCTCGAAGTTACTGTGACCTTGACCTTTGACCTTCTAACCCCAAAACAACAGGGTGAACTTCTACCTGATCATTGTACATGTAACTGGATGACAGAAAAATGCAATAAATGTTTTGTTTAAAATGCTAAAATATCATGTATGAAATACATATTCTGCAAGTTAATACAAGTTATAGTTACCAGGAAGTATTAAGAGTTTAACATATACCTACCCTGCTTTGACAACAAACAGGAAGAGCACAACAGGGATGAGTTTTAATAGATCATAAGCCAGGAATAATCCCACACCTCTCAGGAACTTGGCTAAAATTAACAATCCAATATACACTGCTGCCCTGAAAGTCAAAAATACAGTTTCAGCTACCTTAAAAACGATTAAATTTTATACTATTTCCCTAAGATTTAAACTATACATCCTTTTACCATTAATGTAATGACTTAAGAGGTTGTAACCAGACACATGGGTACATTTTTTAGCCAGGATTTTTAATACTCATTGTAGTGAAGGAGAGGTGCCAAAAACGCTGAAATCGCTCTGGGTATAGTCAGTATACTCATGGATTTTTAAAAGGCAGTGGCTAGAGAACCAGAACCGGTTCACTAAACAACGCACTTACTCGACCGGAAGCAGTCCTCCAGCCTTCGCTGCCTATATAGATAATATATGCATAGAGGCTAGAGGACAAGAATTTTTTCTATACACATAACTGCTGATATGTATAGTTAATAATGATAATATTTTGTCATATTGGTAAATATTAAATTAATTAAATGTTGTCGATTCAGCGAATCAATTGTGGGTTTACTTGTTCATTTATGTTTGTTTAACTTTACACTGTCTTGATATCTTATTCTGCAGTATACGTTGTCTGCTATTTTGATATTAAGACATTTACCTTTAAGTACGAATTACTAGCGAGTCGTTATCGGCACAGAAGCTGTTATATTATAGTGAGAAGGTAAATACGCATTTACTGCTACCAGTACCAGGCACATAATGGATATTGTTTCAAATGTTAAAAAAAATCAATTGAACCACGTCATGTGATAGTTATTACACATTTAGTGTAGTCTTAAGATTTATAACACTTAACTGCTGTGCCTGGTTAAAAACAAAGAAGGAAGTGTTATTTCTGTTATTGTTAAGCTGTCCAGTATATACATGACTTGTGCCTCAACTTTACAACAGCAAAAGATTGTGCATAATAGCAACTATGATGAAAAAAATTAAACATTAAATGCTTCCTGATGTTCTATTCATAATTTTAACATGTCCAAAACATTGCGAAATGATACTAATTTCACTTGGGTAATGATTACATTTTACTCGGACTTTATCATAGACTCCTTGCGTAAAATCTGAAATTTTAAACTAAAGTCAAAGTGTTAAATACATATAATATTTCAATGAAACTTTGAAGTTTTGTTGTTTGTAGCATCATCTGGGGCATGTGCAGTGAAAAACCTAAATTTGAGTTCTGAAATAGTGTGATATTTACTTCTAAATTCACTATATGTTCATTGTAAAAATACTTCGACTGGCAGGTACTCGAAAATACAGCTCTCTGATTGGTCAGTTAGGACCCCTGATGTTATGGTAAAGTTATGAATATTCCTCTGTCTCGTAATTCCGAGCCTTCTCATTGAGCCGAGCCTTTAGAAATTTTGCACTTGCAGCTATTTCCTGTTTCTAAATTTTATGCATGTTGTGGCAAATCACATGACAGTTGAACAAGAATAAAAAGAAAATCGTATTACTCACATTAAAATAGAAATATACATATCAGAAAACTTTGGTACAAAATTTGCTTATCTAAAACCACTGGGGTAATATATCACCTTCTTACAGGAAATAGAAACCACTCATTGTGAAACTTTTTTATCTGCAAACACTATTATATATCTGTTCTTAATTTTAAAAAAGAGCCTTAGTTTTTGAGAGCTAGTACAAATGATCACAAGTCTCTGTAAGTCGGTTCAACGAGAAAGTATCTGGCTGTTTCAGGGTGAGGGTCATCTTCTGAAAGTCTGGATTATTCATCTAGACAACAATCCTAAGAAAATCTCTTCATGGGGATTTTTTACCTGTAAGTTTAGATGATTATCAAACTATAGCAAAAAATCTTTTGAAACTTAAATATGTTACTGGCAAGAACTGAAAAACCGGTTAAGGGGCTCGGAATAACGAGAAGGCAGTGGCTACAATTACGGTACTTTAATCCTAGCCTCCAATTCTAGGATTACGGAAGTTCCAAATTTCTAGACACACCTATGAGGATAGGCTAGGATTACGGAAGTACTTAAGAGGCATCAAATGTATGTTAGGACATGCATAAATGTTATTGTTAACTTACTTATTTCACTTAAAATAGCGTGTTTTTTTTCATGCCTGCCATATTATTCCCATTCTCATCCATCAGAAGCTAAAATCCTGAGATGAACTTCATCCGGGGAACCATGGTAGACCTCTGGTATGCGAGAATGTATTATTCTGTGTTATCAACCAGCCATTTCCAGTTAGTTTAATCTTAAAGAAACAGGTGAAATCAACACCCGTATACATACGTTTTTCTTTCCAAAACCACATTATTTATGTTTTTTTTTTTTTGAAAATTATTATTATTATTATACCACACTTATATAGCACTCTTTTCATACAAAACATGTACGTTCAAAAGTGCTTTACAAAAACATAAAGAACACATACATACATGTAAATATATTGGTAAAAGATTAAAAAGAATAGTATATAAAACAAGATCATCCATAAATTATGTTCAATGTTAAATTACATTATGAGAGCAATCCTTTTCTCAACACGAAACAAATCTGTCATAGTTTGTTTTGGGTTTAACGCCATTTTCAACAGTATTTCAGATTTTGTTATTTTATATAACATGTGCAGGCACTAGACAACTTTTGGGGACAGGTACCCATACCCTGCGGAAGGGGAATTTTCCGTCATTTTGAGACAAAAAGTTTTTAGCCATATAAAAGTTACTACTTTTCACATTATTAATACTGTTTTCAATCATTTCTAACTAATGTAACTATATTACAGCAGTAACCTTCCTTAGAGGCACTATAATATAACTTTAAAGACAGTTCATATCTAGTTGTGTCAAACAACCTATTAGGGGAATTTTCTTCTGAGAAAGGGGAAAAAACGAGTGCCCTGATGTGTGAAAAGAGATGCGTTTTCAAAGATTTTTTAAATGCGGACATTGAGCCTGAATCTCTGATGCTTGCTGGGAGGGCATTCCAAAGCTTAATTGGAGCTGCATGCTTGAAACTTCTGTCGCCATACATTACTGTTTGACTCCTCGGTACAACCAAAGACACCGGGCCATTTGCCGACCGTAAGTCTCTACGAGGCTTGTACTAGTCCAGCATATCGACAATGTACTTGGGAGATTCATTGTGCATGGCTTTGTATGTAACTTGTTAGTGTCAAGAAAATTGGCAGACAAATGAAAAATTATATATATTCTTAATAATAGCTTAAAAATATTTTTTAAAATATTCATTACTTAAAATTTTATGATCTGATTTTGCCTGTCACTTTAGATTTCTGCGCATATAGAACCTGGCGAAATAAACACCCGTATATGTTTTTGTATTTCGTTTTCGCTATTTTAAGTGAAAAAAAAAGCAAGTTTACAACATCATTTAAACATGTCTTAACATATATTTGATGCCTCTTAAATACTTCCGTAATCCTAGCTTATCCTCATAGGTGTGTCTAGGAATACGGAACTTCTGTAATCCTAGAATCGGAGGCTAGGATTACGGTACCGTAATCGTAGCCACTGCCTAATGAGAAAAGGGCATATATCGATATGCACTAAGTTATGGAGGCAGTAAACAGTTTTCAGCTGTTAGTGTCGAATTGGCCGGGGTGAAATTTACAAATAAGAGGGAATTTACGGAATGAAGTGCATATTTGAACTTGTAAATAATAATAATTGCTAGAATTGAAGTTTCAGCGGCTAGAATTGAGTTTCACTTATTTAAAGAAAATCAGTTGAGTAGCCTTGATCTTGATAGTATGACGTAATGACTTGCAGGAGCGTATACATGCTTCCTCTGAGCTGGCTTAAAGGTGGGGTTGTCATTTTAGCAGGGGCCTCAGAAAAAGTGGAATAGTGAAAAAAACGGTAGATGGCCCATATATTTCAGCTTATTTTCAGATTTTACCGTGTTACTGGAGTATGGAACAGTGTAGCAATTGGGGCTATCATTTTCAGGGAATTTTCTGCAGCGATTGAAAAATTGGCAAATTTAGCTTTTTTCGTCATCATTTCCGCGACCGGGAGAGCACAAAATCAGGTCTTGTAAACAGAAAACTAGATATTAGAGATGTATTGCAGATGGTTTGTAACGATAGACATACAGTGATGTTAATGTTGCAATATCTTATTTCAGGTGTGTGTTACAGACTTTTGTGAGGTTTTGAAAGTTAGGTAGGCGACTCTAGGCCGAGAAGCTCAGAAAACTGTTTACTGCCTCCTTAAGAGCAAATCTTGAAAATTTGTAAGTTCTTCCATGTGCATTTATTTGATGTCTTAGAGGTTTTTCAGCATGATTTGTGAAGGAATATGAGTTTTAAAGTTAATTTTGAAGCAAAATGAGAGTTTTTAAGAGCAATAACTAAGGGGAGGTAACCGCGATTCAGACATGAAAGTCAGTTTAATAGTGTTTTCCGAGCCGATATAATGAAAGATATATCTGTTATGACAGCATTTTAACTTAGACATATGCCTACTGTGACATTAAAGTCGTCAAATAAGGCATTTACATGCAAATTCATTGATTTCTATTAATTCAGTAAGCTTTTTTAACAGCAAAATAGCGGCTCGGACTGCGGAACAGACCTCGGGGGTACTTGCGGCAGTATGTCCTCTGAATCAGTATTTCGTTGTTCGTTTCAGTTTAGAATTTATGTACATATTGCATATAACATAGACTCCAGTCACAGCACACAAAGTTTAGAGAATAGACATCTTTTTTCCTGAAATAGATGGGTTTTGAAAGGTTTGTCTCAGAAGTAACGTTTTTCTCATATTTCATCACTCGCGGAAAGTGATCATTATCAAATTGAGGTCTTAACATGGACTCGTGGTCTGATGCAGTCAGTTCTATGGGTTGAAAGTCATGTACATCATAGCTAAATAGCACAGTGCAGATAATTATCTTCAAATAGACACCATTTAGTGTCTTGGAATAGACAAATTAGCATGTAGTGGTATATTTTGTGAAACGTTAAGACGGTGACATATGGTGCTCATGCATGTGCTTGTAGCTTCCTGAAGTAGGTCCAGCACAGTACCAGTGACTTAAAAATTGCTATAATAATTCAGCCAGCTTGGCAGCTGACCATATCTATATACTAAAAACATGGTTGAGACCTCATTTTTGTATGCAACGGGCCTTAAATGAAACTATAATGTTACTAGTTAATTTCGGTACGCGTTCCTGGTAGAATTTTTGCATACATGATGTACTCCAGTTGTCAAAATTTTCAACAGCATATGTTGGATATGTATGAAATTGGGTTTCTTTTGGTCATAATTGATTAAATTACAAATAAACAGCAAATGTCATACTATTGGGGTCACTTTTGTCTCCCTTAAGGAGGCAGTAAACAGTTTTCAGCTGTTAGGGTCGAATTGGCCGGGGTGAAATTTACAAATAAGAGGGAATTTACGGAATGAAGTGCATATTTGAACTTGTAAATAATAATAATTGCTAGAATTGAAGTTTCAGCGGCTAGAATTTGAGTTTCACTTATTTAAAGAAAATCAGTTGAGTAGCCTTGATCTTGATAGTATGACGTAATGACTTGCAGGAGCGTATACATGCTTCCTCTGAGCTGGCTTAAAGTGGGGTTGTCATTTTAGCAGGGGCCTCAGAAAAAGTGGAATAGTGAAAAAACGGTACGGATGGCCCATATATTTCAGCTTATTTTCAGATTTTACCGTGTTACTGGAGTATGGAACAGTGTAGCAATTGGGGCTATCATTTTCAGGGAATTTTCTGCAGCGATTGAAAAATTGGCAAATTTAGCTTTTTTCGTCATCAGTTTCCGCGACCGGGAGAGCACAAAATTCAGGTCTTGTAAACAGAAAACTAGATATTAGAGATGTATTGCAGATGGTTTGTAACGATAGACATACAGTGATGTTAATGTTGCAATATCTTTATTTCAGGTGTGTGGTTACAGACTTTTGTGTGAGGTTTTGAAAGTTAGGTAGGCGACTCTAGGCCGAGAAGCTCAGAAAACTGTTTACTGCCTCCTATGCAACTCGAAAATTAACCAAAGATCTTACGCTGATGACGGTCCTCTGTAAATAGCATGCTTTGGTAGTATGTTCCCTCCATAGTCTGCCATATCTTGTACGATAGCAAAGTTCCTTTTTTATGATTTACTGACGACTTGCACTACGTTATAAAGGAACTTTGGAAGATGAATAGTAATCGGACATAAATGTTACTTAAAATACTTTTAAACAATTTATCTGCAGTCTTGTGAATTTTTCATAAATCAACTGGTTTAACTGAGCTGAACCACATATTTCACGTCAGTTAATTTCACGTAAATATAACGTTAACATTTCTTTCACAAAATATTTCATACTGGTAATGTTGTCAGTCCATTACAGACCGGAAACGGAAATGAAGTCGATGTGGTGACTGGTATGACATCGACTTCATAAATACCGAAAGACACCGAAAAACAGAAAGACACCGAAAGATGCCGAAAGACACCAAAAACCATTATAAAAACATATGAAAGAAAGTAAAAAAGATGTTTAAGATATATTTTATGACGAAATATATTAAATAAAAAGCATTTGATCATTAATTAGATTTTGCAAATAAGATTTTGTTGATGATTAAAGTGTCCTTCTGTTATGCGCAATGTAGCATGATACCGAAAGACATCCTAAATCACGTTCAATACATAGAAAAATAATTAATTTCGAAGTTTAAACTATATATTTTGTTATTCTAGTCAATAAAAAAGACATTTGATGACTTATTTTATTTTGAAAATAAGATTTTTTTGTTGATAAATGTGTCTTTCGGTAATGCGGATGACACCGAAAGACATCCTAAATCATGTTCAATACATAGAAAAATAATGAATTTCGAAGTTTGAAATAAATCTTTTGTTGTTCCAGTTAATAAAAAAGACATTTGATGACTTATTTTATTTTGAAAATAAGGTTTTTTTTTGTTGATAAATGTGTCTTTCGGTAATGCGCAATGCTTATTAGTATCAGGAATATAGTGTCTTTCGGTAATACGTTATGTAAAACGCCCTTTAGATAGATATTCAAATAATGAATTGCATAATTTTGTTGTTATACTTCATAAAAAAGACATTTGGGGACTTATTAGATTGTGCAAATAAGATCGAATAATCATTGCTTAGAGAAAGTGTCTTTCGGTATTGTGTTATGTCTACATAATGATACCGAAAGACATTGTGAATCACTGTTAATACATATATTATTACGATGTTATAGTAATGATATATTTGATTATGTTAAACATGTATTAATGGATACAGGTATCTTTCGTTAATTTGAATATTTCTTTTAAAAGCATTTTTATTCATTCATAAAGTGTATACATGTATTCATTTTTAAATAAATGTGTCTTTCTGTAATAGTCCGATGCAATTAAAAAAATTTGTAATAAATTGTTTTATCATTGGATCAATTGTTCCAGTACAGTAGTAATTAAAATAATTGTGGTTGATAGTTTGTTTGTTTGTTGTTGGTTTTTTGTTGTTGTTTTTTGTTGGATAACCCGATCATCGGATAAATTATAACTGAATAATTTAAGACCTCTTTGAACTTCTGTAATCTGTTACTTTCTTTCGGTAACGAGGTGATGATTTAATCATTTTTAAGGCGATTAGATCGGCCCTTCACATTTATCAATAAGTGGTGTCAATAACTAATTAGGTATCAGATAATCCATCAAAGCGGAGTGATGTTTATGTTAATGTAATTAAAGTGTACGCCGTTAACTGGCAGTATCTCTCGTTTAAATTCGAGAATTTTCGTGGAATTCACTATCTAAAATAAATTAATGCATTATGAAACAAATTAAACTATATATTTCCAAAAAAAAATTAAAAGTAATAGTTTACAGATAGATCTGTCTAAATGTATAGAAATATATTTTAAAAAATCAAAGTAAGCTACATTTGTCGTAATTCGCGTACGTAACAAATACGTTAAGCATTATTATTGGCTTACTAGTATGTGACTTTCAAGTAATAGCTGTTTTTCAACTTACCCCTGGAATGTTTTTTTTCTATAAGGCTCATTATTTTGTTTCAGATTACGAACTGCACTTCTTTCAAAGAACAAAAACACACTCAAAAATGCTGCCAAAACTGAAAGTAAACTGTTAGAAACTTAAAAAGTTACACCGGCAGAATGTGATATAAATTTGACAGAATACAGCGAGACTGACAGAACATCAGTGCAAATTCTTCAACTCTTTCATCCTGCAATGCTGATGGATGTCAAACCTTTGCCGACAGTTGGTGATGGAAACTGTTTATACAGAGCTGTTTCATGCGCCATGTCCGGGTTAGAAAATAATCATGAATTGTTAAGGCTTTTGACTTCATTAGAACTCGTTCACAATGAAAATTACTACAAAAATACAAGCTTTATAGGTGATGTAAGAATAGTCAATAGTGACTACGACAAATTGTTACATGATGCCATATTTATAAACTCTTTCTCAGAGATGGCCCACTTGTACGCTCTTAGCGCGGGGATTAATAAATCAATTGACTCAAACTACCCACCACAATTCAACCATATGTATACTTCAGGGCCTTTCACACGTAGGGTTGTAGGCAGGTCAGTGCCAGATACTGCACCAAAATATGTATTATGTGGACACAAATGTCAGTTCCAACTTCAATGAAAGTTTTCAAACCCAACCACTTTGTACCATTGATATCTGTGAAGAATTCTACTGACACAATTGAAATAAACTGCAATGAGTCAAATGTTTCGGCCACTGATGAACACGAACCTTTGCATTCCAGATGTGATGAGTCTGCTTCAGTTTGTGATGAAAATAGTTACGGTGTTAGCTATGAATTAAATGTGACGGAAATCCCTGTTGATGATATATTTGATATAGATAATAAGGGTAAGGTTGAGTTTGCAGACTTACACTTGAGTGAAGCTGATAACCCGTCAGTCCAGTCAGTATTACGGAGCCAGATGAAGTTGAGATTAAGGTTGACACTGCGGACTCACACTTGAGTGATACATTATCTGGCACTGATATACCGGTCAATAATGTTGTGCAAGATGATGTACCACTTTCGTCTGAGTCCAACGTGAACACCGACAACCAGGGGACCCTTGACCGTGGGTTTTTGGATACCGGCGCTGCAGTACAATTATTACAAAATAGTTCGTCTGGTCTTGATAAAATCGGGGGTGGGGGTGGGACTGAAACAAAATGTGTATTTCATTATAAAAAATTCCCTTAAATTAGATAAACGGGCAAAAAATAAACATAGCTGCTTTTCGGACGACTGTGGTGTATGGGACTCTTCTAGTGGGACAACCCCAAAATCTTACTACCTCATGGTCGGCCAGGGGGACCTCACTTTAGTGTTTTTTTAAGAATGGGATGTACTGCACCCGGAAAAGAATTTAACGGAAAACCGAGTATGTGCCATTGAATCCGCAACCTGATACATCTCAGGTTGTGGTTATTCATCGGTATTATACCACGTTGAAGTTGGGTCGTTCGTACAAGAAAAGGGTCACCTGGTTGGGTGAAGGTGGAATTTCTAGTGTTTACGCCATTGTGGAATATATTGGTAGTTTTCCGGGCCTTGGTCCGCATGGCAATTTCCGACAACAGTCCGATCGCACCGAATATACCAGGACTCCGGACTATGTCATGGACGAGGTAAAAGACATGTTGCCAAAGTTTAAACCCAAGCAGATCCTGGACTCAGTGTCAAACAAATACGACGACATAGATAGGCCAAAAGGTATTCAGACAATATTAGACAAAAAGAAGTACGTTAACGCACAGACAGGACAAAAGAAAGGGTCACGTAAGAACATAGCCGATTACATAACTCAGCTTGAAAACATGGTGTCTGACAGTCATCCCTTCGTTAGGTCAATTGTTAGAAATAACGGAAAGACACTATGTGTTATCTTATACACGGATGAACAGATGACGGACATAAAAAATCTCTGTGCTACAGGTCAATCAGTACTAGGGTGTTGACAAGACAATTAACTTATGTGACATGCACGTGACAGTGACCTGCTACAAACAACAGACCGTGACACGACAACGGACGCATGAAGCTCCAATATTCATTGGTCCTCTGTACATTCACGACAATAGTGACTTTGAGACCTACTGTCAGTTTTTTGACCACATACGTATGAAATTGGTTGACTGTGACCTCGGCAAACTTGTCATTGGCAGCGACGAAGAGAAGGCATTAGTGAAGTCAATCATGACTGCATTCCCGGATTCGACCAATGTACTTTGTACTAGACATTTACGCCAGAATACAAAACAGAAGCGTTGTCGGACTTACGGACAGAAATGACATCCTTGAACGTATTTTCGGTCAAGGCGGTATCATTGACGCTGACGACAGTATCTGTTTCGACGAAAAATGTGACGAACTTGAAAGACATTGCACGGACATTTCCAAAAAAGTTTGTAAAATACTTCCAAGACCGACTCAAGCCGAATCTGAAACTAAAGGTTAACGATCCCGCTAGACAGGACACCGAGCCTGCAACATTTTCGTTTTTGTCGTGTTGGGCGACCTGTGAAGCTTCCATTTTTCTCTATTTTATTATCACAGCAGCATTGTTTGTGCCGTGTGGCGGCCGTAAAAAGTCTCCCCGTACATTCAGTCAGGGCTGTTATATTTCGATCTTCTCAGATCGTTCAGCACGACTTTTATGTCATGTTATTGGTACTGTTTAGTTTCTCAACGTGACCGTTTCGGCATGGGTGGTTCCAATACTCCCGCTTTCATAGCCTTGGGTATTGTATAATTACCTCTTGGATATGGTGCCTGCTTTTTAATTTTGTCTATTGACAGTTCCTGTAATACGCAGGCTCCATAACCTCAGATCACCTTTCTAAATTCCAGTTTGTTTAGTTCTGCCCATTGTTTTCTGGTGTGGGGCAAACCCTTTACTTTATCTGGGGACCAAACGCCGCTCTTTATGGAATTACACGCCTCAACACGTTAATCATTGAAGGTTCCATGTTCACCGCTGTTTGAATACATCTGCGGATGTCTCTAAATTGATTTTTGTACTTTTAGCGTGTGTAAATGTTGAGTTCTGCTCAACCCGGGGCTAGAGGGCGTGGACGGTAGCATGCATTTCCACTACCGTCCATGAACAGGCTCAATCAAACCGAGTCTGAAACATTTTCGTTTTTGTCGTGTTGGGCGACCTGTGAAGCTTCCATTTTTCTCTATCTATATTATTGACAATACCTGGACGAACAATTGTGAATCGGTCAATCATGTCCTCAAGCAGATCATTGACTGGAAATCCAAACCTCTGTTGGACTTGGTCAATTCCCTTGAATCACTTGTTCAGGGACAGTTTAGACATTTACATAGCGCACTGCTAGGTCAAAGTGATTTCTGTTTGGCTGAATCCCATGCAAAGTTCAGGGTCAGCAAAACAGAGTGGGTTAAAATGACACTAGAACAGAAAGACAGGTTATATGCCAGGTTCCGTAGTCACCCTATCCAGAAACCTGGTTCTGTCACATCTACGGACGGACGGACAACTATTGTCGTCCCAAAGACTCATGGAAAGAAACCAAATCAAAGAAAACGAAAGGTTAACGAACGGACAACGACAATGACAAAGAAAATGAAGGAACATTCCTAAAGTGCAAAAAAAAAAAAAAAAAAAAAAAAAAAAAAAAAAAAAAAAAAATAAGTAAGCGAAAAAATAAGCCATTAGTCTGTTATACTGATCTGTCTAGCAATACAGTTAATATGTAGTATAAACGCGTGGAAGAGTCTAAATAAGCCATATATTAGAGCTACATATTCAACGACAACAACAACAAATGGTGTAGGGTATCAAGTCAACTCGTCCCCCAGTCAACTCGTCCCCGATTTGGTCATTTCTTCCCCCAAAATTGGTCATTTCGTCCCCATCATGATAAAATTTGGCCAACTCGTCCCCGTTTTGATAATGTGTTCCCCCTAAATATATGAGTCATTTCTTCTTTTTTTATGAAATTGTTGACTTTGAAAATTAGTTTAGGCTACATCTTATGGGGTATCTATTTCTCAATTAATTCGGTTTGTCAGAGCGTGTAGTCATGTCAAGCATTTCAATGAATGTAATCTATATATTACAAGTAAACTTCTTCAGCAAGGCTATCGTTATTACAAATTGCGTAAATATTTTTCTAAATTTCACTATCGTAATTCTGATTTAGTTTTAAAATTCAATAGTAATTTAAAGACACTTCTGCAAGAAGGTATTTCTAAACTCGTTTTTTATGGGGATGTGATTTACAAACTTCGTAAGATCTTGGGCCATGGTAATTTTCCAGATGTATTTGGAAAAATTATAAAACGTTTTATTAAAAGAGGTTACGACCCAACTGTTTTGAGACATACCGCATGTTTAGTGTTCAACCCGTTTACAGTTGGACACTACGCTTCCCTCTTTGATTGTGTCTGACGGAAGAGGGGGAGGACTCTATGATAAGCAGTTTTTAAATCCTACCAGGACTGAACTGTTTTGATATCTGTCTTCTGGCCTGTTTCGTCGGGCCCTTAAGGGTGTTTCTCTTGTTGCTCTGTCTTCTGAAAAGGCATTGAGTACATACGTGTTTTGGTTCTAAAGGTTTGCTTTTTATATTTTTATACACGAGCATTTTTGTGTTGTTCATGCCATGCCTTTTTGTTTCCATTACGTGTGTTAGAGATTCACCTGGAGGGGATTACTTTTATTTACACTGTCCCGTGTCTTTGGAACATGGTGGGGGTAAGAGTGAGGTTGGGTGCGCACCATAAACCGCTTTAAGCTCCCCAGTGGTGTTTTTGCCACTGACCGTTCCAAGGCGGTGCCCCACTGTTTCCTTTGTTTGTTCGTTTTGTCCTCTTGTGTAGGCTATTTGTGTGTGCGCGTGTATGTGTGTGTGTTCCTTTGTTTGTTCGTTTTGTCCTCGTGTGTTGGCTTTGTGTGTGTGCGCGTGTATGTGTGTGCGTTTATGGTGTGCACGTCTGCGTGCTGTAGGTTTCGTTTAAAGGAGGCTGCGATTTTGGTACGTGGCATTCCCTGTTTGATATTTGTCTTTGTTTTTTAACGAAGTTATACTGGAAATGGTTAACTTTAAATCATTGGGTTGATTAAAATAATACAAGAAATATACTGACAATATAAGACAATTAACTGAAATAAAATAGAAAATAAATACAATGCGTTAACAATAAAAATATAATAATTATAATCTAAATCGTAAGGTTAACACTACTAAAGTCTTAGAGTTACAGACTACTAATTATTTAAGGTTACACACTACTAAATTTTTTAAGTTACACACTACTAAATTCTTAAGGTTACAGACTACTAAATTCTTTAGGTTACACACTACTATTTTTTCTAGGTTGCACACTACTGACTTCTTAAGGTTACAGACTGCTAAATTCTAAGGTTACACACTACAAAATTCTTCAGGTTATTTTTAGGTTACACATTACTAAATTCTTAAGGTTACACACTACTAATTATTTTAGGTTACAAATTACTAAATTATTTAGTTTACACACTACTATTTATTTTTAAGTTGCACACTACTAAATTCTTAAGGTTACAGACTACTAAATTCCTAAGGTTACAGACTACTAATTATTTAAGGTTACACACTACTAAATTCTTTAGGTTACTCACTAATAACTTTTTAGGTTACACAATACTAAATTCTTAAAATAACAGACTACTAATAATTTAAGGTTACATACTACTAAATTATTTAGGTTACACACTACTATCTTTTTAGGTAACACACTGCTAAATTTTAGGTTACAGACTACTAAATTATTTTTAAGTTACAGACTGCTAAATTCTAAGGTTACACAATCGATATGTAATCAGTTGCTATAAAGATAACGGCCTTTTTATGTGGCGTACTTCTGTAGACGCGCCGTTTTATGGGGCGTACATCGCTAATTTTGGCATAAAGCCCCCCTAAAACATGAATTTACGCCATGATATATATGTTTATTTGTAACTTGTTATACTATTCTCGCGTTAAACAGGTGAAAAGTCAACAGAATGATTTTGAGAGACAGAAAATGAACCTGAAAGTGAGCGTCCGAGTTTGAAACCGACTTCACACGTCAGTTTACTCGAATGTTTGAAGAAACTAGAGAATTACTGGCCAAAACCACATTACCATGGGAAGCGTGAATGATCTGCAGCTCGTACTGAATATATCGCTTTTTCAAACACGTTGAACTTCAATGAAAATAAGTAGTTTTTCTTACCTCACCATACAGGGTGTTGACAAAATCAACAGGAAATGCCGGTAATGGAACGTACAATATACCGTGTATGTAGCGTACCCGCCGTAAATGCGACGTATACGTTGGACACGGAGAAGTAAACTAAGTGGACTAATTTCTCCTATAAGACTTTAACTCATTTAGATTTGAAGATTGAATACTGCTTAAGCCGGTGCTAGGGGGCGTGGGCAGTGTTGCATTTTCCATTACTGCTCATGAACAGACTCAATCAAACCGAGTCTGCAATTTTCACTGTTTGCTTTGTTCTCGGTGCTTCCGAGGGATCTACTTTCCAGATTTTATTTACTTCACAACAGCGGGTGTTAAGTGCTGTGTGGCGGCCGTAAAAAGTCGCCCCGACTTCATCTCAGTGTTGTTATATTTTCTGGTCCTTCGGGATCATTGATTTCAACTCATTTAGATTTGAAGATTGAATACTGCTTAAGCCGGTGCTAGGGGGCGTGTGCAGTGTTGCATTTTCCATTACTGCTCATGAACAGACTCAATCAAACCGAGTCTGCAATTTTCACTGTTTGCTTTGTTCTCGGTGCTTCCGAGGGATCTACTTTCCAGATTTTATTTATATACGTCTTTTATTCATATTCTTTCTTGTAGTCGTGTTCATACTATGATGTATATAGTTAATCATGTACATGACGTATTACTGGGAATAAATATGTTTAAACTCAAATAGATCTATGGCCTGAAGGGTGCACCACTGGCCTGTTTCTTTTCTTTTATAATCGAAGATGCCTGATCCAAAAAAGTTTTTCCATTTTAATAGTCGGGCAAAATAAATATTTCGTAAAAAGATTTCTTGAAAATTTACAACTTTTTGCATGGAAATGCTGCTTATTTGCGTATTATGAGATATCCAGACAGCTTTATGACATTCAAGTCAAAACTAAAGTTTAAAAAATAAAAATGGTGTTATAAATGACTGAAATTTACAACGACAAATACCTAATCAAAGTCTTGCTTTGATGATAAATTCAAAACTAATAAAGATATTTTTAAAAGTCAAAACGTTCCTATTACCACCCTTGGAGTTTTTAAGAATGATGCCAGTATAGTCTTTTATCATATATCTACGAATTTTCTGACTTCCACTTTGTACAAAACCCAGTATTCAACTCCCATCATATACGGAAGCATATTCAATGATGGAACTACATGTTTTAATTGCGATATTCCATGTGTCAAATTGTTCGCCGTTTCAAACAAGTTTTCAGCCTTATTTGTATAAAACAACAGTCCATTTCGGCTGATATACCGATAGAAATATGTATTTGTATATAATAAAAAAGTAATTAAAGCAGCACCTTGATCTTTAATAATGTATTCGACTTTCGTAGATTCGTGCCACGTGGTATCCAGGCCTGGTAAAATCCACACGAGCTGAATACAACAATTCAGATAAAAGTTCTGTTATGATAACCAAGAAATGAACGGAAAACATTGTTACAGAAGGAGGGGATCTGACAGTAAGTACATTATGTCAAACTTAATATTCATTAGACATTGCGGTTGTTGTTAATGTAATATTTTCTTACAATTATCGCAGTATGAAAATTCTGTATTTGACAATTTTCTAGAATCTCTCCAGATTCAAGTTTAAAGTTTTGTCACGGTGAAAATTCTGATTATCATAATGGTCATTTTTGCCAAATTTAGGTCACATCAGAATGTTTTAGTTGAAAGTACAGTCAAGGACTATAAAAATATTTTGACCATAGTTCTAGCTTCTTTCACAGAGGGTATGGACATTTTTCGGATGTGGTCGACAGCTATGCCCATTTTCAGATTTGCTAAAAAATGTATTTAAAAACTGAACGTTTCCCAGACCCGTAATGTTAAAAATGTTTTCATTTACATCAGATATTTTCTTCAATAATGAAAAAAAGTAAAATTTGCATGCATTTGGGAAAATAATATTTTTGACGTAAAAAAATATGGCATTTTCTCCATTTCGAGACTTTCAGTTTACAGGCCAGTTTTGACCAACAGTAAAACTTTTCCCTTTGCTTGCCTAGGCGTTCGATTTCTTTATATTCTTTACATTTTTACATAATGTGCTTTATATTTTTACATAAATGATTTTAGATATGCTTTACATTTTTACATAAACGATTTAATTAAGGTATGATTTACAATTGGCGTTTTCAATATAACTTGTTCTCGGCGATATATGACCATTTTGTGTCGATTCGCCGTAAAACCCAACTCATTCATTCATTCATTCATTACTTCTTTGCGTTAAGGATGTACGAGCGTTTTTTTCTCAGGATATCCACCATTTTGAAAATTGTTTCTTTAAATATTGCTTCCTAATGAAATTAATGCTAAAAATGAATGCCAAATCATCAAAATATTGCTTTTGATGTATCATTTAACCAAACAGATTCTTCTTGTTGCGAAAAAAAGTTCACACTTACTTTTGGCCGGCATTCGTCTTAATCTGATGTAAAATGCACGATATGGTCGGTAATTTCAAATATCTATTTAAATAGATCAAGTTTGGTTCTGAAATTTTTTTCTGATATATATAATGATAAGCTACAACAAAGTTTTCATCAAAGCACTTTATATTACCTAGTAAGTATAAATTGAAACAAAAAGTGATAAGAATATCAAAATAACCTTTTTTTCTAGATATGTCTCTTAGATGCACGTTGGCCCTAAAACCATTTTCTTTCCATTTTGAAGCACTTTTGTGTATAGTCGAAGCAGTATTTAAAATGTTTTTAAATGTTTTAACAGCAAATTTTGTGTAGATTTAAAAACGTTTTCCTACCACTGGAAAAAAGTGAGTGGGATAATCATGTCAACATTTAAAAATGAAAAGGATTTGTTTGTGACATTTATGTTTACATAATACTGATATCACCATGTATTCATAATAACCTGTAAGACCTGAAATCCCTATAACATTAAGTGGGATATCAGATCTATATGTTTTACAAAGTACAACCATTTTAGTTTCAGAAATGCTTATTAATTTCAGAAATGTTTAAACAGTGGAAGAATACAGTTTGGTCGCCAATAACGAATCACTTACGAGATTTTTTTAGCGATAGTTCATTTCATCTCACAAAAACTGTTTATCAACTGGTCTTCAGATGTGCATTATTATCCCCTTAATATCACAAAATAAAACAGATTTTGAAATATTTCATTACAGTGTAGATATGTTGATTTGTAAGTGATCGGAGTTTTTCTCCAATAGCGAATCATATTCACCGATACCGGATCATGTGCCAGTGTAGAGTGGGGATCATCTTAAAACCATAAAAATAACAGAAATCAACTGTTTTTTTCATTCTTTAATAAACTATCTAGACATATGAAGAATCATACTTAAAAAAATTCATGTTTCGCTTTTTTTTAATAAAAAGAAAATGGAAATAATCTTTAAGAAAACTTTTTTAGTCTAACCAATACTGTAATCTTTTCCATTTTTTCCAGTTCCATTACACCACCTACTTTGATGATTTTAAGCAGCTGACTGAGTTCGGCAAATTAATAATCAATATATCTTCTTTTTTGAAAATGTAGTTACATGGCAACATACCACCACCACCTTTCTTATCAGGAGCCGGGGAATCTTTTGCACCAGTTAACCGCTAATGGCAACTTCACTACAATTTGCTTTGATAGCTACAACATCTTATTAAGAGCAAATTATAAGTCATTACTTGGTAATACTGGTCTAGAATGGTTTACCTCTTAGTTGATGTAGGTTTCAGGTCACCTTATTTCATTGAAAAGAAACGGGAGAGTCGTCTGCAAAATTTCACTGTCAAGCTAACTCAACGCTTGGTTTCTTGAGACGTAATCTGAAACATTGCCCGATGGAATGAGGAAAACAGCTTTCATTGCCTTAGTAAGATCACAACTGGAATATGGTTCGATCGTATGGGACACATATCTGAAGAAAGATATTGATAAATTGGAAAAAATTCAACGTCTGGATGCTCGTTTTATCTTAAATAATTACAAATCTCAAGAAGAAGGATGTGTAACACAGATGCTGAACACTCTTAAACTCAACTCTTTACAAAATCGTCGTGTTTACAACAGATTGGTGATGCTCTACAAGACAGCAGGGGGTATGGTGCCGGCAGTGGACGCAGATAATTACCTGACAAATAAACCAACCAGACGATCAATAAAGGTGAAATCGTATACAAACTTTACAACATCTAATATACTAGACAGACAGACATCCAATAACTCTCGCTCGTACATAATACCACATGCTCACACAAATCAATTTAAAAACTCTTTTTTCGTGGAAACACTTGTGTATTGGAACCACCTAGAGGACAGTGTAGTGCGCGCATCTACAGTCGAGGGTTTTAAGAAAGCCCTCCCAGATCACTTCTAGCCTCCTCCCCGTAGAATATATACCAGAAGTGGTCCTTCTACGTACTCGAACAGATACAGATACAGAAAGTGTGGGTTGGTTTCTGTGTTAAGCAAATACTTGGTCAAGCGGTTCATTGACCTTGATTATGAAGACGCAACAAAAGTAAATAAACATTTTGTTTTCAAAATTGTAAAACATTAATATTCATGACCACAAAGTTTTATTACCTTTGATAAACTTTAAAAAAAATACAGAAACAATTATCAAAAGTGATCCGCTATTGGGGAAGATCCGCTATTGGCGACCAAACTGTATATTTAATAAAATCGAGTGCTGTGACCTGTGTTTTTTTTCTGCTCTTCAAAGTCGTAGAAGCTAAGTTTCTTCAAGTTCAAAGAGTATGAAAAATATTTTTATTGTAGAAAAAGAAATCGGGATATGGTACCGCTTTGGGTTTATTACAAAAGTTACACAGTCTAAAATTACGTCATCGAAACCTGTGTAGTTCATGACGTCAAAGAACGGAATGGCGTGAAGGTATCGACGTGGTTTTCCAACTTTCGATAAGATAGACAGTGTCCTGCACGAAACAGGACCGATCATTACAGCGATTTTCACAGAGAATGTAGCACTCTTATTATAGAAGTATAAATCAATAAAGATTCAAGATGAGCGTTGATGCTTACGGACCAAATTCCCAAACTCTGACCTTCCTGGATACCGAGGAGGACCTCCTTGGTGCAGATACACAGGGTTCGGAATTTGACTTCACCGACTTTACACTGCCCTCACAAACTCAGTCTCAGACACAGGCTTCTCAGATTGAGACTGGTCAAAGCCAGAGCCAGGTAATCGACCTTTTTTTAACAGGATGGGTGCTGTCTCGGGGTTTTCCCTCGGGTGTTTTATTTGGCCATTTTGGGAGTCCATGGACTCCCATGGCTGCTAATTTAAGGGTCCCTAATAATTTCAGGGGTCCACAAATTACTGATCTTGAAAATGGACATTATTACTATAAAAATTTACCCTAAAACCGAATGAACATGTATCTTTTCAATTTAGATAGCAGCTGATTCAATATTTCGGAATGGTATCTTTCAAAATGACATGAGCTTCTCAATTCAGACCAATAACAAAAGGTGTGATAGTCTTTTTTTTACGATCAAATAGCCAGTAATTACCGGCAATAAACATGTCACCTCGTGTCATTTATGTTGTTCAGTTTGATCTCGGTTAAAGATAATACTTGATCCTTAATTAGTATCATAATTTTTGAGATTTATTAATATTTCTTTCATCAAAATACGTTTAAATTTATATGAAATTAATTTTGTTTGAAAGAAAAATAAACTATTCGATCTTTTATGGAACCTAACTGCAATCATAGATTTTAGCGGTGACAGCGCGGAGAGTAGTTTCCCTTTACAAAAATGGCGAACATCGGTAACAAAACTTATTTTGAAGTTGGAAAATCGTCTATACCTGTGTATAATGCGCACCCACGATTCAGGGGTGGTCCCGCGGGTAAAAAAACTGCGCATTATACATGGGTATCTGCGCAAAGGAGGCTTCAGCGAAAAGGAGTTTCCTGACCGATTTTGCGGGTCCAGTGGGTGCAGAGGCACTAAAAAATGGGAGTTCAAAGCAGTAAAAGCACGTCAGGGACGTAAAAAACCTGCGTCCGTGAAAACCCTGCTGTCTGTCTGCAAAATTATATCTCGGTTTTCAAATTGGCAGTGGCTAGAGAACTGGAGTCGGTTCCCTAGACAGCAAACGTATTCATATGGAACCAGTTCTCTAGCCAAAGTACAGCGCATAGGCTAGGGAACTGGAATTTTAATTCTATGCATAAAGCTGCCGAAATTCACTTTGTTTCTTTTGGTAGCTATCTCGCCTTACTCATTTGGCTTATTGGGATGACTTATTTTGTGATCTGATGTTTTATAGTTGTCATCCCTCTAAGCCTTACCGGTACCTGCATTTTACTGTTAGGAAAACAAGGACTTTAAAAAAAAAAAAAGTCATAGTATACTGGTCAGACTTACTTGCTTTAATAAATTAATTTATTAAACAATAATGTTCATGTAGAAACTTCATATTTGTTGAATTTCATCCATAACTTACCCAAAATCTTTGAAATATGACGTGACATGACATGTGCGAGGAGATATCTACCCTTACACCGGTTTCAATAACAGCAGACTGCTGATATGACACTAAATTACAGAATTAAAACACGAAATATATATTTCATAAAATGTCAGCGAGGCAAGTTGATGCTTGATTAATGTCAACATAAAGTCATTGTCAGAGATGTAATCATTACAAATACTTTGTACATGTACCAGAAAACGTTCCCAACGGATTTTAGTTGGGGATTTCCTAACAGAAATATGAAAAAAAGTTTGGACGTGACGGAGACAGTGACAGTCAAAAGTTATCACGCTGCCCCGTAATTTGTAATGTCCTATTATTTGGACTAGTAAGTTTAAGTATCATGCATATTATTATCTTAATTAATTTTAAAATTTTAGCAAGCCATGCTCTTGCATTTATCTGTTTACTGTGTCTCCAAAAGTGTACTCGCCGCATACTGTCCGCCATATTGGAATGATATAAACTAGTATAAATGAATGCGGAAAGCCGAAATAAACATCCAATAAAAAAAACAATTAAAATAAGGCAGTGGCTAGTGAACCGTCACCGGTGCAGCAGACCCGAGGTCTAGTGCATCATCACCGGTGCAGCAGACCTGAGGTCTAGGCCAGTAATATGTATGAACATTATTAAAAGAGTGAAGTCCATGTAATTTAATTTATTTTACTCATATTTAACACAGACTTTAGAAACACATTACTGACACTTTCTGTGACTAATATAGCTTAATGAAATTTAGGCAAAGTTTTGACAACTGCAGCAGAAACTGGGTTACTGTTAAAATCATTTAATTTCGTGGGCATGAAATTTCATGGGGCCATCCTTAAAAGATTGTTTGTTTGCAGTAACGCGACCCACTCACGAAAATCCCCGCGACTCAAACAATTTTTTAACCCAAAACTCGGAATTTTTTTTTTCGGTGCCGTGTTTTTATTCTTTCCTGTTTCGTTATTTCTTTTGGATAACTATTTGTATCGCTAAGTTTTCCTAGACAGTGTTCGTTGAGGTTCAACTACATGAATGATCGATATGACCGATAAGAAACAAAATATGTGAATGTTACGCTTTCTGTATACCGCTAATTAACAAGTGACACAAATACGATAATATGCTGCTCTTCTATGCATTGTTTATCAATTAACTTTTACACATTGATCAATAAATATCTTTGGCAATGACGGACATTATTGTACCAAATACAAACCGCGGAAGCCCACGTGTCAGTCGGCGCGTGGCATGGTTGACATCTGCCAGAAGCTAATATAAAGCTAATATAAAGTTAATATACCAAGCTCCGCCTACTGCCATACTTCCGCTTATGGCGGCGAACAATATTGGAATTCACCGGGATTTTGATTGACAAGGGGCAGTACTTTCGAACTCGAGACGCATAAAAGAAAATTTCCTCGGGTCAAGCCGACGCACGGGACATTTTTTGTGCGGGTCAAATACGAGTTTTTCTCGATAAGTGCGAGTGAAAACCCAGAACCTCGGGTCTACCGAACGCCCTGCCGATTTCCTGATATACTACAAAAAAAAATTCAGGCAAAAAGTTGTTTAGAAAATTCCACATGGACAAATCGTGGTGCATAGTGTTTTCTGTGCAATACTGCAGACGTATTTAACCGAGTTTTAGATTTGTAAAGTAATGACTTTTCTCGTACGTAAAATATCTGGGATAGATAAATTCTTAGATATTGTTCTATCGTAATTTCTCAAACAAATAATAATTTTAGTTTCGATCTTTTGTCGTTGCATAATCTTTTTAATCTGCCCCGAGGATAAAACTGCAGTGACACTGCACAAGTCACTTGGAAAGAGCACAATAAACATAAAAAATATTAGACAAACAAAATATTCTTACCTGAAAATTTATTTGTAAAAGTCAAACATCCTTTCAATGCAATGACTAAAACCAGCGAAAGAAATCCATAATGTTTACATTTCTAGATTTTCCTATTTAAGTGAAATTAAATTTCCATGGGTCCACTTTTTCCTATTTTTCAAAACCCAGACTTTAGAAACATATTATTATTACTGAAACTTTCTGTGACTTAAATAATGTAACTGAAATTCATGCAAATTTTTGACACCTGCCATCAGAAACTGTGTTTAACCTGTTTGACAACTGTTTCTTTTAATGTGTGCCGACAGTAGCAGATCAAAGAAGACATTAGCAGATCAAAGAAGAGGTGTATTCTGTGTGATGTCATAGTGATGTCACTGCTATTGACATGTATTTAATTCAAGAAGTGACTGTGAAATGCTTTTATGGGTTTTTGTGTTTTGACTTTGAGTGCATTAGCACTGGGAGCTTGATTTATTTTTTGCTGATATGGAATTAACCTGGCTTTTTTTTAATGTATTCATATTCAGATTAGGCTTTTCTTGGTTAAGGCAATTATTGCAAGAGTGAAAAAAACTTTAATTTGCAGTTTAATCACATTAGATTCACAAGGATAAGAAATTAGGTTTACACTGAAGGTTAAGAAAACAGAATCACTGATATTTTCAGTGAATTTGTTGTTTACTTTAAATCAGTAGACTTAAACAAAAACAGGAAATAATAATAATAATAAAAAAAAGTATATTTAGTTCCAGTTTCAACTTGCATGTCATGGCGCTATTAAGAATCTTTCCACGTTTCCCTAAAATAACTCCACCTCTCCCTAAAATCTCTCCACTTCTCCATAATCTTAGCTGAGGAAGAAATAACTTCTCCCTAAAATATTAGCATAGCTTAAGCCCTGAGTAAACAATGTAAAACAATTAAGTATTGTCTAAAAATAACATGATACATAGGCTTTGAAGGAGTGTGGTGCTAGTAATCAGACTCAGGTCTACAGGGTAGAATATCAAAGATTTTGCTATGTACTTCAATGCTGTCCATTGGAGTAGGAATCCTAAGGAATGTAATGTTTTTTTATTACCCCAGCCAGTGCAAGGACATTCAGAAGGTCTGGCCAATTATTTTTGTTTAATATATTGAAAATCTTAAATTTTTAAGTTTCATATGGAGATAAAAAACTCTGTTTCTGACTGGTGTCAGGCTATCTGTTGTTTTTATTGTTATTAAAAAGGTGATATTAATATTAGTATTCATACTATGTGAAAACTACCACCCTTGCAGATATGTTACAATCAAGTTAGCATTCTACAGAGAAGTGTTAGTACCCAAAAGGTGTATAAACCAGAGGGTTAAAAAGAAAATGCAGGTGTTGTACAATTAGCATACAAAAAAAAAAACGAAAAAAAAAAAAAACCTACCTACCTACTCACACTAAAAATTCTGGGTCGCGTTACTGCAAACAAACAATTTTTTAAGGATGGCCTGGTTTTGGTCAAAATGGCAATTTTGTGGGGATATGATTTCGTAGATTTCAACTTTTGAAGATAAATTGAATGGTAATTTTACTTGTTTGTTGGGATTTAATTTCGTGGATTGACTCTACCACAAATCCACGAAAATTAGTCCCCCACGAATATTAATGATTTCACAGTAAATGTGCCCACACTAGCGGATTTAAAAGGAACATGTTTACCCTGTGTGACGTCAATGCTGATGACATGTATTTAATTCAGGTCCAGTGCAATACACATTAATTTTGTTAGTTGAAATGCTTATAGGGGTTTTTGTGTTTTGAGTGCACTTAGGCTTAGCACTGGGAGCGTGATTAATTTTTTGCTGAGCCAATTTAAGAGTATTCAATAAACATTCTTGAAATTGTATTCATGATTAAAGGGTTTTTGGTTTGGGCAATGATTAGGAAAGACTGAAAAAATACTTTGAATTACAGTTTCATCATATTAGAATCACAAGTATAAGAAATTAGATTCACAAGGATAAGAAATCAGATTCACTTATATTTTCAGTGGATCTGTTATTTTCTTTAGAAGACATTAACAAAGACAAGAAATTATTTAAACATTTGTAAACTGTATATCTAGTTACTTTTTTTCGACTTGAATATCATGGCACTAAAATCGCTCCTGTTTCCCTAAAATCTCTTCACTTCTCGCTAAAACCTCTCCACTTCTCCCTAATCTTAGCTGAGGGAGAAGTGACTTCTTCTTAAAATCTAAGCCTAGCATAAGCCCTGGGCTTACATGTATTTAATTTGAAGATTGGGATGAAAGAACTGATAAGTGAATTAGCCTTATCATAACACAGCAACTTTTGTGCACATGTTAATCATAATCATTTTGCCTTTGAATTTTAAAGTGTTTGATATTGCTTTTGGTGAGGTAATTCAGAATATACTTTGATGAAATTTTGAAATATTGTGTTGCAGACAGTATTTGCCTGGCTGGACGAGTATACAGGAAATTCCACTTATCCTATCCTGAGTGCAATGGCCGAGTGGAATTTTATTCCCCTGCCATGCAGTGTGAAAAACATTTTGTCAAAAATAAAACATAAAGCATATTTCTTGACACATCTTTTTTCAAGATCAATCTCAAAGTGTTTTTATTATGACTTTGATGGTGCAAACTTTCACTGAACATGTTGAATGAAATTAAACTCGTAAGGAGTCGTTATTTTCAAACTCAGTTAAGATTAATACAAACTATTAATAAAAAGACTGCTTGCAAAATACAGCTAATTCATATATTTCAGGGTCACTTGCTCAGTTTTAACTTTAGTGGTTTTCTTGATCCAGGGGTGAAGAGGCATGGGCATGTTTCTTTTTTTGTGGGGTTATAGGGAGGGCTCTGACTTGGTATTTGGGCAAATGGGTAATAAAATTGTATAAAAACTGAGATGTTTAGTCAAGTTTTGCATGAGTTTAAAGAAGTTTCCTAAGGGAAGAGGCTTATTATAGACAGCCCCTACTCTAGAAGAAAAAAGGCAATGCCATAGCATGCTCAAGTTTCAATATAGATTTTCTTGACAGCGGATATCCAGCATATCCTGTATCTGGCTACTGTAAAATCATGTAACTGATACCCTCTTTGTGTTTAACACAGCAGACTGTGGACTTCAATTCTGATGAAGCTTATTTTCACATTCTGTTACACAGGCAAATGAGGTTCCAGTACAGAATGGCATTGACGGAACAGTCACAACAATCACACAGGGTGTTGGGGAGCTACAGTTTGAGGAAGAAGAGGAGGAGGAACAATTTTATATGAAAGATCTACCCAAACATGCCTGCGCGTTAGTATTTTCATATCACCTTTACTAAAAGGTGCTTTGTAATGAATCTGTTTTAATGAGCATTTTTATTCAAAACCTGTGAACAACCCGAGGGTTATCTCCTCGTAGTTGCAAAAGTAAAGTAGGAAGTTTGTCTCATGTCAACTCCATAATTTCAAATGTGTAAAAGTACTGCGAAATTTTTTTTTTTAGACACAAACGATTTTCTTCTTGCATTTTGTTTACAAGCACATGAGCTGGTGATCGGGTTCGCAGAGTTTTCAGCCTTGTCTGACCTTTATGTATTGCCGGAGCTTATGGCCTTTACAAACATGATCCAAAGATTTCCTGGTCTAGACTTTTAAAAATTGCTCACAAACTCTGGTAGACTGAGCTTTTTAGTTTATTTTTAGTCTGTCTGTAGTATTTTTATCTATCAGCTAAATATAAAAACAACTTGCATTTTTGAACCACAATCATATAATTCATGTGGTTTACGGGAACCCATAATCCATGTGGACTTTTAATTGCATTTATATATATCATGAATAGTTCGTAATACCAAAAAACAAATACATGGTAAGCATTGTTGTTGACTGTTGAATGGACGTGTGTATAACGCAGGTGTGGTTGGTGACACCTAGCAGTCTGGAAAAGTCCAAATACACTGAAATGACCATGCATGATTTGTCACACAAAAAAAATTTCATCTGCAGTTTGTGAGTTTTCAGGCTCAGAAATATTCTTTCTTGGGAAAAGACATTTAAATAATTTGATATAATAATGTAATATTAAGAGATGATGGTTCTAGGTTGAATTCATGCAAAAATACTATGAGTCAAATTGTGACTGTCATCCTTTAATGCTGTATGAATGTATTGATAATATTCTATAATGATGCAACCTTAGTGGCCCAGCAGTTAAGGTTGCTGACTTTGAAAATCACTTGCTCATCATCTATGTGTGAAAAAATTGTAGTTGCATTTCATTGGCATTATGTAACGCTGTTAAACACGTGACTTTGATTGTATTATTACACATGGAAGTAATTTAGGGTTGTGTACATTTCAGATATTGTGGTATACATGATCCAGCATGTGTTGTACACTGCAATACAACCAAGAAGTGGTTCTGTAATGGTAGAGGTAATACTTCAGGCAGGTAGGTTTAAGTGCTGTGTGGGTGTTTGTTTTCTTTGAATGAGTCTTTTCCTGTTAGACTTTTGTTCAGCAGTAACCTGTTGTGTTTTCATCATAGAAGAAGGTTGCATTTGATTCACAATTTTATTGCAAGACATTGGGAAATACAGAATTGACAAAGTTTGGTTCTCTTTATATTACTGACGGAGATAATTTACTTTGCATGAGCAGTGAATGTCAGTTGCTGAATTTCACGCACTTGCATCAGCCTGTCAGCCATGCCGTTTGTTCAAAGTCTGAAAGAGATCACTGTCAATTCTGCCATTAAAGTAAACTTATCTAGCTGTCTTTCAGACATAAATGGTTTTACACTAGTGCCTACCTGTGTAAGAAATACGAGAAGCACATTTGCTCTTCCTCTATCGTTTTATCTTGTAAGTCAGCTATTAGTGGAACTGGAGAAAAAACAAGTAAAATTTGTTACAGTCAAACTTCGCTCTTTCGAATTTGATGGGACCGGCAAGATTTGAGTTATCAGTAGTTCGAATCATCAAAGATTATACGTTATATAGGGATTTTGCCGGGACCTGGTGATGAGTTTGGGCGAAGGGTGTTGCTCGAATTATCCGTGTTCGAGTGAACAAAGTTCTACTGTACTTAGGCTTCTAGTTATTTGGCACTTTCATGGAGGGATGTATTTCATTAAATTAAGATATAATTTGAATTAATTCTGAGTAATGATGTTTATATTTTTGCAGTCACATCATTAATCATCTTGTGAGAGCTAAAGCCAAGGAAGTTACATTACACAAGGATGGTCCTCTTGGAGAAACAGTGCTTGAATGTTACAACTGTGCATGCCGTAATGTGTTCCTGTTGGGATTTATACCTGCCAAAGCAGACTCTGTTGTGGTGCTTTTGTGTAGACAACCTTGTGCCACTCTGAGTAACCTAAAGGACATGAACTGGTGGGACTTTATCTTTTTTCTTTTGATTAAGTCTAGCAATTATGTGATAGCCTTTCATCTGTCCATTGTCCGTCAGCTTTAGTGTTAACACATTTTAGATCTCTTTCAATAGCAATTTTCATGAAAGTTACTCTGAATGTTTAACTTTAAGGTCCCAGGATTAAGTCTTGCTCAAGTTTGATAATTAACAGTCTTGCTCTATTAACATCAGAGCTATGACCCTTGGATGAGTTTAAAACTCATTTTTAGCATGATAGTTTGGAGAACAGAACTATTCTTCTCACCTAAGTGGGTGTTGGTGTCACACCTTGGTTAAAGTTTTGCGTGCAAGTTTGTATCACAATAACCATGGTATGAATTGGATAGAAACTTCACACTAGGCTTCCCAGTCATCAAACCTGTCATATTTGGTATTGTTAAACTGCCTTGAATGGGTGCATTTAGTTTTAAAGATAACACATAATACATTTGGTCATTGCTGTTTTATGGACTGGGCAGCCAGTTGAAAACATGGATCAGTTTTGGTCTATGCAACATTTGTAATTGAAGGCCCAGTTTTGTAAACTTACATATATATAGACTGAAGTACTTTTGATTATTTGTTAGATATCCTTTAATTGACTGACAGCTGTGTTGACTACAGTTATGTTGATATTCAACAGGGACCCATCCCAGTGGCAGCCATTGATCCAGGATAGACAGTTCCTGCCTTGGTTGGTGAAGGTACCATCAGATCAAGATCAGATGCGAGCCCGCCAGATCTCTGCCCAGCAGATCAACAAGCTAGAAGAGCTATGGAAAGATAATCCAGAGGCCAACCTCGAGGATCTGGAGAAACCTGGAGTAGACGAGGAACCTCAGCAGGTCCTTTTAAGGTATGTCTGTATAAACTCTAGTTTAGCTCAGTGGTTGCCTGTTAGTATTGAATTGATGGAAACTCTCTATACTTTTGTATCTGAAACATCATCATCTTAGAATGACTTTTATATATACCTGCCAGAGTTTCATTTTCTTAGAATGAATTTGTCAGAACTTCATTGTATGATTCTGTTTGTCACATTAAGTTTTCAACCCACCCCATCTCATGCTTGTGCATTAAATGATTTTCAGGGTTGAAAAATTAATAATGAACCTTTGCACATAAATTTTACAAAATTTTGTCTACCTTTAAGCCTAGGTTACATACCAAGTTTTGTTCGGATCTGTGGAGCAGGCCTCCCTGTGTAAAAGGTTTCATAAAAAAGTCATTTGCCTTAAAACTTTATTTTGATTTTTTTTTCAATTTGAGATGTTCTGTAAAAGATAGATTGTTTAGTTGAGAGAATGTGATTTTCAGATATGATGATGCCTACCAATACCAGAGTATATTTGGTCCACTGGTGAAGTTAGAGGCAGATTATGACAAGAAGTTGAAGGAGTCACAAACCCAGGACAATATTGTAACAAGATGGGATGTTGGACTTAACAAGAAGAGAATTGCTTACTTCAATCTACCTAAAGCAAATGATGGTATGTAATATATGTGTACTCCTTTATGACTTTCTTGTTACAGTGAAACACTGATTGCTGATGTCATTAGGGGGTGAGGAAAATGCTCATGTTACCCAGGGTTATGAGCTACAATCCAAATATAGAAAATGTTTGGAAAACAGCTGCAGGTCACATAAATTGCTCAAGTGAAATTGAAATCTTGAGCATTTGATGTTGGAGTGAATGATGTTCCACAGCAGTTCAGTAGTTAGAATACAAGACCAAGACAGATGCTTATGTTGACAAGTTTACAAAGGATTAACATATAGTTGTATATTCTCTACCACTGGTTAATGTTTGGAAGTTAACAGTTTCTTGTGGAGAACAGTTCAGTTCTGGTTCACAAACCACCATTTCATGACATGATTACTGTTAAGAGACAACATTTACTGTTACTATCGAAAACAACATACAGATTAAAAGAACTAACAGATTTAACACAAATTCCTCTCTTTCTATGATTTGCTTGTTTAAGGAAAGCCCTGTTGACATCTTTTGATATGTTTAAACAAGTAATGAAATATTTACAGAAATCTCATTTCACGTAATTGATTTAAATTGGTGTTTACTTTGTCTTGTCTGTTCTTTAGTGATAATTTAAAACAAGATTTACATGCATCTTATGAGAAAGGATATTAGGATAATGATTGTGTTTCTTTTTTAGCTCATCTGATTTTTTGAAAAAAAATGATGAGTTATTGTCATCACTTGAGCGGTTGTCGGCGTCGGCGTCTGCGTCTGCGTCGGCGTTGCCTGGTTAAGTTTTATGTTTAGGTCAGCTTTTCTCCTAAACTATCAAAGCTATTGCTTTGAAACTTGGAATACTTGTTCACCATCATAAGCTGACCCTGTGTAGCAAGAAACATAACTCCATCTTGCTTTTTGCAAGATTTATGGCCCCTTTTGTACTTAGAAAATATCAGATTTCTTGGTTAAGTTTTATGTTTAGGTCAACTTTTCTCCTAAACTATCAAAGCTATTGCTTGAAACTTGGAATACTTGTTCACCATCATAAGCTGACCCCTGTGTAGCAAAAAACATAATCCATCTTGTTTTTTGCAAGATTTATGGCCCTTTTGGACATAGAAAATATCAGATTTCTTGGTTAAGTTTTATGTTTAGGTCAACTTTTTCTCTTAAACTATCAAAGCTATTGCTTTAAAACTTGCAACACTTGTTCACCATCATAAGCTGACCCTGTACAGCAAGCAACATAACTCCATCCTACTTTTTGCAATAATTATTGCCCCTTTTGGACTTAGAAAAATCATTTTCTTGGTTGAATATTATGTTTAAGTCAGCTTTTCTCATAAACTATCAAAGCTATTGCTTTTAAACTTGCAACAGTTTTTCACCATCATAAGTGGACACTGTACATCAAGAAACATAACTCTATCCTGCTTTTTGCAAGAGTGATGGCCCTTTTTAGACTTAGAAAATCATGGGTAGAACAATATTTCTATTATACAAAAAAAATCAGATGAGTGCAGCACCCGCAAGGCGGTGCTCTTGTTTCTTTTTATATAATCATGTACAAATTGATTATTTGACATGAAGAAAAAGATTAAAGAAGGTTATATTTCATAGTTATGAGAACAAAACTGCCCTGTCTAGGCCCTTGAGTAAGAAAGTTTAGCTTGGAAGCTGGAGACCAACTTTGACGTCTGTGTCTATGCACAAACTGAAAATTGATCAGCGACATGGTTGCATTCTCCTTAAGATGGACTGATACGTTTGTAACCAGATGTTATTATATAGCTATTGTGATTATGTTACAGAGATGAAGTTAATGCACGGAGATGAGCTGAGGTTACGCTACATGGGAGAGTTGCATAAACACTGGTCTGGAGTGGGCCATGTCATCAAAATTCCTGACAGTATCCTTTTACTAGATGCCATATTTGAACATTTCAGTAGAAAACTTGCTGGTTTGTTAGGTGCAGTTGTGTTATTGGCTTTTGTGTTCTGTTTACATTTAATCAATTACGGTTCACTGAAGTTACAGTTACTGTTGTACGAGAGAATGAATACTGTACATTGTCGCCAGACTGTCTTGATTCACTGTTTTATCCCTATAACTAGCTCTTGACAGTCTTGTTTTCTTAGTTTACCTGTAAACAGTTGTTTGTAAACTTGAAAACAAATTTGAATTATAGAAAAACTTTAAAGAAACAAAAAATAAAGAAGGCAGTTTGTGACTGCTATTTCAAGAATTGAGTTAAAATTGTGAGGAAGTTAAGATGCTTATAGAAGGTTGTTAGTTCTACTCTGGTGCCAGCCTGTACCTGAAATAATACCTGGAAGGGTACCTTTACGTCTTCTGCCACCATTGAGAATGGAAAAATGGCCATACGACTTCCATTATGTCAGCATGACTTTCAAACACAACAGCTAGAAATGTATTAGTCCCTAACTGATGCACTCAGACCATAGTGACGAGATTGCCATAGAGCTGAAAAGTAATGCTGGTGTTCCTACTGAATGTACACACAATTTTGTTGTTGATTTTGTCTGGAAATCTACTTCATTTGACAGGTAAAGTTATTAATGAGAGGTAAATTTCTATACCAGCGATCACAGGTAATGAGATTTAATCATATTTGAGCTGCACCATCAGAAAACCAACATAGTGCCTTTGCGACCAGCATGGATCCAGACCAGCCTGCGCATCCACGCAGTTTGGTCAGGATCCATGCTGTTCGCTAAGGGTTTCTCTAATTGCAATAGGCTTTGAAAGCAAACAGCATGGATCCTGACCAGACTGCGCGGTCGCAAACGCACTATGTTGGTTTTCTCATGGTGCGGCTCATTTGTAAACAGCTATTCAAAGAATTAATGAATAATAATCTGCATTGTTCCCTAAAACAAACATTCTGGTTTCATGAATTGTTAACACTGCAAAAAAGGCTGCTAACTATGAAATCTTTTGATAAGGCATTTCCAAAAATTACCCAGGCTGTTGTATTCAAAGTATGCACTGATGATTTGTTAAAGACAGTCGTGTAGATATCTTTAATTAATGTATTTTACAGATTTATTTGTGCACAGAATCCTTTGATGACATAGATATGACATAGAAGGTTCTGAATTCTAGAGTTTGCTTAGTTTCATATAGAAAATGTAGGAAGCCAGTGAATGAAAATTTACTAGTTGAATTTTATCAAAGATTTTATTTTGTATTTCTAGAATGCAGTCTGCCCTGAAGACGTTTGCAGTAGATGAGACTTCAGTATGGGGATATATCTACCACAAGTTACTTGGCCATGAAGTAGAGGATGTTGTTATCAAATGTCAGCTGCCTAAACGTTTTAGTGCCCCCAACCTCCCGGAACTCAATCACTCCCAAGTGTATGCTGTCAAAACCGTACTGCAGAGACCGTTAAGCTTGATTCAGGTAAAATTTTTGTCTTCTTAATTTTGGTGAGTAAGTGACTGATCGGTTCTTGGGGTTGTCAGCGCAGTGGAGGCTATCTTACATTTTCAGTGAGTAAGTGACCCCAAGTTGGTTCCTATTATAATATTCCATGTATACTTTGTATTGTAGTTCTCTTTACTTTTCTACCGTAACTGTACTTGGAGACATTACATGGAGATTTCGTCATGAGGAAAGAAGGAAAGCTATTTAAGATTAAGTAAACATTTAATATCATTTACTGCATTGAGTAACTTCAGTTGACTTAATTTTCTGGTGTAGATTTGTAAAACATGATAACAAAACATTTTCAAATATAAATGAAATGTCATTTTGTTCTGGATATACAGGGTCCCCCAGGAACTGGAAAGACTGTGACCTCGGCAACAGTTGTATACCATCTAGCCAAGCAAAGTAATGGTCAAGTGTTAGTGTGTGCACCATCTAATATAGCAGTGGATCAACTTACAGAGAAAATACACAAAACTGGACTGAAGGTTCACTTGATACTTCTTTGACATCTGTTTTCAGATTCTGTAACATTTCAAGTCTGAAATGTATGTGTAAAATCAAATTTCTAAAGATATAAGTTGCTATAATTGATAATTGACTGGCTTTAAACTTTACTTTCAGTGAATATGCTTTTCTGAAAGTAGTGGATGAAATGAGATTGGATTTTGACTATTTTGTTGTAGGCTACCAACAGCAGATAGTTAAATGATTAAAATTGTAAGCAATCAAGAGAACTTGTATGCATTGTCAAGGTATATTGTACATGAATGATTCTAGAATAAAAAATGCTTATTTACAGGTGGTGAGACTGTGTGCCAAGAGTAGGGAAGCTATAGAATCACCAGTGGCATTCCTTGCACTGCATAATCAGATCAGAAATATGGACAGGTAAATATTTTACTATTTCTGATTTCACATAGCATGGTTATCTTCATATACTCTAAATTATTAATGCAGAAAACAAGTCTGTAGGTAAATTATTAAAGCAGAAAACAAGTCTGTAGGTAAACTATTGAAGCAGAAAACAAGTCTGTAGGTAAACTATTGAAGCAGAAAACAAGTCTGTAGGTAAACTATTGAAGCAGAAAACAAGTCTGTAGGTAAACTATTGAAGCAGAAAAGTCTGTAGGTAAATTATTGAAGCAGAAAACAAGTCTGTAGGAAATAACTGAAGTGTGAACAGCTTTAGATACCCATTTTGATTTAATGATAAATGTTTCTGACTGAGGGATGTGTTGTTTAGAAGTTGGGGGCCCTTGCCACTTTAGTATAGTAACTTGTAACTTTAGTTACTTAAAAAAAGTTGCCGAATTATCACTTACATCATGAAAGTTAAAAAGAATTTTTTTTTTTTTTTTTCTTCAGTACATTCTTACATGTATTGTAATCACAGTGTATGTAAAAGTGTTGATCCGACCAGTTACCATAGATGTGTGGGTAACAGGGTCTAAAGTTCACTATTCTAACTACAACAACAACAACTCTGTTCTGTATGATAACTACTATTTAATATTGTACTAAGTTCTAAGATAATATATACATCAATGTCTTTCTTCACAATTCCCTAACATAATCTCTATGATTTCATTTATGTCTAACTCTAACAATAATAATTCATTTGTTAATTGCCCCGGCTCTAAACTATCTTAAATCGTATGGAGTATCGGCATACGTTACTAACATTAGCACGGGCAAATTGATACTGAAAATCTATCTAGATTTTAGCGGTATTTAAGGAAAACTTCGTAGGGATGACTAAATTGTTTTTCTCCAAAAGGGCACGCATTTTGACAATAATAAAAACATGTCATTATTTCATTTAGTCATCTGTCATAACAATTAGTTAGAAACAAAACAACAATCATGACGCAGCCAATAACGTGGCCGGAGGGTAATTAACCTGGATGAGATATCTTAACCTGTCATTTTCCAGATGTAAACAACGCTGAAGTTATTTAAAGTAGCATTCCGAAATTCTTTGTGTATGACTATTTACTGACCAATGACTTATAGCTGAACGAAAAACAAGATGATAAAATATGCTTATCTAAATAGGTATAATGAATTCATAAAGTCATTATACGACAAATGTTCACTATATAGGATAATGATCATTGTTTAAAGTTGCCTGAAAAGTAGTCAGTTTATATATCAAGCAATTTAAGAACAATACTAGCCATGCCCAGGACCAGTAAAATTATCTAATTAAATGTCGCACAGATGCTTGCTTCCCCAAACCTCCTAAGGTATCTTGTCAGTGATGTATAAAATGAAGGACAGTTAATTTGAAGAATAGTAGATGTAACTTGTTGTTTGGGTTATTAGATGTAAGGAAAATTGTTGATTACAGCTTGCCTGAGTTGCAGAAGTTACAACAGTTAAAGGACGAGACTGGAGAATTGTCATCAACAGACGAGAAACGCTACAGATCTCTCAAGAAACAGTGTGAGAGAGAACTACTTCAGGTTAGCTACACAAGTATATTTGCATCAAAAATGTGGGCCTTGTCTGATAACTCGTATACCTTAAAAAAAAGTGGTTTGTATGGTCGCTTGTACACTAGAAATGGTCTGTGGTCCTGTGTACCTTAAAAACGTGGGCTATGGCTGATAACTCGTTACTTTAAAAAAGTGGTCTATGTGGGATAACTTCTACACTTTAAAAAATGTATACTGTGTTGGATAACTTGTACACTTTTAAGATGATAATCAAATTTTGGTCTAGAAACAGATTTGCATCTCATCATTTTCATCTATACATGTTCACTTGGCCATTCATACAGAGATATTGTTAAAACTATCTTGGCAAGTATAAAATTGATAAACTTACTTTGCCTAAGGAATATGATAAGTTTAAGATGTATTGTATTACATTTGTTAAACATCTGCATTAATAGTTACATGTTTTAATAGCTGAAATTCATTACAAGTGCAATTTTGAAAAATTATTATTGACTCCTTTTGCCTATCTTGGTTTGAGCAACCAAGATAGATTGGAAATCCATTAATCCAGAAGCAATAATTATGCGCTTTTAAAACTTGCTTTTTTAGAGAGAAATTTCACTGATTCCACTGTCCAAATCGTTTGCAGAGAATTCATTATTTCATTAATTTTGATAAAAGAAACGTAAAACTATTGGTAATTACAAAACACAAAATAAAAACTGAATATCATTTTTTTCTATCGTGCCTCAAGTAAAAGGATTTAATGAGGCAGATTTCTAACTCCCAACATTGAAAAATTAACGTCGAGTCCTGTGGGACTGTTTTAAGTTTTGCTCACTTCATTCAAAAATAAGCTTGGGGCAGAAGTAAAACCTGCCTACATTTCTTCCACAATATGTAATCTAAAGAGTAAAGGCAAAATAGAGACTTTTTACTGCATGTAACTCAGTATTTTTAAAGATGTCAAACTCTGCCCCTTTCTATTTCAGAGGTAAATTCACTTTGAACAGCAAGAAATCACTTATCAAATGAAAATATTTCACTTTTGTACAATTAATCAATAATAAGTCTTGAAAAAAGTAAAAACTTACTAGAAAAAAAGGAATATATGGAGAAAAAAATTTGGTCCTAGTGGGGCTTGAACCTATGTCCCACTGAAAAATTTAAGTCAAAGTAAGTTTATTGTAGGAATTGAATACTCTTCAAAAAGGAGGTACACTATAACATGGGTCATACCTTAATAAATCAAATCTGCAAAGTGAAAAATTTCGTAAAATTTTGCTTGTAACCCAGGTAAATGTGATTGGTCTTTCTATGTTTAAAAACTTGTACACTTCAGTTGTGAGAAAGTGAGCTGTGAAAAAAGTGGTGTATGTCTCATACAGATGTACACTTTAAATCTGATGACTTGTACTCTTTGAGGAATTGGTCTATATTTGATAAATCATACACTTTGAAAAAGTTGTCTTTGTCTGATAACTTTAACTTTGAAAAATATGGCTTATACTAAGTTGCAATCCTTTTTAGTTTGACTTTTCGAAGAAAATGTAGAGCTATTGCATTTGCCCCAGCGTCGGCGTTGCCGTTGGTTAAAGTTTTTGATAAAGTCAAATATCTGTTACTATCACAGCTATTGACTTGAAACTTAAAATAGTTATTTACTATCACAGTCTACACCAGGAGAAACAATCCCCATAACTCTGATTTGAATTTTGACAGATTTATTACCCTTTTTAACTTAGAATTTTTTTGTTAAAGTTTTTGATAAAGTCAAATATCTCTGTTACTATCAAAGCTTTTGACTTGAAACTTGAAAGAGTTATTTACTACCACAGTCTGCACCAGGAGAAGCAATCCTCATAACTCTGGTTTGAATTTTGACAGATTTATGCACCTTTTTAACTTAGAATTATTCGGTTAAAGTTTTATATAATGTCCAATATCTCTGTTACTATCAAAGCTATTGACTTGAAACTTAAAATAGTTATTTACTATCAAAGGCTACAATATAAGAAACAATCCCCATAACTCTGATTAGAATAGAATTTTGACAGATTTATGCCCCTTTTACTGGCAAAGCTCTAATTCAGAGTCAAGCACTGAGAAAAGCTCTTGTTTCAATAACAATTGACTCGGCTTACATTTTCAAAAACTCAGTTTTAGAAGTTTTGAAGCAGTATCGTTGATTGTCTTGTACATTACAGAATGCAGATGTAATTTGCTGTACGTGTGTTGGAGCAGGCGACCCTCGTCTTGCCAAGATGCAATTCCGCTCAGTGTTGATTGATGAAAGTACCCAGGCCACAGAACCAGAGTGTATGATTCCAGTAGTGCTTGGATGTAGACAGGTTTGTTTGATCAATCAATAATTAGAAAAAATCAATACTAGAAATAAAAATTTTGTTCAACACATATTATCACAAGTCACTTGTCCCACCACCACCAGCTTCTGTTTCGTGATCATGGTGATGGGAAGTCTTTCAGTTACTTATGAAGGACAGTTTAGGAGCACTGGTTGTCTGTCTTTGCAAACAAAAAAGGGAAGAGTCATGAAATAGTTATGACTATGAATAAACCATCAGTTTGTAATGGTTTGATATTTTATTTTATTAGCTCACCTGTCAAAAAGTGACAAGGTGAGCTTTTGTGATCGCGCGGTGTCCGTCGTCCGTCCGTCCGTCAATGCGTGCGTCCGTAAACTTTTGCTTGTGACCACTCTAGAGGTCACATTTTTCATGGGATCTTTATGAAAGTTGGTCAGAATTTTACCTTGATGATATCTAGGTCTCAAGTTCGAAATGGGTCACGTGCCATCAAAAACTAGGTCAGTAGGGTCTAAAAATAGAAAAACCCTTTTGACCCCTCTAGAGGCCCTAATTTTCAATGGATCTTCATGAAAATTGGTCAGAATGTTCACCTTGATGATATCTAGGTCAAGTTTGAAACTGGGTCACGTGCCGTCAAAAACAGGTCAGTAGGTCAATAATAGAAAAACTTGTGACCTCTTAAAGGCCATATTTTTCATGGGTTTTGTATGAAAGTTGGTCTGAATGTTCATCTTGATGATATCTAGGTCAAGTTCGAAACTGGGTCACGTGCCTTCAAAAACTAGGTCAGTAGGTCTAAAAATAAGAAAAAATTTTGAAACCCTTTTTAGAGGCCATATATTTCACAAGATCTTCATGAAAATTTGTCAAACGTTCACCTTGATGATATCTAGGTCAGTTCGAAACTGGGTCACGTGCCTTCAAAAAAGGTCGTAGGTCAAATAATAAAAATCTTGTGACCCTCTCTAAAGGCCATATTTTTCATGGGATCTGTTTGAAAGTTGGTCTGAGTGTTCACCTTGATGATATCTAGATCAAGTTTGAAACTGGGTCACGTGCGGTCAAAAACTAGGTCAGTAGGTCTAAAAATAGAAAAACCTTGTGACCTCTCTAGAGGCCATATTTCTCAATGGATCTTCATGAAAATTTGTCAGAATGTTCACCTTGATGATATCTAAGTCAAGTTTGAAAGTGGGTCAAGTGCCATCAAAAACTAGGTCAGTAGGTCAAATAATAGAAAAACCTTGTGGACATAACTAGAGGCCATATTTTCCATGGGGTCTGTATGAAAGTTGGTCTAATGTTCATCTTGATGATTCTAGTCAAGTTTGAAAGTGGGTCACGTGCCGTCCAAAATTTAGGGGCAGTAGGTCAAATAAAAGAAAAACCTTGTGACCTCTCTAAAGGCCATATTTTTCAATGGATCTTCATGAAAATTGGGCTGAATGTTCATCTTGATGATATTAGGGCAGATTCGAACAGGGTCATGTGCGGTCAAAAAACTAGGTCAGTAGGTCTAAAAATAGAAAACCTTGTGACCTCTCTAGAGGCCTACTTGTGAATGGATCTCCTAAAAATTGGTCAGAATGTTCACCTTGATGATATCTAAGTCAAGTTCGAAAGTGAATCACATGCCTTCAAAAAGTAGGTCAGTAGGTCAAATAATGAAAAAACGTTGTGACCTCTCTAGAGGCCATATTTTTCATGGGATCTGTATGAAAGTTGGTCTGAATGTTTTCTTGATGATATTTTAGGTCAGGTTTGAAAATGGGGCAACTGCAATCAAAACTAGGTCGTAGTCTTGAAAAAAGAAAAACCTTGTGACTCTCTAGAGGCCATACCCTTGAATGGATCTTCATGAAAATTGGGCAGAATGTTCACCTTGATGATATCTTAGGTCAATTTGAAACTGGTCACGTGGCCCTTAAAAACTAGTTCAATAGGTCAAATAATAGAAAAACCTTTGACCTCTCTAGAGACCATATTTTTTTAATGGATCTTGATGAAATTGGTCAGAATTTTTATCTTTATAATTCTAGGTCAAGTTTTAAAATGGGTCACATGAGCTCAAAAACTAGGCCACTATGTCAAATAATAGAAAAAACGACATCATACTCAAAACTGGATCATGTGGGAAGAGGTGAGCGATTCAGGACCATCATGGTCCTCTTGTTTTTAATTGATCTTGGTTTCAATTTTCGTCATGGACATTTTAACCATTTAGAATAGAATATTTCTTTATCTATTTGTTCCTTAAATTGTTAATCTTTTGCTATATGTGGTACTTTAATCTTACACATTTTATAAACAAGGATATTTTGATCAAAAGAATTATCTTTAAGGCTATTACATGTTACAGTTGATCCTGGTTGGAGACCACTGCCAGCTTGGACCTGTTGTGATGTGTAAGAAGGCAGCCAGAGCTGGTCTATCCCAGTCCCTGTTTGAGAGACTTGTTGTGTTGGGGATCAGACCTATACGTCTACAGGTGCAGTACCGTATGCACCCTGCTCTCAGTGCTTTCCCATCTAACATCTTCTATGAAGGGTCCCTGCAGAATGGGGTCACTCCAGGTATGAAGCAAATTAATCGATTTTCTAATTCTATTTTCTGTAAGCACAGCTTTAATGATGGTAGAACAATGTTACTTAGGTATGATGTTGGACCTGCATGTTAAGTGATAATTTTTCCTAAAAATCTTAGTTCTGAAATTTTCCTGGTGTTTAAATTGATGCATTTGCTCTTACTATCTTTGCTTGATATTTAAAGTGTTCTACTTGCTTTAAAAAACTTACGTATTCATTTAAGGACCCATCTTAGTTAAAAGTTATTACTACACTGCAAATCTGTATGCTTCAAAAGGTCACGTGATATATTATTTGTCTCCCTTGCTTGTTTTCATATGTCTATGCAAGTCCAAACATCTAATGTTGCATTTGTAACAGTATTTAACTCAAATTTAAGCAGGCAAGGATGAAAGAATTTGATTGTTGAAAACATATTTGAAGATGTTTTAGAACATGTATTTTAAATTTGACAGCGGAAAGAATTCGTAGTAGTTTGGACATACCGTGGCCTCAGCCAGACAAGCCAATGTTCTTCTATACATCTTCTGGGCAGGAAGAGATCTCCAGCTCTGGAACTTCCTATCTCAACAGGTATCCTCATGTTTTTTCATACATAGAAGTTACAGACAGCCTTTTTGACTTGAACTTGAAATGGTTAATGAAGTAATTTTATTTGTTTGTTACCTTTAAAAATTCTGATATATTTTTTATTGCCTGTGCATCTGTAAAACTCAAACAGACTTGCTAAATGATATTTATATTGTGTGTTTGTGTCTGCAGCATGTAAGGCTGTGGAAATGTTAAATATGTATATCAGAGAAATAAGAATATAGAAAGAATTGACAACTTTTCTTTCAGTCTCTCTTTTTCCAGTCACAGTCAAAATCATGTTTTTAGTCTTGTACTCTAGATGCATTACAGTGTAAAAAAAACAACAGAAGTCTTTTTGCATAGGTATTTGACAGTCTGTTTGTATTTTATCTAAACTTCTAGAAAACCTATTTGAATGTCTATTTTTAGAACTGAGACTGCCTCGGTAGAGAAAATAGCAACACGTTTCCTGCGTTCCGGGGTGAAGCCAGAGCAGATTGGTATTATCACACCATACGAGGGACAGAGGGCCTACATTGTACAGTACATGCAATACAGTGGCTCACTGAACAAGAAACTCTACATTGTATGTCTGATTCCTTCTACTTGTCTATTCTTTAATGAAGTAATAATGAAATATTACAAAAGAAATGGAAGATTGAAGTAATTGATTTCTAATATAGAATATGTCTGCTATAAAATATGTTACTTTTGCCTTGCCTGAAATGTAAGATGATTCATGACGTACATTTCTATTATTAGTTTCCTACAAGGTGAAATATAAGCAAGAAAAAAAGAAAATCAAATGATTTTGAACATCTCAAATTAAAGGACATTAATATACAGGTTTGATAAAATTTAGTAGTATTTTTGTTAATTTTTGTCTGCCTAGCTTCCAGTTGTATATAAATAGGAAGATTTTGATATTATAACCATTTGTATTATTAAGTTTCCAATTTGTAGACTTTTAAGGCTAGAAAGGATTATCATAATGTATTTTAATATTGCAGGAAATAGAAGTTGCCAGTGTTGATGCTTTCCAAGGACGAGAGAAAGATTTCATTATCTTATCTTGTGTCAGGTCTAATGAACATCAGGGCATTGGTTTCCTCAATGATCCAAGACGTCTCAATGTGGCACTTACCAGAGCTAAGTATGAACATAATCTTATTTTCATAAATAAAGTTGATAAATTTCAACACAGTCTCAAAGATGGATACAAATGTCGGTTAAATCTGCTAAAATGTGTGATTATTTAATAATTGGCTTCCTACAGGTAGATATATTTATATTAAACTGTAGACTCCGGTTTTATAAATATGTGTGAATGTAAGTTTGGTTAATGTTTCAATGAACTGAATTTTGACCCCACCAGCAAGTAATGAAACAAAATTGGAATCATGCATGTATGTATACCAATACAAGTGTGAAGTTCAGATGTCAAATATCTGGTATTCAGAAAAAATGTTTCTAGGTATTCTAAATTACTTTCGTCATTAAAGCAGATCTCTGCACTGATGACTCGTCAGTTATCTTTCTTCAGAAGAGATCACTTATAAATATTTCTATGTGTTACAGATATGGTATTATAATTGTGGGCAACCCTAAGGTGTTATCCAAGGTAAGCTGATTGTCACATTGTCAGAATGTTTACAGCATTAGATTTTTGTCAATTAATTGTGGTATGATTTACTGTAAATCACAAGTCTAGAATTGTTAGTGACATACTGTTGAAACATTTTTTTGTGATCGTAAAATATTGTAGTTACGTCCAAATGGTTATTTTATGGAGACATGAATTTGTGGCTGCAAATTTAAGAAATATGATTAAATGAAAATTGTCTCTGATTGTATTTCCGTTGGAACATAATTTAATGGGTAGACTTGGCAAAAATAGTAATTTCACAGTATACAAATTTGTGTGAAAAACGTAACAGCAGTTGCATTAATGTAAAACCTATGAAGCAGTTTTAGGACTTTTGAGGGGGACGCCATGGCTAAGTGGTTAAGGTTGCTGACTTCAAAACTTTTATCCACACACCTATGTTGGTTTGAAGCTCACTTTGGGCGTAGAATTCTTCATAGGAGGTAGCCATCAAGCAAACTTAATGAAGGTTTTGGTTCTACCCAAGGCCTGCCAATGCCTGAAATAGGAGGGGCATCTAGGGTCTCCCTCCCATCATTAAAAACTGGCAAAGTGGTCTTATAACCCAAACTGTTGGTGTTACTCAAAACCCAACAAAAACAAAAGATATAAAAGCTGTTAGGCCCCTTCACAGTTCTAAATTGCACTTTTTTTCTCAAAAGTGGCAGAAAAAAATTTGCAATTTCATGCAGGTTGTACAAATTAATTGGCTTTTAAATTCATTATGTTTTGATAAACTTGATTTCGAATAAATTTATTAAGTATTTTTAATTGTATTAAGGGATTTAGCATGGTGCCCCTAAATGTACCATTCGGAGACAGCATCATTTTTAGCTCGACTATTCAAAGAATAGTCTAGCTATTCTACTCACCCTGGCGTCGGCGTCGGCGTCACACCTTGGTTAAGTTTTTGCATGCAAGTACATACAGCCATCAATTAAAGGCATATAGCTTTGAAACTTATTTTTTCTTTTTCTAGGTCAATAACCAACCTCTCTGGGTCAAGTCCCATAACTCTGACATGTATTTTGAGCAAATTATGTCCCCTTTTGGACTTAGAAAATTTTGGTTAAAGTTTTACATGCAAGTTACTATCTCCAAAACTAATGCAGATATTGATTTGAAACTTCACATGTGTCTTCGGCGTTATAAAACTAGTTGATAGCAGCAAGTCCAATAACTCTGACTTTCATTTTGGCCAAATTATGCCCCCTTTTGGACTTAGAAAATTCTGGTTAAAGTTTTGCGTGCAAGTACATACAGCTATTTCTAAAAGGCATATAGATTTGAAACTTGTTTTTTCTTTTTCTACATCAATTACCAACCTCACTGGGTCAAGTCCCATAACTCTGGCATGTATTTTGGGCAAATTATGCCCCCTTTTGGACTTTGAAAATTCTGCTAAAAGTTTTACATGCAAGTTTCTATCTCCAAAACTAATGCAGATATTGAATTGAAACTTCACATGTGCCTTCGGGGTTATAAAACTAGTTGATAGCAGCAAGTCCCATAACTGGTATGCATTTTGGTCAAATTATTTCCCCTTTTGAACTTAAAACTCTTTTGATATTTAACCTTTTTGGGTAATATTTTCCTGCTTTTGGGACAATATTTCAAATAGTCGAGCTTGGCTGTCTTACGGACAGCTCTTGTTAAGGTAGTTCTAATAAATTCTTGTTTCTGGATTCAAATTGAAAAAGAGTTCAAGAAACAGAAAATTCTACACAAAAAGGCTATTGAAAGCAAAATAAGCAACAACAGAATTTATTTGATTTCTGTATAAAGAGGTAAATAGAAGTACTATCGGTTTTCCCCAAGTACCACACTGTTTTTCACAAAATAAAGGGCCCAGATCTCATCACAATTTTGGCAAAGAAGAGCCCAAGTTTGACCTTAGCTAATCTATTTGTGGCAGTTATCTCAAGTTAAAGATTTAAATCTTATTTGAGCCGCGCCGTGGGAAAACCAACATAGTGGCTTTGCGACCAGCATGGATCCAGACCAGCCTGCGCGTCCGCGCAGTCTGGTCAGGATCCATGCTGTTCGCTAACAGTTTCTCCAATTCCAATAGGCTTTGAAAGCAAACAGCATGGATCCTGACCAGACTGCGGGGATGCGTATGCTGGTCTGGATCCATGCTGGTTGCAAAGCCACTATGTTGGTTTTCTCATGGCACGGCTCATTTCATTAACTTAGAAAATACATCGATATTATGGTTCAGGCCTCCATAGTAAAAGACAAAAATACTTCTGGTTGCCATAAGAAAATAGTGCAGTTTCAGCATGCAAAAATGTTCTGACAAGTATGTTAGAATCTCAGTTCTATCTGATAGGAGTTTCTTAGTTTGCTTGTGTTACACCTGTATTGATTAAAATGATTTGTTGATTATTTTCAGCAACCACTGTGGAACCATTTGTTGACCTACTACAAAGAGCAGAGATGTCTGGTGGAGGGGCCTCTCAACAACATGAAGGAAAGTCTAATACAGTTCAGCAAGCCAAGGAAGCTTGTCAACTCTACAAATCCTGTAAGAACTTCACTTTTACCTTTCTTCTACGTACTCTTTTCATACAAGACAGGGTTGTTTTTTTTACCATGAGGGGAAGGGGCCCAGGCCTGTGATTTGGGGAAAAAATAGCTCAGTATTTGGGCAAAGGGGAATAAAAAAAACCTGATGTAAAGTCAATTTTAGGGGAAAACTGCATGATTTAAAAAAAAAATTTCTGAGGGGAAGGGGAAGGGGCCTATTAATGGCCCCTATTTCGAAGGAAAAAAAACCTTGCAAGAGACTTTATGATATAACAACGTCAGCAGATGGGTTAACAAAAACTTTTAAGAAGAATGTCATGGTCAGAATTTATTGTAACTGGTTGAGTTTTGTACTGATCTGACCAGATCATACCAGTAATTAACTCCATCTTGCTGTCTGTTCAGTGGTAGAATTGTTTTTTGATTCTGCTTTTACTGAATGAGTGGTATATAGTGATGGGCAAATCAGTTAGATTTGCCAACCGATTAATCGGCATAATCGGACAAGCCAACCGATTCGATTAATCTGATATAATCGGATAATCGGTTGCTCTACTTGCGTATCTATAAGTTCACCTCACAGTGCATGTGTTATGTCATTACTTAAAAAAATGAACCATACAGACATCAAATATCCGATTTCTTTTGTATCCCTTCATAAACACGAGTAAGTTAACAGCATAAAAGTAAAGTATTTGTGAAGATAGTGAACTTCAAATCAGGTACTCGTCTTAATTTCACAAGGGACTTTTCCAGTGATATTGTGTTATTGAATTAAACTTATTTATTAATCCTTAGTTAACGACTGGAATGATTTCAATCCCACAAATCCCACAAAAGGGAAAAATGAAAATTCCTTTGCTATTATGCTTGCGTAAGTCTTACGGCATGCAATGCATACTGCCATACTAATATCAAGAGTTTAGGTTGTTGGTTATCCCGACTTAATTTTGCAAATGCCATATATCTTTCAAAATCTGGGTGATCGAAGATGACTTCAGTTTTTTCGAGATTTTGGAGGAAGCCATTTTACGTAGAGTAGTTTCCCTTGGCCTAATTGCCCCAAAGAACCGTAAATACCAGAAAGAAAAAGGTCAGAAACAACTAAATTATCCGTTTAGGGTGCCAAGTAATTAATCGGTCAGGGAAAAAGTGAAGTCTGCGATCGTGCTCAAGAATACAACGCCGATGATTATTCGATTGTCGCCGATTGTCGGCCCATCACTAGTGGTATAGTAACAATAGCAACATTGATGGTAATGAAGCCAAAACTGTTTACCCACTTTTGATGTCCCTAGAACTCTATTGTCTATATTTCAGTGATTAGAATTAAAGGAAACTAGTACAGTTCTTTGCAAACAATGAAATTGTATGGTACATTGATTGACTTGAAAAGCTTTTGATGTCTGAAATATATTAAAATACATGTAGATATTATACTAGGTAAGCAGCATTTGTATGAGATTTTTTTTGTCTTGATTGATATACATGTATGCTACTGGTTTCAGGGTGGTCGCTTTATGAGTAACACAATGTTTGATGCCAGAGAGGTGCTTATACCCGGCAGTATCTATGACAGAAGTAAGTACAGTTGAGGTTTAGTTTTTAAATGCCTAAGCTTTCGGGTCACCTGAACATTTTTCTGGGTGTTAGTATAGGTGGATGGTCTGTTGTCTTGTCTCAACATTTTTATTTGAACATCACCTGTGAAATTATTTGTTAGAATAACACCAAACTTGATCTGTAGTATTCTGACATGGATCTCTCTGAAATTTGTTTATATGGTTTCACTTGGTCTATTAACCCTTACCCTACTAAATTTCTATAATGGACTGGTCCATCTTTCAATTTGGACAGTACCACTTATTATTCAAAGGGGTTTTCACTGAAAATTTACTGACTGAGTAGCGAACAGTGCAGACCATGATCAGACTGCACGGATGTGCAGGCTAATCTTGGTCTGCACTGGTCGCAAAGGCAGAATCATCTGCCGTCAGCATGCTAAGGGTTAAGGGCTGCAACAGCTAAAAATTGAAAAACCTTGAAGCAACTTCTTCTCATGAACCACTTTTAAGTAACTTAAACAAACTTGGTGTGTACTATCGTTGTATGGTCCTCTCTCATGCTTGTTCAGATGGTTCCGCCTTACTCCTTTTAGTGGCAGCAAGAGCTAAAAAACAAAGGAAAAAACACCTTAAACACCTTCTTTTCATGAACTGCCTGATTGCTCTTCATCAGAAATGACCTGTGGCATCATTGCACAGACCTCTTAAGCTTGTTCAAATGTTTTATGGGCCGTAAGAGCTAAAAGTAGAAAAAAGTGATGATACTGATATCCGCCAAACTTTCATAGCATGTTTGTTTGGTTCGGATGATTCAGTTTAAAAGGGGCAGCCAGAGTTAAAAGAAGAAAAACCTTTAAACAACTACTCTGAAATTCTTAAAAGCTATCTTCTACTAAACTTTATCTGTAATATGCATGGATGGACTTTCTGATCACTTGACTTGACTGACAGAGCTGAAACAGTATATATATTTAAACAGCTTCTTAATGGACCAAACTTGATCTGTAGCATCCTTGTTTGGATCTCTATCAAGTTTGCTGTTTCAACAGTGGTTACAAATTTTTGGGCTGTCAAAAGCAAGATACAAAAAACCCAAACTTTTAATTAACTGCTTTATGGTCAGAACCAATGTCATAAGTCAAATTCCTCAGTAGAGCTACTGCGGTCCATTTTGGCCTTTTGTTTCAATATCTTGTGATTATACTGACATATTTTCAGATATATTGCTTGATAAGAACTGTTAAAAGATGTATGTCTTGCTTGTTTGTTTAATAATGGTGCAGTTTGTAAAAAGGAAAAAACTGAGTTACATCTTTTTCTGCATACTTGTTGTAAGGAAGAGAATGTCTTTGAATAATAATTATGTCATTAATATGTAAACTGTTTAGGATATATTTCATTTTTCGTAGCTGTTAATTACTGTGAAATTAGTATTATTCATAGGACAAATTCTATTTCCTACTTTTTAAGGTGTAGGCTACAGGGAGCCAGTGGTACGTACCCATGACCAGCTTGGTTTTATTGGACCTGAGAGAGCATACACTGGACCAGGAATGAACATGCCGATCCCAGTGAACATGTTTATCAGCCCTATGCCACAGCCCTTCCATCCACCACAACAACCCATGCAGATACGTAAGTATCTTTATGACTGTATACTGTTATGGAACTGCCCTTTTCAGTGTTGGTATCCCATTTCCAAGAGAAAAGGGTTAAGGTTGCTGACATTGAATCATTTGCACCTGGCCCCTTTGGGTTCGAAACATTGCTTTTGGTTTAGAATTCATCAGGAAGCCATCCCTCTGACATACAGAAGGTCGGTGGTTCTACACAGGTGCCTGTCTGTGCTAGAAGTGATGTTTAAAGGGGTAGCTGGGGTCTTTCACCTTTGTAAAAAAATTTGAATGTCTTTTGAGACGTTTTACCCAATACAAACAAAAGATAAAAGTCATGAAAAACAGGAAAGGTAAAAAATTTAATATCAGGAAATGCCTGAATGTCCTGGTAAAAAGTAATGGTAAAATATCTTGTTTAGTGTGCATAGTCAACATAAGTCCCCTTCAGGATAGGAAGGAAGGACTTGTTCCCAGCATGCGTTTTTTACCTCCCCAGCATCCATTATTGGTCAATGCGGGAAACAGTATTAGTTTAACTAAACCACCAAGCACTGAACAGTAGGCGCGATATCAGCTGCAACCATGCATTGAACTGGGATTGCTGGGATTGTAGTTCAACCAGCTAACAACTGTGCCACTGACACCTTTGGTTGTAATTGGTGAACAATAGTTTTTCTGCGTATCAGAAGTATGCCTCCTTGACAATGAGTAGAAATCACACAGATATGAACTGATGTATGCACTTGCGCTTGGACTTTTCCTATTTTGCTGCAATTTTCCTGAAAATGTAGATTATGCACATTTTTAAAAATGTTAAGTAATGAACAAGAAAAGTACTTGTCAGTATTTTATAATCTTTAAATACAACATATATGTATAATAGTGTGAAATTCAGTTTAAAGAAAAGAAAGGAATCCAGAGAAAACAATGTTTTAGAAGAGTGAACCAGTTGTTACAGAAAATGTAGTGTCTTTGAAAACTGGTAGATGTTGAGTAACATTTTTGCCAAATTTAAGTTATTATTTATTGCTCTAATATGTTTCTGTTGATCATTATATAGCTGCAAATGCACGTGGACGTGGTGGTGGAGGACGTGGACGAGGCATGCGCACCAAACCACCACGGTATAGTCAGCACACACCGCAGAGTCAGACATCACAGCTGACCAACAGTCAGAGCCAGGCTAGTCAGGACATCTCACAGCCATTCTCCCAGGGACCGCTAACACAGGGTGGTCTCTCTATGAGCCAGCCGTTCCAGATGAGCCAGCCAGGCCTCTCTGGATTGTCTCAGCCAGAATTATCACAGGTAACACCAAGAGAAATCTCGGCATTAATTAAGTTGAAAGAATTGGTACTATGTGTGTTACAAAATTAATGTCTATATGTCTGTTTATATTGGACTTTGAAAGCAACATGTTTAGTATGAATTTATATGTGAAAAAGGAGACAATACTGAATGTTTGAACTGAACTAGAAAAAGATTTTAACATAACAGCATGCAGATTGCCTTGTTTATATAATACATGATTTCTCTCATTAATTTATGCCCAGATTCAAAGAAAAAAGAAGTATTAATTGAAGATTTGTGACTTCTGTTACTGGTAATAGAAATAAAGCATTTAGAGATTATTTTGCACTACTAATTTTGATCGCTTTATTATAATAGGACAGTTTCCTGGCGGATGACTTCAAGTCACAGGCTGACGGCATGTTGTCGCAGGACTCGACATACCAGGGCGACCGCATGTTCTATGCTTCACAGCTCTCACAAGGTCCTTTCAACTAAACAGGAGCTTCACGCCAACTAACAAGGTATATACAGTTGAAATTTGATATCTGGAACTCACTTATCTCAAAATTCTGGCTATCTCAAAGACATTTTAAAGTCCTGGCCCGAAAACGCACACAAAATATCATTTTAAATTGAATTTTGGTTATCTCAAAGATAAACGCTTGATCCCTTTGAATTCTAGATACCGAGTTTCAACTATACTTTGAAAATACAATGACAGGGGTATATACATCAATGCTATAGTGAGTGTAGAAAAAATGAAACCTTGTTAGGTGGATATATTAACCCTTAGCTTGCTGGCGGCAAGTGATTCTGCCTTTGCGACCAGTGCAGACCAAGATCAGCCTGCACATCCGTGCAGTCTGATCATGGTCTGCACTGTTCGCTATTCAGTCAGTACATTTTCAGTGAAAACCCCTTTGAATAATAAGTGGTACTGTCCAAATTGAAAGATGGACCAGTCCATTATAGAAATTTAGCAGGGTAAGGGTTAACCAAAAATATGGTTCTGCCAAGTTTTTAGACTTCAATACGGTTAACCACAGCTCAGCTGGCAGGGATGATTTATTTTCTCATTGTTCCTACCATTAGAAATACCAGTTGCTGTTACAGCACTATTATTGCAAGCATTTACAGGACCATAATGATGGCTTTGTACAACATTTTCATCATTTAACAATGACTGAATAAAGTGTGTAGATAAATGGTTCATTTTTAAAAAAACAATGGCTATTCGATATTGTTTATGATAGATCTAGTAAAAATTAGCATAAATAAGACATATGCAATGTGATCTTACAATAGAGATATAAAATATAGTAGTCTACAGAGGTGAAATAGTATTTTCTCATACTAGTCTATTATGCAGAATACGCTGTCTCATGGGGAAGAAAACTGAATCTTGTTAAACATTTCTTCTCTCAGTGTTTCATGAAATAAATTCTTTGCAAGTATAGAACACTACCAAACAACTTGGGTGGGCATATATTTTATTTCACAAAGCATATAGATAACATTCAAGCTCTATGGCTTTTGCAAAGACTACATTAACAATGTTTGATATGAAACTACTTCAACTTCATAAAATAACATAATTCTACATACTACCTCTTATTTTGTTAAAATGTGAACCAAAAGTACACCCTATTTCAAGCAACCAAAAAGAAATATTAAATAGATAGGTTTCTCATGCCCCACATTTTGTTAATCCTTTACCCAGTCACTAGGATGCTACTTCTGATGAACTGTGTCTAAGTGTATAGGAATTTTAAGGTGGTTATTTGGAATTAAGAGAATGTTCCAATGATTGACTAGTCTAGAATATAATTCAGTTTGATACAGGAAGAGGTAGATATGGTTCGTATAGTTATTTGTTACAAGTAAATGTCTTAATTTAGTTTGTTACTTGATTGCAGGAAAAGGAGATGTTTGATGAAGTGAAATGATGAGACATCATCGTAACCAACGACAACCAGTTGTGTAGAAGGAGAGAGCAGTGTCAGTATGTCTGACGACAATGACAACCACTCAGTGACAACATGGCGTCCATGCCACACCTACAGTCTCACCAACACCACTCTCAGTGACCGTCTGTCATCAACAAGCGATTACAGAAAAAAATGACTGGTTCCTTTACAAACATCACATGACTGTACATGTGAAAAGAATGAAACCACAGTCTGGGTTCATAAAAGAAACATTTTAATTAAGGAATAAATAGAACCAGACTTGGTGAATAATGAGGGCAAACCAGTCTGGTCTAGAAGCTGATAGAGTGGGAACCATTCTGAGCAACAGGAAGTGGTGATACGTCTGCTGACTGTCACATGGTCAATGTCAAGGACACTGCAGATTGATTTGTTAATTGCTTGCTACAATGGAAGTTGTTGGGATATCTTGAGATACTATTTGATGGTTCTAACGTGATTATATACAAATTACAATTAGATATGATTTGTGTTTTGCTATTAGAGCTGGTGTGTTTTGAGGGAAGAACGCATTGGATTGAAGATGGGGATCAAACTGTCATATATAAACTGTTATAAAATACTTCCAACAGAACATAAAAGGAAGACACTTGGAACATTGTTAAATCACCATGCATAAGTATACCAAATGGCTGCGTCGCTCTTCTTCATGTTGATTGCAGTATTATATTAAACTTTGAAAATAGAAATTTTGTTCCTCATAAAAAATATGAATGGTGTTTATTAGAGTCAGTTGTGCAAGTCTGTGATCAGTTATGAATTTGTAAGTCTTTTCTCGATTATAGTAAAACATTATGTCTTTAAGTTGGTTAAGTACAAACAAGTAATTTTATTAATAGATTTTATAGGAGTTGTATTGATTTCTTGCAGTTACCAGAGACTGAGAGAGCAGTTGCCTTCTGCAAAATTTCTTTTTTTTGCTCTCTTCTTTCAAATGAATTATGTAATCCCATTTTTTTTTCTTCAGATTTTCTCAGTAAAAGAATGTAAACGTTGTTTTTAATCTGAAAGATATGGTGGAGTAGCTTGCTTTGATAACCATTTAATACATTCTGCTGTTGATGAAAAAAAGTCATTTTTTTTTTTTTAATAGATTGGACAAGTGCTTTTCATTGTTTCAGTAGAATGCATTTACTTGGGAACTTTAAATTGGCAGGTACAGTAAAACTTTAATTGCTGGATGTTGTATGGAGAGATGAGCAGTCCTTGAGGTGTCTGTAGTTTTGGGTTATCAAAACAGAAAATAGAAGTGGTAGGGCCTGGGACCAGCAAGTTTGGGTACCCAGAGTCTGATGCTCGAGCAAGCAGTGTTTCGCTGTACCTTAATTATTCATAATGATGACAAATTTAGAGAGAACTGTTATCATGGTTATGAGACAGAAACAATACATTTAGGTAGAGAATTTTTTACTGGTATTAATAAGCTTACATGCAACTGTGCCAAGATGGTTCAATGCTTGATATTTTAGTGTTGTGTTGAATTTGTTCTGTTTTAATTTGATTAGTGAAGCAAGAGGTAAAACCTTGGTATGTATTTGGTTTCATTCTTGAATAAAATTCATGAAGAAAAAGACTGACAATCATAGACAAAAGTGAGAAAAACGCGTCTTTTATTTCTGTAAGCAACATTGTTGTAAGGAGTTGAAAATTTATTGCAGAGAATGAGGTCTAATAAGTTATAGAAATGTGAATGTAAACAGACAATTTTGTAGATGAATTTACTTTTTTATGACGGTATTTTTTTTTAGATATAGCTAGTCATTGACAATGGCTTTCCAAATTTTCCAAGTATGACACTATAGGTTTTCTTTTGTATTATCCTGATTTCGCCACGCACAATGTTCGAGTGACTTCGTATGATTGATATTTTGACAACTTCCATGGAATTTGTATTATTATTTTAAGAACAGATGTGATGTTAATGAATCAACTCTGCGGATAAGTAAAAAAAGAAAGAATTCTGTTGTATGACTGTGTTGAGAAAAAAATTTTGTTTAGCTTTTCAAATTGTTTGGATAAGGCTTGTTAGGTGGAGACTTTGAGAAATTGATATTTTTGTTACAGTTTTCCTTACTGATATGCATGATCTTCAGTTCAGTGCATTTTTCCTGCCCCTGTGTATTCAATTGATAGATGATTTTAAATGATTGTAGCTCTTTGATCTAATAACATGGTTTTCAGCAAATTAGGTAGAGGTTATATATGCACTGATATTCTAACCCTCATAATATTATACTGCATAATCTGCCATTTTATTCTTTTATTGTCCAGTTACATTTCCACGTAAGCAGTTTCCAGTAGTTAGAGATAAATGAAGGGATAAATGTATCTCTGTGATTTATTGAGATCTACAGACTTGTAATATGGTGACTTAACACATTTTGATTGTTTATGAGTAAATGGTTTTCCACCTGATCGTCAACTAAAATCTCAAATTTTTATGAAATTCTGATACATCAACATTCCAGCTATTTTTGTAATGATCTGACAGTCTCTAATTTTTAGAAATTCTCATAAATAAACTTTCCACCTTTTTTTATATTGATTAATCTCAAATTTTTGAGAAATTCTCATTAAAAATTTGTCTATTTTTATATTGATTAATCAAAATGAACATTTTGAGGTATTCCCATTACTTCTGGAGACTGCTTAGGTTGAAGTTAAACTAAATGTACCTGTTTATAATCTTAACTTGTAAAGCATATATTTTTGTTCCGTATACTTACAAACTCTAAATTGTAGAAATGTTGAAAGCATTTGCATACAGTGTAACAAAATATATGGTTTATGAGGTATGAATTACTTATGTTCTCTTGTTGTTTTTTTTGTTTCAAAGAGGGTCTTGCGCTTTTGAGTTTCGATTTGAAGATTAACCTTGAAACTTACTTTTTGGTTTTTTATTTTAAGAAAATATGGATAAAGACTGAAAAAGTTATTGTTCTAATAGAAGAAAGAAATTTTCAATTCTGCTTTAGATGCTTTATTAAACAAATGGAAAAGTTAAGAATCCTGCTTTGGTTTACTAAATGCTTTAATTAACAGTTAGAACTGATATTTTCTGTTCTGTATGTTATATATTAAAAGCTTCATTTTAAGATTGAAACATACCTACACTAACAAGTTGATAAGTCACTTATGCCCTGTATATACATTAATTAACTTGAAAGTAATATGTTATCAATCAGTTTAACTTGCGTTTCTTAGCCTTAATTAGATTCAATAAAAACAAAGCAATAAAATAGAAAAGAAGAAACTTTCACTTTCATTTAGAAGAGGGAAATTCTACAATGATATGCATAAAATCCTTTGGCTATATTTAGAAAAAAAGTTTGGTTACATGTGATATTAAACACTTTAGGGCACTGATATTGTTAAAATTTTATGGCTTTATTTCTTTGCTTCAGTTTAAGGTTAGGTAAATGGTTCATTTGTTGACAAATTTATCTGTTTTAACCTTCCTGTATGTTGTTAAAAATTTCAGATATATATGAAAGTTTTGTTTTCCAGATTTGACCTTTCTGTCAGTGACCCAGGCAGATTGTATATTCCATAAAGTATACAGAGAACGCAATTTCTTTCAACATTGGGTGAATTATTTATTTTTTCTAGCAACCCGATTTGTTTTAAAGTGTTTAACCTGCACTGGAAACGATTATATACCCTTAAAAACTTGATACTGTTAGATTATGTTGCTAAACTGTATTGTTGAATAAAGTTTATTGTGGTTTTCACTACCGGCTTTTCATTATTTTAGGCTTTAAGATTGTGTTTTCATGTGGAAATAAAGGCTTCTTAATGTATTCACGTTTGTTGATTTATTTATTTATATGTATATCATACTTTGAGAATGTTCTGCTTCAGGTTTTCATCAAAGACATTTGAGCTGTGCCATGAGAAAACCAACAAAGTGCATTTGCGACCAGCATGGATCCAGAACAGCCTGCGCATCCGTGCAGACTGGTCAGGATTCATGCTGTTTGCCAATGGTTTCTCTAATTGCAATAGGCTTTGACAGCAAACAGCATGAATCCTGACCAGACTTTACAGATGTGCAGGCTGGTCTGGATCCATGCTGGTCGCAAACGCACTATGTTGGTTTTCTCATGGTGCAGCTCATTTCTTTGTTGTTTGTAGTTGTGGGAGAAAGCTTACTAGATAAAAAGTACTATCCATAGAAGTGGAGAGTATGTTGTATTTTAAGGTAGTAGACCCGTTATAACACTCAACAATTTCCGTGTGGTTATGTATTCTTGTGAGACAATTCGGCATTCTTTGAACGTGAAGTAGCTCAATGCACACATAATTTCAATAAAAACTGGAAAATTGTGGAAACCACATGTGGAGAATCCATGTTTTGCTGATTATCATTACGGGTCTGCTACCTAAAAGAAATTGGCCAAAGACTAACCCTTAGCCCGCTAAATTTCTGAAATTGATTGGTCCTTCATTCAATTTGGGTAATACCATTTAATATTCGAAGAGGTGTTCACTGAACATTTACTGACTGAATAGCGAACAGTGCAGATTATGATCAGTCTGGACTGGTTGCCAAGGCAGAATCACTTGCTGCTAGCAAGATTTACTGACGGAGATGGGTAGCTTACTTACTGCACGTAACTTGCAGTGTTGTACTGCTGCCAGTGTATTTCCAGCATACTGCTATTGTTACCCGTGTTAGTTCTCCATTGTTTTGTCTGTACGTGGTCAAAGTCGGTATTGAATCACTGACCATGAAAGTTTTCATGTAAAGTTATGGCTAAAAAGTTAGGTTAGATATTATATTATTACCACAACTTGATAAAACACGAAAAGTTGAAAATTTTACCAGCAACACGTTATAACACGTTTATGTCTTGGTAAAGTTTGTGGAAAAGTGGTACTGAGACTGCAGGTGCTTTGATGAACAAGATCTGTAAGAAAATCGTTTATGAAGGGGAAGTAAATGCGTAATGTCTGGTGCCCTCCTGTAAAATCGATTTGTCTTCCCTTTGTCAATATAATACTTCTTCAATTTAGATCCAAGCTACCCGCATGACCTAGTGAAACTTAGTCAGTTGATTCTGCACGTGCTAAATGTGTTAATGAATTACTGTGTTTCCTTAGAAATGATGAAATTAAAACGGCGATTGATTGTTCTTGCAAGTCACGGATATTGAATTTTACTATTATATTGATTTCTATTCCACGAACATTTCTTCATATTAAAAAGTTTTATGATGTAACTGTATGAAATTGATCGTGTTGATTGTTTTGTCACAATAAATTGAACAGTGCGCCGGTAGAAGTTGATCGACCTGTTCACGGTGACGGCACTGGGTGACCCGTGGAATTGTTTGACAAGGAGAAAGTATCGGTTTCATGAGATCAGTGCCTGAGTTTTGTACCTTTTGTCACGGTTGGAATGAAGGTCTTGGTGTGGCATTTCTGAGCACAAATACAGATTTATTTGCATAGCTTTGTTTTATTTTTTTTATCATGAACCTTGTCGAAGGTTGCAAATGCACGTGTATTTGTATGGTCTTTCTATGGAATCTACATCGCCGAAGTCCATGACTTTGTAGAAAATCCTTGCGGAAAAAATATTTAATGCTATTTCATCACACTAACATTTGGTGAGCAACTATGGATCATTTCAACAGTCCACTTGTTTAAAAAAAAAACTCACTGAACCAGAAGCAAAACGAACGTAATATTTTCAATTGACAAGAAAGATGCACAGGCACCAGTATCGGACCTGGGACAAAAATATGTTTGTTTTCATCCTAAATGAGCTCAAAATGAAAAATATGTAGTGAAATATGAGTCCCCTTCAAAAGATACATATGTCTGCTGAAGGCCAGAATCTCGAGAATCGAGCCTGCGAGCAATGGGTTCATTTCCCGGGCCGTTGTGAAATAAATTCTCTAGACAATTAAACAAACTATCTATCACTTTTTCCCGTATACATTTAGCTACAAAATGAGACCGACCCCAAGTCTCTAGCCCTTCCCGTTCATGAAGTATCTATCAGGAAACGAGTGCTTTCCTACAGATAAAAATGCGGCACAGAGAATCGGTACGTAAACATAGACTAAAGTATGGTTGTCCGCCGAATACGGTTCAAATTCAATAAAAAATACTAAAAGGTATAAATAAATACATAAACTAGGACCACTCACAATCGTCAGTAGCATCTCAAACACGCGATATTGGCGTTTCAATTTTTTCCACGGTCTTTCGATTGAATGCTACGCCATTGAACAGAATTCATTAGGTATTTTTAAACGCAATGTCTGATTGGCCAATAGCGACACACCTCCGACAGAATCGCAACGTTTCGCACAAAATTACTCGGATATTATCGTATCGGTTTCAACTAACTGAAAGACCGACGGAAAAATAAAAAAGTAAATATCGCGTGAAGCAGATGCTACTGACGGTGGTGAGTGGCCATAATTTACATATTTAGTAATAATTGTTATTAATGGCAAATGAATTTGACCCTTGCCAGGCTAAAAAACATCTTTTAGTCCGTGATTTCGTACCGTTTCGTTGTGCCACATTTCTATCTACCTGGGACTTGCAGCAGAAAGGCACTCGTTTAAGTTAACCCATTGCTCGCAGGCTCGATTCTCGAGATTCTGGCCTTCAGTAGACATATGTATCTTTTGAAGGGGACTCATATTTCACTACATATTTTTCATTTTGAACTCATTTAGGATGAAAACAAACATATGTTGTCCCAGGTCCGATACTGGTGCCTGTGGAAAGATGTAAAACGTAAGTAAATTTTATGTGACTCTGACAAACAGCAAACTACTAGTAGTTCACAAGTTTACTAGGAACAGCCAGCCAAAAACCATTTACATTATCTTTTATAACAGAGTGAAACGACAGCCTTAACAGTGGTTGTATTCAATGTTCTTTATGACGTCACAAGCTAGTATTTTATTGAGAGCAAAAAGTTTACTTGTACAACATTAACATACATATGAATAAAAACAATATATGCTGCCAATATCTAGACTCGTGTCAAGCTTGCATCAAGGCAGTCAATTCAGTATTTGAATGCCTAATCCGAAACCTGTCTTTTTTATATAAGATATGACACAATATAATGCTCAAATAAATCTTCTGTAATCTTCCAATCTGCACACGTCGCATAGCACACTAATATCCAGTATTTATGCGCAGCAGCTTGTCATAACATTGATATAGTAAAGATGTAGTACTGCTGTTTGATTATCAAACCCACTGGAAACCACAGCAAGTGTCGCACAAAATCTCTGAAATTACTGAATTCAAAATAATCTGTAAGAGTATGGACACCTGAGCAGATGTTAAACTTTAACATTACCCATATTATGGTGTTCTATACGCAACTACGGAAGCCTATTGGGGCCGTTTTGACTTAGAACTTAGACTTTTTAACTTAGATGTTAGAAATTAGAATTTAGATCTTAAAACTTAGATCAAGTAGATCTTAGAACTTAGGTATTAGATGTCCCCATACACCCGGGAAAACGCCATATTGGATCCAGAAAGCCGGATGAATGGAGGTAAGACAATTTTAGTATTTCCATGAATACGAATTTTCTGAGATAAAGTTTGTTTATAGAGAAAGATCGAAACAGTTGAATTATCCAGCAGTTCTGTCCAATAATCAACTAATGGAAAGTCCTGTCTTCTGTGTGGTGTTCTTTGAGGGTAGTGACCTTGGGAAGGAAGACTGTTTCTGCTCAATATCTTACAAACCAATGACTTTAGGACCTTCAACGTTTATGGCTGGTCATGTTCCCTATGTGACCCCTATGGTATCTAAACTCACTGTGTAAAAGGTAAAGGTAACAGTCACATCAGATAGAAAAACCATCAAACGAAGCGAAAAGATTGGCCATGGTCAGTACATAAACGTTATTATTGTTTAGACCACTAAATCAAAGGTTAAGGTCACATAAGTCTCAAAAATAAAAGCCGTTCCTGCTTTGGTAGATGTCCCTAGTATGTTAAAGATCAAAGTCACAGTGACCTTGGATAATTTCGTCTGACAGCACATCCTGGGGTTTGGGGTTCCGACACCTCTGTGTTGTTCTTACATCTCTTGTTATCATTGCCTATGACATCACATGTACTAAATAAAACATGTATTTTTTTTGCATTGTAGGAGGACGAAAAGGAACCAGAAATTACTGCTAAACAATCGCAAACGAAGGTTACAAAGTACAAATTGCACATTGGCTGTGTAAACTACTGGAAAGGGAAGTTTCGACAAGTTACATCTAGATATAGCGGTTGCAATCAAGAAGTTTTTTAATGAGAAGGACGTTTTACAGTGAAACAATTTTCGAAAAGGCAAAAAAAATGTTTTTCCCTCATGGCAAAAGCTGTTTTGATTTGTTGTCAGTGATGGCTGCTTGTTTAAGAACATTTAAGGGTGACAAGATTGAAGCATTTCATAACATTGATTGAAATAAATGAAGTCTCTATGAACACTTGAGATCAAATGGAATTTATTCTTCTCAGTTTTATGTTCACCTTAGAACAAGGTCATTGGAAATAATTGCTGCCACCGATAAAATAAGTTGAGGCCTCTGAAGATGAATCAGCGATGAAAAGCACAATGACACAAGGTATTAAAACTAGACATGAAATTAAAATGGACGGAGCTGATGGAAATCAAAGTGCAGATAAAAAATCATTTTCAAATTTTAAGAAGTCAAGTTTACTTGTAAATGGAATGAGACCAGGGGAAATATCAGTCAAGTACACAAAAGAAAAACAGTCATTGTCTGACAACTCCATATCATATTTGAGTTGCTATTCCGTGAAAGGATGTTATAAAACGCCTTCAAGGAATACAGCCTTTGAAGAATACAATCCCTTCCTGGATGGATTTCGGATGGCAAATATGTCAGTTGGTGGAATAAAGATACACAATGTACTAGCAACAAATGCCGGTGATAACACACAAAATGCAGAACCTAAGTTAAATGAAGTAGTCATGTATACCCCCCATGATATACATGGCTTTGAAGCAGCTTGAGGTAAAGATACCTGTACATACTTGCTTCTTGGTGTGGTTACAAGGATTATCCCGGAAAATCCAGTGCTTTAGTGGTACAGAGATGGACAGGTTATAAATGTTGGACGAGATTTGCATACTAGTCTGCCCCAGACACAGATATACACTAGTCTGCCTCAGACAAAGACAGATAGTAGTCTGCCACAGACACAGCCACAGACACAGACATATACTAGTATGCCCCAGACAGAGACAAAAAGTAGTCTTCCCCAGATACAGAATATACCAGTCTGCCCCTGACACAGACATATACCAGTATGCCCCAGACACCGACAGATAGTAGTCTGCCCCATACACATACATACACCAGTCTGCCCCAGAGACAGACATATAATAGTATGCAACAGACACAGACATATAGTAGTCTGCCCCAGACACAGACATATACCAGTATGCCCATGACACAGACAGATAGTAGTCTGCCCCATACACAGATATATACCAGTCTGTCCCAAACAGACATATACTAGTACTACCCAGACACAGACAGGTAGTAGACTGCCCAAGACACAGACATACACCAGTCTGCCCCAGAGACAGATATATACCAGTATAGCCAGGACACAGACATATACCAGTCTGCTCCAGACACAGGCAGATAGCAGTCTGTTCCAGACACAGACATATACCAGTCTGCCCCAGACACAGACAGATAGTAATCCGCTACAGACACAGACATACACCAGTCTGCCTCAGATACAGACATATACCAGTCTACCCCAGACACAAACATATACCAGTATGCCCAGGACACAGACAGATAGTAGTCTGCCCCAGACACAGACATAAACCAGTCTGCCCCAGACACAGACATGTACCAGTCTGCCCCAGACACAGACATATACTAGTATGCAAATACTCAGACAGATAGTAGTCTGCCACAGAAGCAGATAATACATGTGTGCCCAAGAATCAGTCAGATACCAGTCTATCCCAGTCCAAGACAGTCACTAGGGAGGTGAAGACCTTATCTTCTGATGAGATATCAATTGCACATATTGATTTGCATGTATTGTCTTTGGAAATAAGATTGGAGAGGGATCATTTAGAGAGGTGTATAAAGGCAATTGGATTGACACTGATATCGCTATCAAAAAATTGAAAGTTAAAAGAATAAGGTATTGCAAGAAGCTTTGAATAATTACCTTGTTCTTTCTCTTCCGGCCCTCACTGTGTTTTCCTGTAAATTCGCGCTTTTTATATTTCTAACATCTAAGCTCTAAGTTCTAAGGTCTAAGGTTTAAGTTCTAAGTCATAACTTCTAACTTCTAATTGTTTTCATCCAAGTTCTAACTCAAAATGGTCCTATTAGGCTTCCGTACGCAACAGCCACAAAATTATTAAATCACTCGATTTGTTTATATGTCAAACAAAGAAGGAATACTTTGATACTTTTTTGAAGAAAATGATTAATCAGAGTATGGAATCAGAAATTGCTGTTTAGTTTTTATAGAAGCAGAAATTATATCAAATAAATTTTAAAAAGACATTAAGCGAACTAAATTTGAAAAAAAAAATGCCGGAACTATTTCACCACGGCAAAGATAGCTGACGGTATCTTCTTAAACCTATAAAACAAACATATAGAACAGATATTTTTGAAAAGGATGACATTGCGGGTTCCCGAACAGACAAAATGTTCTTTGTATTGAATGAGAAATAATTCCACTCTTTCTGTAAACTAGAAGACATCTTCGTCTGCATCTGTTTGAAAGATTTGTGTTGTGAAACAGCCAGAGTTACAAATAATGTGAATAAAATTAAAATTGTTTTTGTTATTTGAAAAGTAACTGTGGTTTAATTATCTCAGTATTCTTAAATTGGTGAAACTGTATTTTACATGAAACTGCAATATATAATTGTATTTTAATTTGACTTAACAATTTATATATGCTTTTTCTCATTAAAACCTATTTTCTTTACTAGTATTTGATTTTCTCGGCGCATATGAGACCACCGGTTCAAAAACCTTCGTGACAATATAACGAGTGTCAATTATTTATTATTACCGCAATAAATGGGAAGTTTCCATCAACAAAGTTAACACCAATACTTCTTCATCTTAGTACCCTTTTCTTCACCAGTTCGGTGGTACTAGAAGCTATCAATGAATTTTCCAAGAGGGTCTTGATTGTTTTCATTCTGACATGCTCATTGACATATTTTAATATTATGCTGAAATTCATTAACCCGAGAAGTAATGTATCGGACGTCATGCGGCAATTTGACGTCATAATTGACGTCATAATGCTCTGTTACCGGTTCGCGCGTCAACCGTTGTTTATCGCAGAATATACAGAGCTTGATTTCCTTCTTTGTTTAACTTGAAGTCAGATCGATCCATGTTAGAATTAACAAATAATCAAGGCCTTCGGGTGGTTTATCGTCTGATTTACCACGGTTCAGAGTTCAGATGTGTAGGAATTAAACCACGAGGGCGTTAGCCCGAGTGGTTAAATACTGAAGCATCTGAACGATGAACCGTGGTAAATTAGACGATAAATCACAAGAAGGCCTTGATTGTTTTCATTCTAACATGCTCATTGACATATTTTAATAGATATTATGCTGGACTTCATTTACCCGAGGAGTAATGTATCTGACGTCATGCGGCAATTTGACGTCATAATTGACGTCATAATGCTCTCTTACCGGTCCGCGCGTCAACCGTTGTTTATCGCAGAATATACAGAGCTTGATTTCCTTCTTTGTTTAAGGAGGTAGGTTACCTTCATATTTGTATGTGCGCATGCCCAACCGGAAGCTAACGTGATGATTTACGACGACGTTTACGACAAACCAAATGTGTTTGTATATACATTCTTCAGTAAAGAAATCATGAACCTGTCTCCGATCTGATGCTTAATGGTTAAATAATGCAGAAATAATTGATAAATTGCCGCAGAAACGCTTCAAAACATTGTTGCTTTAAAATGACGTCATTGACGTCATGACGTTACGTGTCAGTTACCGCGCAAAATTAATAGCTTTTATTTTGAAAGTACGTAATTCTCTGCATTTTCTTTATTTGAACTATTTTTAAACAGCCATTATTTACTGAAATATATTTTATGTGTCTTTCGCTCTGAATAATAATCAATATTTTGCTTCTTTTATATAGTTTTATTGAAATGTTATGCGGAATGTAAGAAAATGGATGATGGTAACCAATGTTATTGGGAATATAGCTGGGTGAAAGGTTACTTAATACGGCCATTTTCAAATAAAAATTGGACAGTTTGATTTGTAATACCCATTTTTCAGTTTCCATTGATACTTTGTTACTCATATATTAAAACTAAGTTCTAAAATTGTTCAAATTTCACTAGAAAATTGTGGTTTCTTGAATTAAATTGATGTTACTATGGAAACGAAGCCCGTGACCTATATATCTAAATGTAAAATTCAAAAGCGTTGACACTGGTCTATTTAAGGAACACAGTTTCGGCATTTTATTTTCATTTTAACAATATCCATAATAATAATAGCAGCATGCAGAACGATTTTTCCATAAAAAATGTCAGACGAGGGGTACTGCTGTAAGTATTTTAAGCTGTGAAATTTGTTTAAATAAATGCAAATAACACGAAAATATTACTTACGTTAGAATTAAAATGTTTTAAAGCTACATTAACAAGAAAGATTATCTTATTTAATATTTTTTTGTAAGAAATTATGATGAAAAGCAAGATATAAGCTATTTTAAACATCCCTGTTGCCATGGTTACTTCAAACTTTAAGAAAAATAGGGTAACATGTAAAGTGCTTGGTGTTTTGCTAATAATATTACCCAAATATTCCATGTTGGTCATTAACAGAATGGCACTGAAGCCGTCGAAAAAAACTGTTTTCATACCTAGTTGTTTAAAAATGAGAAAAAATGCGTTACCATGGAAACACGAGCCCCGCGACATATATATTTTAAGCTTATATTAGAAAGCTAACGCGCATACTAGTAAAATTATTAATTATGCAGACCTCTACGGATATCAATGAAACCAAAATGCACTGAAAACTATTAAATATACGCATTTTCCTTCTTCTTTCTATATAAAATACCTTTAAAGGGTCATGTTTTTCAAACCTGTATAAAAACTGAACTTGAAGGGCCAGAGATAAAAGAAATTGAGATTGTAGCAGTCAAAACATTAAATTACACGAAACACAAAAAATTGCTGCGGTTAAACTAATTTGAATTTACCCTGGTAACAAGGTAACCTACCTCCTTAACTGGAAATCAAACCAAGTCATGTTAGAATTTTCATTTTAGAATGTCAATATCTGTTATTGTCCATATTTTCCTTCCTGCTTGATATCGTCTCTATATATACATACAAAACAGACTTAAAGCATATTGAGAAACAGCCAGTGGATTCACTATATGTAACTTTAAATAAACAGCATAAGTCAATTATATAACTTATCGCATAGTGCGGCAGTTTTCCTTTGATCTTTGCAGTATGTTAAACATGGTAACACACATTATACTACAAAATCTGTGCTGATATTTTACAAAACTGTTACGATATAGATCTTTATTATACCTCACATAAATGTCCAATGCAAATTTCCCATTAGTTTAACTTGAATAATATATCATATTCCCCAGTGATTTTATATCACATGCGCAAAATCGTTATTTTCAATTTCTGCGCAGGTGATATGGTCCATAATTTCATATCACATGCGCAACAGCGTTATTTTGTTTTTCTGCGCATGTGATATTATTTTTTCATATCACCCGTTGAGAGACTGATTTCAGACGAGGCGCTTATATAATTTTACGTTAGGATTAAATTACCCTTTCCTGGTGCTCTTGCATGTGCGAACACGGCCGATTTTTCTTTTTTATGCTACGTGCAAAATATTTCGAAAACAATTTTTCATCAAATATTGAATCGAAACTACCACAATAAGTTTGAAAATGATCTAACTAAGAAAATGAGTGCTCACACTTATATGTTTCATTTAGAAAAAAGAAAGTTATCGCCGTTTTTTCGAATGCTAATGACTGACGCAATGTTGAAATATTAGAATAAATATAGGGGTCAGCGATATGTAAACGTCTCGACTAAAACTATCAAAAAAGTCTTATTACACAGCAAAGTCGCCACAAATTATGAGTGCTAACAAGTAAACACTCTTTAATTCTGTCTTCATTATTTGGTTAGTAATTACTTTTTAATGTTAAATTATTATGTTGATTTTCCAGTAAATTCTTTGACCCTTATAAGCTTTCGGTATAATAAAATAAATATTGCATTCCTGAGAGGGTGATATGAAAAATGTTCACCCCTCGAAATATGAATATAGACCTCGGCTGGCGCCTCGGTCAATATTCATATATCTCGCGGTGAACATTTTTCATATCACCCTCTCAGGAATGCAATATTTATATTATATCAACACAGAAATCTCTATAGAGTTTCATTAGAAAAAAAAACGTTGCGATATATATCAGCACAGTAAAACTGTTTCGATATATATCGCAACACTTTTTCTCTATTGAGGTCCTATCGAGGGAGTATAATTTTTTCCTTTCAAAGAAAAGATGATTTTAGCTCCAATTTACAATTCACAGAGAAAGAATTATCACAAACACCTATATTTATAAAGTAAAAGAATAAATAAACTAGAATATTTCAAAAACTCGATAGTTATCGCCAAATTCAGAAATACATGGAATATATGAAATTCTGAGATTTCTCAATTTGATTTCTTTTACAAACAAAACAACAAGTTTTACAATATGTTTGGCCAATGAAATGCAAAGATTTAAAACCAATGCAGAAATCTGTTGGATACTTTTATATGGGGAACACATTTTCTAAAACAGAAGTTTTAGTGTTTCAGTCAGCGAGGCGCAGAAAGGGAATCAAAAGAGTAAAACTAATAATAAACAAATTTAATTGAAAATAATATATAAATTTTAATGATACAACTATGCGATAAAACAGTTATAATATGTAATGCTCGTGTGTTACGAGGATATATCAGAGCTAGGGGTACATCGAGAATATTTTTCTCTGCGCATATCTGTCTCGGCCTACCGGCCTCGACGATATGTACAGAGAAAAATATCCTCGATGTACCCCTAGCTCTGATATATCCTGGTAACACACTCTCACACATACTATAACTATTACATGTTTGTTCGCCAATGTTACCGAACGGGACAAAATTCTACAACATTATATTTTACTCTTTATGAAGTAAATGAAACAAAGGTACTTCCCTTAGTCAACCTAGTTACGTTACCTCAGCAGTTAGAGCACAGGAGGATCAGTCAAGATGATATCAGTTTTAGAAAAAATATTGGAATTGGAATCGATCTATGTCAGGTGTATGACCGTTTCTTATAGATAACTAATTGTTTCTCAGGAGCATACACATAGCAAGATGTCTGTGTCTAACCTCACCGATGGAGAATGCAGATTCAAGAAGCAGTAGTGTACATGTATACAAATTTTCAAAATACTGATATAAAACTCATAAAATATATTACTTTTATATTGTTACTCCTATCTTTTGATGTTTACTCGTTCACCGAATCCTAAAATCTTAAAGGGAAGAAACAAATTCTTATCTACTCGTCCAATTTATCATTTACACAGGCTTCATAAAGTTTCACTAACAGAATTATGACAGAAAACATTCCGCTTGAGATTCAGTATTTAAAGCATTGTTTAACCTTTACCCTGCTAAATTTCAATTTGGACAGTACCATTTATTGTTAAAAGGGGTGGTAACTAAAAAGATACTGACTGAATGGCGAAAAGTGCAGATCATCATCTACACTAGTCGCAAAGGCAGACTCAATCGTGTCCAGCATGATAAGGTTGAAGGCTATCGTTTCTGAATACAGTTAATCATGTAAGATAAGATAGATAAGATAAGATTTATTTTGAGTCGGCAAGACATTTACAAATAACATAATTAAGCTCTGAAGAGCTTTTTTAACCGACTATATAACAAGTGTATGTTAACAAAAGTAAATAAGCTACAAGTAAGAAGGATAATTTACAACATAAAATCTAGGAGAAACATGCTAATCCTACCAAATTTGGTTTAAAACTGCTTAAAAGATGAAATTAGTTACAAGTTGACCAAACATATGGGGCAAAGGTGCCATAGTTAAGAAATATCTTAAAAAGATCAGAATATCGCTCAAGTCAGATTTGGATGTGACCTGATTAGCATCTTTTTCATAGGGTAAAGCAATAATCATTAAAATGAACATGATTGAATAGCATAGGAATATAGATTTGTATTATGGTTAAAAATTAACTTTGTTTAATTAAGAACTGGTATACATACATGACATATAAGCTCTATCATTAGATTTTACAATAGACAGGCAGGGTTGCAAGCAACAATGTACTTCACATTAAAGTTAATAGGTACACAGACATGTTATTTTAGTTCTATCAAAGGGATGTAATTAAATAAACACAAAATGAATACAACATGAACTAAAGCAGAAATACAACATTTGAGAAACAAACACAAGTAGGTCTCAATTACATACAAAACAAACATTTAGCTACAACAAATTCAGGAAGACAAAAATCACACTACATACATCTACAGTAGACACAATAGCGGTAAGCAGACTACAAAGGCAAAATGAAACTCAGTGCTTGAAAAAAATATATATATAAAACGGCAGAACTAAAAGACAGAAATAAAAGGAACAAAGCAATCTTAAGCTTGAGAATACATTTAGCCAAGCATGCACTTAACTTTATGCTGCGTCTGTGTTATGAAACCCTTCTAGAGCAGGAGGTACATTTACATACTGTGCCATTCCATGACTGAATAAGGGTTTTAAACTGGCTAAAATTAGCACATGATCTAAAATCATCTGGGAGAGAGTTCCACAACACAGGAGCAGCATATCTGTAGGAGTGCTTACCAGAAGTTGTAGAATTAACTCCAGGTACCTGTAAAATATTAGAATATCTAAAGTACTAATGTACCATATAGTTATGTCATACAACATATCTTATTATCCAGTAAGCAAGTGCAACGTTTCAGCATTGTCATTATTTATCCATTATACTGTATTACATAAATACATGTAGTACATATAATCTAAACAGGAATTGCGTTTGAGGCTGTCGTCGAAAATTCTCCTCATACTGACCGACGGCTCTATTTATGTCATAAAGAAGCAGGAATTTCCCAAGAGGGAGGATATATGTACTTTGTAGCTATAGGGTATCATTAAGTTAAAAGCATGGGATTGAAGATCTGAAGGAAATTGTACTTAGCCTTAATGTGAATTCCAGACAGTGTTTTAAGCCAAGAGACAATTTACTGAAAAAGTATTTCTGACCTGTTTTATAACAGAATTTGGTTCTTTAGTGTCTACAGATATTATAAGTAGATAAACTGTGGCTGACAAAACGGGAGATTTTTCAAGAATAAATTATTATTCTAAAAGATCAATAGCGTTTTAATTTGAAAGACTGGCTCAGAATAAGGGCATAGTTATTTTTTTCTCAGTAGAGAACGTGTCTGATTTATTTGCTGTCCAGTCTACTGATGAGTTCCCATGGGGCAGAAATAGGTTTAAGAGAATAGTTATCAGTTTATAATCTCAGCATCTCTTATCGCTTGAAAACAAACAAGATTTTTTATTCAAGATTTTAGGATTGAATTTTCTGTTTGTAGTAATTATATTTGGCTATGAAATATATGATCATGTTTAAAGACATATTAGATCACAATTCACATTCAAACAATTTCATTATAAACATGAAATTAGCATGTGTTTGCCTGTGTATAATGATCTTTTAAACATACAGGACATCAGGAGTTAATAAGTCGAAATTTCGAGTAACTAACTGCAATGGTTGGTTAATTTGACGCCTAATTTTGAAATAAGGGTAGGTTGAGACATACTCCTTCAACAATGCACGAAATGTTTTTCTTTCAAGTTTTAGAGACAGTTAGTTAGAATACAAATACCTCCTGACATAAAAGTACATTCTTGCAGCCGATAAGATAACAAGTACTCCTGCGTAATTTATCTGAAATATGTAACGATGTCTGAAAGTTTAATTATTTAGGAGACAATTTAATATATAATGTGCCAAATCCAATCTCTGTGATATGCTAAACTACGAAAATCACAATTGCATATAGGAATAATGTATTTAAAAAGTTTTTCAAAATTAATCTTTAGCCTTACAATTAAAATATAATAACAAATAAAAAGTATTCCCCTAAATCAATTTTATTGTAACTGAGTTAACAGTAAACACAGTTCGGTTCTTTTTCTATTTATATTCATACACTACTAGTGAAAAAAATTAAATTAAGTATAAGATAGATACTTATTTTGAAACTAACGTTGTCAGCATTAAGAAATAATGGGAGTAATAATGGAATACCAAATTTCAAAAATACAGGCTTAAAATGAAACCAAATAAGATAAACGGACTTTCAGAATGAACTGCCTTTTTATATTTCATACCGGAAAAGATTAGTCGGTCAGTTTGCAAAGTGTTGTAAAAAGAAAAAGGACTCTTACATTTTGAATTTCAGCAAGTGACTGGCATGTGCATTTTGCAAAATCACCGCTAAACATGCGTTGACATCATTTTCAAACAGGTCCTGTAATTATTTTCGGTCAGATTGAAACATACCCTTAAATTATCTTATTCTACTGCTTGAATAAAAGTAATCTTACTTTAGAAACAGTCTAATAAGGTGTGAGAAAATGCCAGTATAGACAGGGCCTCCTCTGGGTTTTTCATACTTGTCGCCAACCTTTTCGCCAATTTGAAAAAGTTGGAGCCACTTTAGAGCCATTTTTGAGCCAAAGTTCTGAGCCACTTTTATTTCTTTTAGTTGGCTGTCGTAGTGTGCATAGAGAAATAAAATATTGTAAATAATTTCATTAGGAATAATAACAACTTTGAAGGTGTATTAGTTTATTATAGAAGTAAATTCAATTTGTAGTTGGATAAAAAATGACACAAATCATTCTCTAATTTAAGAATCATATCTTTCCATGTCAGAATTACCAATATTTCAGGACTCATTTATTTTCGGAAAGGAAAATTCGGATTTTTTTCTATTCTAAAAGGTCGAGTTGAACACTCTTCTAATGATTTTTAAGAAGCCACGGTAGCAAGTGATATCTTCCAGTTTCTGAACATTTCAATTTCAAAGAAATTAACCAGGTCCAGGATGCAAATTGAGGCCCATGTGTTTTAATTTTCGGATCCATCGTTAAAATCTTTTATGAAAACTAAGGAATCAAAAATTATCTTGCTAAAAAGTAACAAATTAAATGTATCTTTCGTACTTATTTAAAATTCGTCAGTCATACAACTGCATGCCACAAACATGACAATATTTTTTTTGTAAAAAATCGCAACACATAAAGTACACCGTAGTCGGCGTTAATTTTGGTGAATTCTCGGCAGAGGTCAAACATACAAGCTGGCAGATGTTTTGATTACTGATTAATCTTCAATTCACACATTATTACGCAATTATCTTCTCAAAGTGTCAACCAGCTTCAATAGTCGAATTGTCAAATACACCGCCTAGACTGGTTATCGATTTTATTCACTACCAGCGTCTAGGTAAACACATGTATCGGGAACCAATTCTTGGGCCGCTTATATCACTACGGAAAAAACAAATGCCGAGGAAAAAAACTATGCGCCACTTATTTTCGCCAGTTCGCAAAATTTAGCGCCAAGTTCTTAAAATTATCGCAAATGGCGACATTGGCGATCGGCAGCGGAGGCCCTGATAGAGAATATTACTAATACTGTTAAGAAAATTCGGAATCAATTCACACTAAGCTTGCTGCATGTTTACGTGTTGGATATAGTATACATTTTATTGTACAATATTTTATGTCGAAATGCAAAGCTGTAATATAAGAAATGTTAGATATCGGGAACTCAGTTTTCACATTTCACGCTTTTTATTTATGCAGATAAAGATATTCAGTGTGTCCCATACTATGTGATACCATGACACATGCCCATACAGTCTAGAAAATGTTTTACAGATTATATTCAGTCTGATATCATTCTTCACATTTTAAAGTTTTATTCGACGCAAAGCCGCTTTAGCCTGAACGACTGCTGGATTCCACACGGCTTTCCCATAGCTTGAGATCTGAAAAGAACAATTACATGATTTATATAACAAGCTTTTCAAGATTATTTGCAATATCACTCGATCTGTCCTTCGTCACCTCGCTTCCTACTTTATATAAATGACCCCCCTCATTCGGCCACGTCTCATGTACGCCTATTTACAGATGACAATACCATTTATCTCACAATAACTTCCCACTAAGACTGTACAAGCCTGCAAAATGATCTTGTTAGGTTAGAACAAAAGGGAAAGTGCTGGGATATGGAATTTAATCCAAGTAATTGTCAAGTCATTCACACCACCCGCAATACGAATCTCATTAAATTCAAACTTCATGGTCAAACAGATACAAAATGCCTTGGTCTCGACATCAGTCATGACCTTAGCTGGAATATGCGTACATTTTGTATATCAAGAATGAAAACAATTGCAAACAGAACACTATGTTGCCCCCAGCGCACCATGGAAACGTCGCATGAAAATATAAAAAACTGTCTAACAAAACATTAGTCAGACCTCAAGTAGATAATACATGTATGTATGGTAGGCTAATATTCAACGGGCATACTGTCAGATGGGTAACAATGATTACTCCCGTTACACTGGTGTAAAACACATGTATATGCAAACACTCCTGACTTGTGTACCCTTTAGGAGAGATGTTTATATTCCAAACATGACATGTTCTTTACTACATACCATCGTCTTGTAGCTTACCAAGAAGCTTCGACCAGGTCAACATGACATATGTATCCCCTTAGTATCCGCCAAGCTCGTGTCAGTTCAGATTATGTTAAGTACTACTAAACCCCTTCACAACTGTCTTCTGGAAGAAGTTAGCCCTCAAATATCACAACACTGCCTGAAACTGAGTCCTTTAAAAAGGCAGTGTCACAGCTCAGTTACTCTTACTCTTTCTTATATATATTTTAACAGTTTAACAACCCTGTCGTTTTCAGGTTCTCACTGTCGCTGAAAGAACTGTCACGTCTTTCAGTTTTTCATCTGGGGAAGTTGGCAGTTACTTGCGGAGAACAGGTTTGTACTGGTACAGAAACCAGGAACACTGGTTAGGTTAACTGCCCGCCGTTACATGACTGAAATACTGTTGAAAAACGGCGTTAAACCCAGTACAAACAAATAAAATTCTCACCAAAGGCCGACGCGCATTTGCCTATAATACAGACAACGTTGCATCCTTATTTTGATAGATTTAAAAGAAATGTTAGAAATAATTCGTCCGTGCATCCTACCATTCTGGAATTAACCCCATGATTCTAACTCCCCTAGTGTTCTCCAAAAGTACAAAAAACTGGTAAAAGTATCAAGCATGATTGCAAATCATCGGAAGAAATGTCCATGTGGTAAAACCTTGTATTTTTAATATTGATTTGTTAAATATTTGCATAATTATCATAAATCAGATGATACTTAGAAGTAGCAGTATGCACTAAATCATAACTATGATTACGTCTGATTAAGTGCTTCGTGTAATAATATCTGTAGGCATCGCAGACATATACAATGGTTTAAAATATTATGAGATAACCTGTAAATAATTCAAAATAATAGATATAATTAGTTTTTGTCAATCTATGTACGAAATAAAAAATTATTCCTGTTTTTCGATATTATAATTAAACAAATATCACATTGTTTTTCGAGCGGCAGTAATTTCATTAACATTCGGAGAATTACTGTTAGCACCAGCTCCACCTCGGTTGATAGTATTTTCCTTATTTTGACATTATTTGCTGTCCAAGTCAAAACAGTGCAATGTTTATATAATGAAATATGGTTCCTTGTTAAATTAACTCCTAGCAAGTAAAGCCTGAAAATCAAATATTATTTTAAACTACCCCTAAGGAACTATTTTCCCTGTATATTATAAAACTATAAAATGATCTCTTTCCACGGGATACATTCTAGCATATAACATGAAGCATTATTATGTTATTCAAACTTCTTGTAAAATGATATCGTCTTCACCAACATGAGATTGTTTTGTCCAGCGTTGATCTTAATTAGGAGTACTCCCAAAGATAATTTAAAGAAAACATGATTAAATCATTCTTAGAGGCAAAATATTCTTCATGTTTTTCAATTATTTACCACATAAAAACTTCTCAACAGTATGCCTTTTTATATATCATGACTGGAAGTAATATTAAACAAAGGAAATATAGATCGTTAATTCATTTCTATAAATCATCTTGAGCTTTCTTAAAGCATCTATCATGAAATGTCCTTAAACGTAAACATTCTGATTCCTAGAACACTGAACTCTCATGGAAAACAATATAACAGCAGTAGATTGTTTTAGACTTTATTAATGACCTTTTATTTTCAAAGGAGACCCATTGACTATAAGTCTATTCTGTAATATAACAATATAAACAGAATGCCATTCGGTGTATTTTTATTAGATTATATATCAGCTACATATATTTGTTAAGTCACGAACACATTATTATGGATTATTTGTTAGTTTTGTTGTCATGAAGGCAAAGCGGGTAGTCTATGTACAGAGGAGACAAACATTTAATTTGGAATGACAATGGCGTCAGAATGCTTATGCTAACTGTTATTGTGGCTACAGCTTGAGAAAGTTGAGGGGAATGATAAATTACCTTCTTTAATGTTTATATGCAAGATTGATTTCACTGGGCAGCAATTCCACATGGCAGAGCTTGACTATCTTAAATAGACATGATACACAAGCAATTTAAATATTAACTGAGCGGAAGTTTCGATTATCATAAGTACAAATGCTGGTACTAATTTTTTGGCAGTCATAGGTACAAAATGCTTGTAATATTTTGCTTTCAAGGTATCTGTATACATTTTCAAATTCTTTTGAATATTGTTATGAAATTAACTGAAAACCATCTGCTATCGGTCCAGCTGAAATTGTCTTTTATTTCCATAGCGGATTCTAAAATGTATTTGCAGTACTGCTCTGAATGTTTGTTTATGCATTCAATGTACCGATGATAAACTGAGACGGTAAGATATTTTAAAATATCCTTTTTGTCTGACAGAAACTGGATCAAAAAGTCTACGAACAATAATAAAAAACGAAAATAACGTTACAGCCGCCAAAATGTACATTCGATGCTAGAAGAGCTTGTCACAAGCGTCTGAGAATATTGTTACCTTATGGAATCATAAACATGTAACAAAATCATTTCTTCTTAGTCAGAATGTTATCATGTCGTACATTTAGTTGAAACATTTGAAATTAGATGATTTTAAATCTGCTAACTGCAAATATTCTCATAACATTTCGAGGGCTTGGAGCGAAACTGGTCTATCTGCTTCTATTTCTATATACACTTAGACTAGTTTCGCTCTGAGCTCTCGATTTATCGAAAATGTGCTTATATTGACACAAACGTAGTCGACGTAAATATTCAACCAGTCATGTAAAACCTTGTAAAGCGATATAAATGTTTATTTAAAGTACTTCGAGCGACAATCTGTTTCGAGGTGCCATGACATGAATTTTGCTTAGAAAATTCAGACACTCACAGGATATCAACTGAACAAAAGAAGATTTTATATCATAATATTATGACACTTGCTTTCAAATGTAATGAAGTTTTTTTTGTACCACGGTTACTCTTGTACGCTTACATTTGTTATTTGTTTTTTTTGTAACTATCATCTTTTATAAATAGACGTTTTCCCAGTAACAGTGTGCAACTGGTGTTCTGGTCTAAATTTATACTTCCTTGCAATAAGACAAGAACTAGCATGTAACGCAAATGGTTGTCTCGAATCCTGATCCAGTAATTGACGTATGTGACTGATTGCAACAACAAGTTAATGTCTGTTTTTATACGTGATCAATTCTTTTATCTGGTTTTCTAGATAATTACGCCGTGTGATAAATCTACCAAAGTACGAGACGCCGCATCACGGTATCTAATAAGGGGATCAATGTCATGTAGTTCAAGACTATTTTGATTTAAGTCGTAGGAGTTTATATGGCATTTATATTCAATGACAAAACATGACGTATTCTAAATTGTGTACCAACCCATACACAAGGTAGAGTAAACTAGAGGACTAATTACATAAGAAGAAATAAATGTAAGCTAAATCACTTCGTTAAAAGCTGCACTAGACAGTTCAAGTCTCTACGTCCGTTTGTTTATGATAATATTATAAGAATGTAGTATTAATATGTGTTGAAAATAATATATTCAAGTTGATTTGGGTTTATCATAATACATAATTCTAAAACATGCAAAAGTTATTTTAACTGTACAAACCATCTATATTCAACTATTATCTTTTCTGATGCAATACTTAGAGTACCGAGACTATCAATTATAGTTATATTACAATCAACACTCCTAATTTGGTATTGAACTTCCAGTACATTTATCATTTTTGTAATTTTGATGTGATAAAACATTCTCTACGTGGCACTTTTTCTTCATAAAGAAATAACTAGACAATATCATTTATTATTCATTACAATGGGATTGTGATTGTAATTATACGTGACGTTCGTTTAGAAGAAATGGAAGTTTATTACTCTTGTCTTGAGAAATTGACGCATTATTTGAATTGATATTCATGATTGCTGTGAGCGTTGCATATAGATTTTAGGTGATGTGAAAATAGATTTTATTTCGTCGTTGTTATTTCAGACAATTTTGATTTACCTTATTGTTCGCATTGTATAATACCGCGTGTTGATGTGTACAAAATTTAAACATTTCTTCCAGACAACTGAATGGGACGGGGTCTCTTTGTCCGAATGATTAACTTTGAATCATTTACCCATCGCCTCTATGGGTTCGAGGCTGACACGGTTTCTGAAGTGTTGACATTTACAAATCGTCAAAGATTTTAACCAGTTTTTCGTTAGGTCAGAGGAGTAATATCAATGGCGGACGCGTTTTGGTCACGCCAACTTCTGGTGTATTCTAAATTGTGCTTTGTTCTTCATCAAGTCAATCTGCTACAGATTTTACAGGAATTTCTCCAATACATCGCAAAATTTATGACAAATACTATTTTAATTGTTTACTTACAGTCACGTGAATAATTATGAGCTCGCTTACAAATTGATCTTGTTTTTATTTATATTCTAGTGCAGTAGTATTTTGGAGTCCATTCAACATGTATGGGTAGGAGTTCCGATTGCGCCAGAACAAGGGTATGTGGTCGTCGGGGTACTTGCACGTTTCATTATCTCTTATGAACTGACCGTCTGTTATTACTTTGAATGATTGTATTCATTTTCTGAAGTATCTTCTTTTAGATTTTATTAACTATCATAATAGCAGCGTTTAAATGCCCTTTCAGTAAAAATTCTCCTGTACAGATCTCGCTACCATTTTTCTAGGTTGCATTCTATGCTTCCAACTAATCTTCTTATAGCTTTTATTTTTATGATATAATTCCTGTCATAATTACTAAGATAGCATTAATTTTCGCGAAGGACTGATTTTCGTGGCTGCATTTCCCAATCCTATCATTTAATCTTCCACGAATTAATATACCCGCAAAATAGCCGTTTTGATAAAAATCGGGAAAATCCATGACCAAGACATTAAATGATTTCACATTCACAGTATACAGTATGAAACTGACTGTTACACATTACGACAAATACAGGAGATTCGTGTCCTATATTTTGTTCATATCCAGTATTCTAAAAACATTTTAAAAATGTTTCCATTTTCTTAATAAACACATTGTCCTGGTTTGGTCTTTTGAACTTTTGCTTCTATACTATCAGCCGAGTGTTGTCAAACACAATATTTGAACAGTATTCTCATGTCGCAGTCGTTTACTTTCCATAATAAAAGATGTGTCAATGAAATCACATTCAATATGCAACAGCGCGAACATATCGGGCATTACAGAATTTTGTACGCACTATCGTTTGGAACAGAAATGAATTCCCAGTGTTCATATAATTTAAAGTTTTATAGAGTATACTGTACCTCGTTCAATGAATTGCTTATAAAAAGTGTAGGCATGTACGTCAGGCGTACCGCTATCGTTCACCGCTTCAAGTTGTGGTATTGTTTCGAGTCGCATCACCTCTGTATAGTGGGATTTGCTGCATAGATAAGTTCAAACTTGACGCTTGAATGTTGATATTTACCTTCCGTTCCGTGTAGAGGGGAAAAGCAGCTTCGATTTATGTGTACATATCATTGCATGTTTCAAAATTCATAAAAACGTTCACACCGCATTCAGGCATGATCACGTTTACTTCACACCGCATTCAGCCATGGTCACGTTTACACCGCATTCGGGTCGTTTACACCGCATTCGGGCATGATCACGTTTACACCGCATTCGGGTCGTTTACACCGCATTCGGGCATGATCACGTTTACACCGCATTCGGGTCGTTTACACCGCATACGGGCATGATTACGTTTACACCGCATTCGGGCATGATCACGTTTACACCGCATTCGGGTCGTTTACACCGCATTCGGGCATGATCACGTTTACACCGCATTCGGGTCGTTTACACCGCATTCGGGCATGATCACGTTTACACCTCATTCTGGCATGATCACGTTTACATTTAGAGTTTCAGTGAGGAATTTAATTCGATTATTATGCTTTATGTTTCGATTTTACATTTTTGTTTCTTTTCTTTTCACTTTTTAAACAATATAACAGCCTTTGATTTAAACTTGTAACTGATATCTTTTTATTAGATATATAGGGAAAAGAAGCTGCAGAAAAGTTCTGAATAAATTCACCATGTGCGACGTTAAGCTTCTTTTTTTTTTTGCCCCAGCGGTAACATGAAAATGTATCTACTAGTATTACAGATCTGAATTACGTGACATCGACCTCTACACGACGAGATCGACACAAAAAAAGTTGAAACTCACATATTGATGAACACGGTATTTGACAAGATAGAAGGACTTATTTGGTTTATTTTTCATATAAGTAATGTCAACAATTCTTTCCATGCCGCTAGCTTATAAATAGTTAAAGAAGAAATTAATCTGTTTTTGGCTTGATATAAGAGATTTGTTATTTTTGTATTCTCGTTATTTTTCAAAATAAATTTGCACACGTTATCCAGTGCCTGTGAGCGAATATCTACTAGAGGAAATAAGAAATCCTTAAAGTTAAATTGAAATACTTATTATATATTCCACAGCTACTTAATCCTAGCTCAGACTAAGCCTTGCAGTGAAATAACTTACTTGTTCCTGAATAATATAGATGATATTACAGTATCACCCATAAATGTGATCAGTAAAAAATATTACTTAGATATTGTTTCTGCACATGTTTTGATGAAATATAAATAATTTAATACAAGGGGAAAATAACGAACAAGCAACATTTTGCTTTACCTTTATCATACGTAAAACATTCGTGATACTAATTAAACTTGTAGAGGTGAAATACGTCAATCAATTAAACATATTTTATATGTGTGTGTAGTAAACTCTATAAGGCTATTTTTGAAAGTTCAACATAACCAAGACTGAAAGACTTAGTTTCGAAGTATCTGTTTTTTTCCCCAGCAAATCGTAAAGTAAAGTTAATAAATAAATAAATAAATAAATAAATAATAATAAAATAATAATAATAATAATAATAATAAAATCTACCCATGATTTATAACTTTTATTTTCTTTTTGGGTTTAACGTCATTTTTTCAACAGTAATGCAGTTATGTAACGGTGGGCAATTAACCAAACCAGTGTTCCTGGATTTCGTACCAGTAAAACCTATTCTTCGCAAATAACCTACCCACATGAATTAGAGGTGGAGTACGAATGATTTCAGATACAATGTCTTTTATCAAATCGTCACGAAGAACATACGCTCCCGCCTGGGGATCGAACTCATGACCCCGCGATCCGTAGATCTACGCTGTCCCTATTGAGCTAAACAGGCGGACTAACTGTTGTCCATATCCAATCACATGGTACAGTGCAATACCGAGGCAAACCGCAGTCACATGGTACAGTGCAATACCGAGGCAAACCGCGATCACATGGTACAGTGCAGTACCGAGGCAAACCGCGATCACATGGTACAGTGAAATACCGAGGCAAACCGCGATCACATGGTACAGTGCAATACCGAGGCAAACCGCAATCACATGGTACAGTGCAATACCGAGGCAAACCGCGATAGGTTAGAATCTCTTTAGATTAGTTTTTTCTTTGGTTACTGGACAGAGAGCAAGGTAACAAAATCTTAACTGCTTTTGAAAGCTTCGGTCCTTTACCTTGCTTTCAAACACACATCCTGTGTACAGACCGGAAACTGACGACCTTAAGCACAGAACGCAACCATGCAGATTAAGTTTGACTGAGTCTGTTCTTTAAAGGTTATAAAACTTGCAACTACCTTCACATGGAATTCTGTGTTACAGATATACTGAGACGCTACAGAAAAGTTGCACCTCGCAAAGTTTTTTTTTCTCCAAAATATGTATTCGTTCAAATTTTTAAATAATCAAGTACAACACTTCCGATGACTTTGAAGAAACATTTATAAAGTCACCTAACGAATTCTTGCATTATAAAATTATCTTTATTTTCATCATTAGGTTTGAAACAACCAAATGTATTACCTAACTTGTATTCACCAACATCAGAGAAGCAGTGATCTGTCAACACTGGTGCAGGTGATACATGACATTTTGTGTGTTCCTTTAAATTCAAATTCATTCACGAAATAAATCGTATTCTGTCACAGTTAAGACTGACTTTTGTGCATTTCCAGGATGTAGACTAAACAGACAATAAAACAGACAGAAATATTTGACCGAAATTCACCGTAATATTTCTGTATGAATAGTGTAAAGAACATTCATTATGGTTTAGCAAAAAGCCGTTTCGTAATAGCAAATACATTTTTGAAACGTCTGACGTAAAATTTTAACGTTGTATCCAATATAAAAAAAACATGTATCATTATTTTCTATAGTTGACCTATTCTGAATATAGTGTGCCAAAATAAGTCGTTTTTTTTCGCCAATAAGCAAATCAGAAATTAAACACATTTCTGTACCAACAAACCCTGACATAAAACATTATTTGCAGCATATTTCAGCATATTTTCAGCAGAATTTAAATATGCTTTTGGTGTATATAGGCAGTTCGCACTTGTTTCCATTCAATGTAATGCAGAAAGCGTAAGTATGGCCTGTTTCAAATATTTAAATTACAATGCAACTGCGGGAAATATACTGTTTAGAGCTATTGTATGTTTTGATCAGGAGTCTTGGTATTACCTCTGACCATTGATACAGTTATTCAACTTGCAAAATTTTAGTGTGATAACTCGCTTGTGGAGTAGATCTATTTCATGCGAGGAGGCAAACCAGCTGGTTGATGGAATGTAATTTTTTCTATACTCGTACCAGTCCGTTCCAGAAACATCCGCCATCGGTGCCATATCATTATTAACCCAACACTATTAAAGCCAGATGCGCATTTTGTGCTAGTGTGACTTAAACTTAAGTTGCATCGATTTGTCTATGTTGCTTTGGATCTTAAATGAGTTTGATCAAAATAAGATGAATGTGGTATTAGTTGTTTTTATAATCCTGGTTTACTTGATAAACTGATTAGAGAAAGAAGAAATAGCCAGCCATGCACAACTCCATTGATATTCCTTTTCTTTCTTTGGATAAACATTATCGCTATGGCTTCATTTAATGTAGTTCTTTACATCATCGTTGAAAGTCTTCATTTAGTAATTCGCCTGTATTATTGCGTATCGTCTACTGAATGGAACGTTGTTACCATTTAAAATATTTGAGTGAATCGACCACATAGTATAATGTGCTGTTATTTCCCTTATAACTAGACGAACATGTTGAAAATTGATCTGTTTGTTCTTGTTTTTACACTTCAGTAGATTACGATCCATAGCTATTGTACCTTTGAAAAGCATATATAAATGACCACCCTCCTCCCCATATTTACATGACCTTGTTACACTAAAACAATCATTAAATCATATCAGATATCATACAACAACAGAAGTACTGTCAATCAGAACAGAAGCACATGGTAGGAAGAGCTTAAGCTTTGAGGAGCTCATGTCTGGAACAGTCTCCCAAACTCTATTCCTTGTGTAGTTTGTGCGGCTGATCCAGTTTTGGTGCGGTTTTTAACCTACAAATTCTCTACGTGTAATAAGTTGTCTTTCTGTATCATTATCCCCCTGTTTTCTTTGTCATATTTTTGTTGTGCTTACAACGAATCTTTGTTTGCTTTGGTTAAATACTTAATAATTGTGTGTCAGAATGTTTCTAACTTTGATATAGCACGAATTCACTTTCAGTCACTTCACCCCATACCTGGCATGAGGTGATATGAATCTTAGTTTTATTTAACCTTGTCGGCTTAAGCGTCACGTTAAACATCAGTTTCTTAGTTTTTTGTCTGATTTAAAGCAGTTTTACAGTTCACTTTTGCGTTTTGTCGGCATATTCTTCCCAGTTTCCACAATTATGTCCTGTTACTCATGTCTTTTGATCTTTAGGTGTGTACTGCATTATTTGTATTTATGTTTAACAAATTTATGTTTAACAAATAACTGACATAATTCTCTAAAATCTATTTTTAGAACATAAACTCAGGTCTATTGTTAGAACTGTACGTCATGTGACTATCTACTCCCATTTGCATCCCTGCCCGAAACTAGTCGGATTATATAAAATTAGTGTTATTTAATTACATTCGGTGTTTGGTCGTGTGTTCCACTTTTCCTTCTTATGATTTAAGTCTGCATATCCATCTATAAACTTTAAACTCATATAGTATTTATACTTATTAAGAAAGTTTTACAAGAATTAAATCCTTTATTTCCATTTTAAGTGAGTGAGTGAGTTGGGTTTTACGGCGAATCGACACAAAATGGTCATATATCGCCGAGAAGAAGTCATATTGCAAACGCCAACTGTAAAGCCTAAACACCGATGTAAAAATGTAAAGCAGTCCTAAAAACATCCATGTAAAAATGTAAAGAACACTATGAATAATGTAAAACATATCTAAAAGCATCCATGTAAAAATGTAAAGCATATCTAAAATCAGTAATGTAAAAATGTATGTACGTGTGTGTTAAAATATCAGCTGCAAACATAATAATATTGCAAGATGTAAATAAAAAAAAGAAGTGTTAGATCTTTTGATATATTCCTATCTGCTTTAAAAACGATAAAATATTTCCGACTGAAACGTTGTCAAATAATTCTCTCAAAGATTGAACGTCATAATATGTACTGCGTTGTGTAGCAAAGTCCACACAGTCGATTAAAATGTGTTTAATAGTTAGCAGTGTTTGACATGGTACACAAATGAAATATTAACCTATTATTACACTGTAGTTATATTGTTATTATATTTGTTTTACACTCTTAACTATTTTGTTATGACTTAATATTTGTCGGAACATAGCTCATAGCTAGTGTTTATTGCTAAATTCATAACCGACAAAAACAAAGTCTCTTGTATCTTGTATCTTATGATTTTGTGCTAAATGACTTGCAGATGCATAGCAACAAGATAAAAACTATAAAATGATTAAAGACAAATGTCATTTATTTAGTCCCAGTGGGTTTTTATCTTACTTTGTCATATTCATAATGTTTCAGTTACTTATAAGATCCACGCTTCATTATCCGGCAGACGGTACTAGTGTGGCAAATTTCCTAGGTTTGTAATAGATTTCTTATTATTTTAAAATATATGTAGTCTAGATATAGAATGTTCATTCTCATTATTCATAATTATCTCACTGTGAAGATAATGGCCTGGTAATATATTGACAAATGACAAGAAGTTGTTAAAAAGTATTTGCAAAATTGCAAAAATGTATTACCACCACATAGTATATACTATCAATTCTGTTGAAAAGATCACTATATTGTTTTACCATCTTCGGTTTACTAGAACTGTTATCGCAATTTGTGTCTACATCCCCGTCTTGACTTGAAATATGTGTCTCGCTGCTTTCTTTTTAAAGAGTACCATAGGCTAAAATTAATGGGCATTATTATTAGTTATCACAAAATTAGAAGTCTGTATAAAAGCATTTGCATAGTCACAGAAAATTTAAAAAGTCTTACTATTTCAAACCAAAACTTAGCTAATACATAGTGATATCGCAACTGCATTTATCAGTCTCCAGAAATTTTTAATATGCAGCTACATTTTAAGGTAACCAAATCTGCATTTTTTAACATTATTTCGTAAAATTCTACACGTGTAACTTTGTTGCACTTGGTCAATAATATTGAGACACTAGTAAAGATTCGCTAATTTAACAGCAAAGCTATCTTAAAAGGTTGGATTTGGATACCTTTTAAGTGTAAAGTAGTGCGGATTCACAACAAAATCTGTATACATGTAATATAGAAGCGCTCGTTAGTGAATTAAAATTCCAACGGCTAAGGCGTACATCTCAGAAATACTAGAAATTACAACATTTTGGACTATTTATTTTTAATATCCTCCTCCTCCTTAATTAGGTATTATCGAATAACGTTATGTAATAAATCTGTGACATTTACAAATTTTCTGGCGTGAAATATCAGTTAAATATCCATTGTTATTTACGCTTTTAATCCCAGCATGGTCAATATAATTATGTCGATGTAATTGTGACGTTAATCTCGAAACAACATACATACAGTTACCCACTTTTCAATTAACAGCTCAATCAGCCGTGTTTAGTACGTCTTAAAGACCCAACATAACATACTTCTTCTCCCACATAAACTTCATGGGAACCATTCTGATAATACTGGTATAATACAGCTATTCTACAAGATGACAAATGGACAATTAAGGTCCTCAGTGAATTAATGTGTTTCCTCTATTTTGCTATTTTGCAGGTAGTCCGAAAACAAATTTTCTTTTATTAAATTTTGAAATTTGACTTAATTTGCAGTATATTTCTTAGCTGTCAGAAATAGTAATACAATGTACAATGTAATTATTACAATTAGGGGTACACACAAGTTATACATTGAGTATGTTTGTTTGTTTTGAGTAAATATGGAATATATTTCACTGAGAAGTGTGACAAATTTAGAATATTTTCACGAGTAAACAGGCTTAAAAACAAATATTTGTTTTATTTTATGTTTATTCTTATTAAAATACTCTAGTCTTACAACCATGTACCGTTTTTCATTTATAAACGCCTGTAGTATGACTGACGAGACGGTAAATTTTTTCTGTTCCAAAGAGATACTTCCTTGTCATTAGACGAGTACAAATAGGAAACCAAAGCAAAATATTGTCCAGAATCTTATTTAAGGTAATGTATCCAGTAATTGACTTATTAGACTGATTCTAACAACACTCTGATGTTGGCTTTTATACCTGATCAATTTATTTCTACAATTTTGTAGATGGATCCGCCGTCTGATATTTTAGCTCAATGTATAATACCAATAAGACACTGCATCATGGTATTAGAGGAGATGAATGTCACTGAGCAGAAGACAGTGATAAAAGTAATAAATATTTGATTTTGCAACTTATTTTTGTTGTTGTGTACCAAGAAAAGATTTCAGAAGAGCCAAAGAAACAGAAATAGCCACACTGTATCGAATTTTAATGTCAGGTATGAAATTTTATTCACTAAAGTCTTTAAAATTCTATTTCTTCTCTTATTATATTTGGAAAGTATACAGTCCTATACATTTCTGTGAATCTTTCGAATTTCTTCTGCTGATAAAACTGATCTGATCAAATCCCTTATAAGGTGTAGGCCACTAAATGGAATAAAATGTCTAACCATTATAAATTTTTGAATAAGGTTTACAGCTAAATTTTTGGTTTATTGCATGCAATTGAAGGCAATCAAATATAACTGTTACGAAAGAAAGTATCTCTCACAACAAAATTCAAGAATTACGGCTGCAGTTGTTAACAATGCATTTTTGGTGCATTTTAATCAGCCTGTAATGCCTTTTATAATCCATATAATTCAATGTAATTGTTCGGGAGGCTCATTAAAGACTTAATGTGGCTATTGTCCCTAAAGCAATTTCTTTTTTTGTACATGAACCAAATGTGTTATCAAAACCGTGCTAATATATTAACTGAAACACCTATTTGTCTGCAGGCCTAGCTTGGGCCAGTCCTGGCCATATATATGATCAAAATTGTTCCCAAACAGAAGAATTACATTTATATATAGAGTTCTTGTTTATTTTCATTGTTTGATTGGTATTTTATAGTAGAATATGGAATCCGTACCGATACCAACTTGTTGCCCGCTTAGTTATTGAAAATTCTCCCAGATGAGGTACGGAACGAATGACCTCACAAGTCATGACCCTGTTATTTTGGTTGTATCACATTGCTCTCTTTTGTCTAGAATGATCACGAGTGTGATTACATTTCTGAGTTCCTTGCTAGTCGGTTATATGATCACATCAATGCACCATATCTTTCCTTGTAAGCAGTTTAATGGTACACAGAAGCATATGAGCCGTGCCATGGGAAAACCAACATAGTGGGTGTGCGACCAGCATGGATCCAGACCAGCCTGCGCATCCGCGCAGTCTGGTCAGGCTCCATGCTGTTCGCTTTAAAGCCTATTGGAATTGGAGAAACTGTTAGCGAACAGCATGGATCCTGACCAGACTGCGCGGATGCGCAGGCTGGTCTGGATCCATGCTGGTCGCACACCCATTATGTTGGTTTTCCCATGGCACGGCTCATATAAACATCTTTTGTGACATGTGCAGCAATATATATTTGACAGTAGACTATTGCATTGCAGCCATGAGCCTAATTGGCGAAAACAAGCCGAGTATGTTATTTTTTACTTGATTGCGATCTTTGCTTTCAAATGATCTTCTTACTGAACGAGTTTGTTGAAATTTAATATTTTTGACACAAATATATTGACAGATCTGTTTTTATATATTGATTCTATACAGTCTCAGTGTCGTCCGAAAAGTTCATGTCGGTGGTTTCAAATCACATACTCCTCATAGCTATTGGTTCAACATTTCACTTCTTGTGTAGAATTCCTTTATCAGAGAAAGCGATTCAGCTGACATAGCGGTTCTACCCAGGTACCCGCCCGAGCCTTAATAATGTCTGAATAGACAGCAGGGGTCTTTCTCCACTATGAAGAGCTGGAAAGCCGCCATGTGACATATACTTGTGTCGTTGTGACATTAAACCCACTCCAAATATATCGATTCTACACAGAATCGCATGGCAAATGTCATCATCTGAACATTATTTTTTTCCACATTCATTTTACATAATGCAAGACGAGAAGGCATTCATTCAAATAGCCGCCAAATAGTGACAAACAATTATAGCTTATATTAATATATTTACAAATACTATGTATTGTGTATAGAACAAAAAATAAAACTTTTATTTTCGGATAAAAGCCATTCGTGCAATGCTATAAACTGACTCCTTTCCGGGAGAATGCATGCAAGGACTTACAAAACCTAAGCAAATTTTCAAACATAACGTTTAATTACAGGTTAAATTAATTTTCTGGCGCTAAAGGTCGAAACTGAATTGACACGACTAGTTGTTATTTATTCATTTTTGTGTCGGTTTAAAGATATTTTAAATCGAAATCAGGAACTATTTTTCTGTTGCAATTTAACGTTGGCGCGTTGTTTTGGTTGTCCTACCTAACGGTTGTAAAGATCAACATCTTGTATGATTTTCTGATAATCATGGAAGAAATATTCAACATCTTGTTGCAAACTACTGCAAAATGTAAATATAGGGATGAAAGTATTTTAGTGCATTTAGACGCACAAAATGTAGCATTTAATCCATAAAAAGTTTCTCAAAGACAGCATTTCTTAAGATTAATAGCGATCAGACTTTAATCAATTTAAAGACATAGCTTAATTGACGGTGAAGACGGTATCACAATTCTTTGGTTCATGGAGATTTTCTAGTATTTTAGTAAAAATGAAATATGTCAATTTGCACAGACAGATAGTTCCAATAATATGAAAATAATACTATAATTTATGTAAACTTACAATATTTTATTTCTGGACGAACAGAATGCAGCTTTAAAAGTGGATTTCTATTTTATTCGTACACGATATGATTTATTCTGAAATAGATAGAGACAAGTAAAATGGCATTAAATATTGTTATCCTGAAAATCCTTATATTCAACTTAATAAAAATGATTGAGTACAAGAGAACAAACATGAAACAATGTGCCAAATTCAATTAAAGAAATGTAAAAGAAAACTTCTTTTATAATCTTTGTAATCGAGCGACCAGTTGACAAAATTGCAAACACCGAGACATATCGTATTCATCTTTTAAAAATTAATTGATATTGGGGTAGGAAGCTACTTCAGTAAGACAGTCCAGCTCTCTGTTAAATGAGCGAAAATCTGCGTTAAAATAGTATTGTTCTAAACATGAAAGCAAAACTACTAAACTAAACGAAAAGTTACAGTCGTGTTAAAACTATTGTATGTTTGCATTTTGTGACTGGTGACTGTTTTGCATTGATGCAAGTTCATCGTCAATTTCTAAGAAAGTCATTGTTATGGCTTTTGAACTGTTTTGATATCTGTCTTCTGGCCTGTTTCGTCGGGCCCTTAAGGGTGTTTCTCTTGTTGCTCTGTCTTCTGAAAAGGCATTGAGTACATACGTTTTTGGTTCTAAAGGTTTGCTTTTTATATATTTATATACGAGCATTTTTGTGTTTTACATGCCATGCCTTTTTGTTTTCAATACGTGTGTTAGAGATTCACCTGGAGGGGATTACTTTTATTTACACTGTACCGTGTCTTTGGAACATGGTGGGGGTAAGAGTGAGGTTGGGTGCGCACCATAAACCGGTTTAAGCTCCCCAGTGGTGTTTTTGCCACTGACCGTTCCAAGGCGGTGCCCCACTGTGTTCCTTTGTTTGTTCGTTTTGTCCTCATGTGTTGGCTTTGTGTGTGTGCGCGTGTATATGTATGTGTCTATGTTTGTGGTGTGCACGTCTGCGTGCTGTAGGTTTCGTTTTGGGGAGGCTGCGTTTTTGGTACGTGGCATTCCCTGTTTGATATTTGTCTTTGTTTTCTTTTAATGCAGATTCTTAAAACTTTACTGTTAAGCAAGTGTCTTTAAATCAATATTTGAAAGAAACCGATGTCATTACCCTGTGTTATCATGATGAATGAAACTTGTTAAAAATAAAAATAAAGCTCCCGGTATTGAGTAATTACGAAGAATAGAAAAATAATAATCAAAGTTTAAAAGTTTTTACATTATTAATTAAAATATGCACAAAGTACCTAGACAAAGTAAAACATACAAACACCAAGAACAAAACAAATGGAAAAGTAACACCTTGACTAAAACTCAACTGGGGAGTTTCAGGCGGTTAATGATTCCCATTTAACCTCACGCTTACCCCCACCATGTTCTTAATTTATAGGACATTGTGAATACTGCTTTTCCACGTAAGGTGAATTACTAAAATAAGGCACACCATATGCAAAACACAAAATTCTTGTGTATATAATTCTCATTCTCATTCATCAGATGTTCGTCAAATTCACGAGACGAACATCTGATTGATGTCTTTCGTTTATTTAGTGAGCATACGCAGTCATAATCACTACAGGAGCTGGTTTCAGTCTATCACTGTTCGCCATTTTTTTCGGCACGCCAAATTTAAAACTTCAAACAACTTCTAAGCAAAGTACTTGCTAACAATGAATAAAAACGACATTGCATGACTGTGATTTATAAAGATCCATTCATCAAATCGGGTGTTTAGAAATTTACCACAAGAAATAATAATATTCCTTGTATATCGGAAAGGATGCCGTCACACTTTTGATGGTTGACTTTGATTGGTTCCCGCAAATTTTTTCGCGAAGCGTCGCTTATTGGCAGAAACTTTTTACCTGTAATGTAACCAAACTAAAAATATCTGCGAAATGTCCCAGAGGTTTAACCAGGGCACCACAGTCAAGACCATGTCAGTCTCTCTAAGTGGGTTTTATCACAAAGTCTTCCACCTACTACGCCAGACACACTCAAGGAGGAAAAATATCGTCCACCTGTAAAAGGGCTGAATATCAAATGTAGAATATATATATAAAAGTCAGTACATATCCTCTTTCAATCAGATGGTTTTTAATTTTACCAAATACAATATCTCAAAAATTACATTAATTGCTTTCGTTGAGGTGTTCAATACGCCTACACGCTTTGTAAATCTACGTTATTGAAAAATATATAGAATCCCATTTGCCAACTCAGAGATCTAAACACAAGAGAACATTACAGTCATCTCTCCTATCATAGCGTTTTGCACTGACTTATTATATTTATACTTAATGCAAGTTTGGCCTACATGCTCGAAAATCTGCCTACGGCAATAACCAATTTCCAGTTGCACAGAGACAACATCGGGATATAAGATATTTAGAAAACGGAATAATATTCGCTTTTCTAAAAGGCAGAAAGACATGATTTCAAGGTTCTTCACGAGTACTGCAGAAAGTATTTTTCATACAGAGGCGATTACAAATAATACAGCTAACATGTTCACTTTTTCTGAGATAGCACTCGACCTTTTTCCTGGAAGTCAGTGCATTTTTCATAATTTAAATCGGAGATATTGAAGAAACATTTCTTTAAACAAATATTATAAAAAAGTCATTTAAATGTGAGGGCCCAACGTGTAAAGGGGTAAGGTTAGCTGACCTAATTACTTGCGCCTCACTATTGTGGGCTGGTACCTCGCCTGCGGTGCAGAATTCTTTCAAATGAGGAAGCCATATAGCTGGTTCCCGGAAGGTCGTTGGTACCTACCAGATGCTCACCGGTGCACAAAATTATGCACGAACAGGCAGCTGTTTTTCTCCACCATAAAAAAGGTTGAAAGTCGTCATATGGTTGACGATCTATGGTTGTGTCGATTTGTCTTTAAACCACGCCACCTCACATAAAAATACTTCTTAATATCACATCACATTGTTTACATGTTTCAGGCGGAGCTTCTACATTTACGCCCCTTAAGTTATTATTTCTTGTTTGGATGGAAGTCAAGTGATCTAAAGATCGTGGCCTGTTTTCTTTCTTTATGGAGAAAGATAACGGTGCTTGTTTTGCAACTTATAACTTTGAACATTTTCAAGCGTATGTATTGTAAACGATGTTATCTTTCATTCAATTCGTCAATGAAAAATACAACACTATATACTTCGTGTGCGTCTAGAAAAAAGAAACGAAAGCCATACATATGCATACAGATTTTCATGAAGAAACGATCTAAGGTTATTTTGTTATCACAAAAGCTCTAATTAGAAGGTAATTACCTTGTCAAATAATACTAAAAAATAACTAACTTCGGTATTCGTCTTTCGTAATTGTCACTATAGACATGAATAATCAAACTGGTTTCGGGAATCGAAATCTGAACAGCATATAAATGTGATTGATTTGCCCTTTTTCTACCAGGACCTCATTAGTGCACCATAATCACCGCTTAACTGGTTCACCGAAGGAACAAACGAATACCATCTGTTAAGTTTGTCACCATTTTGTTCCTGGAATATCCCGTACAGCTGCATCAGGAATAATGGGCCGTGGGCAATTTTATGTTAGAAATAAGTTCTATCAAAAATACGAAATGAAGTGTAAATAATTTTTTTTTTTGATGCAGTGACTATATGTTTTGATTTAGTGACTTTTTAAAACCTATTCTGATGAATATCCATTTGATCCTGCATACTAGTAGTTTTTACACATATTAAAGCTTAGATTATTACTGGTACCACTAAACATTTACTGGCTCAAGGGCGTGAACCGAATGCTTACTGAGACTAAGGAAGGTTAGCAACCCATTGCTGTCCTTGGGTTATTTTGCACGCTTCCCGTTACTGGCATGAGTTACATAATTCTGCTCTGCACACTTCTGTAACTATTCGCGGTAAAATAGATGATAATGGTTTACTAGTAAGATGTAGTATTGTTGGAACATGGTAAAATATATTAGTATACATATTGTTGTTACGTATATATCTAATTATTTTATGTTTCTTTAATTCCGAGTACCTCAGTAGTCAGTAACTGGTCATAAGGAGGTCCATAGAAGTGACATTTGCCAAAATTCGTGATATTCTTATAAACACACCCACGCGCTATACTTAAACAGATTTATTTCTCGGGGTCTCCGTGGCCGAGTGGTTAAGGCCGCTGACTTCAAATCGCTTGACCCTCAACGATGTGGGTTCGAGTCTCACTTAGCACGTAGAATTCATCATGTGATGAAACCATTCAGCCGGCCTACCTACGGAAGGTCGGCGGTTCTATCCAGGTGCCCGCTCTTGACGAAATAATTGCCGGAGGGGCAACTGGGGTTTTCCTCCACTATTAAAAGCTTAAAACTGGCCCTATGACCTATAATTGTGTCAAAAAGGACTTATTTCACATGAAAGTCACATTTTCATGTTTTGGCATGTATAAAATTTAAATAATGTCTTAGCGGGATGATATATCATTGACACATTTTAAGTTTAAGGATATTAAGGGCGTTTTAGTAGAACAGGGTTCGCTGTCTATAAGCATTTTTATGAACACTCCGGCCTTTTAGTACTTTATTATTAGATACTAACCTTACTGCTTTTTTCTTCGTAGCCATGAAATAAATAGTTGCTATGATAATATCGGTGAATATCTAATTTGAAGGGCCTGACCACCAAAGTGAAATTCAACTTGGCCTATTGGCCTCCATAAATATCAAATTGGTCAGGCCTATTGACTGATATATTCAACTCATCATAATAGAATTACTGTCTAATATACAAATAAGATTGCATATAATATGAAACCATAGACGGAAGTTGGCGTGCATCAATAAATGGAATTAAAACGTATAGAAATGAAAAACAATTCAGACAACTTAACTAGATTAATCCATTCAGAACATCTACGCTTAATTTGTCCTTTGTAAAATGTATTACGGCGTAAAGAAGTCCCTTGGCTCTGTCGCGTCTTATATCTTTACCGTTTTCGATATTGGATTTGGCATATATTATATAAATTGGTCTCATAGAGATCCTGAATTGCAGACATCGTTGTTTGAACAGAGATTAGACAAACGGTCCTTATTCGTATTTCATAATTATTTTGATAGAATTATAAGCTGTTATGTAAGGAAAAACTGACTTTATGACAAGAGGTATTGTTATTGTTAGAAGATTTGTCTGATCCATATACAGCTCAGAAAACCACAAAGCCCTGTTGGGCGCCTTAGTCTTATTTCTACTTATAGTGTGATATCCTGTCAGTTCTTGCGAGAAGAAATCAGGCTGATACTGTAACGTAAAGATGACAACAATATTTTCAGACAAAGATATTGCATAATGCATGGATACATTTCTTAGATATTTGAGATCCAATCTCTATATGAATCTTATCCACCTAAACACAACAGCAACCCCAAACAAACAAAACAAAACAAAAATAAAACACCCCTTCCATGGCAATGTAAGGTAATTATTTAAAACATCCATTTAAATTTTTGAAAAACCAGAAGTAATGCAGGGAGGTCCCTCTTCCCACTATTGCTTAAGTATGCAAATACCTACGATAAGCGATAATACTGCGTTGGTATCATGATCAGCCTATGTCATTATTGTGGAATCACATTTTTCATTGATCTTCCTATATCTATTTACAAGATTTACTGATTTATAAATACAAAATGTATTTGCAAGAGGCTGTTAAAGCATAAATCCTGAATGTAATATATATACACTAGAAACGTTAAACTATGTATGGTACTTATTTGGAGGTGATGAAAGTATTACTGGTGCTATGAACTGATACGTACTCGTATCCCGTTTTGCTACTTATTTATTTTATAGTGACTTATTTATTTTATAGTGCATTTTTCTATGTTGTTATGCAACGTTGCTTGAAAGATGCTTTCAGCAACCAAAATCGTTAAGACAATAAGAAGTATAAAACTTATTTTAATAGTCCAGTGAATTCTACACGACTTCAAACAGTTAGCACTTAATGTTAGTAATACAGTATTCGGAGTCTAGGCAAGTTTTCAACTGCATCAATGTCGTGGCAAAACAACAATAAAACGCAAAGTATACTTATGCAATCTTCATACACTGTCTCATGAGATTATTAGAGTTGTTAAAGTTGTATATTCCACTTAGTAGAGTAGATAAAGCATAATTCCATTATGTAAAAACTCATTATCTATTGAGACAAGATTCATTACTATCGTCAATTCATTATATATATGAGCCGCACCATGAGAAAACCAACATAGTGCATTTGCGACCAGCATGGATCCTGACCAGCCTGCGCATCCGCACTTAGCTAACCTATTACTTACTTAGAAGAGACCAATTACTCACTAACTGCTCACTTTTTACAAACACATTACTTAGCTTTATCTAACCTATTACTTACTTATTTCTAACCCAATAATTACCTTTTTATCCATTACTAGCCTATTTCTAACCTATTACCAACCAATTTCTAAGTTATTACTAACCCATTACTATCCTACTAACCAATTACAATGAAATTTGATATTAGCGTTTTAGTAACCAATAACTTACCGTTACTACTAGTATAATATTGCTGACAGTTTATTATCTAGCTAAGCTTCTCTAGCTAAGCTATAACTAATTCGTCACTAAAGAATTTCTAACAGAAGAGTAACCTATTTCTAACCTAAAACGATTTAGCTACACTATTTCTAACTTATTACCAGTCCATACTTACCTATTACTAGCACGCTGATTTATTACTAACCTATTACTAACCCATTAATTACCTATTATGATATAACACTAACTAGCTAGCATGTTGCTTAGCTTTTACTAACCAATTTCTTACCCATTTCTAACCTATCAATTACTTACTAACATATTACCAATGCAGTATTAAACTATTTATTACTCATTTCTCACCTTTTTCTAACTAATTACTATTAGCTATCCAATTACAGAACCTTTTTTTACCTATTACTGTTACTAACATATAAGTAGCGTATTACTAACCTATAACTTACCAATTCAACCTTTTTCTAACCTATAACCAACCAATTTCTACCCCATTGCTAACCACTTACTAACCTATGTCTAACATATTAATTTTGTAGACCTATTTCTAAGCTATTGCTAACCTGTCATTAACTAGACAACCAACTACTAGCCTGTAAGTAACCTATTACTGACTTACTACTAAGTTATTACTTACGTATTACTAATCTTTTTTTTTTACCTATAACTTACCTTTCCCTCACCTATTACTACCTAATAACTATAGTTACCTAATTGTAACCCATAACATAGTACCTGAAAGGTTTTTATAAAAAACCTTTTGGAATTACTCACGAACTGGTAAATGTTTTCATTTGCTTATATTTCGTTAGCAAACATGAGACTGTCGTACATACGACGTAAGTGATTCAAATATTTTTGCTTTTATGTATAGTTATATGAATTTATATATGTTTTGTATCAGAATTACTTTGCTTGTCTGAACGAAAGCGAATAGAAAGATTTTTAAGATTACATCTTCATCTGCATTCTTGATATTCTTGTAAATAACATATACAATTGAACGATGGATCAGACTGTCGTCTGCAATTTTTTGTCATTTTAGTGTTATTCTGACCTGTATATCCATAAGGTTTAAGAATCAGCATGCATATTTATAGAAATTATGTAGCAACTCTTTAAAGCTCCAATCAGAAAGAAATTAATTGTATTACAGGAGATGAATATTTATAAAAAAACACAAAAAGATTCCCAGAAAACGTCACATACAGCACAACACCCCGACCTTCAATAAGAGACCACAAAACTCATTACAAAACAGAGATGGAGAAATGAAAAATACCACAGAAACACAGAACGCATAAATTGTCACAGGACATCCAAAAACAAAAGCAAAACGCAACAGGGGTTTAAATTGTAAAATGAGTTCCCAGCCTTACTTTTGTTCCTGGAATATTTAAAACGCTAACAACTATAAACAAGCTGATTCCTTATGTTCAACATTATTAGCATCAGCTCGAATTAAATGATCGCTTCAAATATATACACACGTAGTAAAGCGAAGACGACAATGGTATAGGCAATCCTACAGAATATTATCTTAACACATATCGTAATCTCTGTTAGTGTAAGATAATGCTGAACCTGAAATAACAACAACTTTAAAGAAAATTTCGGTTGCACTTTTTATACATTTGTTTTTACCTGCAGGCCTTATAATATTACTTATAATAGAACTTTCTTAAGCCCGGGAGTGGGGGATATTGCATGTTTCATTTTTTTCTAATGAACAGACTTTTTCAAATAAAAAAAGGTTAAAAATCACAAGTCGCACAACACGACATAAATTACAATGTTTCAGGTTCTATTTGACTGAGCCTGTTCATGCACGGTATTGGGAATACATGCTATTATCCACGCTCTATCCAGTTGTTGAGCAGAACTCGACATTTATATATGTTACACATACAAAATTCAATTTAGAGACACCCGCAGATGTATGGCGGTGTACCAAGTCTGCCGATGTTTTGTTTGGTTGCGTTCTTTGCTTCCAAAGGATTGTTGACGGGCCACAAAATATTCCGCCAATTGACAGACTTACATGTTAGCCAGCTAGTTAAACTTTTGCATCAACCAAGCTGTCTCTAGCTAAGGTAAATATGAACGAACACGGAGTAAAAACTATTACGTTATATATATAGACGAATGCAAAAGACTCTTGATCCGATAGATTGCAATATATGGTGTTTGAAAATAGCTGATGAAAGGCAGCGATTTACACGTATAAATAAGCGAGAACTACATATCAATATATAAATCTCTATTTTCGATAAATAACACTAACGAAAAGATACGGATTTTATTATAAAGCATTTGGCAGAACCTAAAAATAAAAAAAAAGTATTAATTCCTTTCGTATGTATATTACGCTAAATTCGATGAATATCAACAAATATCAGTACTGCTATACGTCCTGTCGGGTTTTCTCAGGCAATGTTTGCTGCATGTTTTACACTTTGCAAGGATCCAAAATTATGCAAAATCTAGTCTGAATCAGATCTTTCCTCGCTGGCTTGACTCTCTTCGTTTCACAGAGGTATAATCAATTTATTGTAATTCAGCACATTGTCTCTATAGATGAAGAGTTGGACATACGCATGTCTAGTCTATTTAATAAAGAGCGGGGAAATAGCTCGACACCTCTAATTTCCCATCGGACAATGAATAGATTTAAAATGATTATACGCTGTGTCTACATTACTGTACTGCTTAACAAGATTGAATAATCACTCGGCTACGCTCAGATTTTAAAGTTTTGGTTGACTTTATTCTAGCTAATAATCTAAATCAATATTCACAAGCTTGGTTAATGTGCTCATTTTAAAATATTGCAAGCATCAATCTTTTCATGTTAAATAAGTTGGTGAGGTTTGTGTACGTTCAATTTATATATGACTGGAAGGATGCCTCAGATATTATGGATAACAAATAATGTTACATGAAAACTTAGCGTTAACAATTAAATGTTAAATTTTTTAATACTTATTAACATCCCAAAATGATAATCGTAGACAGTTATTTTAAAAGTATGACAGTCATAATTAACAAAATATAGTATTTCAAACAGACGCAAATTCATATTTGAACATATGAACAACTTCTTTATTATATCTACGAAAACATAAAATAATTTTTTTATGTGTATATGGTACCGAGTGTTAGGTTTAAGCTAGTGTACACTTAATACATGAACAGCTAATTACTAAGCATTTATGTGCAACTGGAAGTCTTATTTAACAAATGACTGTTATACATAACATTTCATAACTGTACGAATACGGATAGTTTACATATTTAGTCAAATTAAACTCATATGATGATGCGTTTCTACATCTAATGTTAGTATCTAAATTAAACTAATGAAGTGAAAGATGTTCATTTGATATCTTTAAATCTCACTATACGATTTTTAAAATGAAATGTTCTACATTATTCCAAAATGCAATCAATCATATTAAATCCTCTCTGTCCTAATGCTCTCTACCTGGCAGAGGTATAATAAAATAAAAAAGCGGAAACTCCACAGGTCGCTAAACACGACAAAAATGAAAATATTGCAGGCTCGGTGTGATTGAGTTTGTTTGTGGGCATGCTACCGTCCATGCCCTCAAGTAATTGTCTCAATAGATAAATGAGTCGGATAGATAAAATGTCTAGTCTACCGAATAAAAATGGTGTAAATAGCGCGTCATTTCTACTTCCCCATGGTACAATAAATTGATTGTATAACGAGTCTATGGAATTAGTTTTGCCGGGACAATGACACGTCTCACAAGACTGGAAGGCTGCTAGACTGGGCTAAGAGTTTTCTATTGCTGGACTGTTTATTATAATTAACGGACTTTATTACATACGGTTGATGTGCTGTGTGTATTTCCATTTCATTTATAAGATAAGAGTAAGCATACAGCGTTGCATAAACATAGAAACCATTAAAATGTTGAAATGAATGCAGTGGCGGCAGTTATCTTACTTCTCATGAAATACCACAGTCGCACTGACCCTACTATTCGCTGTTTGAGTATATTCTATACTTCTAAAAGAGCTTCTATAGAATTTAAAAACTAGCACAACAACAGTTCTTAAACGCCTTATGGTTGCCGTAAAATATTTGCCCGAATTTAGCATTGTTATAATTTCTTGACCGTGCATATCATGAAGTCGGCTAAATGTTTTTTTTTTAAACTAGTTTGGTTCGATTTGACCTGGTTCCGTTTCTGGAACATGTACTAGTTGATATTTAAATTTTTGTAAATTTTTTTACATTTCAACTTTTATAATTTCAAGGTTTGTTAAATAAAATGTACTTGCTGGTACAGGCTCTATGGGTAGGGTAGTGTGTAGTATTTCTTTTTTCTTTTAAATAATAAGTGATGGCACCATTAACCAGGGGGTTTGAACCTCTGTATGCAGCCCGTCTGGGCGTACCATGACTGTTTGTTTAAATAAAGTTGTTATTATTATCATTATTATTATGTACAACGCCATTAAATGTCATTGTATAGAAATATAGATTTAATCAAATTAATCAGTTTCAGTTTCATGTATTTAACAGACGCTGGCATTCACGGTGAGTCACAATTACATTCGTACATCAACAGAAGTTTACATGACCATATTTGGTCCCAAAACAGGATGTATCATTTATAACATGGTTACAATTGTAACAAAGCTTACACTAATGGGCGTCATGAAACTTGGTATTTGCACGGGTTGCATCATCGAAAATCTCAAATTTACAACCAGAATACAACTCCCGTATTCCAACATGGACTATAGAAGGGCTGGATTGCTCTTTGAAGCAGATTATAAATCGAAAATATCATGTACAACAGAATTCCGCTTACGGTTAATCCGGCGATAGCGGACTTAAAGGTTGTTGTGCATTTCTTCACCTCTCATTAACAGACCTAATCAAATCAAGTCTTTTATTACTATGCTTGGTTGCGTTGTATGACTCCAAATGTTTAAATATTTTAGCAGTGTTTATCACCAGGCGGCGGCCGTTACAGTCTCCCAATAATTGGACTCAGTGCTATATTTTGCAATCCTTTGGGGTTGTTAAAGGCTCATAATGCGTTATTTGAAATGTGGCTGCCACATTTTCCGCCATGAATACATAAACTATTAATATGTTGTTATATCCTAATTTCGATAACTTTTTTCTCTTAAATTTGCCAAAGGTTTGAATATTGATGAATATAGTTGAAAGTGTATATTGAATTTACTGGTTTTGGTTACCTCCTTTTATGACTCTAACGGTAAACATTCATGTACAGTATTAAAAGTAGCGCTTTTCTGACCATATACTTGTGCATATCATCTATTTGGACACCTATTTCATTTGTTTTTAACATAAAATTTAAAGCCTTGTGGAACTTTAAATGTTTTACACTTTACATCACCCCTCATGAACTGTAGTCGTCCATTGAGAGCCAGACAGGCTCATCAACTTCTTTATCCATATGCTGATGAGCCCGTCTGGCTCTCAATGGACGTCGTTTGCTTGGAAGCGTTGTATACTCTGTTGTAATTTTAATAAACAGGTAGTCAAACGGTAAACAATTAGATAAGAAGACATCAGTACCATATTATATGTGTCTAAATGTGATTATAAACTATTATTTGTTTAAACATATTATTCAGAAATAGTGTTGTTGTGTAAACTAAAAGCGATCAATAAAATAAATGATTCTACATGGCTTTATTCCACTTGGATAGTACCAACACATAACTTTTTAACGTTATATCATATATAATATCTTCTTTAAATATACGTGTTGCTATTCGGTCAGTCTGGCTTACCCTGTAAGAATTAAAATATATAATTCAAAAATTTAGAAAATGAAAATGTCATCCAGCTGAGCCTCGTCTGACAATAACAACAGCTCTTGACAGAAAGACATTGTTAATAATTTTATTGAAGGAGTAGAATGCAATACCAAATTACCTAACATGTCTAAAATTTCTTTAAGAATTACGATGTCTGCCACTAGGAGTCTCTAGGAGACAATCTTATATAATGTGTCAAATACAATATCTGAGACGACGAGGCTGACAGAAACGCGAGAGCCAAGGGACGTCTATACTAATTTATAAAAATATCACGAAGGCTAACTTAAGAATTGCTGCAAAGTGTTTATGCTTTGAACCGTTCTCAGTAAAAACTTTTGTTTTGATTTAATATTCCGTTCTTAATTTTTTTCTACCCTATGCTATTGATATATTACAAAATATAAAAGAAAATTATTATAATTCACGTGTTCTTTATACCTCTACTTCCCGATAGTACAATAAATTGATATAACGTAACTGTATAACGAGTCTATGGAATTAGTTTTGCCAGGACAATGACATGTCTCACGAGACTGGATAGCTGCTAGACTAGGCTAAGAGTTTACTATTGCTGAACTGTTTATTATAATTAACGGACTTTATTACATACGGTTGATGTGATGTGTATTTCCAATTCATTTATAAGTTAGATAAGAATAAGCATGCAGCGTTGCATAAACATAGAAACCATTAAAAAGTTGAACGGCAATAATCTTACTTCTCATGAACTGACCCTAGTATTATCTGTTTGAGTCACTCAAATTTTACAGCATACCACTGTACGTCATCCGGCTGTTAAGACGGTGCTGTAGGGCGGGCGTATGGAGTGTTGCACCTTCTATTACCTCTCGTTTTGTAAACAAACTCGACTACTATCTTGCTTCATTGCGTTCTGTGCTCCATAAGGATTTTCTTATAAGATCTTATTCAAGAGAATTCGTTACATACACGGACGAATTTAACAGTAATAGCACATGTTAGCATTTGATTTATATTTCTTAAACAACATAGCTAAACTGAATTAGAAAGTAGAGCTGCTTTTGAGAAAAGCACATGTCTCCCACAACTGCCTTATCTTTTAGTGATTCAAAGTGGTGTGGGTGGTTTGGATGAATGGTTCTGATCAGTAATGTATTGGAGGTCTGGATGGTTTGGATGAGTGGTTTCTATCATTAATGTCTAGTTTGTCTGGATGGTTCAGACGAGTGGTTCCTATCATTAATGTCTAGTTTGTCTGGATGGTTCAGACGAATGGTTCCCATCAGTAATTCAAGGGCCATAATTCAAAAGTTTCTGGGCAGATTTGGCTAGTTATCGATCTTGGCCGAGGTCTTATGGTCAAACACATTTTGTTCAAGTTTGGTGAAGATCGGATGAGAAATGTTCGACTTAGAGTGCGGACAAGATTTGTGACAGACAGACGCAGACACACACACACACACTGGAGTAAATCAATATGTCTCACACACCACTGTGTGGTGGGAGACATAATTTGTTCATCGGTTTGGCTGTAGTTTTTTTCAGAAACAGTTTTTATCTTGCGCTCGCACCATTGAAAAAACTCCAGTCAAATTTGCTTTGCCAACACTTACTTTGAACAAAATTAATGTTTCTTGGAAATATATCGACAAATTTTCGCCATTTTGAACAACAAAAAATGACATTTTTTCTCGCTTAAACCACCGATGGATACTCGTCCCACCCCACCCACTGCAAGAATCGGATTTAAATATCGATGGAAAAACTTCTTATAGCTGCCATATAGGGCAGCTGATATTGCGCAACCTATTGCACAGTGACCGATCCGTTACTTATAGTTCTGTTTTTCCTAAACTAGAAAGTTCGATAATTTTCAGGCGGTATTGGACACTTAACGTTAATGGAAAAAAACTAGTTGTGCACATGTTCAGTCGGTAAAAGCGTACTGGTCGGTTAAGACAAATGCAGTGAATAAGGGAGACTGTTATTCACAAGTAAGTAAATAAACAAAGAGCTTTGTGTAGCAACGAATGCAAACAATTACAATAAATGTTCCATTAGAAACGTGTGTAAAGAACGATTTTTCTGAATAAAAAACCCAACAAGTTGATAGTAGAGTTCTTTTTTTTAATTTATGGCGCTAGGCAAAAATGAAGCTAAAATCAAGAAATATCTAAATATCTCAGGATAAAAAAGGACGTCCATGATTTTTGTGGCTTCTTTTTGATGTATAGGATAGAAGCAACAGAACAAAAGTTGTCAGTTAAAAGCATGATAAAAATGTGCAGTTTGTACAGTTTTTGGTGTCATTACTTCTGGTGTCATGGAATACATATTTATGTGTTTCAATATCCTGCAAGAAACGCCGCCACTGTTATTTATCACTTTCTATAAATCCTATAATCAGATCGGCATTAACAAACTAACTGCCACGATTTACATTTTGTTCTTATTATTGATTCTGTTGATGGTTTGCTGTAAATGCACACATATAACATAAATGTTTATGAAAATTTGCAATACCTATCTAGAAAAACATTTCATTGGTTTGAACTGAAAAGGAATAATAAAGCTGATCAAGTTCAGTTTTTATATCAATATAAAGCGCCACGCTAAAAGCACATGTGCAAAACCCAAATTATAATATAATCGATTAAGAAGATCATTTGGAAGCAAAGAATGCAACCAAGCAAATATAATAGCAGATTTGGTTTAGTTGAGTCTGTTAATGAGAGGCAATAAATTGTGTAACACCAATCTCGCCCAACAGCACTGGTTTAAGCGGAACGCTTTCATCCATAAACATTAAATAGACTCCCATTTTCCCGACGACGTGAATATATAACATCAAACGCACGCTATTCTGCACATTTATGTAACGTCATTTAAACAACGTGTTGACGCTAAAATATGATTTTGGACGTCACAAGATCATATAAAATATCCATAATCCGCCCCTCTCCCAAAAAGAAAGAAAGCTGGTTCGAACGTATTATTTAAGTGAGTTTGCCTTTCAAGGCATCTACATTGTATTTCAAATCCAAAAAAAAAATGAAAAAACAGTAAAATATTATCAGTATAGCAGCTTTGACTTATGCCAATTCGATTAATTGACGAGACTTCGGTATAATTTACTTTACCTTATTTGTTTTTTTTTTAAGTACAATAACATCACTGACCTCGAAATTAAACTATAAATAACTCCCTCCGCAGTGTACATGTACTCTGGATTCCTTTATCGGATACGCACTACACAGCTATGTTGAACAGGAACGGGAACCAAGTACATCTAATTTTAGGCCCGCGCATGCGTAAACACTGACACGTGCAGATCTGACAGATCGCGGGAATTAGAGGGAGCTAACTACTGATGCAAAATAAATTGCAGACTGATGCATTTAATTTATTTTACGCCAATCGAAAATCCAAATAAACTTGCCCAGGAGAAAAGGATTAATATTGTCTAAGCTTCTTCCCCAGTTATCGGTTGCCGAAATCTCCGTTTTTCTCTTCCTTTATTTATAAATGGTCTCATGTGTTCGGGATGAATAATTTATTTAACAGCTTACTCGTAAAAATGAATGTACCACCATACGCAAAACAAAGAAAAAAGATGGAAATACAAGTTGATTTTTACTTTTACATGTTCAAATTTGTCTGTATACAGGTCATATTTACCGACAACGAAAATGATACAGTATAATGCATCATCGGATACATACAAAATACATTCATATTACAAAATTGTTTTGTTTATAAAATGTGCAACTCTATAACCAAATATCAAAACATGTTTATATTCCCTAAGTACTGACATTAGCATAATTATGTTGCATATCATAGTGAAAATGATTTACAAAACAAGCTATTTTCACAACAAATGAAATTTCTACATGAAGTAGAACTGGGTTATAGGCTTACATGCCACCCACCACAAAGTTTAGGTTTAACAAAAATATGTTTAACAAATCAACAGGAAAAAGAAACAACAAACGGGTTAGCGGCTTCCATGCCACACACCACAATATACCAAAATAAAACAGGTCTGTATTTCCGACTCCAAAACTCGTAATTTACTCATCACTTATAAGCAGAAAGAAAACCCGGAGGGTTAGCGGCTTCCACGCCACACACCATAATACAACAGGAGTATGCTTGTGTATATTTATGTTTTTAAAAAACTTAGTTCTTACAACTATTTTTGTGTTCTAAAAACAGAGCTTTAGAACGTCATAAACCATCAAGCATTTATAATAGGTGTACAAAAGTGACCAGTGCTATATAAATTTCGATCAAGTGTTTAAATATAATAGGCCTGTCAAACTGTAATTTTTTATGCTTACAAATGTTAAAGACCTAGACTAGCTACTCAATCTGACTAAAGTACTTGATCTTCTAAACGAAGATCTGAGAACGACCCATTCACATTCGTCTTCTGTATATTTTGGATTTCCAGTATTGCTATTTTTATTTTATCCAATCAGACGACTTGTTCGAATGTCAAAGAGTAAGAAAAATGTGCAGTCATTCCAGGGCTCGAACCCGGAACCCCTCGCTTACAAAGCAAGTGGCTTACCGACTGAGCTAACCGGCTATCTGATACAATATGACATAAAAATTGTAAATATCAAAAGTCAAGGCTACAGGTAGATTTGCAGGATGTTGTAAGTTAGGCTCTGATTGGCTAGCGAAAGGGTCGTCAGAACGAGGCAACGAATAGGTCGTTCTCAGATCCTATGCGTAGCGTAACAGGATATGTACTTTAGTCAGATTGACTAGCTACTAGTCTGATAATAAGTTTTTTTTTTATATACTAATGTATTTCCTTGTCATATATCTTTCATTTATAGATAGCTCCCTGTTTATAGACTGCTCCCTTTTGAATATCTGGCTGTATTATCAGACCTTACATTCGGCAGCAAGAAAAGGTAACCATGTTATAACTATGAAGGGAAGTAATTTAACATAAAATATGAGAAGAGACTATGACTGGCAAATGTAAGGACTGGGACCAGTCTATTAAAGACCTTACGAATGAAATGACATGGTATTGAAAAAGAAAAGAGACTACATTTACACTGTGTGATCTAACTACGAATAATAGCTTAATCAAATATTCAGGACAACAAACGCGCATTATATTGGGCATTGTTTGATTAAAAAGTTTCAAATTCTAGATTTTGTATATCAGAGTGTCTGTATATAACTAGATTTAAGTCTTATTTGATAACTTCGCTTGGTTAACGAATCTAGGAAACATAGTCACAGATCTTTAATAATGAAAACTATACACAGATATTAGTAGACTTGAAAACTTAATTCAAGTGTCGTTTCTCTTAGGGGTCAATTATACCCTTGTATACACAGTTCTCATAATCTTGGTCAGTACACGAAGGACAGTAGCAGGATATTTTCCTTACATATAGGATACCTGGATTACCGGACATTGAGCGTATGCAGTGTAATTTTCTGTTTTCTTTTACAGCTTTAACCTTTAACGTATACCTTTGTCTGTCTATTTCGCTGTCCTCAACATAGAAAAACAAACGCCCTTTTAGTTTTGTATCCCCATTCCTAGGCTTGTATGAAGAAGTTGATGGATTACGGAAGTATTTATCTAAATACAAATACAAATCTTTTGCGTTATGAATTTCGCATTCTCTACGAATTACAGACATATGTGCTTTGTTTTTAACATGGCTACCCGCGGCGTCCTGCTCACCTTTACCATGGGACGTTTCAAAGTAGTTTCTTTGTGTTGAACAGTTGAAATCTGACTCTGAGAAGCTGACATCACGCATACAAAATTTATCCCGAAGGACCAGAAAATATAACAACACTGAGTCCAAGTACGGAGAGACTTTCTAGAGCCTCCGCATACCTATTAAGAATACTGTTATGATAGATGATAAAATCTGTGAGAAGATCCTTTGAAATCATAGCAGGCAACCGAGCAAAAAACAAAAGCAGCCTCAGTTTGACTGAGTCTGTTCAGGAGAGGAAATGAATTGTGCAACACCTCTCATGCCCCCTACTACCGGCTTAATCGGAACACTATTGTCCATGAACAGTGAATGGACTCTAGTGTTTTTCGTAAATCAATGAGAGTGTTCTATTAAAACTAAAAAACAACCGCGATAGATTATTCCATGGCAAGATACTGAAACCATGTTCACATCCATAAATGCTTAATATTTCTAATATGATTTGTTTGATTGCATGAATATTCCATACTGCAACATTGGAGAGGATTTTCTTATCAAATATAGCTAATTCATACGAATTCACATCAGGAGAAACGATGAACTAAATATGAACATATGTAGTTAATTGTTCTTGATAAATTGTTAAAACAAGATATCCTTGAAAGAACAAGATACAAAATGAAATGGAATGTTGTGTTTAAAATAGAATATAAAGCAGCCAAGGCTGGTTTTCTTTTGCTCTCTTGTCAGGTAATTTTGGAGTAAAATGACATGTATTTGTTGGCAATGACCTTTAATTGGTTATCTGCATTTCCGGAGGTCATTTGTACATTATTGTTTTGCACACGTTGTCACTAATGATTAAAATTTAGGCTAGCTTCCAGTTAAAACTGAAATGCAGTCATTTTGCGGGAATATGTTTCGTATTATTTCTCATTAGGTATATGAGGATTCCTTCAACTAGTCAGTTGAAATGTATGGAGTGACTGACCTTAAACGCCTTTGAATTTCCCATGCTGTGTATAGATGTGAGTTTGCATGGTGTCATATCTGTCAAATGAAATTTTGATTCACATCAAATAAGAACTTATTTTTAATTATTCTGTCAATGAGTCTAATACTATATAAGCTTATAATTAAATCTAATTACGTGAGACAATAGTTTCTTTCAGAGCGTCCAAACGATGTTGCTGATTCAGTCATTGCTTCAAAGTCTCTGACAATCACATGTAAGTATGTGATAGGAAACTTTACTTAGACCAGATTCAGAATGATGTTTACAAACAGGTCCGTCACAAAATTTCACTATATAGCAACTGGCTCATAATTTTTTCACGTACCGCTACATACTACAGGATCGCTCTGACAAAATATTACCCTACATATTTAATACTTTACGCTGTTTATTATATTAAGCAGTTTTTATCCGCCCGCTTAGCTCAGTAGGGAGAGCGTTGGTCTACAGATCGGGGGGTCGCGAGTTCGATCCTCTGGCGGGGCGTATGTTCTCCGTGACGATTTAATAAAAGACATTGTGTCTGAAATCATTCGTCCTCCACCTCTGATAATTCATGTGGGGAAGTTGGCAGTTACTTGCGGAGAACAGGTTTGTACTGGTACAGAATCCAGGAACACTGGTTAGGTTAACTGCCCGCCGTACATGACTGAAATACTGTTGAAAACGGCGTTAAACCCAAAACAAACAAACAGACAAAACTTCTTTCATTTTCATTATTGTATTCTGCCAAGCACTGCCTGAGTACGTCGTAAATTTACTGTTACTAGCGTTAAATCTTTTGTGAAGTAGAAAGATCATCTTGTGGTCCGCTGACTTTAAACGAAAATCACAAGAGCTCGTCGAACACGAAATGCCCCCCTTGATGCATTCAGTAATTGCACAAGGAACAGAAATTATATGCTCACTGTAAACAAAAGTTCTACCATTCTGGTTTAATCTGACCTTGACCTTTAACCTATTAACCTAACAAGAGATTACAGAGTGATCTTGGCGCCATCCACTGAGCCATTTTTGAATGTTCCAAATTTCAAGACTAGCTCAAGGTCAAAATCAAGGTCAAATTTCATTTTGGTACAAAACAATGTGTATGTGGTCCAAATTTGAAAGCTGTGGCTTGAGAAAGGTGAAAGAAGGTCACTAGATCAATTTCAAGGTCAAAGTTCATTTCGGTCATATTTCGGTGCTTCAAATGCATGTGCTTCAAATTTGGAGGCTGTAGCTTTAGAAATGTGAAAGTAGGTAATAGGTAAAAATCAATGTCAAATTTCAATTTCGAACACAAAAATATGCAAGCGGTCCAAATTTGAAGCCTGTAGCTTCAGAAATGTGAAAGTAGGTCACTATGTCAATCTCAAGATCAAAGTTCATTTCGGTACACAAAACTATGCATGTGGTTCAAATTTAAAGGCTGTAGCTTGCGAAATGTGAAAGTAGGTCACTAGGTCAAAATCAAGGTCAAATTTTATTTCGGAACACAAAACTATGCAAGTGGTCCAAATCTGAAGCCTGTACCTTCAGAAATGTGAAAGTAGGTCACTAGGTCAATCTCAAGATCAAATTTCATTTCAGTACACAAAACTATGCATGTGGTTCAAATTTAAAGGCTGTAGCTTGAGAAATGTGAAAGTAGGTCACTAGGTCAAAATCAAGGTCAAATTTTATTTCTGAACAAAAAACCATGTATGTGGTCCAAATCTGAAGCCTGTACCTTCAAAAATTTGGGAGTAGGTCACCAGGTCAATAACAAGGTCAAAGTTTTTTTCTGTACACAAACCTATGCATGTGGTCCAAATTTGAAGGCTGTAGCTACAGAAATTTGAAAGTAGGTAACTAGGTCAAGATCAAGGTCAACTCATGTCAAGGTTCATCTTGCCATTCAAAACTATACATGTGGTCCAAATTTGAATAATGTAAGTTATGGACATGAAGATTCTAAGTTTTTCCCTAATATATAGTATATAAGTCTAAATGAACCATATGACCGCTGGGGCGGGGGCATATTTGACCCTAGAGGGATAATTTGAACAAACTTGGTAGAGAACCACTAAATGATGCTACGTTACAAAATATCAAAGCCATATTGTTTGTGGTTTGGACAAGAAGATTTTCAAAGCTTTTCCCTATATAAGTCTATGTAAACCATGTCACCCCCAGGGTGGGGCAACATTTGACCCTTGGGGAATAATTTGAACAATCTTAGTAGAGGACCACTAGATGATGTCATATACAAAATATCAAAGCCCTAGGCCCTGTGGTTTTGGACAAGAGGTTTTTCCTATATAAGTCTATATAAACCATGTGACCCCGGGTGGGGCCATATTTGACCCCAGGGAAATAATCTGAACAATCTTAGTAGAGGACCACTAGATTTTGCTACATACCAAACATCAAAGCCCTAGGCCCTATGGTTTTGGACAAGAAGATCAGAAACCGTTTAACTGTTCCTGGCCAATGTGACCTTGACCTTTGACCTAATGACCTCAAAATCAATAGGGTTATCTGCTGGTCATGGCCAACCTAACTATCAATTTTCCTGACACTAGACCCAAGCGTTCTTGAGTTATTGCCTGGAAACTATTTTACTGTTCCTGGTCACTGTGACCTTGACCTTTGACATACTGACCTCAAAATCAATAGGGGTCATGACCAACCTCCCTATCAACTTTCGTGACCCTAGGCCTAAGCGCTCTTGTGTTATCATCCGGAAACCGTTTTACTGTTCAGGGTCACTGTGACCTTGACCTTTAACATACTGAACTCAAAATCAATAGGGGTCATCTGCTGGTCATTAACAACCTCCCTATCAACTTTCATGATCCTAGGCCCAAGTGTTCTTGAATTATCATCCGGAAGCCGTTTTACTATTCAGGGTCACTGTGACCTTGACCTTTGACATACAGACCTCAAAATCAATAGGGGTCATCTGCTGGTGATGACCAACCTCCCTATCAACTTTCATGATCCTAGGCCCAAGCGTTCTTGAGATATCATCCGGAAACGGATTGGTCTACATTCCGACGACCGACCGACATATGCAAAACAATATACCCCTCCTTCTTCGAAGGGGGGGGGGGGGGGGGGAGCATAATAATCAATATGAGCGTCTGAAACCGCTGTTAAAGCAATGCTTTATTACAAAATTTAATTTAAATATATTCCGTTTAATAAACTGGCTCTTCCAACTCATAATCATGTAAAATATGACACAATTATGTTTATAACAATACAGGATTATAGTTACCATGGCAAAGATTATAAAGCATAGAAAGCTTTTAACAGATTTTTTCTGAATAAGATTTTAATTACAGAGAACACTGTGGATCAACAGTAATTTTACATGACCAATTACTGTTGAAAATACAGCCACATAATACACTTTATGTTGTTTAGCTTTTTTTCTACTTAAATGTTCATTAAGAAAATTAATGCTTATAATCAGTGTTATAAAATTTTAAAGTATTTAACTGGTTCCAGTACTCATTGGTCTTAATGAAATTGCGCTTAAGTTAACTTTTTTTTTCATACTACGCACATATACACGTCAAGATCATGAATAAAATACATTAGTTCTAAGAATTATTTTTATACAGATATCGGAGCATTAACAGAGAATGCAATAAAAAATTACAATTTGCTCAGACATTGGCAGACAAACATGGCATTCATCTGTAAGAGCTCTAAAAGCAGACATATTATGGAGTTACGAGATCCAATGCAAATGTATAAAATCGTTTTAATTGTATGTTTGATGAATTACGTTTGATGTGACTTACGCTTTTAACGTTAAAAGCCTTTAATATGTCGGCGATGTAATAAAACTGATAATTCTATTAGTTTTCGCCTTATATTACGGACATCAGAAAGTTATACTGGATGTACTTTACGAAAATGACGGAAGCATACTTCTCTGCAAGTACTGAACATTTAGTGATCCGATAGATTTTTTTCAACATTTTATTTTTCATATATGTATATATCTTTATTTACGTCTCATTTTAGCATACAATTAATACATTTGCAATATATTGAAACATAAAATCATATGTAAAACCATTCTATTTAAGAATTAGAGGAGGCTGAAAGAGCTGCTATGCATATCACAGTATTCTATAAAACAACTATTACTATATATTAAGATATATTAAACATAGTGTGTAAAAACCGAGATGGTTGCCATTAATCTTTGCTTTTTAATGGCCTAAAAACTGCCATAAAGAGAAACAATTTCCTTAAAAAGTGTAAAGCCAAAAACATCACTAATGTGTACCTGGTAAACAAATGGTTTAAAAAATCAAGTATTATAACAGATCAGATCTGTTATAAACTGGTTAATACCAGCCTCTCGTTTAAACGTAATATTCTTTATTACAGTCTCTTTCATGTTTTACATATATTACCATGCATAAGACACAACAGTTCTTAAGAATGCATGGCCACTTTCCTAAGTTACAAGAGACGGTGTAATCTTAACTCTACAACTAGAGCTACTTTATTGATAGTTATTTAAAACAAGTACTAGTATGCAATCATGTTAAAAATTATTCACATATACATAATACTACATCATTTATTAAACATCATCCAGTTTATTTACATAAGTTAAAAATTTATAGGTTGTATTACATATTTGCATTTTTAGAGTGCAATGTATGCATTCTAACTTTAATGATGTTACAACAGGTTTTTGCTAAGATCTATTCATATCAGGGTGTGTAAATAGAAAATGATTTTTTTTTCTGTATCAATTGCTGTTAACAGCAGCAGCCTTGCTAGTTAGAACAGATCTGTGACTTATATTTTGGACACTCCAGGAGCACATGCAATTCATTATCTACCCCATTATTGAAAAACGGACATATTCTTTCATTCTCTAGTATGTTTGCATAGCGGCCCGTTTCTAACCTTAATGGAGAGACACCACATCTGAATTTGGCCATCGCTGATCTATGTGGGCAAGACATGTGTAGCTTAAAATAATGTTCTACCTGGTGTGTGTCCTTAAATAACTTAAAATCTAGACTTGTTTCTACATCTACCTGACAGTCCCGATACTCTGAAAATACCATTATGCCATTGTGTGGTATACTTAGCACCCGAGAAGAAAGATTTTTTGTTTTGGCCAGTTTTAAACTTAATACAGATTGAACATGCCAACACTGAGCAGTCCACATCTGTTACCTTGGCAACAAGTGACTGGAATGTAACTCACTATCAGTTCTCAAAAGTTTGGTTAACTTTAAACATATTGTTACCATGACAACCTTCTAATTATTTTGTAACAATTATAAAAAGGTTTTGAAGATCAGTTATACAAGTTGCCGCTAAGCACACTTCCTTTCAAACCAAGAGTATGAAAAATATTGAATAATTTTACATAAATTGGAGATGCATTTTGTTCATTTCATTATTGTTGGAAATTGTATGAGAAGCTCCATATTACTTCTCTAAGATTTTTTTAAATAGATGAGCCATTTCAATTGAACCAGGCCCTGCAAAGTGTGTGTGTGTGTGTGTTCGAGTTTAACGTCTTTTTCAGTCATATAAACGACGGTGTCTACTTGTAGCAGTGAGCACAATGCACAACTTTATAGTGCTGCTTCACTGGATATCACGCCGTAGACACGTGGCATGATACTCCACCCAGTCACATTATACTGACACCGGGCTGACCAGTCCTAGCACTATCCTCCTAATGCTGAGCGCCAAGCGAGGAAGCTACTAGTACCATTTATTCAAAGTTGAAGGTCTCTTAAACTTTGGTAATTTTTTTTTGTGTGAAAATGTTGAAGTTTTGATTTTGTTATACTAGACAAAAAGATTGTGTTTAAATGCTTGAGAAGAAAGAATTACAATGTTCTTGTACAGACTTAATGCTTTGAGTGACACTTGTGAATCTATTTTGAGAGAGAAAAACACGTGTTCTAATTTTTATCTTACTTTTACTTGGACAAGGTAGTTTGTGTTGAATAAAAAAGAAAATAGTTAAATATGAGCGATTGTCAGGCATTCTGGAAAGCTTTTAGAAAGAAAAGTATCTGAAGAACTTAAAATTCTTTCTATTTCTGAAATTTTGAAGAGTGATTTGTGAAAGAGCAATTATCAGTTGGCTGTTTTTTTTTTGAAAAGAAAGTTTTCTTCCTAATCCTCTCTGCAAGTTTTGAAAAAAACTTTACATGGATATATCTTTTATGGTCCTCTTTCAAAATTGTTCAAATTATTGAATTTATGTAGAACTCTGGTTGCCACGACAACTTAAAGGAAAATGTTTTAAGCATTTGTGCAGCTTAAAAGAAGAATTGTAGTAATAACTTTGGACAAACGTAACAACTTAACTGCAGTGATGTTCAGGTGAGGGATATATCTTGTCCCTCTTGTAGAACATTCTCACAAATATGAAAAGTTGTCTGATGTGTAATTTTTTGAAAACTATATTATGAAGGATTGACTCATTTCTTCACACACTGATAAAGGTAAAATTTAGTGTGCAGTGACCTGATATATGCTTCCTTCTGCATCCGCTCCTTGGTTAAAGTTTTTGTCCACTTTCTCTGTACCTTTGCAATGACTTGATGGACTGTAAACTTGAAATAGTCATTCTTCATCATCTATACGAAATGGTACAAGGGCAATAAGTCTGGTATCATTGTTTTAGGAATTATGACACCTTTTCTGAAAATTTCAGGTTAAGTTTTGATGCACTTTAAATTATTGACTCTTTCTCTGTTTTTAATATCAGAATGGATTTGGTTCAAACTTAAAGTCATTCCACATCATTTCCCACATCAACTGAAACAAGAACAATAACCCTGTACTATTATTTCATGAAAATTATGATACTCTTTACCTAAAGACATTCGTTAATTTGAACCGAGGTTAAGCTACATCATTATTTCATTACATAAAATAAAAAAATACAGCTTTTTTATATATAGTTTTATCACCTTTCATGTAAAACATTGACACATAACTTAAGGAACTGGACAGTCACATAACTTTTTGATTTTAAGTCACATAATGCCTGAATTTAGTACACTTTTTGTAGTCACAAAACTGTGGTCACATAAGCTTTTTTGGCAACATAACCTTTGGCCACGCAACTCCTCCATTTTGGTGCGTCCGACTTAAGAACGACACTGGACATTCGAAACCAGAGCAACATTAGATATTCGATTTCAGAACGACATTGGACATTCGAAACAAGAACGATATTGGATATTCGAATCCAGAACGACATTGGACATTCAAACCCAGAACGACATTGGACATTCGAGACAAGAATGACATTGAACATTCGATTTCAGAACGATATTGGACATAAGAACCCAGAACGACATTGGACAGTTGATTTCAACACGACATTGTACATTCGATTTTAGAACGACATTAGACATTCAAAAACAGAACGACATTGGTCATTCGAAACCAGAATGAGATTAGACATTAGAAATCAGAACGACATTGGACATCGCACATTGATACTAAAAGTGAAAATACAATAAAAAAGAGTATGGAAAAACTCTACAACGGGAACAACGATCTGAAGGTTTAAATGATGTAGAAGATGATGATGTTTATCCTATATCGGAGGATGACTCCGGACATTTGACGACGAGGAGTCAGCGAGTGGTGACTGATCATATATATGATACAAAAATGCAATTTGTAGTAAACAGAACAATGGGAAGAAATAAAACCACAAGAAAAAAATGTATGGACTTAAGAAAACAACATTTAGAAAATTGATATCTCCGTGGATAGACGTGTTTCAAAGCACGTGAATAATGTTCACAAAGGATTCGTCTTGAGATTCATCCATCATTATATGTGTTCTTTTCAGAGTAGAAAAGCATATGCCAGATTTTTATTTGCAACTGCATATGTGGGCCAGAGATGCAATGCTAAGTTTAAATTTACCCGCCAACATGAATCAGTCAATGGAGAGGATGTAGAAATAAGTATCACTGTTTCAGGAAATATATTTCTGAAGCGAACCGTAGAAACCTAAAGGGTTTGCTAGAAGTAAAGTTGCAGCAGAAATAAGACAAAGTAAAACAGCAAAAGTTTACTATGATACAGTGCTGAAAGGAGATATTGAGGAAATGGGGGAAGGAAACTTTACATCTAACCCGAATCCTACAGTCCTTAGAAAGGTAATTGCAGATGAAATAAAGAAGGAAAAGTTTTACCAAAACGTAATAACCGAACTTCATGTAATGAAGGAAGCATATAAGAAAGAGGAGGACGCTTTTATAAGCGAAATCGGTTTAGATCCTTTTAATGTTATCATGTTTTCACAAAAGTGAGGGTCCCTGTCTATAAGGGCCACGCCAGCCTAAACAAATACATACAATGTTATAAAAGCCCCGCGTAATCTCTTGGTGATAACAAAATAAAATGTTTTTCGCTGAGGGAGCGGGCCTGTATTACAACTAACATATGTATAAAGCTTTTTACCTGAGATTTGATATTTATTAAATCACTGGTATCTTGATTATTTCGTGAATGCTCAGTTTTGATCTCTTTCTTAAATGTTCTTCTAGTTATGTTTTTTCCATTAACCATTCCCCATACCTGTTTAATTTCCAGTTTTTTGTTCAGGTAGAAAGTGTCATATGATAGGCATGTTTCTGTAACTATACAGTCTCTAGTGGCAATAATGTAGGTACAATCGCTATATCCCAATATGGCTATTTTACAGTTTATTAATTAAATAGTTGCATATTCTTGTGACTATGGTGTAATTTTATAATCACTATTCTCTTAAATTCTTTATAGTTTTTCACCAGAATGCATTGACTACCGTCACAATTCGAAAGTCGGTGATAGGTGAAAATGGGCGGTTATAGTACCTGATCCAGTATCCAGTTTCGTCTTAACTACTACATGTATAGCTAAATTTTCTAATACAGACACTATTAATTCTTACATCAGTCTGTTTTCTTATCATAATTGTCATTTTCTGATTTCTTGTAAAATTTTTATATAGACCCCTAGGTCAGTATACAGTTTACTCAGACTGAAATAAGATTGTGGTACGGAAGGAAAGCTACAGTCCTTGCCCTCCGGTGTACGAAGCAGACGAAATAAATGACCAAGTTTATGTAAAGTATTATGAATTGCATGGTTTTATTATGATTTCATTGCTATTTGCTCTAATAATTATAGTCAAATTTTCTTTAGAAATATCCATTTAGACTGTGAAATGTGCATGCTGCCTCTGTGAACACTGCTCCGTAGTGTTTATGTTCAGATAAAATCCGCCAAGAAAGGATAATTTATAGAAATGGACTGTGTGTCATGATATAGAAATTTAGAAGTAAAAATGTCATTGGGAACTGTTCAGAGGTATGTGCCATTTCATTTATAAGCTATTTAATCAGGACTGGGATGTAATGTTTATGTAAATATTGTGAAATTCAAGAGTAATTAACAGACAACATGTTTACATTCGTTTCTTGGATATGTATTCTAATACAGCAAACTGGTATTTAAGTTTTCATAGTGTCTGAACACAAGGCTAAGATAGTTTTGTAAGGTGGTATTAGCAAACCTTGCACCTGAAATAGAGAAATTGGTAGCCGACAGATGGATGGACTCTCATTTGTTTATTGTGTTGTTACGATACTGTTAACGCCGTCAACCTACATCCCTCCGGGGGCCTGAATGGATATCTGATAGGGCCTAGGCAGCTGGATAATGTGTTGCGTCTCCGCTCACTGAGCGGGCTCCAAAGGTCGCCCGCTGCTCTTGATAATAAATAGGTAAATAGGTGTAGGAAGCGGGCATGTATAAATCAACAACACCCCCCCCCCCCCCATGTTTTATTTTCAAGAGAAACTAAAAAAATATAGATAGTAATTTTAAGGGGACGCATATTTCTACATTCACAGTTCATACAGCAATGCGGAAGGGGTGCATATTCAAGAAATCGATGGTGGGAAAATAAAAAACATATTCCTAAACTGATATAATACTGATGGACACCTGTAATATTCAGTATTTTGTGGATAAGGATGTGGTACTATGAATGTAAACAGAGGTCTTTGTGAAAGTACATTCAACACAAAATATTAAGCTTTTGTATAAGGAAATTACAGGTTTTTTACAATAACAGTGTTCCAACAAATGTTGAAGGGATGAGATTTTCTTTCTAACACACCAGGTTTGCTTAAACATGTAAAAATTTAACGCCACGTCTGTTCATCTCGGGATGGACGCCATATTTCTCATTGATAAAAAATGTAAACAAAAAAATAAGAGTGGGATTAGCATTGCAAGGGCATAACATGACATTCTACACAATGAATACCTTAGAACAGATATCTAAGATGCTACACAGGTCAGGCGGGTTAACTGCATAATGTCGATCACTTGAAATTCATCTTGAAAAGGTGGTTAATTTTAGTTTGTTTACATGTTTTTTAATTTTCCCACGACTTCTTGGCGATTCACTGCAAATGTATTACTGCGCCGGACGAAAGGTAACTCTAATAAACAACGGGAGACAACTTAAATGTCAGCACGTGTACGATTTTTAAAAAAAACATGTCGATGATTATAATTTCTTATCAAATAATGAATCCTATTCAGATATTCGTCTTTAATATTAGAAAATTATTAATTTCTGTGGATATTTGTCAAATAATATTACTTACAGTGGACTACTTTGCGCATCAAACTGGTTTCCGCTTCAGTTGTGAGGCACTTCCGTTATACTTTTTGACAACAATAACAAAACACAAAATGAATCAATAAGGTCACTTATAAACCGACTGCTACTTAAATCAGTGTAAGTAAAGTTGTTGTTACAACATTATACATGTTCGTTACGTTATGAGATAAAGTTTATCTTGAACTGCATAATCCATTAATTACGTTTAGATGATATTGCATTTACAACTTATTTGACCCCGTTTTTTTTTACGTGAATGACAGCATTCTCGTGCAGCTCGTGCAAACAGAGTTATGAAAAGTATGGTGGAGAATTCCAGGACAAATTATAAATGACATTAAAGTGAGGATAATTGTATATTCGTCCAGTTTTGATCATTGACATTCCTGCTGTGTATTAGTAACTTTTGTGAACAAGATTAGAATGTTGCTTTTGCACATATACACATTGATTTGACCTCTCAACCAAATTTCATACCTTATTTTAGGGATTTTTAAGACAATACATTTTCAAAAGTTTGTTGAATGTGTTTTGATATTTAAGTGCATTGTAGTTCATGAATACCAAGTTAAAAATTAATAATGGCAACATTTCTAGGCCTTTATTGTAAGCCACTAGACTTCTGTAACGATAAATGTTTAATGTATTAAGGGGAATATACTCTTTTAGTTTTGGAATGTGGCATTCCTTGACCACCGTATCTTTACTTATGCACTACTTTGTTAACAAACTAAATAATGTGTTTTAGCTCAAATATGCGAAATGAAAAGCAAGACAGTGAACTTATTTCACATTCTTTCTTTAAATTAGAATCTGTATGACATTGATAAATGTTTGGACAAAGTGAAGCACTATTATTTTCGCACCAAAAAGTCTTAATTGTTGACTTTGAATGTACACAAGAAGTCTTATGTAATTCAACAATAACTTTCTTGTTTCAGTTTTTCTCATTTTTATTTTAGTGAGCAATCCTTTGTGTACTTATAACAGTTGAAACAGTATTCATTTCATTTACCAAAACCTTGTACTTTTTTGCAGGTAAATTTTATAATACCCCACCCACTTTTTTCTAATTTCAAAGTATGCGTCCCCTTAACTGTTATTACCAATACAACTGGAAACTAAAAGTGAAGAATAGCAGTCTGCACTAAAATAAACTCAATTTTATAAAACAACACTCCCCCCACCCCCCTGTTTTATTATCAAGAGAAACCGAATATATATAAACAAAAATTAAAGAATTAAAGAATAGCACAGTCTGCACTAAAGAAACTAAATTTTATAGACCAACACTCCACCCTGTTTTATTTTAAAGAGAAACTAAGATACTAATTTCAACTGTTATTACCCATACATCTGGGAACTTAAATTAAAGAATAGCACAGTCTTCACTAAAAGAAACTTAACAATATATATAGAATCTTTACTTTATTAGAATATTCCATTATCCTTTGTGTGTCTTCTCCTTAGTCAGTGATGTCTGGTGTGCTGGTTGCATTTTGAATGTGTGACATTAGAGTGCCGAGTCTTTCAGCTGAGTAAAACATGTTTAAGGCACCAGTACATTTTCACAAGGAATGTATAATGTCATATATTCTTGTTTTTTTTTTCAGCACAGGCTGAACCGAAAGATAGTGTCTGTAGTGCTGGATAAGGATGCATGACACCTTAATTTACTTTATTTTCGTTTCCTATTAAATTAACACCTTAAAATATATAAAACTCACTACCTTAGGACTGCTCCTTTAAATATTAATATCAATACCTTTAAATATATGCAGATCGCTGTCTGAAAACTGCTACCTTAAAAATAATACAGCTATCGTAAGATGAATTAAGGTTAATTCTTTTAGTAAAAAGGACATACAGTTTTGTTTCAACAGTGCTACACCTTTAAAAACATAAGTTCACCTTTAAAATTCTTGAATAATATAGTGAATACAGAATTGATAGAACTGTTAATTCTGAATTAATTTTGTATTATATATTATCGGATTGTGGTGGTGCTTGATGCATTAGTGTGGTAGTGCTCAACTTAAGGAATTATCCTTACTTTATTTGAACATTCGGATGCGGTGACTTTGTGTTTACATTTAAATTTGGAATATTTGAATAGCACTTTTCTGCGTGCTAGTTCATTCATTTCATTATTACGGCTTGATGTTGCAAGATTCATGAATACAGGGTGAGGGTCCCTGTCTATAACGGCCACGCTAACCTAAACATATAAGAAAGAGGATGACGCTTTTATAAGAGAAATCGGTTTAGATCCTTTTAATGTTATCATGTTTTCACAAAGACAGGTACAATTTGTGAAATGGTTATCAGCAGAAGGCAATTTGAACCTTTTACAGAGTATATGCCACCGTTTACAAGTTTGATAAATATGGCCGACTTCTTGTATATACTGAGCAAGGTCAAAATTATGTTTTGTGTATTGATGCTTGAATACTTAAAATAAATAAATATAACAATACCTTGATTAAATTGAGAAACTGATAAGGATAAGATCTAAAAATGAATTCTTGGTCGGATGTACTTCCTATATTCTATTGTTCTGATAATTAGCTAATAAGTGAATAGTTATTTCATGCTGTTACTGATACATGGTGTTTAACATTTGAATGCTTGCCTTTTTAAGATTGTCAAGTTGTTATTAAAAACAGACAGGCGCCGACTGATCTCCCCTTAATGTCGTTTCAGTACTTCGCATAATCATTTCAAAATCATAATAGTAATGTATTGGCACATTTCATCGTTTGCAAGCAGGCATATTTCAGAATTAAAAGACACAATGGAAATTTATAGGAGTTATAAGGTAAAGTAGTTACTGATAACATTGGTTACACGTGACTGATGGTTTTTACGTAAAACGCTTCTAATGGACACTACTTCATCATTTTAATGCACAGATCCTTAAAGCTGAACAGTGACTTGCAAATCAAACGTCACTATACAGACTTGACACGAGAAGTGCATAATTACATACATGTAATTCAAGGACCACACTGTACTAGTGTACATGTATTTTTTCATGTTTATATAGAACACGCTACCAGTAAGTATATTTTGCTTCATGGTATTACGGTTCGAAACTTGTTGAATATAGCTTGGGCGGACAAGTTGGGCGAAAAAGGAAATCTGCAATGAATGTATAAACATGACATTCAATAAAACTATCAAATCAACTTCTAGCTTCAGTTAAGTTTGTAAATTTGGCATGGCAATAGCCACTGTTTAAGTATACCTGTCTCCTAACACAACCGTAAAACGCAACCAATGGACCAAGGTGTCATACAAAAGATGAAGAAACTACAGAAAAACAATAGTTCCCCGACAGATACACAGCATTGATAACAATTAAAAATAAATAACTTGCTCCGTCAATCATGGGACTGTTTAACCCAAAAAAACTATAGAAAACTGCTTCCGCCAGGCCGGGTTAGTGAAACAGAATCTATACGAGGTGCCGAAACTGATCAATTTAACGACATCCCCGTAACAGACCTGACCGTTATAGGGGATCGTCTAGTCCTCAAAGAATATATAAATTTTGAAGAAACAATGCCAACATGTGAACCATTTACCGACGATGATATGGTCGCAGAGATGCTAGAATCACGTGACCAGACCATTATTGATAAAGACGACGGCGACGACGACGACGACGACGACGAGTCCATCTAGAAGCTCACACTCGAAGTATCGACGAAGCTATAGATTTATTATCAGGACTAAGGAAGATCATAGATAAATCTTAATTAAAGAAGAAAAAATGTGTGAAGTGTATAAGCATACCATTTGTTAGTGCATCAATCATGTTTTATGCTCACTGTAAATATTTTAATATACACATTTAATGCATGTATAAAGTTACATTCATTTGTTTCGTTATAACATCAATAAAAATGCTTAAATAAAATATTTAAAAATGCTTAAATAAAATATTTAAACTACTTTTTTATTTTGACATCCACTTTGTGATTTTCACGATTTGCTTGTTATAACGAATCCTGGTTTCTATGCGCTTACCCGAAAATGCGTTCACTCGAAATTTCATCAAGCTGGTCACTTCTAAATACAGTGTAAGCCTCCGAGGTATAGTACATTTTTTCCTTTATTTCTTTTATAGGACATTGATTGATGCCACTAATGTTGAATGTTACAAGTAATATAGGTTGTGTAGATGACATAAGTTCCCCTTTGGTAAGTTTAATAGGCAATTATGAAAACAGGAAGAGGTGGAAGGACACCACTGTCAACAAGCCGGAACCGGTGTATTAGTTGCTGTATTTTGGGCGGTGAGTTTTCAGCTGGTCACAGTTTCCTTATATAAAACAAGGGGTCAACGTAAAGTGTTGTTCGGGGTCTTTATGTGAGGTATTGTTGTTGTGGGAGTCAAAATGGCGGAAAATGACGTTTTTTTGACGGGAATATTCTGAAAACTTGGTAAGTGTAACTTTGTTTGCAGTTTTCTCTTAATTTCAATATGGCTAGTCCAGAGAGCTATGTTTTGGCTTAATTGGCATCAATTGTTAGCTAAAAACGTTATTGAAGGTACCAGTTGGCTGATTGGGATAATATTTTGAAAGTCCTTCACTTTTTTTTTCCATTTTAACGTATCTAAACACTACTCAGGCCTTTATGTTGTTAACTAAGATTAATCACTCGCTAATTAAGAAATTCATCCTATTTTCACGCTCATAAATACCTTTATCGCCGATTTTTTTTCACTTTAGACATGTTTTGTTGTTGTGGGGATGACTTTATGACTATTTTTTTGTTGCGGGTAAACATTGATGCGAAGGTCCTGGGTTCAGGTCCGGCGAGAATAAGTCTGGGTTTCATTGAAAAGTGTAAGCTGATTCAAAATTAAGTAGTGTTATGTACATAATATGTATATACTGTTTTATTTGTTACGGACTGCGAAGAATTCTACCGTGACAGCGCTAAGACCATGGAAACGGACAGAAATGTAAATGTAATTCATTGAGATTGTTTCTTTTAATATGCACAGTGTAAACAATACAAACAGAGAGATGATGAACGTATATATTTAATAGGTGATAGGTCTATATTTTCTGCTAGATGAGCAAAATTTTAAATCAAGCCAGAACTGGTAAATTCTGTTAAAAGCAATTACTCGAGGATAAATTGTCAGAAGTCATAATTATATTTACGTGTTAAAAAGTTTCGCATGTGCCTTAGTGTGTAAAAGGAATTAATCTTTGGAAGACATTCAAGTGTCTGTATGTAATTGTAACTTTAATAAGAAAACGTAATCATAAACTTTTAAACAAAGCGTTTCCAATACTTGCTCCTCTGAAATTTTTATCTTGAAATAATTGCTTGTACATTGCAGATATTACATGTTCTGGTTTGTTTAAAAGTTCACCCACCTTGCAGAAAGATGTAGATATATTCAAGTAAAATTATTATTATAATAATCGACATATTTAATCTTTGAATTCTATTTCCAGAATATGGGAGATACTGATGATGGGGATGGTGACCTGGAGTCTCAGTTGGAGTCCGCTGAGGAGGAGGAAGTTAATAAAGTTACAACGTACATGTGCGAAATATGTAACCGTGTGTTCAATCAACAGTCACTATTCAACAGACATAAGACAATACACGAAACTCCAAAATACACCTGCCAAATTTGCAATAAAACATTTGCCATACAGTACCGCCTTACACGCCATTTGGAGACTCATAGTAGCGCTAATAAGTGTATGTGTTCATTTTGTGGCAAAGAGTATAGCAGAGAAGTTTAAAAAGGCACACTACAACAAAACATAGTGATTCAAACAAATATGAATGTAAAATCCGTTTCAAAGTGTTAAGTTGTGACTTCCGGTACAAACAACACATAAAAAGACACGACGACCAGGCAAAGGAATTTGTTTGTGATACATGTGACGCACGAATTCGTACCAAGGATGGTTGGAAAATGCATAAACATCGAAATGTATTGCTGCTGACAAAATACCACAGCTTCCAACTTCTTAAGATATATTATGCGCACAAATATTATTGTAACAGTATAAATTCTAATCTGTGCATTCTGGTGAGAAAATTCCTTGTATTGTGTGTATACTTGAGCTTTTCTTAGACATGATAAACACTGGTCAGTAGCAATATAGTGTGACTCCCATTAATTCATTCCAAAAGAAAAAATGCATGTTATGAAATATCTCTTTCATTTTGTCATTTTGTTTAACATCAACACTTGTTCATTTAAATAGTTAGTGCAAATTGTTGAAATAGCGCATTTATGTATTATATTTATTTTTTTTATTTATTTGGGTTTTACGGCGCACCAACACAGTATAGGTTATATGGCGCCAAACAGGGCTACAAATTTTGGTTCAACATCTCATTTACATCGAAATAAAAACATGAGGTATGGAATCAAAATTTGCATACCTGCTGGAATCACAGAGTTACTGCAAAACCAAGTGTTAAGACCCTATTACTCGCCTCTTACGATTATGCAAGGGTAAGGCAGTGGTTCCGATTCCTTTCATACACAGATCGTCCCAGAACCACATGGGGCTTATGTATTATAACTTAGTTTCACTTATCGATTCAATTTCCTGTTTTTCATTATTTGTGATAATATAACACAGCAGCATATCGTTAGTAGTTTTTTATTGTTCACATATTATGTAAAATACGCATAATTGACAAAGGCTTATAAACTGTATGATCTCTGCCTACTTTACATTACTAAATGTCAATTTGTATTCTATATTAAGAATCAAGATTAGAATTGTAAAATGGAAAATCCATAGTAAAACTTATTCATACTTGCATTTATTGATCACACCATTAAAAATACTTTGGTGATAAAATAAAGGTTCTGTGCCTGAAACACATTTAGTGAATTTAAGTACCAATACCAAGTATTCGTAAAGAGAAAGCATAATATACAGTATATAAATGATTGAAAACCCCTGAAAAGGGTACTTAAAATCAGTCAAATTATACTAACATAATATCGTTTCATTAAGGTCATTTTTAAGTTAATGTTCTTGAGAAACATATAATATAACTATGCTTTAAAACTTTTAAATTTTTATTTACAGTTAGATAAACTGGAAGTTTTGCAAATTTTAACTGATTTATGCAAAATGGTTTTTAAAGTATTTGTTCTTGATTTTCAAATTTCATGTTAATTTCTGAAATAAAAATGTTCAATAATTGACTGTTGTCATTTTTCTTTAAATTTGGTACAGATTTAAATGGTAATTCTTCACATGATGGAAAAAGTAAACGGTTGACACCTTCCTAAACTACAGAATGATTGTCCACTTTCTACTTCACATAATTCTGAAACTACTCTGAATATGAATTAAGGTATTTCTATAGTTATTTTATATACACTATTATTCACTTTTAGGAAACGTCACTCTCTGCACTTCACGAAAAGTTGTCTCTTTAAATAGTTATTGCTTAGTAATCCTCAAATGGTATCAATCATGTTCTCTGATAGTCCCAGTGACAGTGATGGTAAACGCTTGCTTTCCTCTGTCTTTTAAGGGCTTCTCATTGACAGTACACCTCGTGGCTTATCTAGAAATTTTCGCACGGTACCCATCTTGGCTTTGCCACCTATTCTTAAGTCAAATTCGTGGTTCCTGTAATACAGAAACACACAGATTCAATGAAATAAATAAATCTATGTTTAAATAGATTAGAAAAGTATAAAACCAGGTAAGAATTAAACTATATTTGAAACAAAAAGCTCAATGATGACATAGTAGTGTTCAAAGTACAACATTTTTACCTAGGGTAAAGGGACTATATAATCAACTAACTGTATTTTGTGTAATCTTTTAACAAAACGTTTTCCAATACATGTATAAGTTCCACCGAGAATTGACCGCTTAATAATACTTGCAACATATTTTATCCTTCAGGGTTTTTCTTTTTAAATTCTACTCATCTAGCAGAAAAATATCATAGACATATTTACTTTAACCAGTATTGCATAACACTGCTTAATTTTGAATCAGCCTACACTTTTCAGTGATACCCATACTCATACTCGCCGGACCTGAACCCAGGACCTTCCCATCAATGTTTACCCACAACAAAAATAGTCATAAATAAAATCTGGAAAGTAGATCCCTCGGAAGCACCGAGAACAAGGCAAACAGTGAAAATTGCAGACTCGGTTTGATTGAGTCTGTTCATGAGCAGTAATGGAAAATGCAACACTGCCCACGCCCCCTAGCATCGGCTTAAGCAGTATTCAATCTTCGAATCTAAATGAGTTGAAATCAATGATCCCGAAGGACCAGAAAATATAACAACACTGAGATGAAGTCGGGGCGAACAACAACAAAACATGTCTAAAGTGAAAAAATCCGCGATAAAGGTATTTATGAGCGTGAAAATTGGATAAATTTCCTAATTAGCCAGTGATTAATCTTAGTTAACAACATAAAGGCCTGAGTAGTGTTTAAATACGTTAAAATGGAGAAAAAAGTGAAGGCCTTTCAAAATATTATCCCAATCAGCCAACTGGTGCCTTCAATAACTTTTTTGTTCTTAAATCTTTTTAGCCAACGACTGATGCCAATTAAAGCCAAAAGATAGCTCTCTGGACTGGCCATATTGAAATGAAGGGAAAACTGCGAACAAAAGTACACTTACCAAGTTTTCAGAAAATTCCCATAAAAAAAACGTCATTTTCCGCCATTTTGACTCCCCTAACAACAACTCCTCACATAAAGACTCCCACAACAACACTTTACGTTCGACCCCCTGTAAAAGTTAACATCTTACTTTCTTTTGAAATTTTTGCTACACATTCAGCTTTTGAAAGATGGTAGGCTGTCAAGATCTGATATATAATATATTAAACAAGAGCGCCGCCAAGCGGGGCAATATACGCCCGAAGGATTACATCAGAGGATGGGAGCAACATTTAAAGAACTTGACTGTTGAAGCCCAAAGGACAGGAACAACAAAAAAGAAGAAGTTCCAAAAAAAAAATTCTAAATCCACAAAAAAATTCTTATCAGGTAAAGTTATGTCAAAACACATCTAAAAATCCATGTTATACCACAGAAAAGTGGTCTCGGTTTTTCCCTACGGCCAATAATAAAAAGGTTTCAAAATAAGCTATTTATAGTAACAAAAAAGGGAAGTAATTAAAAAAATTATTGTAAGAGAACAAAAAGGGATCTGCCAAATAAGAGCACTACAATGCAGAGCAATATACACAAAGCAAAGTCATATATGACCTTTGACCCCTAAATGTGACCTTGACCTTGAAGCGAGTCATCCAAAACATGCGCTCTGCACGTCGCCTCAGTGTGGTGAACATTTGTGCCAAGTTTCTTTGAAATCATTCAAGCAGTTCAAGAGTTACAGAGCAGACACGAAACACACTCGTATGACCTTTTACTCCTAAGTGTGACCTTGACCTTGAAGCTAGTCATCCGAAACAAGCGCTATCCATGTCGTCTCAGTGTGGTGAACATTTGTGCCAAGTTTCTTTGAAATCCTTCAAGCAGTTCAAGAGTTACAGAGCGGACACGAAACACACTCATATGACCTTTGACCCCTAAGTGTAACCTTGACCTTGAAATGACACGTCCAAAACATGCGCTCTGCACGTCGTCTTGGTGTAGTTAACATTTGTGCCAAGTTTCTTTGAAATCCTTCAAGGGGTTCAAGAGTTACAGAGCGGACACGAAATTGCTAACGGACGGACGGACGGAAGTTCCTACATATGGGTATTTATGTGGCTACTCTTTTGTTCTCTCTATTGTTCTTTTAGCCACGTAAAAGAAAAATAGCCACATAAAAGCCTTACGGAATGAATGACATCAGTTACCTATTGTTCCTACAGCCGCCTAAGTATGCAAATGTGGGCTCGGACAGACGGACATCGAGACCATAACATAATACGTTATTTCCGGCGTATAAAAATGGTGTTCAGCCTATAAGAGTAACACTCCGTAAAAAATTGTCGTCTGCACTAGAAAATTCTTCATTTTGTAAACAATTAGTGCAAATTGACATTTTCAGCCTTGCAAGCCAGAATTCTTAGCAAAGTTGAAGAGTTTGGCCAAAAAGGCTGTTTGAAGTGGACTGGCACGCGGTCGAACTCAAAATGTCCGGCTTATGGGCGCCTGAGTGTCAAAGACCCCCAATTCTAAGTACAGATATGTACACCGGCTGATATGTTTGACCCCTTTGATCCTTTTGACAAAGTTTGTAATAAACCAAAAATGGATTCCAAACTATTGGAAGATGACACCAAATCACACAGTACAATGATTGTTACATAAATCAACCCAGATTTTATTAGTGAACTTAAAAACCATATTCAATTCTTGATCTGAGGTGGCTATGAATGGGTATGAAGAAGGAGGTAAACCGCCGGGTGATAATAAAATTCACTAACAGTAAGGCACGTGAAAGGCTATACAATGGTCAAAAATAATGGGCAGCGGTATTTTTGTGCAAGAGAATTTGCCCAGATTCAGGGAGGCGATTGCCAGGCAACTTATACGCAGTCAAAACTTCGCAAAAACTTGGATTGAAGGCTGAAGTGTATGGCCAACTTCCACAAGTCGGAGATACGACCCCTGTAAAATTCACATCAAAGATATGTAAGTGATCCGGGCCATAAAAGATGATAAGCCGTTGCCTGTTGGGTGTTTGTTTGTTTGTTTGTTTGGGGTTTAACGCCATATTTCAACAGTATTTCAGTCATGTAACGGCGGGCAGTTATCCTAACCAGTGTTCCTGGATTCTGTACCAGTACAAACATGTTCTCCGCAAGTAACTGCCAACTTCCCCACATGAATTATCAGAGGTGGAAGACGAATGATTCCAGACACAATGTCTTTTATCAAATCGTCACGGAGAACATACGCCCCGCCCGGGGATCGAACTCGCGACCCCTAGACCAACGCTCTCCCTACTGAGCTAATCTATCTATATATACCACTGAAGAGCTTATATTTATATTGTAACTTTTTCTAAAGGCATGAAGACACAGAATGTGATCTACTTTTTAAGCTGTAATTATCACACTGGCTATAGCTTTCGCAGAGGCTCCAACGCCGTGGCGGTGGAGGATTCGTCGCATAAGCGGTGGATAAATATGGCCGGCTGACTACATTTACGCCATCATCGGTAAGTTTTCTAATGAGTTTTCCCATATTTTTTCACGTTTGTCTGAAAACAACCAGTGAGACAGGAGCCCATGTCTACTCTTCTAGCCACAAACCTTGTTCAGTGCAATTCTTTGTCATTAATGTAAACACTTCTGTACAGTTTGACGAGGGACTGTCGTTTTTTGTAGAAGTTCCATCAAAAATGGTACAATCTTGTACAAAGTGACCCCCCCCCGGCTTGAGTACGTTTGCATAAAATCATAAGTATGTCACTGTCAAGCAACAACTATTTCTCCGTAATCGGTGAATTTTCTCATACAGGAAGACATAGCTTGGATCTAGTTATAACAGTCTCTCAATGGTGTTCATGTAGAGAAATGTTAATAATAAAATCTGTAAAATGATTCTGGACCATTTTTATTTGAGCACTGTGTTGTTAAGAATCTCTTAGATGTTAAAAAAGCTACTATTACTAGTAGGAGCGTATAATTTAGAAACATCAAAAATTTGAACAAATCAGAATTTTCCAGTGCAATAAACTTTGATTCGCAGAATATCAAAAAGTTTGTGAATGAGTTTGAATCGGAAATAGAGGTTGTCCTGATTAAGCATGCTCCTCTAAAACAGAAAATTATAATTCAGAGAGTACTCAAACCATGGTTTAATGAAAATTTGCAACATCTAAAACAGATCAGTTTGAGCCGTACAAAGCTCTTAGAAATGAATACAATTTTGAAATCAAACGTCAAAAGCGAAATACATTTAGTGAAAAGATAGAGAACGCTAAAGGTGATTCAAAGACTCTGTATGGTTTAGTATCTGAACTAACTACTACCAAATCTGAAAACCCACTGCCTCAAGGAGAGTCTAATAAGTTATTGGCCGAAAAATTTGCTGATTTTTTCATGGTAAAAACCTCAAAAATGCGTAAAAAAAACAAAAACAAAGAAAAATATCAAACAGGGAATGCCACGCACCAAAAACGTAGCCTCCTCAAAACGAAACCCCCAGCACGCAGACGCGTGCACCACACACACATACACCCAAAGCCAACACATAAGGACAAAACGAACAACACACACGCATACAAAGCCAACACATAAGACGAAACGAACAAACAAAGGAACACAGTGGGGCACCGCCTTGGAACGGTCAGTGGCAAAAACACCACTGGAGAGCTTAAACCGGTTTATGATCCACCTAACCTCACTCTAACCCCCACCATGTTCCAAAGACATGGGACAGTGTAAATAAAAGTAATCCCCTCCAGGTGAATCTCTTACACACGTAATGGAAACAAAAAGGCATGGCATATAAAACACAAAAATGCTCGTGTATAAATATATAAAAAACAAACCTTAAGAACCAAAAACGTATGTACTCAATGCCTTTTCAGAAGACAGAGCAACAAAAGAAACACCCTTAAGGGCCCAACGAAACAGGCCAGAAGACAAATATCAAAACAGTTCAGTCCTGGTAGGATTTATATTTACTTAGAAAATATAGAAACACCCTTAAGGGCCCAACGAAACAGGCCAGAAGACAAATATCAAAACAGTTCAGTCCTGGTAGGATTTTTATTTACTTCACAAGTGGGTGTTAAGTGCTGTGTGGAGGCCGTAAAAAGTCGCCCCGACTTCATCTCAGTGTTGTTATATTTTCTGGTCCTTCGGGATCATTGATTTCAACTCATTTAGATTTGAAGATTGAATACTGCTTAAGCCGGTGCTAGGGGGCGCGGGCAGTGTTGCATTTTCCATTACTGCTCATGAACAGACTCAATAAAACCGAGTCTGCAATTTTCACTGTTTGCATTGTTTTCGGTGCTTCCGAGGGATCTACTTTCCAGATTTTATAAACTGCTTATCATAGAGTTCTCCCCTCTTCCGTCAGACACAATCAAGAGGGAAGCGTAGTGTCCCAACTGTAAACGGGTTGAACACTAAACATGCGGTATGTCTCAAAACAGTTGGGTCGTAAACTCTTTTAATAAAACGTTTTATAATTTTACCAAATACGTTTGGAAAATTACCATGACCCAGTATCTTACGAAGTTTGTAAACCACATCCCCATAAAAAACGGGTTTAGAAATACCTTCTCGCAGAAGTGTCTTTAAATTACTATTGAATTTTAAAACTAAATCAGAATTACGACAGTAAAATTTTGCAAAATATTTACACAATCAAATAACGGTAGCCTTGCTGAAGAAGTTTACTTGTAATATATTGATTACGTTCATTGAAATGCTTGACATGATTACACGCTCTGGCAAACAAAAAACAAAGAAAAATATCAAACAGGGAGTGCCACGCACCAAAAGCGCAGCCTCCTCAAAACGAACCCCCCAGTTCGAATTAATTGAGAAATATATACCCCATAAGATGAAGCCTGAGGTACATCCCCATCCAAATGGGGAAAATTTACAATACTAAAATTACAACCATCCACAGGTCCACATTGTATAATGTTAAATAATATTGCTAGTAAAAAAAAAGCTTTATCAAAATAGCAAGCGAGAAAGGTAGCATTTTCTCTGGCAAAAGTTTTTTGAATTAGGGCAGTTAGGCAAACCGAGCCTGCAACATTTTCGTTTTTGTCGTGTTGAGCGACCTGTGAAGTTTCCATTTTATTTTACATGCCATGCCTTTTGTTTCCATTGCGTGTTAGATTCGCCTGGCGTTGACTACTTTTATTTACACTGTCCCGTAGGGTAAGAGTGAGGTTGGGTGTGCACCATATATAAACAGTTTTAAGCTCCCTAGTGGTGTTTTTGCAATTGACCGTTCTAAGGCGGTGCCCCACTGTGTTCCTCTGTTTGCTAGTTTTGCCCTCGTGTGTTTGTTTTGTATTTGCGTGGTGAGTTTCGTTTAATATTTTTTTTTATTCCCGAGCAAATCACTGTTTGAAAATATATTATTTCGACTCCAACATGTTACCAGTGATAATTATCTAAAAAAAACAACAAAACAAATATCAAACAGGGAATGCCACGTACCAAAATCGCAGCCTCCCCACAACGAAACCTACAGCACACAGACGTGCACACAACAAACACACACACACACATACACGTGCACACACACAAAGTCAACACACGAGGACAAAACGAACAAACAAAGGAACACACACACATACACACAAAACCTACACAAGAGGACAAAACGAACAAACAAAGGAACACAGTGGGGCACCGCCTTGGAACGTTCAGTGGCAAAAACACCACTGGGGAGCTTAAACCGGTTTATGGTGCGCACCCGACCTCACTCTTACCCCCACCACGTTCCAAAGACACAGGACAGTGTAAATAAAAGTAATCCCCTCCAGGTGTCACACGTAATGGAAACAAAAAGGCATGGCATGTAAAACACAAAAAAAGACTACATCCTTGACGATGTCTACTGAATATTTTGTTCCGTTTTTTTTTTCAAGTTTGAGTCTATGACGTCAACGTAATAAGTGTGACTGTGTTGCATAAATGACACACAGTTCATTCAGGTTAACAAATCGGTCCGTGTTAAATACCGCTTAAACCATGCATTTAGACAATCAGACGGCTGAATTTTAGAAACATTCTCTTCCATACGGAACCCCAAGCAAAAATCTAAACATTAACGATATAATCAAAGGTTATCACATCTTGAAATCACTACCAGGTTATGTAACTGTTTACGTTTTATTTTCAATGGTAAGCTTTTCAGACATTTGTGCACAGTGTGTACTGCTAGACTCAACCAAACTGGGTCTGCTTTTATTTTGCTTTGTAGAATCTTCTTATAGATTTTATTAGTTTGTTGTGTTGTTCATGTTACAAGTCTAATTGATCCTCGTGGGCAAGACTTTAATTCCACAAGTAGACAATGTTGACCAACAGACTACTGTGGTTGTCTAAATCTAACAATACTCCTAACACGAAGACAATCCTTTATTACATAAACAGCTGATGATTTTATCAAAAGGGATAGACCCACGCATGTCTTACGATGTCTGCAATTTGGAACGTTAAGGAGATCATGTTGTATGAAATGCAAAATACGATATCGAAGATGAAATAAAACAGTGGAAAACCACAAAAAAAACAAAGATAAATATCAAACAGTGAATGCCACATACCAAAATCGCAGCCTCCCCAAAACCTACAGCATGCAGACGTGCACACCACAAACACACACACATACACGCGCACACACACAAAGCCAACACACGAGGACAAAACGAACAAACAAAGGAACACACACACATACACAAAGCCTACACAAGAGGACAAAACGAACAAACAAAGGAACACAGTGGGGCACCGCCTTGGAACGGTCAGTGGCAAAAACACCACTGGGGAGCTTAAACCGGTTTATGGTGCGCACCCAACCTCACTCTTACCCCCACCATGTTCCAAAGACACGGGACAGTGTAAGTAAAAGTAATCCCCTACAGGTGAATCTCTAACACACGTAATGGAAACAAAAAGGCATGGCATGTAAAACACAAAAATGCTCGTGTATAAAAATATAAAAAGCAAACCTTTAGAACCAGAAATGTATGTACTCAATGCCTTTTCAGAAGACAGAGCAACAAGAGAAACACCCTTAAGGGCCCGACGAAACAGGCCAGAAGACAGATATCAAAACAATTCAGTCCTGGTAGGATTTAAAAACTGCTTATCATAGAGTCCTCCCCCTCTTCCGTCAGACACAATCAAAGAGGGAAGCATAGTGTCCAACTGTAAACGGGTTGAACACTAAACATGCGGTATGTCTCAAAACAGTTGGGTCGTAACCTCTTTTAATAAAACGTTTTATAATTTTGCCAAATACATTTGTAAAATTACCATGACCCAAGATCTTACGAAGTTTGTAAACCACATCCCCATAAAAAACGGGTTTAGAAATACCTTCTCGCAGAAGTGTCTTTAAATTACTATTGAATTTTAAAACTAAATCAGAATAACGATATTAAAATTTAGCAAAATATTTACGCAATTTGTAATAACGGTAGCCTTGCTGAAGAAGTTTACTTGTAATATATAGATTACGTTCATTGAAATGCTTGACATGACTACACGCTCTGGCAAACCGAATTAATTGAGAAATATATACCCCATAAGATGTAACCTGAGGTACATCCCCATCCAAATGGGGAAAATTTACAATACTAAAGTTAAAATCATCCCTCTTGTCATAAAGTTTGGTATGTACATACAATAAAATCCGGAAAGTAGACCCCTCGGAAGCACCGAGAACAAGGCAAACAGTGAAGATTGCAGACTCGGTTTGATTGAGTCTGTTCATGAGCAGTAATGGAAAATGCAACACTGCCCACGCCCCCTAGCACCGGCTATGATTTTTCTACTTTGTATACCACTTTACCACATAACTTAATAAATGACAAATTAACTGCCCTAATTCAAAAGACTTTTGCCAGAGAGAATGCTACATTTATTGCTTGCAATTTTGATAAAGCTTTTTTTACTAACAATATTATTAAACATTATACAATGTGGACCTGTGACGAAGTTTGTAAAGCCCTTTCCTTTTTATTGAACATTTACATCAGGTTTGGGAATGCAGTTTTTAGACAAGTTGTTGGTATTCCCATGGGAACAAATTGTGCACCCCTTGTCGCAGATTTGTTTTTATATTGTTATGAAAGAGACTTTATGTTGAGCCTCTCTCCAGATACGCAGGCAGATATTATAACGGCATTTAATAATACATCACGCTATCTAGATGATATTCTTAATATGGATAATCCGTTTTTTTGTCAATTGGTGGGTACTATTTATCCTAGGGAGCTTCAGTTAATTAAAACTAACAATTTGGATACTGATGCTTCATTTTTAGATTTACATCTCTCTATTTATGACAATTTTATACATACCAAAATTTATGACAAGAGGGATGATTTTAATTTTAGTATTGTAAATTTTCCCCATTTGGATGGGGATGTACCTCAGGCTACATCTTATGGTGTATATATTTCTCAATTAATTCGGTTTGCCAGAGCCATGTCAAGCATTTCAATGAACGTAATCAATATATTACAGGTAAACTTCTTCAGCAAGGCTACCGTTATTACAAATTGCGTAAATATTTTGCTAAATTTCATTATCGTAATTCTGATTTAGTTTTAAAATTCAATAGTAATTTAAAGACACTTCTGCGAGAAGGTATTTCTAAACCCGTTTTTTAAGGGGATGTGGTTTACAAACTTCGTAAGATCTTGGGTCATGGTAATTTTCCAAATGCATTTGGAAAGATTATCAAACGTTTTATTAAAAGAGGTTACGACCCAACTGTTTTGAGACATACCGCATGACTAGTGTTCAACCCGTTTACAGTTGGACACTACGCTTCCCTCTTTGATTGCGTCTGACGGAAGAGGGGGAGTACTCTATGATAAGCAGTTTTTAAATCCTACCAGGACTGAATTGTTTTGATATTTGTCTTCTGGCCTGTCTCGTCGGGCCCTTAAGGGTGTTTCTCTTGTTGCTCTGTCTTCTGAAAAGGCATTGAGTACATACGTTTTTGGTTCTTAAGGTTTGTTTTTTATATATTTATACACGAGCATTTTTGTGTTTTACATGCCATGCCTTTTTGTTTCCATTACGTGTGTAAGAGATTCACCTGGAGGGGATTACTTTTATTTACACTGTCCCATGTCTTTGGAACATGGTGGGGGTAAGAGTGAGGTTAGGTGCACCATAAACCGGTTTAAGCTCCCCAGTGGTGTTTTTGCCACTGACCGTTCCAAGGCGGTGCCCCACTGTGTTCCTTTGTTTGTTCGTTTCGTCTTATGTGTTGGCTTTGTGTGCGTGTGTGTTGTTCGTTTTGTCCTAATGTGTTGGCTTTGGGTGTGTATGTGTGTGTGGTGCACGCGTCTGCGTGCTGGGGGTTTCGTTTTGAGGAGGCTACGTTTTTGGTGCGTGGCATTCCCTGTTTGATATTTTTCTTTGTTTTTTTTAAGCAGTATTCAATCTTCGAATCTAAATGAGTTGAAATCAATGATCCCGAAGGACCAGAAAATATAACAACACTGAGATGAAGTCGGGGCGACATTTTACGACCGCCACACAGCACTTAACACCCGCTGTTGTGAAGTAAATAAAATCTGGAAAGTAGATCCCTCGGAAGCACCGTGAACAAGGCAAACAGTGAAAATTGCAGACTCGGTTTGATTGAGTCTGTTCATGAGCAGTAATGGAAAATGCAACACTGCCCACGCCCCCTAGCACGGGCTTAAGCAGTATTCAAGCTTCAAATCTAAATGAGTTGAAAACAATACAAGTCGCCCAACACGTCATAAACGAAAATGTTGCAGGCTCAGTTTGATTGAGCCTGTTCGTGGACGGTAGTGGAAATGCAGGCTACCGTCCACGTCCTCTAGCCCCGGGTTGGGTGCGCATCATAAACCGGTTTAAGCTCCCCAGTGGTGTTTTTGCCACTGACCGTTCCAAGGCAGTGCCCCACTATGTTCCTTTGTTTGTTCGTTTTGTCCTCTTTTGTTGGCTTTGTGTGTGTGCGCGTGTATGTGTGTGTTTGTGGTGTGCACGTCTGCGTGCTGTGGGTTTCGTTTTGGGGAGGCTGCGTTTTTGGTACGTGGCATTCCCTGTTTGATATTTGTCTTTTTTTTAGCAGAACTCAACATTTACACATGTTGGAAGTACTAGAATATAATTTACAGACATCCGCAGATGTATTCATACGGCGGTGCACATGGAACCTTCAATGATGCACAGAGTGCAATTCCATGAAAAGCGGCGTATGGTCCCCACATAAAAAATGGCTTTGGGTGCGCATCTACGTCATGTTGAAAACAATACTTGTTTAAAATAAAGAGACCACATTTTTGGTCCAATTTTAATGAAAATTGGTCAGAATATTTGCTTCCATTAAATCACTAGGTCAAACATGTTAACACTGTTATGGTGTGTTTCTCAGGTGAGCGACCTAGGGCCATCTTGGCCCTCTTGTTGTGTTTTACATGCCATGCCTATTTGTTTCCATTACGTGTGTAAGAGATTCACCTGGAGGGGATTACTTTTATTTACACTGTCCCGTGTCTTTGGAACATGGTGGGGGTAAGAGTGAGGTTGGATGCGCACCATAAACCGGTTTAAGCTCCCCACTGACCGTTCCAAGGCGGTGCCCCACTGTGTTCCTTTTGTCCTGATGTGTTGGCTTTGTGTTTGTGTGTGTGTGTGTTCCTTTGTTTGTTCGTTTTGTCCTAATGTGTTGGCTGTGTACTAATGATATCAGACACAATGTCGTTTATCAAATAGTCACGGAAAATATACGCCCCGCCCGAGGATAGAACTCGCTACCCTGAGATCCGTAGACCAACGCTCTTACCTATTGAGCTAAGCGGGCGGCAAGGAGGAATTATGTTTTATACATGCGTCTAGCGACTGACTTCGAAAAAGCATATATTTTATCATGAGAATATGCACATTTCATGCCCATTTATTCGTTCTATTCTTCATGATATTTGCAAAAATGGGACAGTTTATACCACCAGAGTTATGAATAAATATTTGAACACACGTTTGAGTGTTCTATATGTCAAATCATCAAGGGAGTGTTTTCATTCAGTATCGACATGTAAATGATATCTTTTAACTTTTGTTCAAGTACATATAATCAGAAAGAGATTAATGTAACTCTTTTTCTCAGTCAATGTTGTCTTCGCACCAACTGACAGAGAAACAACCGTGTTACCTTCACCATCTGTACTGAATGCAGCACGGCGTAAAACGAAGTGGAAAATGACACCTCAGAAAAGTAGGAAGAAACTGTTCAAGAGTGAACATTCAGACAAAATTACAGAAGAAATTATCTGTCTCATCCCTTTAGTAATTTTGAAATTTCAAATAGCTGGGCTTCTGCAGGACTTCTGCAACTTCATCAAACTTGTAATTGCAGACAAATTTCCAAATGAGTAATATTAGTTTGTTGTTAATTTTTGACGTTGTTAGATGGTACAGCCAAGACGCCAAATCCAAAATGTCATATTCTGAAGAATTTATAAAATGTTGGATGTATGTATCGTCTGTTTAACGTAAGCAAAGGTCTTGAGGTTCATGGGTGGGATGAAAATAGTGCAGTTAGTACAGAAAAAACGCAACATAGACGCATAAATCCTCAACATACGAGTATTAACTTTGCAGTTCCATCTTTAAACACTTTGAGTTCTTTGAAAGTTGTGACGTTGACATTCCTAGAGAAATACCACCGGGCATAATCTGTCAAGCTATGGACATTTAAACGTCGACGGTAAAAAGCTTGCACCAGGTTTAAGCAAGACATGTGGGGATCAAGACCTCTTTGTTCATGAATAATCAGAATCATTAGAGGCACTCAAACGTCGTATCAAAGAAGTTGAGTATGTGGATAACACAAGAAAGAAATGGTTAACAACAAATGAAGATGAAAAGAAGGAAGAGTGTACTTCAGAGTATAATTCGAATTATCTCCTATAGACTGAAAGATCTGAGACATTTATACCTCAAGCGAAAGCGTTCGACAGCTCTTGTTTTGAAATAGTTTCTCATTTATTCATTTTGAATGTGCGCATAAATGAATCTTACGTTTTCTCGGTATAATAAAACAGAATATAGTATCCTTTTCGTGTTTATCGCCCCGTTAAAAGTAATGTAATATTCTATAACATTCACTTGCACAAGGCGGCCAACCCACGTCACTTTTCAGTATAGCACACGTCGAAAATCTATCTGATAATTTCCTTATTGTTGGGTTGATTTTAATCGACACAAAACATCTGTCAGACTTCGTAAATACTTCTTCAAACACTTCGCCCAAATTCCAGAGTGTACGATATCTAGACATTTAGTCCGTAAAACAACTATAGAGCGAAGTGTTTGAAAAAAGTTTCAAGAATGTCTGACACACGCTTTGTAACGAGAAAAACAGTTAATTTCCTGTTTCAACGCTTTTTTTATTAAATCTTATACTATATAAATATCATATGGCAGAGTGTGATATTGATATTGTCAACCCGAGGGCAGAATGTCATCCGAGGCGAAAGCCGAGTGGTGACATTCTGTTTCGAGGGTTGACAATATCAATGTCACACACGCTGCCATGGTTTTTATTTTATTATACCAAACAAAATAAAGCAAACCTACAAAAAAAGTTAAAAAATGTTTTTAATTCTTATGTTTTTCTTTTTGACAGTCGTCTGAATCGCCTGTGTACACACTGAATAGTGACGTCACTGTATATGTGTACAAGGGAGGGAATCATTTATGATTTGGCTAAAACTGAAGCAGTTATTTGCCCTTATATGACATTCAAAATATCAGCGCGGTCACATGACCTGACAGTTACTTTCGCTTGGTCACGTGTCAAAAAGGTTGAAAATGTTTTTGATAGTCAGAATATCTCTTTCTCGGGTAATGGGATTTTATCACTGTAGACAAAAGTGAGGTATAATAATATTAGGTTATTTAACATTGTTCTGTACAATACGGAGATATATTTAGATGAGTACCCAGATAAGAAAACCATATTGGACGAGCCGCTAGGCGAGTCCAATATGGTTTTGCCAGCTGGGTACAAGTCCAAATATATCTCGTATTGTACAGTTTAATGTTAAATAACCTTTATATTCTATATCTATTTTATTTTAGTTTAAATTAAAAATGATTCGCTGAATATGTATCCTGCCTTTTCTGATTTCAAGACGCATAATCAAAATCTGTAGCACCTACTTCACCCGATTTACATTCGGAACATTTTCACGCGTTTCGGGCTTTATCGTATGTTTAACATAAGGGCTTTTTTGAACCGTCCAAATACGGAAAAAATACAGGATGTTTGTACGCACATGCGTCCAATAAGGTAATGTATTGTATGGTCACGTGTTGCAAATGAACGTTCACGATTGGATAGATAAAACAGATACAGAATAATAAGGAAATATCAGCAAACTGTTACCTGAATCTAGCGATTTCCCCCGTGTGTACGCTACCGAAACGTGGTTTGGCCAGCCTGTTACAGATGAACGAGTAAAAAATATCTTGTGTTACCTGTTGCTTATAGCTTTATAATTTGATAGTTCTTTTAAAATTGACAGCACTTTGGGAAATTTACATGTATACGAAAACAAATACGGACAGACTGGCTGAACGAGACTATTTAGAATGTCCATAAAGTATTCGAAAAGTACTTGTAAGTATTCCAGTTTAATTACAAGTTTTATGGATTTAATATCTCCTTTTACACCTGTCTAGCCTAGACTGGAATCATTATTAATCCTGTTCCTCAACAATAAACCTTCCTACGCCCCGGAAAATTTATTATTCAATAAATTCTGCAAACGTGGCATTTAAACACTGTCTAGAAATTATTGCCAGTACAAATTTGCAATACATCATTTTCAAGATATTCTTCGAACAATGTACAGGGTTTATTAAAAACAAACTTTTTCACAGGCTGGTCAGCTTTTTGATATATTGTATCGGTACAATTCGATTGTTTTTCTCTCTACATAAAAATTTGCCGATATTTCTTGAATATGGCACTCAGGTCATACAAACATGTCACTGCGACATTCCGTCATGCATTTACATTGAACATACAACATACACTTATTGCTATAAACAATTACTTAATGCATACCTGTCAAAAATATTGCGTGGAAAATCACTTAAAGTCCTTCTCTTGATCATAATAAGTCAGGGGACGCCGATTTGATCAAAAACAGTCCGAGTAGCTTAACCACCGTGTAATACAGTATATGATGGCACCATTAACCGGGGGGTTCGAACCTCTATATGCAGCTCGTCTGGGCGTACCAGATGCTTTCAGCACTGGTATTGGCAATAGGGGTAAAATGACCTCAAGGGGAGGGGTGCGGTCATGACTGTTTCTTACAATAAGGCTGTAATTAATATCATTGTCATTATTAATATTGTTATAATAACTATTATTATTATTATGTACAACGCCATTGAATATATCATTTATAAAAATATGCGATTAATCAAATTATTCAGTTTCAGTTTTATGATTGCATATGTCATGTTTTGTGATTTTCCTACATACGTCACATGTTTAATTGTAAAGGGCCCTTGAACGTATATTTCATATGAAAAGGGCGCTCATAAATCTGGTATGATAATAATAATAATAATAATATTATTATTATTACAATCCTAATTTAGAACAAAACAAATACCAGGTTACCGTCTCACTTTCAGTGCACCTTTTGACCAAGAGGACCAATCAATTGCGAGAACGCACCAATAAACACACCCATGTGTAATCTACACAGTCATTCACAGGTTCAAAAGCTTTGACCACTGGCACCAGAACAGAAAGAAAATGCCTCTGTACATGTTATACCCCTACCCCTAGGTATACTATAAGAACCATGGTCATGAACGGGAAAATATACTAACCAATTTCATTCGCGCATTTCATACCTAAAACGCATAGTTCGGTTAAATGTGTACTATGGATATTTAACAAGTGGTAAGTTATCTTCCATTGTGTACCGGTAACGTTTCTTAAACATTTCTTATCTTAGAGAACCAACGCATAATTTACAGTTTTTTCAACGTTGCAGAAAAAACTTGGTTGAACTTCGCTGTTGAAGTTCCGGTCTAGATTACAAAATATTCTCACTGGTTGATGTGAAAATGTGTCAGTCGTCGTTTAACTACACGTGTATGCTAAAATGTGTATATGCAGCATAAATGTTCAATATGAATTAGATAAACAGTACAGATGTACACCAATGTATGACTTCAAATTCAAAATCATTTCTAAAATGAGTTTCATTCATCATTTCGAATTTTATTGTAAAATAATTAATATTTTGCATTCTGTTTTTGTTTGTTTAGATTTTGCCTAACATGTGCACACTGCTGTGACCCCTAGACCGGATGTTCATTAGGGAAGTTCACACAAGTTTTTCTGCAACGTTGACGAAAGCATAAAATATGTGGAGTATCTCTGCAATATGAAATATTGAGACAATGTGATTGGCGCACGATGGAAGATAAATTACCGTTGTTCAATATGCTTGGTACCCATTCACCGAACTGCGCGTTTTAGGTGAGAAATGTACGATTGAAATGTATTAGTGCACTTTCCCCTTCATGACTATGGTTCTTATAGTTTACCTAGGGTATAACATGTACAGAGGCATTTTCTTTCTGTTCTGGTGCCAGTGGCTTTGACCCAGTGATCGAGTCAACAAACATCGTCACATGACCTGTGTATTCCATATTAGTAAATAAAATACCTTAGTTAAATATAGTCTGTTTCAAAAGTTATAGTTTCCCTTTCCCGCTGACCAAAATGCTCCAGAAAAATCGTAATCATAAAAGATGGTATTTGTTTTGCATGTAGGACTCGGATGGGGGGCTGGGGGCACAGAACTGTAAAATATTTATTTGCTGTGCTTTGGCTGTGCCCTCACCCCCAAAAACTGTCCAATCGGTGAAAATGTAATTCTATTTCTTAACATATTTTCAAATTAAAATTAATAACATCATGTCACGTACCAATGTATTGTATTTAGAGCATCTGTTCGCTCATAAATCATGTAATATGATTTGAGATGAAATAAAGTGTTGTCTATTGTCTACAATATTATTTATCATAATATATATACTAAAAACATAATTAAACACTGTACGGAGTAAAAAGATATTGAAATTATGCTATGAAAAGCTGTTTGCCGCCACCGGAATGTTAAATTTATTTATTTATTTGGGTTTTACGGCGCACCAACACAGTATAGATTATATGGCGCCAAACAGGACTACAAATTTCGGTTTCACATCTCATTTACATCGAAATAAAAACATGAGGTATGGAATCAAAATTTGCATACCTGCTGGAACCACAGAGTTACAGCAAAACCAAGTGTTAAGACCCTATTAGTCGCCACTTACGATCATGCAAGGGTAAGGCAGTGGTTCCAATTATTTTTATACACAGATCGTCCCAGAACCACATGGGGCTGGAATGTTAAAAGAAACGCTGAATTATCAATAGTAAATTATATTATTACATAATGTCCAAATTCACTAGGAATCAAAGTGCGGCCGTCATGGTGTTGTCAGCATACTGGGCGCGTGATCCGATCTTCTTTGGAGAAGAAAGACTCTTTTTTTATGTTATTTTACTTTGGAATAATTTTTGTTTTTCTTTGTTTAATACTTAAAAAACTATTTTACAATATCTAGACAATTACCAATTGGTTAATTATTGTATTAAGGTAGTTCTGTACGTTTTGATAACTCGAAAGTAATGGCGTGGCATCATTCATCCGAAGAATAAAGCCCGGACTCGGCATTCGGAAAAGGAAATCATTTTATTTCTGGCAACCCGTGAGTAAAAATATGAAAACTGAATCGTCACTATCTTCCTATAGATAAAATACGATAATAAAACATTTGACGTTAAATATCAGCTTGAAATGTGCACATATCTATAATCATTGGCAAATATCTCAAAAACAAGCACATTGACCTATATATCTTATTTCATTTTATCATAGATCATTTGTGTATTACTTTCATCAAAAGCTACATTTAAGAAAAATTCTACTCGCGAAAATCGAATGTGATTCTGTTTCATGAAGCTTGCAGCCTGATCCCGTAATCTGTTAGCGCAACTTACGTACGTGCATGTATATGCTTATGTAACAATTAGAACAATTTAATGTCTTACCTTCGATAGAGTTCAAGAATCGTCCCGTTATGGTCACCTCTATACCTGGGGGACACTGGTAGTTATCTTTGTTAATCCTTTCCTCGTGACCAAGGTGCTGTAGGAGTATTTTTTGGTCTGGAGTGGACATGTCCAAACATGCATAAATTGTTGATACACGGTGTCGGTTTTTCGTTGCATTAATTTTCACACCGGCACTGTCGGAGACCATCTTCACGACATGCCACCCGGAGCAATGAGCAATTGAAGACTTTGTGGCGAAGAGAAAGGGATTTTAATCAGTTATACCAAATTCTTCTCTGTGCCTCACAAGTATACTGTTTGGTCCTACCATGTCATTTGGAATCGGCACAGGAACATACTGTCTCCCTTTCCCATACAAGTATGCGAGCTTATACCTTCGAACGAGATATTGTTCAGCTCTGTCAGGGGTTTCTTCTACACTACAGTTTGGCAGCCATACTCCTGCCATTGCTTCTTTCCACTCATCTAGAAGCAGTCTTGACGTTTGACGCCTGGCGTAAAAAAGCGTCTGGAGACGACAATATATCTTAGCCATCAGTATTACTTGATGTCTGAAGAAAGTATAATTCTTGAAACTTCGGACGAAATGTATTCTTTAATACTCGCACATCAGTTTCCTTGGGCAGATTCTTCCGAAATCTCGCCTTTTGCAGGGACCTTTTGTCCAACTGATATCTTTTTCACAAGACCTCTATTTGTATTTGTAGGCTTTTTTAAAAATTTAGACAACTCTTTGTATGCACTGTCTTTCGTCGTTTCAGAGTATATACCTTTTGAACCCTTAATGCTTTTCTTCAGGTACGCATCAAGGTTTTGCTTCAGTCCAATTTTTTCTCAGTCTTATCATCATTTGCGCACATCTGTTCTATGGCCTTTCTTAAAGTTGCTAATCTAACCTTGTAAACATATCAGTAAACAACACTGGTGAGTCCGACAGGTTTCTAAATGTAAGGAACAAACGAGCCATTTCTCTCATCTCGCTCATTATTTCTTTTCTTACTTCATTCCGTTTACATTTACATTTCGAAGTGTCGGTAACCAATGGACTGAAGGGTTTCCGAAACTTTCGCCATTTCGTATGAATGCACCAACTTCTTTAAACCTTTTTAGCTCGACTATTCAAAGAATAGGTAGCGCTATTGGACTCGCTCGTGCATCGGCGTCCCAATTTGGTTAACTTTTTGTATGTAAGCTGGTATCTGGACTGGACGCAAGGACAAGACCATTCTACCTTATTGACATCTGTTCGCTTTATTTTTCTAAGTAACATTCTAATGTAAAGTAACGGCGTATGTTAACCTTTGTGACAAATAAAATGTGTGACATGTTTCAAAAACGCTACTTTTCCATCCTCGGGTTTAGTAATATATAATCCGCCGCGTTCAGTCAGAGTCGCCTCAATTAGGAAAGGATAATTTTAACGTTACAGGTTATTTCAAAGGTCACGGAGTTTGACTGGCCAGCTTTTAATGACAAAAGTTTTCGAGGTCAGTTGCTCAATCAAGTGTGACTTATCAATTTTCAGTGTTTTTTCTCAGAAGGAACAATAAAGCATACTTTTGTATTTCAAGTGGATCTACAATGTCGCCACTTGTACTCGGTGAATTTTAAAATTGATAAAACGTGTACTGCTAGTGAAAGCTTTGATTATTCCTTCTTGTATATCCTAGTGCCCAATTAAGCATAAAGTGCAAAAGGGCTTTCTCTTGAAATACAAAGTAGCAGTTATCTATCCATACAGCAGGCAAGGAGGAGCTCGTGTTATTTTTTCTAGAGGTTTGTGAAATACATCTCCGTCAGAGAGTGAGTGAGTTGGGTTTTACGGCGAATCGACACAAAGTGGTCATATATCGCAGAGGAGAAGTCAGATTGCAAACATCAACTGTAAAGCATAAACATTGATGTAAAAATGTAAAGCATACGTAAAAACATCCATGTAAAATGTAAAGAACACTATGAATAATGTAAAACGTATCTAAAAATATCCATGTTAAAATGTAAAGCATATCTAAAAACAGTAATGTAAAAATGTATGTACGTGTGTGTTAAAATATCAGCTGCAAACATAATAATATTGCAAGATGTAAATAAAAATAAGAAGTGTTAGATCTTTTGATATATTCCTATCTGCATTAAAAACGATAAAATATTTCCGACTGAAACGTTGTCAAATAACTCTTTCAAAGATTGAACGTCATAATATGTACTGCGTTGTGTAGCAGAATCTTTATTAAAGACTTAAAGGCGTACGTATTTGCCCATTGCCTGAAATGCTGAAATATTGTTTTATGTTTATAGGCGGATTTTTCCGAGAAATATCAAATTAATTCCTAGTGATATGCAAATGTACACTGATATGGTAATTGTTTTTACCAATCGGCCATTATCTGTCTGCCTCATACAGACGACAAAATCGCAGATTAACTGTGCGGAAAGGGTTGCAAAATAAACTATTCGTTGTAATAGCCGGAAGGAAGCCCTCACCGACAGCAAAATTGCAATAAAGAACCATCTTGGTAATATTAAGTATAAACTATTGATACTCATTTAATATTATGTATTCATGTCTGGAAAAAAAACATTTTCTTTACTGATAAACCCAACATAATGAAAATGTAATACATACATGTAATAGTACTATGTCCATATCAGCTGCCAAGTTCTATTTATGATGTATTGAAGGCTTTATCAAAGGTATACTTGAGGAAATACTTGACCGAGTTGATCAGTTACTACGTATATTTAATTATCATCTCTTTATACTGCTACCGTGCGTTTCCCATTGATGCTGTATTACGCTGCTCTGTGTGAGGTTAAATCACAGATATGAAAATTAAATAATATACATTCGCGTTTTTCTTTAAAATAAATATACATTAATCAACAAAAGATTATATTATGTAATCCATTTTCTAACCTATTCACAACAAAGCAAATAAAGAAAAACTAAATGCATATGATGAAAACATTTGTGCTTTAACTTTCTACTGAAATTGTGCTAAAGGTAGTTCTGCCCGTTTGGATCATTTTTTTTATCTACAATGTAGAATTTGATAGACTTCTCAAAACGTCAGAATTTTCTAAAAAATAGGGAAATGAAAAAGATAGGGTCGTGTGCTTGTTTTCGTTTTTGCTAGATTGATTTGAAAAATTTGGACCCCACGTAAGTTTTTATAACGGGAATCTTACTGGAAAATTACAATTTTGATGACATTTTCGCGAATACATTTTGTTTCAATCTACAATGTAGATGTTAATGTAACTTCTCATAGACTAACATATGGTTTAAACACGGTGAAATAAAATCTATAGGTCCGTGTGCTTGCTTTTAAGATATTTTACCATGATTAAAGAGATTCGCACATTTCATGCTGATTTTGAGACATTATTTGCAATTATTTCAAGTGTCAAAACTTTTTTATACCATAATTTATCTCTACAAAGATAGTAACATTGTCGTTTTAATAATTTTACTCACATGTTGCAGTTTACTTCTGGTTTATCAAACACAAACATGCAGAACTACCTTACCGCTGAAGAAAACACACTGACGTAAATTAAAAAATTTGAAAGTGTAAAATGTTCAAAACACTTGACTATTCTCACCACAAAAATACTTTGAAAGCTCATGAACTGCTTGCGATGATATATCCAATTGTAACATTTGTGCAAAGGAATTAACTATAATTATGTATGAGTATCTTAAAATGCTTTTAAATATTTTTACATTTGAAAGAAATACTAAAAATACCATAACTGTTGAACCTTTTCTTTGTTAGATTTGTTGTTCATTTATAAAAATATCTTGCAGAGCGTCCCGCTTATACCAGTTTTGCACGAGATACATGTAATACATAAATGAGTCATTTTCTCTGCTGAACTTTCATCAAAAAGCAAGTTTCAGTTAAGTTTAAAAACGGTACACATTAACATGTTAAGAAAATACCGCTTACGGACATACATAAAAAACAAACACGAACCCGAACAATCAGATCATTTGATGATGTTAGAAAAATCATAACTTAACGATTCCGACGAATATATACTGGTAAAGTTCTCTGACTTCAAATCATTTGCCCCTCGCTGATGTTGGTTCGAGACTCACTCGGGGCGCTAAATCCTTCATGTCAGGAAGCCATCCTGCAGGCTTACGGAAAGTCAGTGGTTCTACCCAGGTGCCCGCTCGTGATAAAATAGTGCACGGAGGGGCACCTGGGGTCTTCCTCAACCATCAAAGCTGGAAAGTCGCCATATGACCTATAACTGTGTCGGTGCGACGTTAGCCCCCTTCACCAATAATTATATTTGACACGTTTGTTTGTGATTGACGCTTTATTTTGTTGAGACATGACCGCTTAACCTGTATGAACAGGTATTACAAAGTCGTAAAAAGAATACGTGGTTTTTAATTTTTTTCTGTATATATTTTCATTAGTGTATTAATTCAGTTCACCAGCGCGTGAAGTCATGTTGATTTATTTATTTATTTTGTTGGGTTTAACGTCGCACCTACACAATTTAGGTCATATGGCGACTTTCCAGCTTTAATGGTGGAGGAAGACCCCAGGTGCCCCTCCGTGTACAATTTCATCAGCAAGTCATGTTGAGGATTTCAATGAACGTAAGCAGTATATTACAAATAAACTTCAACAAGGCTACCGTTATTATAAATCACGTAACTATTTTACTAAATTTACTACGGTAATTTAGATATGGTTTTAAATTTGATTCATTTTTATATATATTCTTACAAGAGCATTTTTTGTGTGTTTTGCATACAATGTCATCTGTTGTCCTTGCTTGTGTAAAGGATTCACTTTGCGGCGATATATTTTATTAACACTGTGTGTGGACTAGTCATGTACGTCCACATGCTGTCAAATACGTTTCAGAGGATGCCGTTTTTGGAACGTGGCCTTCCTTGTTGGATATTCAGCAATGTTTTAAGAACTATCCTCTGTAGAGAAAGACTCCAGTCGTTATGGTTTATGAAACAGTTTCGATTAAAACAATTACCGTGAAAGCATTATGGCGCCATTGTCATATTAAATCAGATTTACACATTCTTTGGGGAGTAGCTTACCCTCTTATCTACTAATAGAAAATTTAAAAATCCCTCTAAGCTGTATCGAGAGACTGTTGTACAAATTTATACAACTTCAGAGAATTTCTGCTGCCTAACATGATTTAAATACCGAATATTTTTGAGATTAAATACTGGCTTGAACAGAAAAGATTCATGTGGTTAAAGAGTGCATATCCTCTAGACTCGTTAAGTTTTTGTTTTAATCAAACCTGAAATAATATTGTCTTTCCCTTGAGAAGGAACAGTTACTTATCATTTCTCATCCATAGTCATTTTCTGCAAGTTTTTTTCCATATATGCAGTACCGGCAAAGCCATAACCATTATAGAACAGAATAAAACTTTAACAACGTCTTTTGTAATTGTACACAGTAAAGCATGCCAAATGTTGGCAATGAGTTTGTACGAATAAAACTTTGAACGCTTTTTCTTAGTGAAAAACAGTTTCGTTACATATCCGGTGCCTCAATCGTATATTACCCGCTGCCTTTAAAAATTCTAATTTACACAATATCGAGCATAATCAATTTTGGTTATCTTCTGTGGACAACTGCCGAGAAAAGACTGCTAATTGACACAAGAACACTTTCATACATGGTACACATTCTAAAACGAGGAATTTTCAATCCTCGATGATTTCGGTCATAATTGTTAGCTATTTTTAGTAATCGATGCTTGCCTCGGAGTAAGTATTTGTTGAATATGTACATAAATGTTCCGTGAAATTGCAGTTGCCGGTGTATTTTCGTATAGAAGCGACGGAACGCAAAGTTTCGTATAGAAGCCGTTTTGATTAACCACCGTGATTAAAGAATAATAAAACATGAAATGGAAGAAATTGTACACGAAAACATCTTGAACACGTGTTTGTGAGTTATCTTTTTCTATATTTCTCTTTGTTCATGCTGAGACAATTCAGTTGAAGTTTGATTACTTTCTATCCCCTGGTTAAACATAACAAAATCAATTCGATATACCGGGATGTGAACGTTTAATACGTGTTCCATGTGCCCGTATATCAATGCAGCTTCTATCGTTGAAAAAAAAACAACAACCAGAATGTGTTTAGATGGATCAGAAATAAAACAATAACAAGAAAAAATATTCGGCGTTGGTGGGGATTTAATGTATTAAAATGTTGGATTACAGTGTAGATAAAATGTTTACATACGAAATACATTACTTCTTGAAAAATATGACGATTTACAAAAACAGTTCGAATATTCCTGTGCAATTTTAAATTATTACTACATTTCTGACACTTTTCGGTAGATATACCAGCAAAAAGACGGCATTTTGTGCTTCAAAGTAACATTTGCATTTATAACTATTAGTTTAATCAAGCGATGGAAATCAATCCGCAAGTGTAACAGGGTTTAGCCGAGTAAACTATACTACACAAACAGTTAAACAAATTTGGCTTCCAAGATTTGTGTACTAAAAACCAATCATCAATCAGGTAAAAACCTACTATTACGTGCATAAATACCTTCTGTCTACAGAATCTTTTGTGCTTCTCCGATAAACGTCATTAGAGACAGTATGTTATTCTCTGTTGATATGTAACGAAACTTTTTGTGAAACAGGATATTTATTTCAGCCTATAAAAAGTATATATGTATTCACTTCTGTCCAGTACCGCTGTTTTTATTGGTAGAAGAATTATAAATTTACAACTTTTATTGGTTCTTTAAGTAGGTCAAAAGTTGGCTTAGACAGCTACGCCGAAAAAACGATTAAGCTTAAGAAGGTAGTAAACCAAAAAAATTGAAGATGGGAGCAAAATGTAATAATTTACGACATTTACGTCTAACTAAATGTGCATGTGGATAAAGACCTAAACCTGTCTCCGAAGTGATGTTTAAAGGTTTATTAATGCCGAAATAAATAAATAACTGCAGAAACGCCACAAAACATTGTTCCGTTACGATGACGTCATAGAAGTTGCGACGTAACGTGACCGCGCAAGACTTTATTTTGAAACTTATTTTGATTTTTAACATCTATTTGAGGTAACTGTAAACAGCTACTTACTGCCGAAATATTTTGTGACTTCTGACAGATTTTATTTTGTCCTGAAATATCATGCGGAATGTAAAAAACATGGTTGTTAAATATTGATTATATTGGGAAAATAGACGAAAGCAAGGTTAACTATCTTGACATTTTAATTACTTAGTTACAGGTCTTTGTCTTTGAAGTAACAAAATCTAACGACAGTTTCAGACTGGTTTCATAACGAGCCCAGACGATTGATAGCTGTACAAATGGTTAAGGGTTCTATTAGATCTATATTCTATAAATCAGTCTGAAGTTGACAAGACAGCTTTCAGGAAATGGCTTCTTAAGGGATATAAAATACTACAATCATTTGGCTCATGGAGGCTTCGCCCCCTGGACCCCCCATTATGTGAGCGGCCCACTTGACCCCAGTCAAATTTTCCTTTTTTTTCACAAAAACTCATTCTCACCCCTGGGGGAGAGAAAGTCTCAGGATATCTGAAACTTCAGTACAAAAAGTATTAGAGGAGTTCAATAAAGACTCGAAGGAAACCGACGACCGGTGTAATGAAGTATTTCGAACCCCATAGAATAACGACCCCCCGGTCATTATTCTATAGAAAATGTGACTCCTTTCCTGTAAAATATTGACTCCCCTTATAAAAAACTGACTCCCTTTGAAAACTCTATAGAATAACGACCCCCGGTCATTATTCTATAGAAAAAATGACCCCTCCAAGTAAAATACTGACTCCCTAAAGATGACACCCTTCGAATCTCATAGAATAACGACCCCGCTTATTATTCTATAGAAAAAGTGACTCCTTCCATGTAAAATACTCACTGCCGAAATTACTACATTCGAACTCTCATACAATATCGATTCCCGGACATTATTCTATTTAAAAAAGTTACTCTTTCCGTGTAAAACACCGGCTCCTAAAAAGACTTTCGACGATAATATCTATTAAAAAGTGATCCCCACCAAACCTAACGGACAATTTTACTAGATCTACAACTCTAATACCCTCCATTGCCAATAGTTAACATTTTGATTGTACTACTACTGCTGGTGCCGCTACTTCTATTGCTATTACTACATGTACTTCTTCTTCTTCTACTACTACTGCTACTACTTCTACTACTACTACTACAACTGCTACTACTGATACTACTATACCTGCTTCCACTAATACGTCTTGTACATCTACCTCTTCTTCTCCTGCTGTTGTTGTTGCTGTCACTTATTCCTCTGCTGCTGCTGCTGCTGCTGCTGCTGCTGCTACTGCAACTGCCACTACTACTACTACTACTACTACTACTACTACTGCTACTACTACTACTACTTTCTATTGTTGCCGCTACCGTACTTTACTGCCACTGCTAAGTATTGCAACTTCTATTAATACTATGTTCTATGCTAGCAGTTTCTTGTGTAGTTTTCTTCTGAAGAGTTACTTCATACCGAAGTTTGCAGGGATTATTGACACTGGTGTGTTTTGTGAACGTATTGTGAATTGTTATTTTCCTGAAAAAAATGTATACACCAAGATACAGCGTCTAGAAATAGAATCCCTTTTCCCGTTGCGAAATGCTCTGATTTCTGTGTCAAGTGATGGTATCTGGGGCTAATGGTCAAACGGAAGGACGGGCGGACGGACGGACAAGGGCAAATCTATATGCCCCCTCCCCCGAGTGGGGACATAAAATGCAGCAATTAGGTCTTAGATACATGAGTTATCACAAAATTTGACCAATTGACCGGGGGTCGTTTTTTTATGGGAGTCAATATTCTTCGTGAGGTTCAGTTTACTTCACGTGGGGGAGTCATAGTACTATGATCTGTAGGTCATAATACTATGACCGGGGGGTCACTTTTTCTATAGAATAATGACCGGGGGGTCATTATTCTGTGGGGGTCGAAATACTTCATTACACCGGCACTATTTCTGTAGGCTTTGTGATAAAAATGCTTAAAAGAAGACTACTTCAAAGATCATCTCCAAGGAAAATTATATAAACTTGTTACAACTGCAGAATTAGATAAAAATGTGTATTACTGCAAAGAATGTGACCTGCGACCTGTGGAATTTCCACTTTTTCTATCTTACCAGAAATGTATGTTTATAAATCACCTCAAAGGGAACATAGGATAAGATAGATGAAGTATATAAGAGAAGGGTTGAGAATGAAACGTCACCTCAACCCAGTACATCAAAACCAGATCTATTAAAACCCAAACGTAAAAATAAGTGTTCTCCAACAGCAAAGTAAGACTTATAAAAAGTATTGCACGCTTAGCGACTGCTATATAAGTAACAAGAACTACCCCAGACACTTAAGATCAGCTGATCATGTTAAGAAAGCTTAAGAGAAGGAAATAGAAATAGAAGAAACACAAGAACTTCGTTGTGATTCATGTGATTTATCCTTTACACGTAAGGAGAACTTAAGTCGACATTCAAAGTCTAAAAGGCACAAGAAAAATGAGGATGTATTTACTCCGAATCTAACCCCCGACCAAGAGTGCCCCACCGATGTGGAGGAAAGGAAACTGACAGAGTTAATGTTACAGACGGAAGCGAAACTGTAGGTCGTAATTTTTTCATGACTTTTTACCCAGCAGTCATTGCCATACGTACATACACAGCTGTGAAAAGAAAACGTTTCAACAAGTGAAAACAATCTTTACAATCTTTAAGAAGACATTCGAAACCAGAATTGACGACATTCAAAGACCCAAGGATATCCGTTCGGTTATCAAATATATCACTAAGCAAGACCGACAACCCATATAACTCAATATCAAAGAAAGTATGCTTCTACACAGTTCAAAGTAAGACTATTTTCTCCAAGGACATCAGAATGGTATTTTGTGGAGTGCGTGTGTGTTCGGGTTTAACGTCTTTTTCAACATTTTTTCAGTCATAAACGACGGTGTCTATACTTGTAGCAGTGAGCACAATGCCCAACTTTATAGTGCTGCCTCACTGGAGTGAGCGAGTGAGTTGGGTTTTACGGCGAATTGACAAAATCTGGTCATATATCGCCGAGAAGAAGTCATATTGCAAACGCCAACTGTAGAGCATAAACATTGATGTAAAAATGCAAAGCATACCTAAAAACATCCATGTAAAAATGTAAAGAACACTATGAATAATATAAAACATATCTAAAAACATCCATGTAAAAATGTAAAGTATACCTAAAATCAGTTATGTAAAATGTATATACGTATGTGTTAAAATATCAGCTGCAAACATAATAATATTGCAAGATGTAAATAAAAATATGAAATGTTAGATTTTTTGATATATTCCTATCTGCTTTAAGAATGATAAAATATTTCCGACTGAAACGTTTTCAAATAACTCTTTCAAAGATTGAACGTCATAATATGTACTGCGTTGTGTAGCAAAGTCCACACGGTCGATTAAAATATGTTTAATAGTCAGCGGTGTTTGACATGGTACACATTCGGGTTGATCTTCTTTATTCAAAAGATAAGAATGAGTCAAACGGGTATTATTCGACAGCGAGAAAGAACAACTTCCTCCCTGCGAATAGATCTGTTCCCTTGGTGCCATTCCCCCAGAGTAGGTTTGATATCATGAAGTTTATTGAATGAAGCATTGTTCCATGACGATTGCCGTTTAGATAAAATGTATTTGTTTATATTGGGCCTAAAATCGGTATGTGGTAATTTCAAATTAGATTGTGATAATGATAGCGATTTCTTTGCTGCAATATCAGCATCCTCGTTTCCATGAATACCAACATGACTGGGAATCCAACAAAATATGATAGACTTTTTATAAGATAGTGCATGAACCCTGAGAAGAATATTTTGAATGAATGGATTTTCAATATTTCGGTTAAGAATTGACTGTAAAACTAAAAAGCGAGTAGGAAAAGATAATACATTTTTCTTCACTATTTTTTATATAAAATTTAGAGCTAAATCAATAGCTTTGGCTTCGGCTGCCTCACTGGAATATCACGCCGTAGACACTTTGCATAATACCCCACCCAGTCACATTATACTGACACCGGGCTGACCAGACCTAGTACTATCCCCTTAATTCTGAGCACCAAGCGAGGAAGCTGCTAGTAAACATTTTTACGTCTTTGGTATGACGCGGTCGAGGATCGAACCCACAACCTCCCGTACTCGAAGCGGACGCTCTACCACTAGGCTAACGAGGCGGTATTTTGTGGAGCGACAAAATTCCGTCCTCAAGTACATAAACATAGTTTTGAAGCTGCCTACAAGGAGGAAGTTATGCTCCAGGAGATATATAAAATGATTACGTCCACAAGAGTTTTCAATAGACAATTTGAGGCTAAATTTTTAAGTTTTCTTCGGATAGTCTGCTTGCAGTAGCTGAAGGGTATAGAAGACCCCAAGTTTTATCTTTATCTTGGTTGGTCATTGCATGTTATCGCTAAATTAAAAAAGGGGTCTGCGCCAATTTTATGTCCATTTCTTTGAGGACGGTATCCGCTCGATTGACAGACAACGAGGATGGTATCATGATACATCGTCAGAGGTATCCCCTTTTCTACACAATGTCTCCGAAAAAAAAAACCGCTCTAATTTTACTGTGCGTCCAATTTTTTGTGAAACAAAAGCAATGGCTACCACACAGAATGTCTGCTTTTGATTTTCTTAGCAAGAATATCGTAATATAATCCTAAATAATACCATTATTTATGAAAATAGATAGCATCACCTTAAAATATCTTCATTTTCGCGACAAAATCGTTTTTTCAAAATTATTCATATCTATGAGATAGAAATTTGACATGTATATAGTTAAGGTATGATATTACATATTCAATACAAAAACTTTTCAAATCTTAAGTAAACTATGGAATTAATACATGTTATAGGTGTGAATATCCAGTACACCTACATGTATACATGTTTGCCTAAGCGACTATAGAATAAAATCCGTCTCATAGAATTTCTGCAAATTTTGTACAGTTGCAGGAAATAAAGTAACAAACACTAATTAGAAATCAAATAAAGTGTAACTAACCATTACCTTGAGTTATCTGCCCTTGAAAATTACCTAAAAGAGCAAAAAAACTCATTAAGGGGCAGATAACTCAAAAAGTAGCACCGGGACCCCCAAATTTTTTTGCATAAATTTGTTTCTAATATGCTCTATGATCATGCAAAGTTTAAGAAAATTCACTCCGCTAGTTAAAATGTTCCTTCTTTGCCTATATAAAAGCCCACAGATATGTCTTTAAGAGAATACCACAGTCATATGAAAATGTAGCTGTTCAATTAAAAAAAACCTGTAAAATATTGTTAGGACGGCCAATAGCCTAGCGGTAGAGCGTCCGCTTTGAGTGCGGGAGGACGTGGGTTCGATCCCCGGCCGCGTCATACCAAAGAAGTAAAAAATGGTACTAGCAGCTTCCTCGCTTGCCGCTCAGCATTAAGAGGGTAGTGCTAGGACTGGTCAGCCCGGTGTCAGTATAATGTGACTGTCTACGGCGTGATATTTCAGTGAGGCAGCACTATAAAGTTGGTCGCTACAAGTAGACACCGTCGTTTATATGACTGAAAAATTGTCGAAAAAGACGTTAAACCCGAACACACAAACATTTCTTAGAAGAAGTGCCTACACCATTTTTATACGCCCGAAGGGACATATGTTATACCCCCGGTGTCCGTCTGTCCGTCCGTTAGCAATTTCATGTCCGCTCTGTAACTCTTGAACCCCTTGAAGGATTTGAAAGAAGTTTGACACAAATGTTCACCACACCGAGACGACATGCGCATGTTTTGGATGTCTCGCTTCAAGGTCAAGGTCACACTTAGGGGTCAAAGGTCATATCAGTTGGTTTCGTGTCCGTTCTGTAACACTTGAACTGTTTGAAGGATTTCATAGAAACTTGGCATAAATGTTTACCACACTGAGACAACGTGCAAAGCACATGTTTCAGATGACTTGCTGCAAGGTCAAGGTCACATTTAGGGGTCAAAGGTCATATGACCTTTGCTTTGTGTATATTGCTCTGCATTGCAATACTCTTGTTTTTGTTTGGCAGATCCCTTTTTTGAATTACTTCCCTTTTATGTTACAATAAATAGCTTTTAGGTGTATTTTGACATACCTGTACCTGGTAAGGATTTTTTGTGGACTTAGAATATTTTTTGGAATTTCTTCCCTTTGTTGTTCCTGTCCTTTTGGCCTCAACAGTCAAGTTCTTTAAATTTTGCTCCCATCCTCTGATGTAACCCTTCGGGCGTATATTGCCCCGCTTGGCGGAGCTCTTGTCAATCATAGTATGACCTAGAAAAGTAACCTCTTTCTGAAACAGTATGCACTTTTTAGGGCTGAGCTTTAAGTGTGCTTCGGTTAATCTTTGAAATACAACCTCCAAACTCAAGTTGTGTAGTAAAACATTTTGAATGACAGATTATATCATCCAAATATATGACAATAGTTTTCCACAACAAACCGGTGAATACCATTGCATTAAGTGTGTAAATGTGAATGGTGCGTTACATAACCCAAATGGTAACCTTTTCCATTGCCATTGCTCGCCTCCTGGTATAGAAAATTCAGTTTTATGCCTATCTTTTTCATCAACATCTACTTGCCAATAACCCGATATCTAGACAAGATCACCATTTGAACCGGAAAAAGCTTCAATACTATCATCAATTCTAGACAAAGGTTGAGAATCTTTTTCGTTAGAAAATTCAGACCCCTGTAATCGCAGCAGAAACGAAGTGACCCAACATATTTAGGAACAGTAACCACTGGTACATTCCATGGACTATGGGGACATTTCTCAATTATACCATCATTTTCTGAATTTCTTCCTCAACAACATTTCCTTTACTTAACGGTATTCTGAAAGGATACTTCTTAACTGGCTTAGCATTTTCTGTATCAATTTTATGTGTGATCAAGGTAGTGCGACCTATATCACCAGAATCTTTACTAAAACATTTTGATGTTTTATGAGAAAATTTCTTAACTCTTCAGTTTGTTCTGTATCTAAATTTACTGATGACTTATTGAACATTTCTGTCAAATGATCTGGAAATTTTCACTTGAAGTAACATTTTCCATGTTAACCACACTGACTGTTTCTTTTTTCAACAAAATCCACAGTTTCCAAGGTTGCTGTCAGTGTCTTGAATATTTTAACTGCCTTGTCTGAGAAATTAGCAATTCTAATAGGGATTTTACCAGTTTTTGCCTCTACTAGAACCTTTGCCACCATGAGACCTGTTTTTTCAGTAAAATTACTAGACCCTTCTACTAAACATGGCTTATCTTTATTCACATAGTCTAATAATTTAGCCTGTACAGCAATTTCACAATTTGGTTCAATAGTTGTATTTTCACAAACGGACACCCTGCAACAATTTGATTGGTACCTATTTTTCATTTAACAAAGAATTTTGTCTCATTTAACCAACATATGATTTTTGCTATTCATAAAATCACATTTGTTTGCCCTCATGAAATCAATGCCCAATATACCATCTTGTACCACGTCAGTAATAAGAATTTCATGTCTAAAAGTTTGGCTACCTAATGTTATATTCACAACAGTACACAACATTTTGTTTACTGGTAAAATCTCAGGTTTTGTACTACTGTCCCAGTTTTAGCTCACCTGAGTACGAAGTGCTCAATGGTGAGCTTTTGTGATCACCCTGTGTCCGTCGTCCGTCGTCGTCCGTCAGTCGTCCGTCCGTCCGTCGTCCGTCGTCGTCAACAATTTGACTGTTAACACTCTAGAGGTCACAATTTTGGTCCAATCTTAATGAAACTTGGTCAGAATGTTACTCTCAATAAAATCTTGGATGAGTTCGATATTGGGTCATCTGGATTCAAAAACTAGGTCACCAGGTCAAATCAAAGGAAAAGCTTGTTAACACACTAGAGGTCACAACTTTGGCCCAATCTTAATGAAACTTGGTCAGAATGTTACCCTCAATAAAATCTTGGATGAGTTTGATATTGGGTCATCTGAGTTTAAAAACTAGGTCACCAGGTCAAATCAAAGGAAAAGCTTGTTAACACTCTAGAGGTCACAATTCTGGCCCAATCTTAATGAAACTTGGTCAGAATGTTACCCTCAATAAAATCTTGAACAATTTCTAGACTGGGTCATCTGGGTTTAAAAACTAGGTCACCAGGTCAAATCAAAGGAAAACCTTATTAACATTCTAGAGGTTACACTTTTGGTCCAATCTTAATGAAACTTGGTCAGAATGTTACCCTCAATAAAATCTTGGACGAGTTTGATACTGGGTTATCAGGGGTCAAAAACTAGGTCACCAAGCCAAATCAAAGGAAAAGCTTGTTAACACTGTAGAGGCAACATTTATGACTGTATCTTCATGAAACATGGTCAAGATGTTAATCTTGATGATCTTAAGGTTCAGTTTGAATCTGGATTATGTAGGATTAAAAACTAGGTCACCAGGTCAAATGTTAATCTTGATGATCTATAGATCACGTTTTAAATCTGGGTCAGGTGGGATAAAAAACTAGGTCACGAGGTCAAATCAAAGGAAAAGCTTGTTACCACTCTAGAGGCCATATTTATGACTGTATCTTCATGAAACTTAGTCAGAATGTTAATCTTGATGATCTTTAGGTCAGTTTCGAATCTGGGCCATGTTGGATCAAAAACTAGGTCACCAGGTCAAATCAAAGGAAAAGCTAGTTAACACTTTAGAGGCCACATTTATGACCATATCTTAATGAAACTTGGTCAGAATGTTAATCTTGATGATCTTTAGGTCAATATGTCAGGTGAGCGATACAGGGCCTTCATGGCCCTCTTATTCAATGATTTTACTGTTAATAACAGACACATTGGCCCCAGAGTCACATAAACATGATACAGAATTACCATTTATCAATGTGTCACGAAAATAGCCATTTTCATTCCCAAGGCTGTTAAGTTGAACAGTATCGTTTGGTTGCGGGCCCCCAACTTGACCTCATCTCGTTTCCCGACCTACTACTAGTGTGATTATTTTTCTGTCTGTCACTAGTTTGATCATTTCTTGACTCAAAACCTGTTAGCATTGTACTGTGATCTATTTCTGTTTCTGTTGAAATTTGACATTCTGTAATTGTTATTGTACCTGTTTCTGTAATTTGTACCACTGTTCTTTTCTGTTGGAACTAGTATGACTATTTGAATTTGTATAGTGTGACTGTATATGTTGTATTTTATCATTTTTCTTCATAGAATCAAGTTTTTCCACTTTTTGTGTAAGTGTATCAATTTTGCCGAATAGCTGTTCCATTATGTGGACTATTTAACCTATTTTCATGTGTTTTAGAATTAACTGACATATTTGAACTGTCTTGTTGTACTGTGCTATTTACTGCTTGTAATCTCTGTCTATCAGCTAATTTGTGTGTCTTTAATCTTACAGCTATTATTTCAGCTTCTGCTATTGTTTTCGGACAACATTCTCTTAATCGCAGTCTACCGCCTCGGTAGGCTAGTGGTAGAGTGTCCGCTTTGAGTGCGGGAGGTCGTGGGTTCATTCCCCGGCCGCGTCATACCATAGACGTAAAAAATGGTACTAGCAGCTTCCTCGCTTGGCGCTCAGCATTAAGAGGATAGTGCTAGGAATGGTCAGCCCGGTGTCAGTATAATGTGACTGGGTGGGGTATCATGCCACGTGTCTACGGCGTGATATTCCAGTGAGGCAGCACTATAAAGTTGGGCATTGTGCTCACTGCTACAAGTAGACACCGCCGTTTATATAACTGAAAAGTTGTTGAAAAAGACGTTAAACCCGAGCATACACACACACAATCGCAGTCTAATGTCGGAGTCATCTATGAACTATTTTCTAAATTTTCTGTCTTTCTCGAATTTCTATATATCTCTTTCGATCGAGCTCTTTCGGTAGAATGCTTCTTAAAAGCAAACGATTTTTAGTTTATATACATGTTTACATTCTATACATGACGTCAAAAATGAAAGTAGGTTTTTCCCGGAATAAATATCCGCCAATCAGATTTAACCAATATGGCGGCCATTACAAGTTGACAGTACACAGTGCATGCTACTTTCATTTGGACTAAATACAAGTTATATTTATAATAATTTATTATGAAAACCTTAACAAAAGATACATTTTAGATTTATGATTTAACTGTTACTATATTTAAAGTGAAACACTAATATGCTTTGTGAATTTTACGACAAGAATTTGGTTGTCTAGCGTTCATGATTGCGTGGGGGTATTGTAACCAGCATAGCACTATCAACATATTTTTGTTTTTACTAATTTTCCTACGAAAAAGCAGATACTGTTTTATAATCCCTGCGGATATTCAAATGGATTCTAAACGTTTTTACAAATATACAGTAAGAAGCATGACCAGCCAATCCTTTGTTATTCCGTATATGGTACGTAAACTATAATCTTCAGGAATAATGATTAAATCATTTAAACGATAATGGAATATAGTACTGCTGTAATAAATAATACGAAATTACGTTTTCATTAAACGGTATATACGTAACTGCCTTCGGAAAGCATTCCACTAAATTAGTGTAATCTCAGATCAAAGTTGTCTTTCCTTAATTCTACTAAAGGCAATTTATGTAGCGGCAAACTGGAACAGTAGATAAGAATTTACATCTTGCCTTAAAAGCTTTTAGAATGAATTTACTTATGTGACGGTAAAGATCCACGAAGGCAGGGATCTGTATAGAACTTCATGTTGTATAGACTATTTCAAAATGAATTGACATCCGTAGATATTAAAACAAAAGAAACAAAATCATGTGATATGATATACACATTACGTCAATATTTATCTCTTTATTATGCTCCCCGAAGGGCGAGCAAATAGTTGCCGCTTTGTCCGTCCTTCCGTCCGTCCGACACACTTTTGTCAGGAGTATAACTTGAAAGTATTTACGGCATTTGATTGAAACTTCATATATTTATAAAGGGCATTGAGACAAAGTGCAATGTCAAAGATTCATAACTCTACCTTACATATATTTTGAATTATCTCCCTTTATCAAATAAGGCTTGTCCGGAGCATAACTTGAATAGTATTAATGGCATTGGACATTGACGGGAAATGCAGTGTCAAAGAACAATAACTCAACTTTACCTAGTTTTTCTATTATCTCCCTTTGTTATACAAAATAAGGCTTTGCAGATGTATATAACTTGAAAAGTATAAATGGTATTTGATTGAAACTTCACATAATTAAAGAGGCCATTGAGATAAAGTGTAGTGGCAAAGAATTATAACTCTACCTTACATTGTTTTTGAATTATCTCCCTTTATTTTACAAAATAAGGCTTGTCCGGAGCTTTACTTGGAAAGTATTAATGGCATTTCATTAAAAGGCCCTTGACATGAAGTGCAGTGTCAAAGAAAAATAACTCTACTTTACCTAAATTTTTGAACTATCTCCCTTAATGAGACAAAATAAAACTTGTCTGGAGTATAACTTGAAAAGTAATAATGGCATTTGATTGAAACTTCACATAATGATAGAGGATATTGAGACAAAATGCATTGTTAAAAAATCACAACTCTACTTTAAATTACCTAGTTTTTGAATTATCTCCCTTTATGAGACAAAATAATGGCATTTGATTGAAACTTCACATAATGATAGAGGATATTGAGACAAAGCTGTCAAAAAATCACAACACCACCTTACCTAGTTTTTGAATTATCTCTCTTTATTATACAAAATAAGGCTTGTCCGGAGCATTACTTGAAAAGTATTAATGACATTTCATTGAAACTTCACAAAATGACCGAGACCATCGACGGAAAGTGCAGTGTTAAAGAGCCATAAGTCCACCTGGTTTTTGAATTATCTCCATTTATTATACAAAATAAGGCTTGTCCGGAGCATTACAAGTATTAATGACATTTCATTGAAACTTCACAAAATGATAGAGGCCATAAACTCTACCTTACCTAGTTTTTGAATTATCTCCCTTTATTCAATTTTCATCTTTTTATCATCTTCATTTTTTGGGTTTCTTATACGTTATTCACCATATTGGGACAAACACATGCATCGGGGGCATCATTCGGTTTTACAGATTCCAATTTTTTGCATCGAGTGGTATTAAAATAAAATATTTTACGAGTGGCGTAGCCACGAGTGAAATATGTTTTTGTTTTCAAACCTCGAGAAGATGAAAATAAAAACCATATTCATGCAAACAAACGAGTGAATGAGTTGGGTTTTACGGCGAATCGACACAAAATGGTCATATATCGCCGAGAAGAAGTCATACTGCAAACGCCAACTGTAAAGCATAAACATTTATGTAAAAATGTAAAGCATACCCAACAAGAAATATCTTTAAAAATGATGGTCGGCGAATTGTAATAAGTAGTATTAAATAAAGCGTTTTTGAAACATCTGACCCCACTTAACCTTTTGACCACTTCTAAAAAACCGACCAATGCCAGACAATTTAAAATCCACAGGTTTTAAACCCAATTAAAAGTTTTAAATACATATGATATAGATGAGTTTACAGAATAAAATATATTGTTTGAAAGAAAGAAGATTTACTGATAATATAAATCCTCATTATGTTACAACAAAAAACGGGAGAAAAATGATAAGGGCTACTTGTTCATCTTGTGGAAAAATAAAATCAAAGTTTGTTAAAAGTACAGGGGGTAATTTAGATATTCACAAAGCAATGTTACCTTTATTACCTAAGAAAGGTTTAACACTTCCAGGATATAATTATTGTGGGCCAGGAAATCCCTAGATAATGGACCCCCTGTCAATGAACTGGATGCAGTATGTATGGACCATGATTTTTGCTATGACAGTGGTGTAAAAAAGGGTACATGTGATAAGCAAATGCTTTCCAATTTAAATAAAACTAAATCAAAAACCTTTGGAGAAAAGATTGCAAAACATTTAGTTGTAAAACCAGCTATCAAAACGAAATACACATTTGGTCTTGGACAAAACAAAAATCAAAAACGGGAAAAGGGGGTAGAGTATACCCCGGAAATCACTGTACCAAGCTCCCGCTGGAGCGAGAATTAGCAGAAAAAATTACAAAAAACCAATTAAAAGAAAATTTAGGAAACGAAGAGTGATAGTTAATGATATTGATGATACTTGGTCAGCTGATTTAGTGACATGCAAGCTTTTTCAAAATATAATAAAGGAGTAAAGTACTTGTTAACCGTTATTGATATATTTAGTAAATTGCTTGGGTTTTTCCCATTAAAGAATAAAACTGGAGAATCTGTTACTGAAGCATTTGAAAAAATAATTTTAGAAGGACGATTACCAGTAAATTTATGGTAGATGAAGGAAAAGAATTTTATAATAAAAAGTTTGAATCTTTTTTTGAATAAAAAAGATTAATATGTATATACATTTAATAAAGGAAAGGCTTTTAGTAATAGAAGATTTAATAGAAGTTTAAAAAGAATAATGTGGAAATTATTTTACAGCAAATAATACTTATCTTATTTAAATAATTTGCAGGATAGGTTGTTTAAAATAACAAAAAAAACATTTAGTATAAAAATGACACCAACGAAGCTAGTAAAAACTTAAATAAAGGTACTGTTTACTTTAATTTATATGGTGATTAAAAGATACCAAAGAGTAAAGCAAAATTTAAAATTGGTGATCGAGTTCGCTTAAGTAACTTAAAAGACATTTCGAAAAAGGATTACCACAAACTGGACAGAGGAAATATTTATAATTTAATAAAATTAATAATACAAATCCCAGAACATACACTATTAAAGATTTAAATGATAAAAATAATTCAAGGTTCATTTTATAAACAAGAACTTTTACCTACTACACAAGAAGTTTTTTAGAATAGAAAAAGTTATTGGAACGAGACTATAAGAAAAAACAAGCTTTAGTAAAATGGAAAGGTTACAATGAAAAATTTAATAGTTGGGTACCTTTTTAGTGAATTGAAAGAAATTTATTTAGAAAATATATTATATAAATGAGTAATAAAATCTTATTTCTAATAATAATGGAATAGAAACAATGATCAATTAATCATTCACTTAACTAAACTAGCTGCTGCTTACAGAAAAAGTTATAAATTTTGTGGGAGAGAGTAAGTCCCGGATTATATATTACAAGCAGGTGTTTTTGGTTGTTCAGCTGCATTAGCACTTGTTCCAGCTATTCCTATATTTGTAGCAGTTGCTGGCGTGTTCCATCAGTAATTACCATTATTTACAAACAGACTTAAACTTGACGACAAGAAATTTTTTTTAAAAAAGCACATCATCACAAATAAAAAACAACTAATAACAAAAGCACGGATTGCAGCTTTAGCTTTTCATGACCCTAATGACCCTGGAAAAGTAAAAAAAGAAGAAGATAAACAAGTTATTCAGGATATTTTTTACAATACTATTAGAAATGCAGAAAGAAAAAAATTATTCAACACCTCTTGAAAGCATATGAAGGAATTTAAACTTAACGGATATAAAAGTAAAAAAAGAAAGAGCTGTATTAACTTTAATTAAAGATTTTTTCTATAAGTATATTATATAAATGAGAAAAAATTATATCAGTTAAAGGGTTTAATATAGCTCAGGAAAAATTTAACGTTTTTAGATATTATGAAAGAATATAATCCTAATTTTAATATAATTCCAAAACCAATTTCCCACGAATGGCAAAAATGTTTGGATCCACGTGCAACCGAAGGTTCCAGCTTCGCAAGTTATAATTCTTTATAACCTTTTTGAACTTGCTGCTCAAGACCTTCCAAATATTTATTTCCTTTTCAGCTAACAACTTTAAACAGTCATATAAAAATGTTATCTTCTGCTAAACAGTTTGATGGTGTTTTGTTTTTTGAACGTTGTTATTTAACTAACAGTACGTTTTTACAAAACAACATCCGACAACGGTGGTTTAAATGCCCCCGAGTGGGCCAGTATACAATCTTTTTTTAAAATGATCATATTATAAAACCATACGGAAAAAAACCCAATTGATGGATTTGTTTATGTTAAAACCGACCCAGAAATATGTTTTAAAAGACTTCAAAAAGAAACAGAACGGAAGAAAAAAAGTTGGTTTAGATTATTTAGAAAAACTACACAAATTACACAAAGAATGGTTAAACAGAATGTTTCAAGAAGGTATTAAAATTTTTAACAGTTGATAACAATTTAGAAAAAATGACTTTAAAATCTTATTCAAAAGATATAGATAATATAAACAAATTTCTCAAATCAATATAATTTCATTAGGTGCGTTTTTAAAGATTTTTTTCTATAAGTATATTATATATAGGGGTTTAATAGAAAGGTAGATAGAATGATTATGCCAAAATTATCTAGCACTTTAGGAGAAAATAATGAATCCAGATAAAAATTCATATAAGAAAGTTCTTAAAAGAAGAAATGTTATTAAATCAAAACTTGATCAAATAGTTAGCGATGAATATAAAAATAGTCATTGATAAATTACAAAATGTTATAGATCCTTATCTTTTAAAAAAAAATTTTATTTGAATGGAACTGTGGTTGTCTATTAACTGAAGAAGAAAATGCTGAAAGATTATGTGATTGTCCCAGACCAAATAATATTCGAAACAATCCAAAAAAAGTAATTGTAACCGGGACTGTGTTTACTAATGAAGGAAAAAACTATAAAGCAATTATGCAGGTCTAAAGACCTTGGTATTAATTCGGGGTTAATAAAAATGTGCTGCAAAGGAGAAAACCGAGAAAAAATGTGGAATATCAAAACTAATGGAAAAGATATAAATTTAAATTTTTTTATTTCCTTTTAAAAGATAATTTAAAATTTATTTATTTTATTATTTTTTTAATTATTTTTTTAATCTTTTTTGCTTAACGAATTTTATTTTCTAAATATAATAAAAAGATGGAAATCGAGAGATCTACAAAACAATATTATAAGAAATTTGAAATTAAAATTACATATAGACAAGATCCAAAAAATCAATTATATTTAACTATAAACGATCTTATGAAATACTTAAATCTGAACTTAAAATTTTAAAAGGTATAAAAATAAACGTTGTTTTAAAACTAACTTTTGCAAAAAATGGATAAAACTGATACAATATATAAATCAGGCTTATTTTCAATCAAAGGCTTTAGAAATTATTAACACAAACGAAATAAAAAAATTTTTACATCAAGCTTTTGAGGGAAATAATAAATAAAATTTGGTAATTGGATTTCTGAAGGAAGTGGTTGGAGAATAGGGGTCAGTTGATGCTCATTACATAAATAGATATAAATATAGTCCATTGGCTGCTTCGAGTTTTTTTAGAATTACCAAAACCATTACAACATCCAACGAAAGGATTAATAAATATAAAGAATGATGATAACGAATGTTTTAGAGGGGTGTCATTAGCTTACAAATTTCCTGTTAAAAGAAAACCCTCATAGAGTTTCAAATTATAAAAAAAAATATAAACAATCTTGATTATACTGGAATTAAATTTCTGTTACTTTAAATCAAATACCTAAAATAGAATTTTTAAAATAAAATTTCATTTAATATTTTGGTTATGAGAAAATAGTATTTATCCTTTGTACATATCAAAATATCAATACGAAGAACACTGTGCCCATGTTGCTAATTACTAATGATAAAATAAATGATAAAAAAAATGATAAATAAATAATAAAATAACTGATGATGACTGTAAGCCTCAAAAACTGTAGTCCAACATTATGTTTGGAAAAAAGACTTTAAATTTAGTTTTAATGTTTCAAAAAACAAAATATCAACATAAAAAACACTTCTGAAAAAAGCTGTCTGCAACATTTTACTCAAGAAAGAATGTTAAATGAACATATTCCAAATTGTTTAGCTATTAATGGTCCCCAAGGTGTAAAAATGCCAAAAGAGGGAAGTAAAGTAAAATTTTAAAAAATTATCATAAAGGTTTAGCAGTACCTTTTGTAATTTATGCTGATTTGAATCAATAACTAAAAAGTTTTAACTGCTTTACCATCAACTGAATCTTCATTACTGAACCATTTCAAAATCATATGATTGTGGTTACGGCTATAAAGGGTTGTTTGTTTGTTATGACGAAAATATACTAAACCAACCAGATTTATAGAGGTCCAAATGCAGTTTAAAAGTTATTGAAAAAATGTTTGAGGAAGAGGAATTTTGTAAAGAATATTTAAAGAACATTTTAACAAAGATTTGAGAATGTCTAAAAAAGATGAAAGTGAATTTAAAAACAAAAGTTTTGTCATATCGGTGAAAAAGAATTAAGGAAAAATGAAAATCCTGCCCGGGGATCACTGTCATATAACGGAAAATTCAGGGGGAAAAAGTGCTCACTCAGAATGTAATATTAATTTTAAACTTACACATAATATTCCCTGTTATTTTTCATAATTTAAGAGGTTATGACGGTCATTTTATTATGCAACAAATAGGGAAGTTCAAAAAAGAAATTAATGTTATTCCTAACAATATGGAAAGATATATGGCATTTATGATTTCTGACTTGGTTTTTATTGATTCAGGGGGCCTCCGTGGCCGAGTGGTTAGAGTCGTTGACTTCGAACCATTTGCCCCTCATCGATGTGGGTTCGAAACCTCATTTAGGGCGTAGAATTCTTCACGTGAGGAAGCCCCCCAAAACTGGTTATTGAAGGTCGGTGGTTCTACCCAGGTGCCGCTCGTGATGAAAAGTATGCACGGAGGGGCACCTGGGGTTTTCCTCCCCTTAAAGTTGGAAAGTCCCCATATGACCTAAAATTGTGTCGGTGCGACGTTAAACCCAACAAAATAAATAAATAAATTTATTGATTCATTCCAATTTATGTCTCAATCATTGGATAACCTAGTAAAAAATATTCCAGAATTTAAATACTTATCTCAAGAATTTGATTAAAAAGAATTATTAAAAAACAAAAGGTGTTTATCCATTGATTACATGGATTCATTTAAAAATTCAAAGAGAAACAGAATTACCTTCTAAAGAAGAGTTTTATTCAATTTTAAATGAAAAACATATAGGGACAACGAATATGAACATGCTAAAAATGTTTGGAATAAATTTAAAATTAAAACAATGGGAGAATATCATGATCTATATTTAAAAACTGACGTATTACTTTTAGCTGATGTATTCAAAAATTTTTAGAAACTATGTTTGGAGTACTACAAATTAGATCCTTGTCATTATTTTAGTAGTCCGGGGGTTAGCTTGGGATTGCAATGTTTAAAAAATGACTGGAATTAAGTTAGATTTAATAACTGATATTGATATGTATCTTTTTATTGAAAAGGGACTGAGAGGAGGAATAAGTTATATTTCACAAAATACAGTAAAGCAAACAATAAATATATGAAGGATTATAATCCTAAACTTGACAAACAAATACATTATGTACCTCGACGCCAATAACCTTTACGGTTGGGGTATGTGTCAACCTTTACCCCCTGGGGAAAATTTAAATTTTTTATCCGAAAAAACAATTTAAGAAATTAATTGCAAAAGGTTTAAAAATAACTTTATAGTTGAATGTGATCTTGAATTTTCCAAAGAATTACATAAAACCCACAATGATTATCCTTTAGCTCCTGAAAAAATTAAAATACCAGATCAATGGCTTTCTGACTATAGTAAAAAATATTAAAACAGAATTTGAAATAGGAAAAGTAACGTAAAAAAATTAGTTCCAACTTTAATGAAAAAACAAAATTATGTATTCATTATAAAAATCTTGAAAATATATACACAATTAGGGTTAAAAGTAACAAAAATACATAAAATATTAACTTTTAATGAAAGTCCTTGGTTTTAAAAAAATATATTGATTTTAAACTCAAAAAAGATCTAAGCAATAATTCATTTGAAAAGGACTTTTTTAAGTTAATGAACAATTCTGTATTCGGTAAGACGATGGAGAATTTACGCAAGGGTTAATATTAAATTAACTCATGATGAAAATTTTTATTAAAATACATTAGCCCCAAAACCCTTCATTTGTTAGTTCAACGTGTTTAACAAGAATTTGTTTGGTATTCATAGAATAAAAGAAAGTTTGTTATTAAACAGACCTTGTTTATGTTGGAATGTGCATTCTAGATTTATCAAAATATTTAATGTATGATTTTCATTATAATTACTTTTAAAAAAAGTACGAGGGTAATTGTAAATTTTCTATTCACTGACACTGATTTATTTTGTTATGAAATAAAAACCAAAGATGCATATGAGGATTTTTATAAGGACAACGATTTATTTGATAATAGTGATTACGATAGTAATTCAAATTTTTTTGATAATAATAAAAAAAGTAATTGGAAATTTAAGATGAAGCTGCGGCATTCCCATGGTTTAATTTGTCGGATTAAAAAGTAAAATGTATTCATATTTATTAGAAAACGAAGTTAATATTAAAAAATGTAAAGGGAAATTAAAAAACTTGTTGTTAAGAAAAACAATAGTTCATAAAAATTATAAAGATTTCCCTTTTTTTAATTCAACCCAAAGTAATCACACCTTTAAAAATTATTCGTTCTAATAAACACAATCTTTCCAGTTATGTTATTTAAAAAAAAACATCTTTTCATGTTATGACGATAAAGATATTTCTTGATAATGGTATTGATACATTAGCTTATTCTTAAATTAATTAACTCTTAAATAATAGAACCATTAAATTGTTAACTGAATATTCATAACGTTTAAAGAAAATTTAAAATAAATAAAAATCATTTTTTTAAATTTTATTTGCATAATTAATAGAAAAAGGGTTCATTTTTCTATTATTTTTTGCATTGTAATTTGAAGAATTACATTTTCTTTATTTTTTATTTGTAATTTAGCTTCTCCTTTATCTATTTTATTGCATCAACAAGAATAATTAAAATGCAATTAAAAAATATTGTTACTTTGTACCATTTTGAACTAAACCAGGACTAGCATTTACGTTTTCCATTGAAATAATCCCCCATCGGTATCTTGGGTATAACATGTTTAAAAAAAATGGGGTTTCTTATTAATTGTCTTTTATTTGTCTTTCTATTTTATTTACTTTTTCATTTATATTATTGAAAAATTCCCATTATATTAATTATTCCAGTTAAATAAATGTCCTTATTGGTTAAAATAATTTTATAATAGTTTGTTCATTTACTCTTTGATTATGAATTTTTAGTATTTTTTACAATAAATCATACAACGGTACTTTATCTTGTAACATTTTAATGAAAAATAAACAATAATAACCACAAAGTGTACTTGTTTTGTCTTGATATTGAACATTGTTGTATTTTACATTTGGTATATACTTAAATACTTCTTTCGGCGGAGGAAGTCCAAATGGGTCAAAGTACAAAGTATTAAAGTAACAAACCCAATGTGTTCCAGGACCAACAAAAATCGTCCAAATTTATAAATTTCCCCACTCGTCCTTTTCTTTTAATTTTAAAAAATTTTTTCTACTAAATACACCCCCAAAGTTTTTAATTTTTAATTGTTTTACCCATTGTTCAATTTCAAAGTTTAGATATTGGTTTGTTTTATAAATTTTATTTTTTTTTCTATAGGAATTCGTCGTAAGGGCTCCGTTGTGAATCATCTGTAGACCAAAACCTTGGTTCCTGGGGAATTTATAATTCCACCCTGACCATGTCCTTTACCACTCAACAAAGATGTAAACAAAGGTATCCCCAGACTAGCAGCCAACATACCTAAAAACCCACCGTCTTGTTTTTGTTTTTGTGTTAATTTAATCACTCCAGTCCTACTAGTTTCTTTCTTTGATTAGGTGTAAGATATGGTGATATCATATTTCTCTTATCATTAGCTACTGAAATAATACCATTTTTCCAAATTTTTTTACTAACACCAGTACTGGCCAGCCCAGACAAAGCGCCAATTGCCTGAGGGGCTAATATTTTTGGAGCTATTTTTGCTGCCATTGGAAAAATTGTTTTTCCCAAAAACCAGCCAAAGCTCCTAAAAATCCCCCCATTTTGACCTTGACTGGACATTTGTTTCTTTGAAATTGTAATTTCTAATCCCTTCTTATTTGCAACAGCTTTTTTTAAATTTGATTATTGTGTTTTTGTTAAAGTAAAGGAAAGTTTCATGTAATTGTTCATGTTTTAATCTAAAAGTATGTGGAATTTTATTATTATAAGCTTGTGCTAAATTTTCTTTTGTCCATCTGTAAAGGGTTTAAATTTTTATTCATATAATTTGATGTCATTATATATAAATTATATTTATTTTATTTAAACCCAAAAACAAGTTCATTTCCCAAAAGTATTTATTTCAATGTTTCCTCATTTTAATACAATTGCTAAACACGAATATTGGTTGCTGGTGGAATATTTTAATTTAGCTGTTATTTTATGCTTAGGATCTTCTGTAGTTACTTCCTTTTTATATTCCAAGTTTAAAATGAATAAATCCAAACAAACTTTTAAAATTTGATCGATTTAAGAGACTTCCAGTAGTTTTGTTATTTTGTTTATAATAATAATTATTTCATCATCATATATTTTTGATATACTTGTTATTCTGTTTTTGGATAAAAAAAAAACCATTACCAATTCAAGACGACAGGAGCTCAAAATGCAATTATCATTACCCCGCATTAATTTGAAATGTATCTAATAATGTGGGTTATGTTCTTGTGAATTACTTTTGTCAGGTCGTTGTAAATAAACAAATACATGTTGTGGTTTTGTTACACCAGCCGTTATTCTAAAAGTTATATTTTTTGTTGTGTATCAGTTGATTGCGTCTCATTTCCCGAAGGTATGACCATCTTGCTTTTTTAAATCTTTCAGTAGTAATTAGATCAAACCCAAATTCATTGAAAATTAAACGTGGAACCCCTAGAATTAATTTTGTTACAATTACCCCACCCGGATCAGCAGCATTAGCTCTAAAAATTAATTCATCATCATCTGTCAGCTGCAGTGTTATTTGAATTTGACTTGGAGGTAAAATATTAGTTTCTAAAACCCCGAAAAAATGAATAATTATTTAATGGAATTTTAGCATTTTCTCTTTATTACCCTGGATTAATAACTTCCTAGAAGCAAAACCCGAATTATTATCAGCGCAGCAAAATAGCAGTAGTATCTAAATAATTATTCATTTGTTCAGTTGATTTTGCATAATCTTCAGATAGTTCAACCAAAAATCTTTACATTTATTTACTTTGTATAAATTATTACAATCATAAACAATTTTTCCATTCTGTTTAACCACTAACTGATCAATTAATGAAGTGCATTATTAATTAGAGCAATTTGATCTCCATCACCGTAATTATTACCATTAGCAAGCTTATTTACTTTAAAACTTACTTCAAAATAACCATTACACCAATCAAAATATGAATTCTATCATTAATTGTAAAGTGATATCCGTTTTTTTGTTGTTTAACATTATTTCCAGGACAGAATTAAAGCTGTTTTCTAATTGAATAGGAGTTAATTCATATCTTTCACATATTGTTTTGTTCTAAAATGTATATAAATTTTAATTATTTTATTTTTTATTAAAGTTAAAACTTTAGTTTTTATAAATTAATTGTTAATACGTTTTTGTTGAGCTGAAGTTCCAGATCCTGACAATATTCTATTTATTCTCTATGAATATCCTCCTCATTATCATTATTATTTTTATTATTATTTTATTATTATTTTTACTGTTATTCTTTTCTTGTAATTCCTTGGCAATTAATTACCAACTGCCGGGAGCAAAATTTCTTTTTAATTTTTCAACAAGCTTTGTGCAGCTAAATTTCCAAATTCTGTTCCAACCTTTTTGTTCCACTTTCAGTGCTGCTTTTCCTGCCTGTTTCCCAAAACTTTTTTTCCAGCTGTGCTAATTGAAGATGCGGCTTGAATTGAAAGCAAATTTTGTAAAGTGTCAAAGATACCTGTTCCAAGGACCGCGTCCTCGGAGACCACAGGTATTCCATGTATGATTTCTTTTCCTGTGTGAGCATCAACATAAATAAATATTCCTTTATTTTTGTCATAAACTTTTTTGTAATTATATAAAAAATAAAATTTAATAAAAGTTTTAATTAAAGTTTTAAAAACTTTAGTTTTAATTTAAATTTTTTTTAAATTAGTGTAAAAAATTGTTTCAACCTCATTAAAATTTAAATTTTTCTACCAAATACATCTGTAATATATATTCTAATTGAATTTATAATATATTTATTAATTTCAGGAATATCCAACTCTTTGTGGTTCTTTTGTAAACGGATAAGCTCTTGTTAAATCTGCAGTACTTAAAGCATAGATAATATCACTGAAATTACCATCAACAAGTGAATTATCAATAAGATCACAATGAATATAAATTGTATCCACAGAGTTAGTTATATTTGGTGTTGTAGTTCCCCATTCAGTTTTGTCTAATTTTTTTTCTCAAATCCAAGCAATGTATGAAAATTTGATGTTTCCAAATTTAACTTAAAATTATCTGTAATTGAAATCAAAAATCTTATAACTACTTAAATCAAATTCCAAAACTTTTTGGAGCAATTTCTGATTTATCAAATTCATAATCACCATTACTTATTAATGTTTCCCTAAATAATTATTAATATCTGTGTAACTGTAAGAAAACCATTTGTAAATATAATATCTTTCCAATCCTTACCATTATGAGAACGAATTCTTTTATTGTCATATTCATCATAATATTATGCAAGAATAGGTCATAGTGTTAATGCTTAATACCAAAAACAACATATGTTTTATTTTTATCTAAAATTAAAGAACGACTAAATCTGATTGTAAAAACACTCGGTTTATTTTTATTATCTTTAACTGTTTCAGAACTTAATACTATTTTTTTTTCCATTTTTATATTCAAAAAAAATAATTTTTATATAATTTTTTTGGGTTTCCGGTAAGAGTAATTCATTTTTAATATTTTCATAAAATTATTCAAATCCCTTTAAATTTTTATTCTTCATTTTATTCCAGCTTTAATTTGAACCAAAATTTAACTCAAGCTTTAACCAATTTTTTGGAAAACAGGAAACGAAAACCCTTGTCCCCTAATTAACTTTTTTTAAATTTCTAGATCTTTTATTGATAGGTAATCCTGATTTTCGTTAATTTTTGAATATTTTTTTTTAATAAATGAATATTATTGGGGGGGGTTTTACTTTTATTTAAACAAACAATTTAAAACATCATCTCTTTGTGTTAATTACTTTTTTTCCAGTTATTTTTATCCTTAGCAATTAATTTGTTTTTACCCTAAAGTTTTATTTAAGTTTTAAAAAAAAAATTACCATATTGTCCTTTGGTGAAACTTTATATGGGTTATATTCTTATTCCCTTTTCCCCAAAAACCCCTGAGCTTAATCTTTTTTTTAAACGTTCACCCCTATCTTTTAAAATTTTTTTTTTTTTTTTAAATCCAAACATACTCCCTAAACCATAGGTTTTTCATCTGAAAAAAAAATTTTTTTTATTGGTTTTTTTTAAATGTTTTTTTTATTTACGAGTACATTTCTTTAATTTTTTGGTAACCCTTTTTTTGTTTTATCCAAACACTTTATCTTTTTTATTATAACCTGAAAATACGGGAAAAATTCCCCAATCTGATAAACATTTTTTCAAATTTACATCTAAATTGCCTAAAATTTCTTTTTTTAAAATCTTCAAAAAATTCCTATGTTTCAAACTATCATTTCATCATCCAAACCCAAAATTTTTTTTCCCGGGGGAAAAAAACGTTTTGGTTTTTGGGAAAAAAGCTGTGGAAAACCCTGAATTTTGTATTTTTCTTTATACCTAGTAAATCAAATTGTTTTTTTTTCCGGTAATGCTTTTACCTGACTTATAATTGTTTTTTTTGACTTTTTTTTTTTCAGAAAAGGGGTTTAAAATTTTCATGTACAATCCGTTTTTTTTTTCCTTATTTTTTCCTTCTTATTCTTCTTAAGACTCTCATCTTTTTCCGACAATTTTTTTCTTTTTTTATTTCATTAAGTTTTGATTGCATTTATATAAAAATGTAAGAAATTTAAAAAGTTTTAAAAATTGTAAAATTTTAAAAAAAGTAAAATAAGTAATTTTATATAAATGGAAATTAAAAAATTTAGATCAAAAGTGATAAATCAATAACTTTAAACAATTTAAACAATATTTTTATGCCAGTTCATGTTTTTAAAGTTAAAAAGTGGATCTTCTGGGTCGGAAAAACAATACTTTAAAGCATTACTTTGAAACCTCTTATAATATGATAAATTAACTTTATCTAAAAACCTTTGAAAAATTAAATATCAAGATTTTTTTAACAAATTAAACCAAATTGCAAAAAAAATAAAGTAGATCCCAAAGAAATACTTTAATATTCGCTGTCCAACCAAATTTACCTTTTAGAACTTTAATCAAAAAAAAAAAGTAGTAATATTGAGATTTGTATGTAAGATAAAAAGCAAAATGAAATAACAAAATACTTTAAATTTAAAAGGGCGTCACAAAAAAAAGTTTTTTGGTTTTTTTTTGTCAGCTTCCCATAAAACACCCAAAAAATATTCGAATTAAATGTTCACATTTTATTTTTTAAATTTTTAAACCGGTTTAAAAAGAAAAGAAAGATTTTAATGAACAAAATAAGATCGTGATTCTTTACTAATGCAACAAATCAAAAATATGATTCTTATATATTGACAAACCAAGGAAGTTTTTAAGAAAAAACTATACTGGTAATATATAATGGAGTTTTTAAATGATGTAAAACAAATAAGTAACTGACAGTATAAGTAAAGTAAACTTGATAATTGATTTAAGTGATTAGCTACTAAAAAACAATACACAAAGCTTAGAAGGACATGGAATCATATCTTATAGAAATAAGGAACTTGATACCACAATAACAAGCATTAGATATGGGAGGTAATAAAATAATCAACCTAGGAAATCCAGATAAATCCACCGATTAGTTCCAAGACGGTTTTTGTATAGAAAAATTCAAAGTGTAATAGATGACTATAAACTTGAAGATGTCAAAAGTATAAAACAAACACTAGAAGCAGAAGTAAAGAATATTTGAAGACTTAACAAAAGATTTTAAAAAGAATTCAATATTAATAGTTGAATTACAAGGTAAAACTTGAAGAAGAAATGAAAGCTATGGTGATTCATTAAAGAACTTGAAGAGAAATCTGATTTGACAGATACAACATAAAGAATATTTCGAGTATAATTTAAACATTTTTATTCACCCAAATTCAAGTATTAAAAGATAGTATGATTAAACATGAAAACTAAAAGACAAGATATTGAAGCTGAGAAAAAGTTACAAAATATGTATCCAGATAGAAATCCAAACAGAAATAAATAAAACTAAAATAACTGAAACTGCTAAATAAGCATAAAGATTTTTTTGAATTAATTTACAAAAACCTTGCAGAATATAAATCTGAATTGGAAAAGGCAGGCATCACAAAGAAGGTGATGATCATGAAACATCCTTAGAAGGATTTTAAAAAAGAGCTCAAATTTTTTTTTTTTTTCCTAAAATAGATGACTTAAAAAACAAATTCGAAATGGATTATATTGTTGACAACCATCAAATTTAAAGTATGCAGACTTAATAATATTACAAAAAAAATTACAAAAAGATATGACGCATGCTTTAATGCCAAAGCTGAAGAAACAAAAAATGAACGGACTTTGTAGTTGAAAAATCAGTTAAAAAGGAGAGTTAATTACTGCTACGACAGCTAAAGCAATAACACATAATTTTAAAAATGATCAGCTAGAAAATTTGAGAAACAACTTGTAAACATGATTAATAATTTGATGCACGTCACAATATAACGTACGAAGATTAAGTAAACTTAAAGTTTTATACAAAAAGAATATTAATGAATTTAATGAATTAATTTAATGATAAAATTAAAAAAAATAATAAATGATTTGGACTCTGTAATTGAAAATCAGCTAAACAAGGAGAATCAATCACTGCTAATACCCAAATAATTACTGCTAATACTAAAGCAATAAACCACTAATGTCGGAGAAATTACCACTAATGCTGAAGAAATTACAAAAAGTAAAAAATGTTTTCTTAAACAAGAAACGGCAATTAGCTAGAACAAAGAATACTGTTGACAATCCTATCTGCTTCTGAAGTTGCCACAACAAAACGACTGATGATTTACTGAAATAATTCTTCAACTTTAAAAAAAGGACAAAAAAATAAAAAAGGCTAGAGGAAGTGGGACATGAAGTGTTTCTCCTGTAATACTCTAATAACATCTCTTTATGATAACATCTAAATGAAAAAGTAATTTTAACCGTGGTGTGCCTGGATATATCAACATATAAAATATTGACCGGTCTGAACTATTTAAATGCATTTAATTAAAACCTGGAATATTCTAGATTATAAAGATTTTTATAAACACAAACCAAGAATATAAATTTATTGCACAAGATGTGCTTTTGAGTGGTGTGTTTAAAGTTAAAAAATCGGAATGTATATAATAGATATTAAGATTTTTATTAACGTTGACCAGGCCCCTAGATGAACCAAATAAACCGCTTAAAGCCCCAATATTCACATTTTATATTTAGGCGGTGGAATGTTTGAATCTCATAAATTCTTGGTATGTTGATTATTAGATAAATGGAAATATTAACAGCTGAGGACTTTGACACTGATCGTTAATATACTATGTATAAGAAAAAAAATAAATTTACTAAAACGAGGGACAGTGATTGACATCATCCTTAAGACGATTGCAGCCCAATCTACAGAATAACATTGGCGGATTGTTTACATCAAATTCTATAATCGGATGAACCAAAGGACAGTGATTGATATATATACCTGGGGTTAAGTATAACAACATAAATATCAAGACCAAACAAACACATTTTTGTGTTATTATTGTTATTTTTCATTAAAATGTTACAAAATGGGTATAAAATTTATGATTTATGGTATAAAACACTGAGAGTAAACAATGTAAAACATAGAACAAACAATTAAAATTATTTTAATAAAAAGGGTTAAAAATGTATCAAAACCATAATATTCTTTACTACTATCAAAAATGCCCCCATAAACGTTCTATTCCATACTACTCCCAAAAGCGTATATTCAAACCATGCTATGATATGGCATACTCCTACGGTTGAGTGATTTCAACAACATCAAAATATCATAACATTAAAGCCATGTCGTGTAGATTAGGTATAATTCTATGTTGAGTAATTCTTCACAACATGAAAGTATTATAGATATTCACTCATGCGTATGAGGTAAGCATACTCCTAACGGTTGAGTGATTCTAACAACATAAATAGTATGATACTCAACCATGCGTAGAGTATGCATACTCTTACGGGGGGGGGGACGGTTTGAGTGATTCTAACAACCATGAAAGTAATTATGATATTCAACCATGCTACGTTAACATTCTTTTCTTGAGTCGTCCGAGATATATTTTGTGTTAAACGTTTCGTTGTCCTTGAAGAATGTCTGGGGATGTTTTCACGTTGTAATTTCCCTGCTAATAATATCTTTGTAGAATTCTGAATACCTTATAAAATAAACAAATAACATTAAAAACCCATATGCCAACAACTTATTCTATCAACGATAAATAGTAAAATAGTAAAAACCTGGTAAAGAGTTAAACATAAAATTATTTTCTAAGCTTGTTAAAAAAACCGCCTCGTAAGCCTAGTGTGAGCGTCGCGTCAAGTGCGGGAGGTCGTGGTTCATCCCCGGCCGAGTCAACCAAAGACGTTAACAAATGGCACAAGCACTTCTTCACTTATTTGGCGCTCAGCATTATGGGGATAGTGCTGGGACTGGTGGGGTATCATGCCACGTGTCAACGGCGATATTCCAGTGAGGCAGCAAAATAAAGTTGGCATTGTGCTCACTGCTACAAGCAACACCGGGGCGTTTATATACTGGAAAATTATTGAAAAAGACGTTAAACCCGAACACACACATAAGCTTGTTTAACAAATAAAAAAATAATAAATAAAACTACATTTCAGTTGTTTAAATTCCACTTTTTTCGTTATAATACTTAAAACAGTAATGAATGTAAGGGGGAACCCTTCAATGATCCCACGGGAGTGAAATTCCATAAAAAGGGCGGCTTTATTGGCCCCCAGATAAAAAAAAGGGTTTTGGGGGTCCCAAAACCCTACGTAAATTTTGAAAAAAATACTTGTTTTAAAATAAAGAGCCCCCCTTTTTGGTTTAAATTTTTAAGGGGAAAATTTGGTCAGAAAATTTGCTTCCTTTAAACCCTAGGTCAAAATTTTAAAACACTGTTATGGTGTTTTTTTCTCAGGTGAGGACCTGGGGCCATCTTGGCCCTCTTGTTGGTTTTTTTCATGCCAGGGCCTTTTTTGTTTCCTTTACGTGTGAAAAGGTTTCCCTGGGGGGGATTATTTTTTTTACACTGTCCCGTGTCTTAACATGGGGGGGGAAGAGTGGGGTTTGGGATGGCCCCAAAAACCCGGGTTTTTTAACCCCCCCACTAAACCGTTCCAAGGGGGTGCCCCACTTTTTTCCCTTTTTCCTGAGGGTTTTGGGTTTTTTGTTTTGGTTTTGGGGTGTTGTTCCTTTGTTTTTTTTCGTTTTTTTCCTAATGTGTTGGCTGTTTTACTAATGATAGACACAATGTCTTTTATCAAAAAAGTCAGGGGGAAAAAATAAAAAACGCCCCGCCCGGGATAGAACCGCTCCCCCCGGATCCTTAGACCAACGTTTCACCTATTGAGTAAGGGGGGCGGAAGGGGGAATTATTTTTTATACATGCTTTCTAGGGGACTGACATCGAAAAACCCTATTTTTATCATGAGAAATGCACATTTCATGCCCATTTATTCGTTCTTTTCTCATATTTTTAAAAAAAAAGGGGACATTTTAAATACCCCCAGAGTATGAATAAATATTTGAACACACGTTTGGTGTTCTAAAAGCAAATCCCAAGGGAGTTTTTCTTTCAGTATCAACATAAAAATTTGTTTTTTTTTAAATTTTTGTTCAAGTACATTAATCAAAAGAGTTTAATTGTAAATCTTTTTCTCAGCCCAATTTTGTTTGGAAACCAACGCCCAAGAAAAAAAACAACCGTGTTACCTTCACCATCTGAACTGAATGCAGCACGGCGTAAAAAAAAAGGGGAAAAATGAAAACCTTTAGAAAAGTAGGAAAAAATTTTAAAGAGTAAACCCTTCAGCCCAAAATTTTACGGGAAAAATTATCTTTCTCATCCCTTAGTAATTTTGAAATTTCAAATAGTTTGGGTTCTTGCGGGAACTTCTGCAACTTCATCAAACTTGTATTGCAGAAAAAAATTTTCCCCAAAGAGTAATTTAGTTTGTTGTTTTTTTTTGACGTTGTTAAGGGTACACCCAAACCCCCAAATCCAAAAAGGGCATATTCTAAAGAATGAAATTTTTCAAAATTTTGGATGTATGTATCGTCGGGTTTTTAACGAAAGCAAAGGTCTTGGGGCAGGGGTTTTGGGATGAAAATATTGCATTTGTACAAAAAAACCAACATAACGCATAAATCCTCAACAACGAGTTTTAATTTTTGGGGCATTTTTCCATCTTTAAACACTTTGAGTTCGGGGGGAAAGGGTTTTTGACTTTTTCCTAGAAAAATCCCAAACCGGGCTTTAATTTGTAAAAGCTAGGGACTTTTTAAACGTCGACGGTAAAAACTTGCCCCAAATTTTAAGCAAGACATTGGGGGAATAAAGCCCTCTTTTTTTCTAAAATAATCAGAACCCTTTAGAGGCACCCAAAGGGCGAAATAAAAGAAGTTGAGTATGGGAAATAACAAAAGAAAAAAAAGGGTTTAAACAAAAATTTAAGATAAAAAAAGGAAAGGGGTTTGTACTTCAGGGGTATAATTCAAATTTATCTCCAAATAGATTTGAAAGATTTGAGAAAATTTATACTTAAAGGGGGAAAGCTTTTCGACAGCTCTTTTTTTGGGGAAATAGTTTCTCTTTTTTCATTTTAATGTCGCATAAATAAAACCCTTACGTTTTCCGGGGGTTTTTTAAAACAGAATATAAACCCTTTTTGGGTGCTTATCCCCCCGTTAAAAAGTAATGAAATATTCTAAAAAAACCATTTACTTGCACAAGGGGGCCCCAACCCACGCCATTTTTCGTATAGCACACGTCGAAAATTTATTGAAAATTTTCCTTTATTTTTGGGGGTTTTTTTTAAAATCGACACAAAACATCGGGCCCAGACTTCGTAAATACTTTTTCAAACACTTCCCCCAAAATTTCCCAAAGGTGTACGATATTTTGACTTTTATCCGAAAAAAAACTTTTAGCGAAGGGGTTTAAAAAAAGTTTAAAGAATGTCGACCACGTTTTTGTAACGAGAAAAAAACATTTAAATTTTCCGTTTCAACGCTTTTTTTTTTTAAAATTTTACTATATAAATTTTCATATGGAAAGAGGTAAAATTGATATTTCAACCCGGGGCAAAATTTCCCACCCGAGGCAAAAACCGAGGGGTGACTTTCTGTTTCGAGGGTTGACAATATAAATGTCACACAGGGTGCAGGGTTTTTTTATTTTATTATACCAAAAAAAAATAAACAAACTCCCAAAAAAATTAAAAAATTTTTTTAATTTTTTTTATGTTTTTTTTTTTGACAGTCGTCGAATCCCCCTTTGTACAAAATAAATAGGGACGTCACTGAAAAATATGTGTAAAGGGGGGGGTTTAAATTTTATATTTGGCTAAAACTGAAGCGGGTTTTTTCCCCTTAATGACTTTTAAAAAATATCAGCGCGGTCACATGACCTGACATTTACTTTGGGTTTGGGCCCCACGTGCCCAAAAAGGGTTGAAAATTTTTTGATAGCCCAGAATACTTTTTCCCTCGGGTAATGGGATTTTTCACTGTGGGACAAAAGTGGGGGTTTTTTTTTTAATATTATTTTTTAACGGTTATGTCCCAATACGGGTTTAATTTGGAGGATTCCCCAGATAAAAAAAAACCTTTTGGGGGGACGAGCCGTTTTAGGCGAGTCCAATTTGGTTTTCCCCAGCGGGGTACAAGCCCAAATATATCTCTTTTGTACATTTTAATGTAAAAAACCCTTTTAAAAACTATATCTTTTTTATTTTATTTTAAAATTTAAAAAATTCGCGAATTGTATTTTCGCCTTTTCTGTTTTAAAACCCGCATAACAAAAGCTGTAGCACCTCTTCCCCGTTTAAACTTTCGGAACTTTTTCACGCTTTTCGGGCTTTATCGTATTTTTAAAACATGGGGCTTTTTTGAACCGTCCAAATAGGGAAAAAATACGGGTGTTTGTACCCCCATGGGGGGCCAATAAGGTAATATATTGAAATGGCCCACGTGGGGCAAATGAACGTTTACGTTTGGGAAAAGGGTTTAAAATGGGAAAACAGAATAAAAAGGGAAATTCAGAAACTTTTCCCTGAATCTAGCGATTTCCCCCGGGGGATTTTTTGCTACCGAAACTTTTTTTTGGGCCCAGCCTGTGACAGATGAACGAGTAAAAAAATCTTGTTTTCCCGGGTTGCTTATACTTTATAATTTTAAGTTTTTTTAAAAATTGACCCCCTTTTGGGAAAAAATTTAATGTTTTAACAAAAACAAATACGACAGACCTGACTAAACCCGAGACTTTTTTAGAAGTCCTTTAAATATTCGAAAAGTATTTGTAAGTATTCCATTTTAAATTTACAATTTTAGGGATTTAAAACCCCCTTTTTACCCCCTGCCCAAACCTAGACGGGAAATTTATTATTAACCCTGTTCCTCAACAATAAACCTTCCAACGCCCCGGAAAATTTTATTAAAAAAATTTCTGAAAAACGGGGGCATTTTAAACACTTTTCTGAAATTTTTCCAGTACAAATTTGCAAACATCTTTTTCAAGAAATTTTTTTCAAACAATTACGGGGTTTTTTAAAAAACAAATTTTTCACGGGTTTCAGCTTTTTGATATTTTGTATCGGTAAATTCATTTTTTTTCTCTCACAAAAAAATTTTGGCCGATTTTTCTTAAATATGGCCCCTCGGGGTAATCCCAAACATGTCACTGCAAAATTTCCCGTATGCTTTTACTTGGAAAAAAATTAAAACCCAACACTTATTGCTAAAACCCAATTACTTAAGAAATCCCTGTAAAAAATTTGCGGGGAAAATCATTTAAAATTCCTTCTTTTAAATAAAATAATCGGGGACCCGATTTGATAAAAAAACACCCGGGAAGGGGGTAGTTTAACCACCGTTTTAATCCCAATAGAGGGAAACCTTTAAAAACCGGGGTTTTTTCGAACCTCTATATCCCTCGTTTTGGGCTTTACCAGGTTTTTAAGCACGGGAAAGGGCCAATGGGGGGTAAAATGCCCTAAAGGGGGAGGGGTGGGGTTCCGGGGGGACTTTTACAGTAAGGCTGTAACTAATATCTTTGCCCTTAATTAAAAATTTTTTATAAAAACTATTATTATTTTTATTAAAAACGCCATTGAAAACTTTTATAAAAATATGCGATTAATCAAATTATTCAGTTTCAGTTTTATGTTTCCCTAAAAAAATTTTTGGGAAATTTTCCTACATACTGCGTTTACGTCACATTTTTAATTTAAACGCCCTTGAACGTATATTTCATATAAAAAGGGCGCTCAAAAAAAATTTTGGTATAAAAATAATATAAAATTATTTTTAATATTATTCCCATCCAAATTTTAAAACCCAAAACAAATACCAGGTTCCCGTCCCACTTTCAGTGCCCCTTTTGACCAAGAGGAAAAATCAATTGCAGAACGCACCATAAAACCCCCTTGGTATCTCCGTAAATTAAAAGGGGTTCAAAAGTTTTTGACCACGGGCACCAAAACCAGAAAGAAAAGCCTTGTACATTTTATACCCTACCCAAATAAAACCCATGGCAAAGGGGGGAAAAATATACAAACCCAATTTCATTCGCGCATTTCATACCTAAAACGAAAAGTTGGGGTTAAATGTTTTTAAACTAGGGAAAATTTAAAACAAGGGGGTAAGTTATTTTCCATTGTGACCGGTAACGTTTTTTAAAAAACATTTCTTATTTAGAGAACCACCTTAATTTACATTTTTTTAAACGTTGCAGAAAAAATTGGGGTTTAAACTTCGCGTTGAATTTCCGGTCAAGATACAAAAAAATCTCACGGGTTGATGTGAAAATGGTCAGTCGCCTTTTAAACTACACTTGTATGCAAAAATTTTTGGGGAAAATATGCAGAAAAAGGTACAATAAAATTTAAAATAAACGTACAGATGAAAAAAACCAAGGTATGACTTAAATTCAAAATCATTTCTAAAATGATTTCTTTCATCTTTTCGAATTTTTTGTAAAGTAATTAATATTTTGCATTCGGGTTTTGTTTTTTTTCCCCTTTTTCCCTAACGGTGCACATGCTGGACCCTAGCCCGGATGTTCATTGGGAAGTTCAAAAACAAAATTTTTTTCTGCAACGTTCAAAGCATTAAAAAATGTGGGTAAACTCTGCAAATTAAATATTGAGACAATGTGATTGGCGCACGATGGAAGATAAATTTTCGGTTTTTCAAATGCTTGGTACCCATTTACCCAACTGCGCGGGGTTTTTTTTTTTGGTGAGAAATGTACGATTTAAATTTTTAGTGCCCCTTTCCCCTTCCCTGACCATGGTTTTTTATAGTTTACCAGGGGGAAAACATGTACAAAAGCATTTTTCTTTCTGTTCTGGGCCCCGTGGGTTTTACCCCTGGGTGATTTAAAAAAAACAACGTACATGACCCTGTGATTCCATTAATTTGTAAATTTAAAAAACCCCTTGTTAAATATAGTCTGTTTCAAAAATTATAGTTTTCCCCCTTTCCCCCTGACCAAAAACTCCCAAAAAAAAAAATGTAATCATAAAAGATGGGATTGTTTTTCATGTAGGACTCGGATGGGGGGCGGGGGCCCCAGAACTGAAAATATTTTTGCTTGCTTTTGGGTGTGCCCCACCCCCCAAAAACTGTTTCCCAAACGGTGAAAAAGTAAACTATTTTTTTAACAATTTTTTAAAAAAAAATTAATAACTCATGTCACGTACCAATGTATTTATTTAGAGCATCTTTCGCTCCCTTAAAACAAGTAATATGATTTGAGATGAAAAAAAAGGGGTCTTTTTTTTACAAATTTTTAAAATAAAAATATATTCCCAAAAAAATAATTTTAAAAACTTTCCGGGGGTAAAAAGATATGAAATTTGCAATGAAAGGCCCGTTTTCCCCCCAACCGGGAAATTTAAAATTTTTTTTTTATTTTGGGGGTTTTTCGGCGCACCCAAAAACAGTATAAAATTATATGGCCCAAAAAAAGGGGCAAAAATTTCGGGTTTTTACCTTCATTAAAATCGAAAAAAAAACATGAGGTATGGGAAACAAAATTTGCAACCCCGCCCGGAATCACAGAGTTACAGCAAAAACCCAAATGGTTAAAAAAACCCCATTTGTCGCCCCCTTACGAAAATGCAAGGGAAAACCGTGGTTTCCCCCAATTTTTTTTATACCCCCCCCCCCGATCGTCCCAGAACCACAAAGGGGGGTGGGAAATTTAAAAGAAAAAGTGAATTTTTCAATAGGGAAAAATTTTATTATTTTAAAAAATGGGCCAAAAATTTACTGGAAACAAAGTGCGGCCCCTCATGGGGGGTTTTCCGCATACTGGGGGGCGTGATCCGATCTTCTTTGGGGAAAAAGGGCCCTTTTTTTTTGGTTTTTTTATTTTGGGAAAAATTTTTTGGGTTTTTTTTTGGTTTTAAAACTTTAAAAAATGTTTTAAAAATATCTAGAAAAATTTTCCAATTTGGTTTTTTAATTTATTTTTATTAAAGGGAGTTCTGTCCGGGTTTGGGTTTAAATCGAAAGTAATGGCGGGGAAACATTCATCCCAAAAATAAAGGGCCCGGGTCGGCATTTGGGAAAAAGGAAAACATTTTATTTTTGGGAACCCTAGTAAAAATATGGAAAAAATGAATCGTCACACTTCCTATAGATAAAATACGGGTAAAAAAACATTTGACGTTTAAAAATCAGCTTTAAATGGCACATAAACTTTTAATCATTGGCAAAATACTCAAAAAACCCCAAAATTGACCTATATACTATTTCCTTTTTTTCAAAGATCATGTGGGGGTAAATTTCCTTCATCAAAAGCAAAATTAAAAAAAATTTTATTTTCGAAAATCGGGAAAGTGATTCCCTTTCAAGGGAAACTTGCAAACCTGATCCCTTTAAACTGTTAGCGCAACGTAAAAGGGGCATGTATGGGTTATGTAACCCAAAAAGAAATTTTTTAAAGTCTTTCCCCTCGATGAGTTCAAGAATTTCCCCTTACGGTCACCCCCTCTTATACCCGGGGGACACCGGGTTATCTTTTGTTAATCCTTTTCCCCGTGACCAAGGTTTCTGTAGGGAGGAATTTTTTTGGGGGGGAGTGGACAGTCCAAAAAATGCATAAATTGTGTACACGGTGTTTCCCGGTTTTTTGTTGCATTTAATTTTTAAAAACCGGCACTGGGTTTGGGGACCATCTTCACGACATACCACCCCGACTATGAGCAATTGAAGATTTTTGGCGGGAAAGGGAAAGGGGTTTTTAAACAAATTTTAAATAAATTTTTCTCGGGGCCTCACCCAAAAATACGGGTTTGGGCCTACCAGTATTTGGAATCGGCACAGGAATATACTGTCTCCCTTTCCCTACAAGTAAGCGAAAAATTTTACCTTCGGGAAAGAGATATTTTCACTTTTTTTTTAGGGGTTTTTCTACACTACCTTTGGGGAGCCATTAAAATCCTCCCCTTTCCCTTTTTTCCACTCATCAAAAGCAGTCCCTTTACGTTTGACCCCCTGGCCCTAAAAAAGCGTCGGGGGACGACAATAATCTTTGCCCCGTATTACTTGTGTTTGAAAAAAAGTAAATTCCTGAAACCCTTTGGGAAAAAGAAATGTATTCTTTCAGACTCGCACATCATTTTCCCTTGGGGAGATTCTTCCCCAAAACCCCCGCCTTTTTCAGGGGGCCTTTTGTTTCCCAAATGATATCTTTTTTTTACAAAACCTCATTTGGGTTTCTTTTAGGCTTTTTTTAAAAAATTTAAAAACAACTCTTTGTATGCAATGTCTTTATCGTTTTTAGAGTATTACCTTTTGGGGGGCCCTTAAAAAAGCCCAAAAGGGACGCATCAAGGTTTTTGCTTCAGTCCAATTTTTTTTTCATTTTATCATCAAAATTTTCGCACATTGGTTTATGGCCTTTCTTAAAGTTGGGTAATCTAACCTTGTTTAAAAAAATCATAAAAAAAAACTGGGGAGTCCGACCGTTTTCTAAATGAATGAAAAAAACGGGGAAATTTTTCTCATTCTCGCTATTATTTCTTTTTTTACTTCATTCCGTTTACCTTTTGAAAAAGGGGCGGGGGCCAATGGGTGAAGGGTTCCGAAACTTTGCCATTTCGTATGAAAAGAAACCCAAATTCCTTTTAAAACCTTTTTTTGCTCGACTTTTAAAGAATAGGGTAGCGCTATTTGGGCTCGCTCGGCATGGCGTCCCCCTTTTTGGGTTTAAATTTTTGATGAAGCTGGTATCGGGCTGGACGCAAGGACAAGACTTCTACCTTATTGACATCTGTTCGCTTTTTTTTTTAAGTAAAATTCTAATGTAGTGGGTTTTATGCCCATAAAAAGTCCCAAATTCCTCGCACCCAACCAAAATTAGTGGTAAATTTTCAAGTAATTCATGCTAAATTTTTAGTATCTGTCCTAAATCACAGGGGAAAACTATGCGAAATTTTTTCGCACAATGAGAGGGTGCAATGGAGTTTGGGGCACAATTGGGCTACGCATTCGAAAGGGGGAACGGGATATGTTTTAAACCCTTTGGACAAATAAAATGTGTGACTGGTTTTTAAAAAAAACGCTACTTTTTTCCCTCCCCCGGGTTTAGTAATATATTTAAACCGCCGCGTTCAGGTTTAGAGTCGGGCCTTTAATTAGGGAAAAGGGTAATTTTTAACTTTTAAAAATTATTTTTAAAGTCAAAGGATTTTTATGGCCACTTTTTAATGACAAAATTTCGAGGTTTAGTTGCTCAAAACAAGGGTGACTTACAAATTTTTAGTGTTTTTTCTCAGAAAAGGGAAAATAAAGCATTTCTTTTTTATTTTAAGGACTCCCAAAACGCCCCAAATTTCTTTGGTGAATTTTTAAAAAGAAAAAACGGTACTGTATTTAAAGCTTTTATTATTTTCCCTTTTGTTATCCCAGTGCCCAATTAAACATAAAGGCAAAAAGGGGTTTCTTGAAAAAACAAAATAGCGTTACTATCAAAACAGCGGCAAGGAGGAGCTCGTGTTATTTTTTTTAGAGGTTTGAAAAACATCTCCGTCAAGAGTGAGTGGGGAGTTGGGTTTTACCGCGAATCGGGCACAAAGTGGGCATATATCGCAAAGGAAAGTCAGATTGCAAAAATCAACGGAAACTAAACATTGGGTGTAAAAAAGTAAAGCCCAAAAAAACTAAAAACATCCCTGTAAAATTAAAAAACACTATAATAATGGAAAAAAAAATCAAAAAAACCTTTAAAATGTAAAAAATTTTCTTTAAAAAAAGTAAATTTTAAAAAAAATTTTTACGTGTTGTTAAAATACACTTTCAAAAAAATAATATTGAAGATGAAATAAAAATAAAAGTTTAAAATCTTTTGGGTTATTCCTATCTGCATTAAAAAAGATAAAATATTCCGACTGAAACGTTGTCAAATAACTCTTTAAAAGTTTGAACGTCATAATATGTACTGCGTTGTGTGTAGCAGAATTTTTATTAAAGACTTAAAGGCGTACGTATTTGCCCATTGCCTTTGAAATGCTGAAATATTGTTTATGTTTATAGGCGGATTTTTCCGAGAATATCAAATTAATTCCTAGTGAATGCAAATGTACACTGATATGGAATTGTTTTACCAATCGGCCTTTATCTGTCTGCCTCATACGGGACGACAAAATCGCAGATTAACTGTGCGGAAAGGGTTGCAAAATAAAACTATTCTTTTGTAATACCCGGGAAAGGAAGCCCCCACCGACAGCAAAATTGCAAAAAAGAACCATCTTGGTAATATTAAGTATAAACTATGATACTCATTTAATATTATGTATTCATGTCTGGAAAAAAAAATTTTCTTTACTGATAAACCCAACTAATAAAAGTAATCAAATGTAATAGTTAAATATGTCCATATTTAGCTGCCAAGTTCTATTTATGATGTACTGAAGGCTTTATCAAAGGATACTTGAGGAAATATTGCCGAGTTGATCAGTACTACGTATATTTAATTATCATCTTTTATACTGCTAAACGTGTTTTTCCCATTGATGCTGTATTACGCTGCTCTGTGTGGGTTAAATCACAGAATGAAAATTAAATAATTACATTCGCGTTTTCTTTAAAATAAATATACATTTAAACAACAAAAGATTTTATTATGTAAACCATTTTCTAACCTATTCACAACAAAGCAAATAAAGAAAAACTAAATGCATATGATGAAAAAATTTGTGCTTTAAACTTTCTACTGGAAATTGTGCTAAAGGTAGTTCTGCCCGTTTGGATCATTTTTTTTTCTACAAAAGTAGAATTTGTAGACTTTTCAAAACGTCAGAATTTTCTAAAAAATAGGGAAATGAAAAAGATAGGGTCGGTGCTTGTTTCGTTTTTGCTAGATGATTTGAAAAATTTGGACCCCCCGTAAGTTTTATAACGGAATCTACTGGAAAATTACATTTGATGACATTTTCGCGAATACATTTTGTTTCAATCTACAATGTAGATGTTAATGTAACTTCTCTATAGACTAACATATGGTTTAAAACACGGTGAAATAAAATCTATATGTCGTGTGCTTGCTTTTGAGATATTTTACCATGATTAAAGAGATTCGCACATTTCATGCTGATTTTGAGACATATTTACAATTATTTCAAGTGTCAAAACTTTTTTATACCATAATTTATCTCTACAAAGATAGTAACATTGTCGTTTTAATAATTTTACTCACATGTTGCAGTTTACTTCTGGTTATCAAACACAAACATGCAGACTACCTTACCGCTGAGAAAACACACTGACGTAAATTAAAAAATTTGAAAGTGTAAAATGTTCAAAACACTTGACTATTCTCACCACAAAAAATACTTTGAAAGCTCATGAACTGCTTGCGATGATATATCCAATTGTAACATTTGTGCAAAGGAATTAACTATAATTATGTATGAGTATCTTAAAATGTTTTTAAATATTTTTACATTTGAAAGAAATACTAAAAATACCATAACTATTGAACCTTTTCTTTGTTAGATTTGTTGTTCATATATAAAAATATCTTGCAGAGCGTTCCGCTTATACCAGTTTTGCACGAGATACATGTAATACATAAATGAGTCATTTTCTCTGCTGAACTTTCATCAAAAATCAAGTTTCAGTTAAGTTTAAAAACGGTACACATTAACATGTTAAGAAAATACCGCTTACGGACATACATAAAAAACAAACACGAACCCGAACAATCAGATCATTTGATGATGTTAGAAAAATCATAACTTAACGATTCCGACGAATATATACTGGTAAAGGTCTCTGACTTCAAATCACTTGCCCCTCGCCGATGTTGGTTCGAGACTCACTCGGGGCGCTAAATCCTTCATGTCAGGAAGCCTTCCTGCAGGCTTACGGAAAGTCAGTGGTTCTACCCAGGTGCCCGCTCGTGATAAAATAGTGCACAGAGAGGCACCGGTGGTCTTCCTCAACCATCAAAGGTGGAAAGTCGCCATATGACCTATAACTGTGTCGGTGCGACGTTACCCCTCTCACCAATAATTCTATTTGACACGTTTGTTTGTGATTGACGCTTTATTTTGTTGAGACATGTATGAACGGGTATTACGAAGTCGTAAAAAGAATACGTGGTTTTTATTTTTTTTCTGTATATATTTTCATTAGTGTATTAATTCAGTTCACCAGCGCGTGTAGTCATGTTGAGGATTTCAATGAACGTAAGCAGTATATTACAAATAAACTTCAACAAGGCTACCGTTATTATAAATCACGTAACTATTTTACCAAATTTACTACGGTAATTTAGATATGGTTTTAAATTTGATTCATTTTTATATATTCTTACAAGAGCATTTTTTGTGTGTTTTGCATACAATGTCATCTGTTGTCCTTGCTTGTGTAAAGGATTCACTTTGCGGCGATATATTTTATTAACACTGTGTGTGTACTAGTCATGTACGTCCACATGCTGTCGAATTCGTTTCAGCGGATGCCTTTTTTGGAACGTGGCCTTCCTTGTTGGATATTCAGCAATGTTTTAAGAACTATCCTCTGTAGAGAAAGACTCCAGTCGTTATGGTTTATGAAACAGTTTCGATTAAAACAATTACCGTGAAAGCATTATGGCGCCATTGTCATATAAAATCAGATTTACACATTCTTTGGGGAGTAGCTAACCCTCTTATCTACTAACAGAAAATTTAAAAATCCCTCTAAGCTGTATCGAGAGACTGTTGTACAAATTTATACAACTTCAGAGAATTTCTGCTGCCTAACATGATTTAAATACCGAATAGTTTTGATATTAAATACTTGCTTGAAGAGAAAAGATTCATGTGGTTAAAGAGTTCATATCCTCAAGACTCGTTAAGTTTTTGTTTTAATCAAACCTGAAATAATATTGACTTTCCCTTTAGAAGGAACAGTTACTTATCATTTCACTATCAATAGTCATTTTCTGCAAGTTTTTTTATCCATATATGCAGTACCGGCAAAGCCATAACCATTATAGAATAGAATAAAACTTTAGCAACGTCTTTTGTAATTGTACACAGTAAAGCATGCCAAATGTTGGCAATGAGTTTGTACGAATAAAACTTTGAACGCTTTTTCTTATTGAAAAACAGTTTCGTTACATATCCGGTTCCTCAATCGTATATTACCCTCTGCCTTTAAAAATCCTAATTTACACAATATCGAGCATAATTTTGGTTATCTTCTGTGGACAACTGCAGAGAAAAGACTGCTAATTGACACAAGAACGCTTTCATACATGGTACACATTCTAAAACGAGGAATTTTCAATCCTCGATGATTTCGGTCATAATTGTTAGCTATTTTTAGTAATCGATGCTTGCTGGGAGAAGTTTTTGTTGAATATGTACATAAATTTTCCCCGTGAAATTGCGTTGCCGGGTATTTTTCGTTTTAGAAGCGACGGAAACGCAAAGTTTCGTATAGAAGCCGTTTTGATTAACCACCGTGATTAAAGAATAATTTAAAAAAAAGAAATGGAAGAAATTGTACACGAAAACATCTGAACACGTGTTTTGTGGTTATCTTTTCTTAAATTTCTCTTTGTTTATGCTGAGACAATTCAGTTGAAGTTTGATTACTTTCTATCCCTGGTTAAACATAACAAAATCAATTCGATATACCGGGATGTGAACGTTTGATACGTGTTCCATGTGCCCGTATATCAATGCAGCTTCTATCGTTGAAAAAAAAACAAACAACAATCAGAATGTGTTTAGATGGATCAGAAATAAAACAATAACAAGAAAAAATATTCGGCGTTGGTGGGGATTTAATGTATTAAAATGTTGGATTACAGTGTAGATAAAATGTTTACATACGAAATACTTACTTCTTTAAAAATATGACGATTTACAAAAACGTTCGAATATTCCCGTGCAATTTTAAATTATTACTACATTTCTGACACTTTTCGGAGATATACCAGCAAAAAAGAAAGGGATTTTGTGCTTCAAAATAACATTTGCATTTTAACATTAGGTTTTAAACAAAGCGATGGAAAAACAATCCGCAAGTGTAACAGGTTTAGCCGAGTAAACTATACTACACAAACAGTTAAACAATTTGGCTTCCAAGATTTGTGTACTAAAAAAACCAACATCAATCAGGTAAAACCTATATTACGTGCATAAATACCTTCTGTCTACAGAATCCTTTTATGCTTCTCCGATAAACGTCATTAGAGACAGTATGTTTTTCTCTGTTGATATGTAACGAAACTTTTGTGAAACAGGATATTTTTTCAGCCTATAAAAAGTATATATGTATTCCCCTTCTGTCCAGTACCGCTGTTTTTATTGGTAGAAGAATTATAAATTTACAACTTTTATTGGTTCTTTAAGTAGGTCAAAGTTGGCTTAGACAGCTACTCCGAAAAAAAAACGATTAAGCTTAAGAAGGTAGTAAACCAAAAAAATTGAAGATGGGAGCAAAATGTAATCATTTACGACATTTACGACTAACTAAATGTGCATGTGGATAAAGACCTAAACCTGTCTCCGAAGTGATGTTTAAAGGTTTATTAATGCCGAAATAAATAAATAACTGCAGAAACGCCACAAAACATTGTTCCGTTACGATGACGTCACAGAAGCTGCGACGTAACGTGACCGCGCAAGACTTTATTTTGAAACTTATTTTGATTTTTAACATCTATTTGAGGTAACTGTAAACAGCTACTTACTGCCGAAATATTTTGTGACTTCTGACAGATTTTATTATGTCCTGAAATATCATGCGGAATGTAAACACATGGTTGTTAAATATTGATTATATTGGGAAAATAGACGAAAGCAAGGTTAACTATCTTGACATTTTAATTACTTAGTTACAGGTCTTTGTCTTTAAAGTAACAAAATCTAACGACAGTTTCAGACTGGTTTCATAACGAGCCCAGACAATTGATAGCTGTAAAAATGGTCAAGGGTTCTATTAGATCTATATTCTATAAATCAGTCTGAAGTTGACGAGACAGCTTTCAGAAAATGGCTTCTTAAGGGATATAAAATACTGCAATTCATTTCGCTCATGGAGGCTTCGCCCCCTGGACCCCCCATTGTGTGAGCGGCCCACCTGACCCCAGTCAAATTTTCCTTTTTTTACAAAAACTCATTCTCACCCCTGGGGGAGAGAAAGTCTCAGGATATCTGAAACTTCAATACAAAAAGTATTAGAGGAGTTCAATAACCGACGACCGGCACTATTTCTGTAGGCTTTGTGATAAAAATGCTTAAAGGCAAAGAAAATCTCCTATATAAGTGACCCCCCCCCCCCCCCCCCCCCCCCCCCCCCCCCCAAATACCAGACTTTTTAATCCCCAATATACAAGATCCTGTCTGGTCCAGTCTGATAAGGGTCCATAAAACCCCTGTAGACTTGACATGTAGCCTAATTATTGTCAGAGAATCATAAATTTTATTGCCTACAGGTAAATTGGTTATTTCCTGTGTTTTGCATTTTATTAATTGAAATGCTGTTGTTTTTTTTAGTCTTTTCAGCATGTACAAAAAATTATTTTAATTGATAATATACTAATTTAATTGCTCAGTCATGTTGAGTAATGTCCAGGCCAATTAAATTATAACTCTTATAGCAAAGCATTTCTCACTATAAAATAATTATTCAAAACTTAATAAGAGAAATTACAAGTTTGTTTATTCAATGATTATGAAGTAACAAAATAAAAACGAAAAAAAAAAAAAAAAAAAAGATAATTGCTGGATTTTATTAGAAATTAAAGAAGCGTTCAGTTGCATTTTTAATAGATAAAGAAGGTATATAGACAGAAGGATGTTATATATTAAAAATGCTTAATTCCTCTTGTGTTGTCTAAATAATGTTAATTTCTTTTATGTATAATAAAATCCAGCAATAAAGATATATCATTGTCCAAAATACACAATAATTTATTACTTCTAAAAGCTATGTGCCCTGAATGCATTTTTTATATTTTTGATAATAAAAAACGCAAATATGAGATGTAATTGTTAAAAAACTTACTTTATTAAAAATATGATAAAAACACTGTTGTATCTTATCACTTTGTTTATTTAGCCCTATTCAATCAAGCTTCTTAACTCGTTATAAAGGTGAGAACTGATTTGCTATAAAGGTGAGAAATATCACCTGCAATTTATTTACTGCACAGTAGCTATACAGTAGCTTATTATGATAAACAGAAGCAAGTCTACCAATGGTCCTGACTTGTGTATTGGCCCTTATCACCAATACGCAGACCTTATCATCTCCATAGGCCACATACCAGGCATACCAGAATCAGTGTCTTTAAAAGAAGACTACTTCAAAGCTCATCTCCAAGTAAAATTATATAAACTTGTAACATCTACAGAATTAGATAAAAATGTGTATTACTGCAAAGAATGTGACCTGCGACCTGTGGAATTTCCACTTTTTCTATTTTACCAGAAATGTATGTTTATAAATCACCTCAAAGGGCACATTAGGATAAGATAGATGAAGAATATAAGAGTAGGGTTGAGAATAAAACGTCACCTCAACCCAGTACATCAAAACCAGATCTATTAAAATCCAAACGTAAAAATAAGTGTTCTCCAACAGAAAGTAAGACTTATGAAAAGTATTGCACGCTTTGTGACTGCTATATAAGTAACAAGAACTACCCCAGACACTTAAGATCAGCTGATCATGTTAAGAAAGCTTAAGAGAAGGAAATAGAAATAGAAGAAACACAAGAACTTCGTTGTGATTCATGTGATTTATTCTTTACACGTAAGGAGAACTTAAGTCGACATTCAAAGTCTAAAAGGCACAAGAAAAATGAGGATGTATTTACAACAGCTCCGAATCTAACCCCCGACCAAGAGTGCCCCACCGATGTGGAGGAAAGGAAACTAACAGAGTTAATGTTACAGACGGAAGCGAAACTGTAGGTCGTAAATTTTTCATGACAATACACAAACCAATTAAATAAAGTAAGCCAACAACCTCATAAAAAACTTAACCAAGTGCTAGTTGTGTAAAGAGAGTTTTCCAAACTTAGGCTACTTGTATCGCCACAACCAGAGTGGGAAACATAAACTCCGATTGAAATGTCACCAGACACATGGAGAAAACCAAATTGGCAGAGATGGTCTGCATTGGCAATGAATTTTCAGAGAACAATGACTTTTTACCAAGCAGTCATTGCCATATGTACATACACAGCTGTGAAAAGAAAACATTTCAACAAGTGAAAACAATCTTTACAATCTTTAAGAAGACATTCGAAACCAGAATTGACGACATTCAAAGACCGAAGGATATCCGTTCGGTTATCAAATATATCACTAAGCAAGACCGACAACCCATATAACTTAATATCAAAGAAAGTATGCTTCTACACAGTTCAAAATAAGACTACTTTCGCCAAGGACTTCAGAATGGTATTTTGTGGAGTGCGTGTGTGTTCGGGTTTAACGTCTTTTTCAACAATTTTTCAGTCATAAACGACGGGTTCTATACTTGTAGCAGTGAGCACAATGCGCAACTTTATAGTGCTGCCTCACTGGAGTGAGCGAGTGAGTTGGGTTTTACGGCGAATCGACAAAATCTGGTCATATATCGCCGAGAAGAAGTCATATTGCAAACGCCAACTGTAGAGCATAAACATTGATGTAAAAATGCAAAGCATACCTAAAAACATCCATGTAAAAATGTAAAGAACACTATGAATAATATAAAACATATCTAAAAACATCCATGTAAAAATGTAAAGTATACCTAAAATCAGTTATGTAAAATGTATATACGTATGTGTTAAAATATCAGCTGCAAACATAATAATATTGCAAGATGTAAATAAAAATATGAAATGTTAGATTTTTTGATATATTCCTATCTGCTTATTAAAATATGTTCAATAGTCAGCGGTGTTTGACATGGTACACATTCGGGTTGATCTTCTTTATTCAAAAGATAAGAATGAGTCAAACGGGTATTATTCGACAGCGAGAAAGAACAACTTCCTCCCTGCGAATAGATCTGTTCCCTTGGTGCCATTCCCCAGAGTAGGTTTTATTCATGAAGTTTATTGAATGAAGCATTGTTCCATGACGATTGCCGTTTAGATAAAATGTATTTGTTTATATTGGGCCTAAAATCGGTATGTGGTAATTTCAAATTAGATTGTGATAATGATAGCGATTTCTTTGCTGCAATATCAGCATCCTCGTTTCCATGAATACCAACATGACTGGGAATCCAACAAAATATGATAGACTTTTTAAAAGATAGTGCATGAACCCTGAGAAGAAATTTTGAATGAATGGTTTTCATTTTTCGGTTTAAGAATTGATGTAAACTAAAGCGGGGGAAAATTTTTAATACATTTTTTTTCACTTTTTTTGATAAAAAATTTAGGCAAAATCAATAGTTTTGGCTTGGGTGCTCACTGGAATATCACGCCGTGACACGTGCATAACCCCCCACCAAATTATCTGCCCCGGGCGACCAGCCCTAGTATTTTCCCCTTAAATGTGGCCCCAAAGCGAGGGGCTAGTAAATTTTTACGTTTTTGGTATGCGCGGTCGGGATCGCCCACAACCCCCCGTCTGAAGGGACGCTTACCACTAGGCTACGAGGGGGTTTTTTTGTGGGCGAAAAAAATTCCGTCCTCAATACATAAACATATTTTTAAGCTGCCTAAAAGGGGGGGAATTTATGCTCCCAGGGGTATTTAAAAAAGATTACTCCACAAGATTTTTAAATAGAAAATTTTGAGGCTAAATTTTTAAGTTTTCTTGGGGATGCGCTTGCGTGGAGGGTATAAAAGACCCCAAGTTTTATCTTTATCTTGGTTGGTCTTTGCCCCCCCTTACTCATAGGTAGAGGTCGGTCTACGGACGGGGGGCGTGATTTCGATCCCGGGCGGGGCGTATGTTCTCCGTGACTTTTTGAAAACGACATTTGTCTGAAATCATTAGCCTCCCCCTTGTTCATGTGGGAATTTGGCATTTATTTGCGGGAACAGGTTTGTACTGATACAGAATCCAGGAACAGGGTTAGGTTAATGCCCCCCGTTACATGACTAAAATATGTTGAAAAAACGGCTTTAAAACCCAAAAACAAACAAAAAACAAACAAAAAAAACAAGCTGTTATCGCTAAATTAAAAAAGGGGTCTGCCCCCAATTTTTTGCCCATTTTTGAGGACGGTACCCGCTCGATTGACAACAACGAGGATGGTATGGGGAATCGCAAAGTACCCCCTTTTTTACACAATTTTCCCGAAAAAAAAAGCTCAAATTTTTTATGTGCGTCAATTTTTTTGAAAAAAAAAGCAATGTTCCAAAAGAATGTCCTGTTTTTGATTTTCTTAAAAGAATATGTATATTCTAAATAATCCATTTTTATGAAAATGATTATAAACCTTAAAATATTCATTTTCGCGAAAAAATCGTTTTTTCAAAATTATTTTATCTATAGATAAATTTGAAGTAATAGTTAAGGATGATATTACATATTAATACAAAAACTTTTTAAAATCTTAAGAAACTTAATTTAATAAAAGTTTAGGTGAAAAACCAAATCCCTACATTATACTGTTTCCCAAAGCGACTATAGAATAAATCCGTCTCTACAATTTCGAAATTTGTACGTTGCGGAAAAAAAGTAAAAACACTAATTAAAAATAAAATAAAGTGTAAAAACCATTCCCTTTGATTTTATCTCCCTTGAAATTCCCTAAAAAAAAAAAAAACTCTTAAGGGGCAGATAACCAAAAGTAGCCCCGGGACCCCCAAAATTTTTTGCATAAATTTGTTTCTAATTGCTCTTGATCATGCGTTTAAAAAAAAATTTAAATTCCTCCGCTAGTTAAAATGTTTTTTTCTTTGCCATTAAAAGCCCACAGATATGTCTTTAAGAGAATCCAAGTCATATACAAGCGCTGTTCAATAAAAACCCTGTAAAATATTTTTTGGGGCGGCCAATGCCAGCGGTAGAGCGTCCGCTTTGGTGCGGGGGACGTGGGTTCGTCCCCCGGTCATACCAAAGAAGTAAAAAGGGTACTAGCAGTTTCCCCTCGCTTGCCGCTCGCATTTAGAGGGTATGTAGGCTGGTCCCCGGTTCGATAATGTGACTTTACGGGTGATTTTCGTGAGGCAGCACTAAAGTTGGGGCTAAAGTGCCCCGTGTTTATATGACTGAAAAATTGTAAAAAAAGACGAAAACCCGAACACACAACTTTTCTTAGAAAGTGCACCCATTGTTTTACGCCCCAAAAAGGACATATTTTTAACCCCCCGGTTTTGTCCTCTGCCCGCGTTAGAAATTTTCTTTCCCGCTCTGAACTCTTGAACCCCTTAAAGGGATTAAAGAAATTTGGCAAAATGTTCCCCACCCCGGCGAGTGCAAGCGCATGTTTGGATGTCCGTTAAAGGTAAAGGGGCACACTAGGGTAAAAGGGGGATATCATTTGGTTCGTGCCCGTTCTGTAACACTTGAACTGTTTGAAGGATTTCATAGAAATTGGCAAAAAAGTTTACCACACTGGCCAACGTGCAAAGCACAGTTTCAGGACTTTGCTGCAAGGTCAAGGTTTTTTTGGGGTCAAAGGTCATATGACCTTTGTTTGTGTTTTTGCTTCATTGCAATACTCTTTTTTTTTGTTTGGAGCCCCTTTTTTGAATTACTTCCCTTTTAGTTACAAAATAGTTTTTAGGGTATTTTTGACAACCTGTCCCTGGTAAGGATTTTTTGGGGGCTTAGAATTTTTTTTGGAATTTTTTTTGTTGTTTGTTTTTTGGCCCAAAGTCGAAGTTCTTAAATTTTGCCCTCCTTTGATGAAACCCCTTGGGGGTTATTGCCCCGTTGGGGGCTATTGTCAATTTTGTTTCCTAGAAAAGAACCCTTTTAACAATGCACTTTTTGGGCGGGTTTTTAGTGGCTTGGGTTAATCTTTGAAATAACTAAAAAATCAAGTTGGTAGTAAAACTTTTTGAATGAAGATTTATATAAAAATATAGCAATAGTTTTCCCAACAAACCGGTGAATCCATGCATTAAGTGTGTTGTGGTGGGGTTACAAAAACCCAAGGGAAAATTTTTCCATTGCCATTCCTCCCCTCTGGTATGAAATTCAGTTTTATGCCTATCTTTTTCACGAATTACTTCCCAATCCCCGTTTTTCTATTAACAAGACCCTTTTGCCGGCTTAAAAACTTCATCAATTCTAGACAAAGTTAGAATTTTTTCTTTAAAAATTTTCAGCCCCTTTAATCGCAGCAGAACGAAGTGCCCCAACTATTTGAACAAAAACAGGTACATTCCATGGACTAGGGGGGAATTTCTAAATTTTACATATTTTTAAAATTTTTTCCTCAAAAATTTTCCTTTCTTAAGGGTATTCTGAAAGGATACTTTTAAACTGGCTTAGCATTTTCTGTATCAATTTTATGGGATCAAGGTATTGCGACCTATATCCCAGAATCTTTACTAAAAAATTTTGTTTTTTTTGAGAAAATTTTTAACTTTTATTTTTCGATCAAAAATTTCGGTGATTTTATTAAAACATTTCTGTCAAATATCGGGGAAATTTTTCATTTGAAGTAACATTTTCCATTTTAAACCACATGACGTTTCTTTTTAAACCCAAAATCCAATTTTCCCAAAAGGGTTGCTGCCCAGTGTCTTGAATTTTTAATCCCTTTTTGAAAAATTACAATTCTAATAGGGATTTTACCGTTTTCCCTCTCTAGAACTTTGCCCCATGAGACCTTTTTTTTCAGTAAAATTATGACCCTTTACAAACATGGCTTTCTTTATTCATGTCAAATAATTTAGCCTGTACACATTTCCAATTTGGTTCAATAGTTGTCCCCCCTTGCGGGGGAGGATAAAAAATGTGGCTGTATCTCCATGCAGAGGGGGGACTCCCCCAAAAAATAAAAGCCCCCCGTTTGGTGTGGGGCCCGTAAGGGAGAGGGGGTCCGGGATGTTGAGGTCCCCCCTGGCACCCCGGGGAGATGATGCGTACTTGTTTTGTTGGGCGAACTTTTTTTCCTTTCCAATAAACCTTTGGGGCCTCTAATTCGGTGTGACTTTGGGGGGGTTTTATTGGCCCCGATACGATCAACGGTAGTATCCCAAACCCCTGGGAATTTCCCCTTTTACGTTTATTTTTTCTTTGCTTTTTTCAAACTGCATCTTTATTTGATGTTTTTTATATTTTTAACCCCTTTGGCCCAAAATACTTTACACTAACCTGTCTTTATCTGCTGTATTGTACATTTTACTGCCTAATAAACTTCATTAGTTTCCAAAAAGTTTTTTAACAATATATTTTATATGTATTCAATCAAATTTTCCTAAAAACGGTGGTTCGGCCAATGGGTTTGGGGTGAGTAAAATCTTGAATCCCATGTTTGCTTTCGATTAAACGGGTGTTTGAAAAAGGGTTTAAAAAATATGGCCGGTTTTTCACTACAGTATCCCAAAAATGTATGGTGGATTCCGCTCTGTTTTCATTTTCCCTTTTTGGCCCCGCGGCGGGGGGGGGCTGCGAGTGACGTTTTTAAAATTTTTTTAATAGGGAAACCAAATAAAACGACAAAATCCCGAAACAGATTCTGAGGGCAGGGGTGAGAACCCTCCCCACCATCCCTTCCCAACAGGGATTTCACGATTTCTTTAATCCGTCAACGACAAAACTTTCAAAATGTCAAGCCTCTCGCCTTTTAATTGGAAAAATCCTCGAAGGTATTGCTGAGTACCGAAATCAAAAAAATGCGAAGGGTATCTTTTTGAATTTGAGAAGCCTCACTTCACGAAATTTATTTTCCCCTTAACTTATTTTCACCGGCCGAAAGTGATTGAAAAACCCGTTTTTTGAAAAACCTAAAGGGGGGGGTCATTCGTTGCCCTGCCCTTGCAGGGGGTTTCGGACGGAGATTGTGCAGGCCTTTCGTCAAAGTCCTGTGTTTGACGTATAAAAAATAAAGCGATTAGGAAAAAAAATTTCAAACAAAACTATTATTTTACATTTGGCACTCCTTTCTTTTTGTCGTAAAATTTGGGTCCTCTTTTAAAAAGTTAAACAATATTCTAATCCTCTTAATGCTATTTGCTTTAAGTTTGGGCCAAGAAAAAAACTGAAAGGGCGATTCACTTCCCAAAATGGGGGACGGGAGGACACCCCTATGACCAGACACTTGAAATCTCCTTGCGTTATGTGAACTGAACGACCCACATTCACCAAAAGTTCGTGATTGCAAGACTGGAAATCGAAAGGAGGTTCTTTTGTCAAATTCACACGGGGCATTGGTTTTCCAAAAGCAGAAAAATTGCCTGAATTTTAACCCCCAACATGCACAAACGTATTAGGCTAACTAAATCTGCCCTCTAACAATTCCGGCAATCCGTCTAAAACAGATTCGTGATTTCAAAAACCCAACTAAACTTCTGTACCAAATGAAAGCCTAAAAAACCAAAAAACCCTTAGGGCATTCAACTTCAAAGGGCGCTGCTAAACCAACACTGCCCCCAGTTACAAATGTTCCAATTTAGGTACCGTTTCACGACAAACGTTTCAAAAACCCTTAAAACATGGGGTGGTCAAACCCCCAAACAAAAATTAACTTGAAATGAGGGTTTAAAAAGGGGATCAAATCGTCCCCTTAATGCAAAAGGGTCCATGAGATATTAAAAAGAAGGGACTTGGTACTTTTTGCTTAAGGGGCGAAAAATCCCAACAAACCTTTAAAGGTTTCCCCCCAGATTGAAAGGTTAAAGGGGAGGGTGTACGATCCGCCTTTCTGCTCCCCCCAGTTTAACCAGCCAAAGGGGGGGGAAACAAAAAAAATTCCCCCTGAGTCAATGCAACCTAATACTTTAAAATTTTTATCGTTTAATTTTTTTTGCCATTGTAAATGGAAAGTAAAATTTCCCCGTGGGTTGCCGTGGACTTAAAGAAAATTAAATGAAATTCTCTTTCTTATCAAAAAACCTTCGTTTTGTCCTTAGTAAACATTTTTTTAAAGGAAAAAGGGCAAAATGCTTTCAAAAAAATTTTTCAGGTTAATTCATAAAAACTTCATGATAGGGTTGGTTTGGGACACTTTTTTATTTTTAAAGCTGCCGCAAACAAATTTTTAAATACAAATATCCAATCGTTGAATAAAGTAATTTACTCGACGATTACTATCTGTTCTTTACATCCTCCCCAAATTTAAAAAAAAATCTTGAAGATCTTGATGATTTTAAACAATTCACAAACCCTATTTTTTATGGGGATTTTATTGGGCATCATGAATTCTGGGGCTGTTCTGACGAAAATAGAGGTCAAATTATTGAAACTTTTTTTGAAAAAAATGCCTTGTTTATTAAAGATAAAACAAAACTTATCTTTATCCCGCAACAGGGGAATTTTTTCGCTTGATTTGACAAAATTTTTTCAAACCCAACACTTTCTTTATTTTGATGGAAAATAGGTGTTTTCAGGTGTGCCATTTTTCCCAAAATTTTTTAAAAACTTCTAATCTGCCATCGACCAACCCTTTATATTTCAAAATTTTTTAAAAATGCTGGGAGCAATTTTAAACGTATGAAAAAGGTTTGACTTTGGAGAAATTTTTTCTAATTTTTTGATCCTATTGTTCCCGGTTTTTAGTTTTCTGTCCGATTTGTACAAATCCCTTCTAAAAAATTTAAAAAATGGGAAACAAAAAATAAACCTTGGTATGGTTTTATTGTAAGACTCTGTTCGAAAAGTAGAGGGCCATTAAAAGTTCAATATAGGCCACGAAAGAAAACCCAAATCAGTTAAATTTGAGAGCAAAAAGCTCGCAGAAATTAAAAAAAGCAAAGAAAAATATGGCTTCTAGTTTCAAAAAATTTAAATTTTTGTCATCGGTTAAAAAAATTTGGGGAAAAATTTCGCAAAAAAAAAAAATGGAAAAAAAAAATTTCAAAAAGTTTCCCCACTTCAAAATAGACCGTCTATTTCTCTGCAAGGGGCATTGCCCCAAAACACTTTTGGTAAACTTTTTTAAAAAATTTCTCAAACAAAAAATTTTATAAAAGGTTCCCAAAAAAATAAAATCGACTAAAGAAGTTTTAAAAATTTAAATTTTTGTTAAAGGGGAATTTAAGTTAAATTACCTTTTTCACTCACAAATTTTCTTGACGTTTAGTAAATGTCCGTACCGAGCGGTTCCGGACCAAAAATTATTATCAACTTTTTTAAAAAATTTACCCCAAAAATTTTATTGACCTCTACTAGAAATTTATAATATTACATGGAAAAATGGATTTTCCAGATTCCTGGAGAGTGTTAGTTTTTAATACCCAAAACCCCGGGGAAATTACAACCCCCGTAATTATAGACCCCATTGCACTTCCTTTTTATGTAAAAAGCTAGAACGATGTCAATTTTTAGACTATTTGGTATCTTGAATCTAACCTTTACAAACTTTCCAAAAAGGTTTTCGCAAGCGGACACAACCGTATCTTTTTCGACGGAAAAAATTTTTTCGTTTGCATTTTTTAAAAAACAGCTTTGGTTGTCTTTTTCGTTTAGAAAAAACCTAGATATCATGTATGGTTATGAAGATCTTAACGACTTGGGGTTTTAAAAAGGGCGTTTTCCAACATTTATATCCAATTTTTTCAGTCGCAATTTTTAATACGTGTTGGTTTTCCCTTTTGCCCTTTTTAGCAAGAAAGGGTTTTCCCGGTTCTATTTTTATTGTCCCCTTTTTAGTCAAAAAAAATAAATATTGTGAAAGTTTGTCACCGGGATAAAATTTTTCATTATAGTTGATGATTTTAAAATTTTAGCAAAAATATGCGTTTCGATTGAACGCCAATTACAGCAGTGTTTGAAAAAAGTTCAAACTTGGGCTGGAAAATGGTTTTAAATTTTTCCCCAAACAAATATCAGTTGTCCCCTTTTGTCAAATTTCGGAAACAACTTGGACCCCCGAGCTTTTTTTTAATGGTAAAAAATACCCGTTTTTGCGAAGCAAAATTTCTTGGTGTTATTTTTTTATAAAAAACTTTCTTTTATACCAACTAAAAAACCTGAAAGCCAATTTTGAAAACGTTTAATTTTTAAAAAAATTTTAAAAACTGATTGGGGGGGCAGATCGCAAGGTTTTGTTTTTGACTTTAAGGCTTTTATTGGTCCAAGCAGATTCGGTTGTTTTGTATATGGTTCGGCCCGAAAATCGATTTACAAATGTTGGATTTCCTAATCAAGGGCTTTTGTATTGCTTTGCGATTTTGAACATGCCCGTTTAAAGTTTTATTTAAGCAAACAACCCCCCCCCTTTACCGAGACGTGAAAAAATTCATTGCAAAATGCCTGAGGGTAGCTGCCAAAATCCAACCTGCTCAAAAAATCATATTAAACCAAATACCCCGATTCGTAGACAGAAACCAAACAAATTAAACCCTTTTTGGGTTTTGCATTGGGGGGGGGGCCCCTTTCTGATTACAATCATTTCACAACCGTTTTTTACGAAAAAACCTTCTTAAAAAATTCTTCTCAGGGTTCTGAAAATCTTTTTAAAAATCCTCATATTCTGTTGGATTCCCATATGTTGGTTTTTTGGAAAAAGAAGATTGGGGTACTGCGCGCACTTTTCATTAATCAATTAAATTGAAATTCCTTACTATTTTTGGGCAATATCAAAAAATACTTTTAAAATAAAAGGCATCCTCATGAACAATTTCTTCGTTCATTAAAACTTCTGAAATCAAACCCCTTTAGGTGAAAGGCACCAGGGAAAAAGTCTGTTTGAGGGGGAATTGTTTTCTCGTTGTCGAATAGGGCATACTCGGTTTTACTTTTGTACTGCGAACAATGAAGATCAACCCGAATGGTTTTCCTGCAAAACCACTTACTATTTAAAAATATTTTTTGAGTTAGACTTTTTGTCCACAGCGCAACCATACTTAAAGGAATCTCTAAAAGGCGTACAAGCAATTTCAGCCGACAAAATTTTCCCTTTTGAAACAAAAAAGGATTTCTAAAATCGAACCTTATTTTATTTTTATTCACCCTTTTATCTTTTTATGTTTTCTTTGATTTTTTACACTTTTTTGTATATACGCTTTTACTTTAATTTTTTATTTATGCTTTTTAATTTTAACGTAATCCATTTAACTTTTCTCGGCGATATGACCTTTTTTTGTGATTCGCCCTAAAAAAAAACCATATTCAAAAGTTTTTTTTCCAAACGGACCCCTGCAACAATTTGATTTGGGCCTTTTTTTCAATAACAAAGAATTTTTTTTCATTTAACAATTCCTTTTTTTCATTCATTAAAACCTTTGTTTGCCCCCATGAAATCTTTTCCCAATATCCTCTTGTACCCCGTCAAATAAGAATTTTTATGTCTAAAAAAATTTGGCTACCCAATGTATATTCACAAAGGAAAAAACATTTTGTTTACTGGTTTAAAAAACTCGGTTTTGTATAGTCCCGTTTTAGCCCCTGAGTACGAAAATGCTCAATGGTGAGCTTTTGTGATCACCCTGTGTCCGTCGTCCCTCGTCGTCCGTCAGTCGTCCGTTCGTCCGTGCGTCAAATTTGACTGTTAACACCTAAGGTCCAAACTTTGGGCCATTTAATGAAAATTGGGCAGAAAGTTACTCTCAATAAAATCTTGGGTTTGAATTGGGGCCCGGATTCAAAAAAAGGTCACCCGGGCAAATCAAAGGAAAAGCTTGTTAAATCCTGAGGTCCAACTTTGGCCCCAAACTTTAATTTAACTTGGTCAGAAAATTTTCCCCCCAAAAAAAATCTTGGTGATTTTGTATTGGGTCATCCGGTTTTAAAACTAGGGCCCGGTCAATCAGCTTTTTAACACTCTAGAGGGACAATTTGGGCCAATTAAAGAAAATTTGGGCAAAAGTACCCCTCAAAAAAACTTGACAATTTCTGACTGGGTCACTGGGGGGTTTAAAACTAGGGCACCAGGTTTTAAATCAAAAGGAAAACCCTTATTTCATTTGAGGTTACACTTTTGGGCCAATCTTTTTGAAACTTGGTCAGAAAGTTACCCCAAAAACTTGGACGGTTTGTAAGGGGGTTTAGGGGTTTAAAAATGGTCACCAAGCCAAAATCAAGGAAAAGCTTGTTAACATGTAGAGGAACATTTTTACTGTATCTTCATGAAACGGTCAAGATGTTTAAATTTGTGATCTTTGGTTCAGTTTGAATTGGGTATGTAGGATTAAAAAATGGCCCAGGTCAAAAAGTAATTTGATGATCTATAGATCACGTTTTAAAAACTGGGGCAGGGGGATAAAAAACTAGGTCACGAGGTCAAAACAAAGGAAAAGCTTGTTACCATCTAGGGGCCCATATTTATGACTGTATCTTCATGAAACTTAGTCAGAATGTTAATCTTGATGATCTTTAGGTCAGTTTCGAATCTGGCCCATTTTGGGATCAAAACTAGGTCACCAGATAAAATTTCAAAGGAAAAGCTATTTAAACACTTTAGAGGCCACATTTATGACCATATCTTAATGAAACTTGGTCAGAATGTTAATCTTGGTGATCTTTAGGTCAGTATGTCAGGTGAGCGATCAGGGCTTCATGGCCCTCCTTTTCATGATTTTACTGTTAATAACAGACACATTGGCCCAGAGTCACATAAACATGATACAGAATTACCATTTATCAATGTGTCACGAAATAGCCTTTTTCTTTCCCCAAGGCTGTTAAGTTGAACAGTATCTTTTGGGTTTGCGGGCCCCCACTTGACCTCATCTCTTTTCCGACCTACTACTAGTGTGATTATTTTTCTGTCTGTTACTAGTTTGATCATTTCTTGACTCAAAACCTGTTAGCATTGTACTGTGATCTATTTTGTTTCTGTTGAAATTTGGGACATTCTGTAATTGTTATTGTACCTGTTTCTGTAATTTGTCCCACTGTTTTTTCTGTTGGAACTAGTATGACTATTTGAATTTGTATAGTGTGACTGTATATGTTGTATTCTATCATTTTTCTTCACTTTTTCAATTTTTTCCATTTTTTGTGAAAGTGTATCAATTTTGCTGAATAGCTGTTCCATTATGTGGATTTTTAACCTATTTTCATGTGTTTTAAAATTTAAAACTGACATATTTGAACTGTCTTGTTGTACTGTGCTATTTACTGCTTGTAATCTCTGTCTATAACGAATTTGTGTGTCTTTAATCTTACACTTTTTTTCAGCTTCTGCTATTGTTTTCGGAAAACATTCCTTAATCGCAGTCTACCGCCTCGGTAGGCTGTGGTAGAGTGTCCGCTTTGAGTGCGGGAGGTCGTGGGTTCTTTCCCCCGGGCCGCGTCATTACCATAGACGTAAAAAATGGTACTAGCAGCTTCCTCGCTTGGCGCTCAGCATTAAGAGGATAGTGCTAGGAATGGTCAGCCCGGTGTCAGTATAATTTGACTGGGTGGGGTATCATGCCACGTGTCTACGGCGTGATATTCCAGTGGCGCACTATAAAGTTGGGCTTGTGCTCACTGTTTAAAAGTAGACATCCCCCCGTTTATATAGCTGAAAAGTTGTTGAAAAAGACGTTAAACCCGAGACACACACACATAATCGCAGTCTAAGGGTCGGAGTCATCTATGAACTATTTTCAAAATTTTCTCTTTTTTTCGAATTTTATATATCTCTTTCGATCGAGCTCTTTCGGTAGAATGCTTCTTAAAAGCAAACGATTTTTAGTTTATATACATGTTTACATTCTATACATGACGTCAAAAATGAAAGTAGGTTTTTCCGGAATAATATCCGCCAATCAGATTTAACCCAAATATGGCGGCCATTACAAGTTAACAGTACACAGTGCATGCTACTTTCATTTGGACTAAAAAACAAGTTATATTTATAATAATTTATTATGAAAACCCTTTAAACAAAGTTTACATTTTAGTTTTTATGATTTAACTGTTACTTTTAAAGTGAAACACTAATATGTTTTGTGAATTTTACGACAAGAAATTTGTTGTCTAGCTTTCCCTGATTGCGTGGGGGTTTGTAACCGCATGCACTATCAACATATTTTTTTTTTACTAATTTTCCTACGAAAAAGCAGATACTGTTTTATAATCCTGCGGATATTCAAATGGATTCTAAATGTTTTTACAAATATACAGTAAGAAGCATGACCAGCCAATCCTTTGTTTTTCCCGTATATGGTACGTAAACTATTAATCTTGGAAATAATGATTTAATCATTTAAACGATAATGGAATATAGTATGCTGTAATTAATAATCGAAATTACGTTTTCATTAAACGGTATATACGTAACTGCCTTCGGAAAGCATTCCACTAAACTAGTGTAATCTCAGATCAAAGTTGTCTTTCCTTAATTCTACTAAAGGCAATTTATGTAGTCGTTATAGCGGCAAACTGGAACAGTAGATAAGAATTTACATCTTGCCTTAAAAAACTTTAGAATGAATTTACTTATGTGACGGTAAAGATCCACGAAAGGGAGGGATCTGTATAGAACTTCATGTTGTATAGTTATTTCAAAAAGAATTGACATCCGTAGATATTAAAACAAAGAAACAAATCAGTGATATGATATACCATTACGTCAATATTTATCTCTTTATTATGCTCCCGAAGGGGGAGCAAATAGTTGCCGCTTTGTCCCTCCTTCCGTCCGTCCGACACACTTTTGTCAGGGTATAACTTGAAAGTATTTACGGCATTTGATTGAAAATTATATATTTATAAGGGCATTGAGACAAAGTGCAATGTCAAAGATTCATAACTCTACCTTCATATAAATTTTTAATTATCTCCCTTTATCAAATAAGGCTTGTCCGGAGCATAACTTGAATAGTATTAAGGCATTGGACATTGACGGGAATGCAGTGTCAAAGAACAAAAACTCAACTTTACCTAGTTTTTCTATTATCTCCCTTTGTTATACAAAATAAGGCTTTGCAGATGTATATAAATTGAAAAGTATAAATGGTATTTGATTGAAACTTCACATAATTTTAAAAAGGCCATTGAGAAAAGTGTAGTGGCAAGAATTATAACTCTACCTTACATTGTTTTTGAATTTTTCTCCCTTTATTTTACAAAATAAGGCTGCCGGAGTTTACTTGGAAAGTTTTTAATGGCATTTCATTAAAAGGCCCTTGACATGAAGTGCAGTGTCAAAGAAAAATAACTCTACTTTAAACCATTTTTGAATTTTCTCCCTTTATGAGACAAAAAAACTTTTCTGGAGTAAAACTTGAAAGTAATAATGGCATTTGATTGAAAATTCACATTTAAAGATAGGGTTATTGAGACAAAGTGCATTTAAAAACCCCAAATCTACTTTAAATTACCTAGTTTTTTAATTATCTCCTTTATGAGACAAAATAATGGCATTTATTGAAACTTCACATAATGATAGAGGATATTGAACAAGTTGTCAAAAATCACAACTCCACCTTACTGTTTTTGAATATCTCTCTTTATTATACAAATAAGGCTTGTCCGGAGCATTACTTGAAAAAGTATTAATGACATTTCATTGAAAACTTCACAAAATGACCCAGGCCATCGACGGAAAGTGCAGTGTTAAAGAACCATAAGTCCACTGGTTTTTGATTATCTCCATTTATTTTACAAAATAAGGCTTGTCCGAAGCATTACTTGAAAAGTTAAATTTAAAGACATTTCATTGAAATTCACAAAATGATAGAGGCAAAAACTCTACCTTACCTTGTTTTTGAATTATCTCCCTTTATTCAATTTTCATCTTTTTTATCTTTCATTTTTTGGGTTTCTTATACGTTATTCACCATTTGGGACAAACCCCATGCATCGGGGGGTTATTCGGTTTTACAGATTCCCAATTTTGCATCGAGTGGTATTAAAATAAAATATTTTACGAGTGGGTAGCCACGAGTGAAATATGTTTTTTTTCAAACCTCGAGAAAAATGAAATAAAACCATATTCATGCAAACAAACGAGTGAATGAGTTGGGTTTTACGGCGAATTCGACACAAAATGGTCATATATCGCGAGAAGAAGTCATACTGCAAACGCCAACTGTAAAGCATAAACATTTATGTAAAAATGTAAAGCATACCAAAAACATCCATGTAAAAATGTAAAGCACCTATGAATAATGTAAGCATATCTTAAAATCACCATGTAAAAATGTTAAACCAACTAAAACAGTTATGTAAAAATGTATATACGTATGTGTTAAAATATCCAGCTGCAAACATAATATTGCAAGATGTAAATAAAATATGAAATGTTGATTTTTTGATTTAAAAATTCCTATCAACTTTAAAAACCCATAAACAACATGATTTTCTGTTTATTATATCACAAATGATTTAAAACGTCGTTTGTTTACATTTAGAAGTTAGAACGAACAACAACAACAACAATGCATTTTCAGCGAAATTTAGTCTTATTTTGGAAATAAACAAAAAACGTTACCTTTACAGCATCCGCAAAGACATTAAATATCAAAGTGTAGTTGTACGAGTTGCGTACAACACGCAATTCCCGATAATTTCGACATATTGTTGTGTTGTTTTTATGCCCTTGAAGGGAGGCATATTAGTTTTCAACTGTCCGTCCGTTCGTTCGTTCGTTCGTTCGTCACAACGTTAACTTTTTGCATGAAGGCACTTTACTCGCGAACCTGTGCACCCAGGACCTTCAAACTTCACATGCTGATAGTACTTATTGAGTACACGACCCCTACTGACTTTGGGTCACCAGGTCAAAGGTCAAAGTCACCGGTTCAAAGGTCAAGGCGCTGCGGGGGCATTTGTCACCATTAGTGACAGCTCTTGTTTTTTTTTCTGGCGTTTCTCAAACGGTCTCCCGAGTAATGTCCCTTCGCGTAGGGTTAAATTCCGTGTAGTCGTACAAATACCGGTTAGGATGTACCCTAGGCGGGCTGCGATCATTGTAACTTGAAATAGTTTGCTTCACTATTCATATACATTTTTCCCCTTCAAATGGTAAAAATAGTACGTTAGTACCAAAGTCCCTTATCCAGGCGTCCTCTCTCTGTCATAAAATTTTCATTCATTGAACATATGTAATTATCACTTGGTTTCTGAAATGTTTATTGATTGCTTTTATCTACTGCTTTGCTTATATGACATATTTTTGCGAAAAAAATCCAAACTTGTTCATTAATTTACATTGCCAATTCCCATATGCGCATCAAAACATTTATCATCGATATGTAATAAAATAGGAACTTAAGGTGGTGTAGAAGGCAATAAAACAATAGAAAGTATGTCACTTGAACGAATGTACAAGTATCAGAAAGGACTTTTCTTGTTACAATTTGAAATAATGAATCTTTCCTTACAGTAAGTATTAGTAACTCTCTAATGTTTCATTGATTGATTGAGTTGAAATCGTTTTTACGTTTTTACATGAGTATTTTTATAGATGCTTTACAATTAACGTTTTCAATACAACTTCTTCTCGGCGGTATATTACCTTTTTGTGTCGATTCGCCATAAAATCAAACTCGATCAATCAACTGATACGCATTGACAAATAGTAGACAATATTTGGCATACACTCGTTGTTGATGAAAGTAAATAAAAGTCGTACGTATTGCGATTTATGTGTGATCAAATTTAGTGTTCGAAAATGAATAAGAAAAGGCTTGTCCAAAAATAACCCCGCAGTAATACGTTACCTTTGCATAAGGCAATAAATGTAATAAAATTGAAAGTATAACACTGCTTGTTGCCTGTTTTAGTCAATGTATTAGCATGGTCGACTTCATTTTTTTGCTGCATTCTTGTCTGTCTAGACAAATAATAAGATGTAATGAGAGGTGAAATCAGTCCGATGCATCAATTTATGTTTCGCCTACATAAATAGCAAGTTCATAGGAACCATAATTTGACGCACTTCCTGTCATAATAGTGATGTCAACTGGAAATGCTCTGTAAATCAAAGAGCTGTATTTTATGCTATATCTTATGTTGAAGATGCACGAATAGAAGTGGGATGGTATTGTATAGATGGCGTTCATTTTGAGGATGAGATACGACGGACAAGAAGTTTGTCTGGACAAAAATCAATATCTGTATTAGAAAAACCGCTTGATATTTTTTTCTATTGGTTTCTGCAACATGTGGCTCATGCAAAAACTTCAGCGCTAGCGATATACTTGTTAAGGAAAATAGTATATAAATACCAGAGTTAATCATTTCAACAAAATTTAGGTGCCATAACTCTAAAGACACTGACTGGTTATCAAACTTCAACAAGACCTTATAGGAAACATAATTAATAGAAGTATGGTTGATATCTAAGAAATGAGCGGAGACTGACAGTTTACTTTATATAAGTTTGGTTTAGTTTTGATAGAAATATTCTAGTTAACGAGCGTATAGAAGGAACCAATATCCTGTTTAGGAAATACAGAACTACTGCGATACATGAAGATAACTATTTGTGGAGTTTTCTGGCTGGATAAGAAAGTGCTTATCAAATTATGGTTGACATTCTCTGTAAGCAGAGGTATCTCGGAGAATAATAAATTAACACGCAACGTATTCATGCCAAAATACTACAACGAAATGTTTAGTATTTCCATTCTTTTTTAAGACGACAAAACGTTTTGTTACCTAGTATTCGTATGTGTGAGACATGTTTGGTTTCAGGTGCAATATACTGTGTACTTGTTCATTCTCTTGCAACAGTTGTTTCAATACGTTATTAGTCTATTCAAACATATACCATTACCACTGCGTCTATGATATGCCATCTTTATACTGTTCTTCTCATGTATTTATTTTTCAAATGATTTGAAAGTGAAGAAACTAACATTTATGTTCTTGTACTTATTAAAAAACCTTACTATTTTCACACGAATATATTTGTTTCGCAAGCACTGTGTATCTTAGGTTTTGTGCACGTAATAGTGACATTTCGCGAGATACATCGAGGCAATCTTCCGATATTATAAGCAAATCAAATAAAGGATCACTAATCTATAGAACGGAAATGTAATCATGGTACTGGTAGTATGTAATCTAATATCTCATTGGATAAGAAAAATCTATCACCTTATACTGTGAAGTGATCCTAATCTGGAAAATCGAAAGTTAGTGATTTTTCCAGAGTTTGACAAACCCTACACATGTCTTGAACTAATTTCGGGAACTTTATATTAAAGGTCCAATACTAAGGAAAGTGAACATTTTAATTTCTTGTAAAAAGCACAGAAACTATTTCATTTTATTGGAAAATGAAAGTTGGTATGTAGAAATTCGAAATAAATCGCAGTATAATTATGTACAATTATTTTTCTATGAAGTATGAAGAAAGTTAAAAAGACCTGGGGGGGGGGGGGGGGGGTCATTCTGTCGATTCATTGAAATTTCAACATAATACACATACATTTCTTTGAGTTCCAAAAACCTTCCGTAAATTTTGACCTGCCAATCTTCATTATTTAGTGTCTTGCAGAAGTCTATGCACTAGCTATGAAAAAATTTGCCAACTCACTTTCCCTTAGTAATGGACCTTTAAACTGCTGATTCTGTGAAACATGTAGCCCCTACATCGAATGAGTAAACATCAGAAATATTGGTACATCATTCATGCAAGCCCGCCCGTTTAGTTCAGTAGGGAGAGCGTTGGTCTACGGATCGCGGGGTCGTGAGTTCGATCCCCGGGCGGAGCGTATGTTCTCCGTGACGATTTGATAAAATACACTGTGTCTGAAATCATTCGTCCTCCACCTCGTATTCATGTGGAGAAGTTGGCAGTTACTTGCGGAGAACAGGTTTGTACTGGTACAGAATCCAGGAACACTGGTTAGGTTAACTGCCCGCCGTTACATGACTGAAATACTCTTGAAAAAACGGCGTTAAACCCAAAACAAACAAACAAATCATTCATGCATGTCAGAATATGGTCTTTATTCGAACATAATTGACCGGTCGCTACTCATCAGGCCAGCAAATACTTCCGATTTTATTGCAGCTTGATAACATATCTTTTATATTATCTATCAGGTTTCGAATATTAGAATAAATGAGTTGTCTTGTTATTTTCTTCGCATCGTTCTGGCATATTCTAGGCACGGTCTGTAAAAAAGATGTTCATTCAACAGTGTTGTCCATTCACATTAATTTAAGCGACTTTTGTTATGTCTGACGAAACACCACTATTAACCTTTATAATGCATGGCAGGTATGTATTCATCTATGTTCAGTCTGCAACTTTTGAAAATAAACAAGCGTTTCCTCTTTCAAAGATTCTAACACAAACACTTTGTCAGATCTGAATTATCATTTGTGCAATACAAATTCAACTACTATAATGTAACTTCTAAATATACTGCAATATATTGTGTAGATCTACTGTTTATAGAGAATAACAGGCTACTGTCTTTTGATATCAATGTTATCAGGTCGAGGTTGATATCCCCTTCCGCCCATATCTGCCGAGCCAGATAACATTGATATCAAAAGACAGTTGTCTATAATTCTATTTATCATGAAACTCATACAACCTGCCTAGACCAACATATGTCCTCATCTCTTATTTCGTAAAAATTGACTTCTGAAGCAAAACAACCAATAAATTCATATTTTACGGATCTGAAAATTCATCCGCCCCTGAAACATCTGAACGAAACTACGGCAGCCGTAATGAATTTCAACTTCGACAATGTTTATTGACGTTGTGATATTCTTATAAAAAATAACAATGAAATAAATCCTTACTGCGTTAAAATGAAAAATTAGCCTCTTGAATAAATCAGAACATGCTTTATTTCCACATTATTAAACAATTTGCTCGGAAAATTACTTGTCCAAAACGCTGAAAATTTCACTTCCAGTTCCAGACTCAGTCAGATTGGCTCTTCTTTAAATAAAATCTGGAACGTAGATCCCTCGGAAGTACAGAGAACAAGGCAAACTGGAAATTGCAGACTCGGCTTGATTGAGTCTGTTCATAAGCAGTAATGGAAAATGCAACGCTGCCCACGCCCCTAGTACCGGCTTAAGCAGTATTCAATCTTCAAATCTAAATGAGTTGAAATCAATGATTCCGAAGGACCAGAAAATATAACAACACTGAGACTTTTTACGGCCGCCACACAGTACTTAACACCCGCTGTTGTGAAGTAAATAAAATGTAAAATCCAATCAATTTTAATCCCCTTCATGCAGAAATCTTTCACACAATAACGCATGAATAGCCAATCAACAAATTTCATATGTACAACTGCTGCATAATGTCCGCTATATTGATATTCCAGACTTTATGATTTCATAAAAAGTACCTGCTACTTAAGGTCAGACATATTAAAAACAATAAAACTATTGGTTCCTGACATAACTAGATTGAATGTAAATTAACAACTTCTGAACAGTGACCTTTAAACAACCAACAGTTCAGACAGTTCAGTGTATCTGACAACAGTTTACTCTGTTATTATTAGGAGGACACACAGTGTTGGCAGTAAAACGTGTTGTTTACCTTCACAAGGCGGACACAGCTACAATATTTCAAATGAGTCCAATGCTCACAAGGTTTATTATCCGCTATCCCATCACATTTAGCCCATTTAATAAACACTACTCCTTTCCTAACCAACTCTGGTTCACAGCGTTCACAAACACAACACAATTCAGTTTCCATAATGTCAGTGTGAATGTCTGATTTATCAGACAAATTATTAGTATCTTCTATTCTGTAGTGTGATGGGCCTGGAACTGGTTCACATACCAACATGGACTGTTTTGCTGTCTTTGTTTGAACTGGTTTTGCTTTTGACTTTGTACTCTACATTTCTGATCTTCTTTCCAGATTTTATTAAGTTTCTTTGGTTCTTTAGAAATTTTGTTTATGCTCATGTGTTTTCATTTGTTCAAGTACCAACACATCACTGAGCTCATTTACTCATTGTGTTTCTAGGTTTCATAACCGTTTGTTCAGTTTTCTTTTTTTTCAGATTGTTTACTCTTTCTTCTAATGGACTGAAAGGGACACTTTCTACTCTACTTATTGCTGGTATACCACCCTCAACTGTAGCATCACTTGCATCAGTGTCACTGTCAAGCAGTGTACGCATGAACTTATGGCACTGGTTATCATACATTTTTGGAAATGACCATAACAGGCTACATCGGATCCATAGGTTGAAGAATATTGTGATGTGTGGGCAGGAAATACAAATAGAATAATGTTATGTTCTAATGCACATTCAACAATCCCTGCTGACACATGCGACTTATGAAGCACGACCAGGAATAAACTTTAAAAAGTGATGCTGTTTTTTTGTTGTTCTTTTGTTTGTTTTTTGTTGGATTTAACGTCGCACCGACACATGATAGGTCATATGGCGACTTTCCAGCTTCAATGGTGGAGGAAGACCCCAGGTGCCCCTCCGTACATTATTTCATCACGAGCGGACACCTGGGTAGAACCACCGACCTTCCGTAAGCCAGCTGGATGGCTTCCTCACATGAAGAATTCAACGCCCCGAGTGAGGCTCGAACCCACATCGATGAGGGGCAAGTGATTTGAAGTCAGCGACCTTAACCACTCGGCCACGGAGGCCCCAAAGTGATGCTGTAGATAATGTCGAAGTACTGCACTACCACCTTGTATCACTAAATGTACCATCAGCACCAGGAGAAGCACCTCCAAACAATTGAGGCATCATTCTTTTGCCAGGAAAGACAAAGAATGGAGGTATTGCAACTCCACTGGCACTACCACAACCTAGAATTGTTGTTGTTTTACCTCGGCTAGATGTAATTTCAGGTGGACATGCATCTGCAAGAATGTATGGTGGTCTATGATCCAAACTGCTACTTTTCTCATCAAAAATTAGATGAGGCTTGCATACATCTGCGGATGTCTCTAAATTGCTTTTTGTACTTTTAGCATGTGTAAATGTTGAGTTCTGCTCAACTCGGGGCTAGAGGGCGTGGACGGTAGCATGCATTTTCACTACCGTCTATGAACAGGCTCAATTAAACCGAACCTGCAACATTTTCGTTTTTGGCGACCTGTGAAGTTTCCACTTTTCTCTATTTTGTCTAGTAAATCATATTTAACAAGAGTTTTGTTCAAGTTAATGAAAAAATCATCAAGTTTCTTCACTAGTCATCTTGGCCCCAAGATACTCTAGACCTCTGGGTTTAATAACTTTTATTTCTGGCCACCTTGATTTGAAACTGCCTACCCATTTCAGTGTGACTGGATTGTCTCTGGTCTTTTTACCCAGCATAATGGCATACTCAGTTGCAATATCAGCAGCTTCTTGCTTTGTATATCCATAGCCATTTATAATTAGCAATAATTTTCAATGTTCAACAAATAAAGAAAGAACCGTTTCCTCCCAGTTGTTTCACTTTCGGGGTCTATCTTTCCCAGGAGTTTGTTGTGGCGCATTGTAGAACTTAGATGCACGCCTGACAGAGGTACCATCCTCTTTCACACTTGTAAATGCATTTTGAAGAGCTGTTGGAAGGTGGTATGCCAACCTAAAAGGACATTAAAATAACTAAGTGTTTTTTTAAAAAAACCCTAAGGAATATGGGTAACAACAGTCAAGTAATAAAAATGTGTTTTGCCTTAAAACGCATCATACGACCTTAACCTTTTGACAGAATGTAAGCAGTGCAGACGAAAGAGTTTTTGGAATGATTTAACAATATTTAGGGGTCAAATTAAGGGTTTCTCGAACAGAATCATTTGGGAATAGTAGAATTTACCAAAATATAGAGATATGGTATTTTTCTAGTTGTTTTACCTGCTTAAATGGCATTTTTTTTCTCACGAAGTGGGCGTTTCTGTTTACATGACATTTCCACCGAAATTTTCGATAACCGGAAATGACGCGTATGACGTAGCGATCTGTAATAGGTGCACGACGTTAGAGGGTCCAACGATGATATTGTCTGTGTGATAAATGTGGAGAGAAGCATATTTAAGGTATTGGACCCATAATAGTAATGTTTAAAAAATGGCATTTGCTTGGTATATTCTTTTAAAACAAAGACAAATAACAGACAGGGAATGCCACGTACCAAAATCGCAGCCTCCTCAAAACGAAACAGACGTGCACACCACAAACACACACGCCGTTGACCGTGTTTATTCTTAAAATTGACCGTGTTTCGCACTGTGTTACAATTTTAGACAACTTTTACCGTGCCGTTTCTTTTATACATTTTGTATAATCCATGGTATTTCCTCAAGCTCAAGTAGAGACAAATTTCAAAGTGATGGCCACTGTCCAAAACAGTAGCTGAAAATTCATTATACCATTATTTTTGATAAAAGAAACATCAAACTATTGGTAAACAATTATAAAACACAAAATAAAACTGTCAATATCATTTTTCTAGAGCGCCTCATGTAAACGGATTTAAGAATAATTAAGGTCGAGTCCTGTGGGATTGTTTTAAATTTTGCTCACTTCATTCAAAAATAATCTTAGGGTAGAAGTAAAACCTACATACGTTTCTTCCAAAATATGTAACCTAAAGAGTAAAGGCAAAATAGAGAACTTTTAGCAAGAGACCGCTTATCAAATGAAAAATTACCACTTTTATACAATAAATCAATAATAAGTGTTTACAAAAGCACAAAACTTGCTAGAAAAAAAGACAAATAAGGAAAAAATTGGCCCCAGTGGGGCTTGAAACTGAGCCCCCCCCCCCCCCCCCCCCCTCCCACCAGCCCTGCAAAATTTCAGTCAAAGATGGTTTATGGTCGGAATCGAATACTATTCAAAAGGAGGTACTTTATTACGGGTCTAATACCTTAAGGAAACTAGTTGAGATTACAGAATTTGTTTAGAAACAAGAGCTGTCGGAGGACAGCAACGCTCGACTATTTAACAGCCTTGTCGCCTGAATGAATAAGAAAGTCGAAAAAGGGGCATAATTTAGTAAAAAAGTAAAATAGGGTTATGGAACCTGCATAGTGCTTATCAGCTCATTACAGTGGACAAGTGTATGAAGTTTCAATCCATTCCCATTAGTGGGTACTGAGATACCAGCTTACATATAAGAATTTAACCCAAAAACTCCTAAGTTTAAAAATAGGCATAATTTTGTAAAATGCAAAGTTGAGTTATTGACCCTTTGCACTGCATGTCATATCATGACAGTGAACAAGTGTGTGAAGTTTCAATCATTTCCCATTAATGGATACTGAGATACCAGCTTACATACAAAAACTTAACCAAAAATTTCAATGTTGAAAAAGGGGCATAATTTTGTAAAAATGCAAAGTAAAGTTATGGGACCTGCTTTGGGCATGTCAGATCATGACAGTGAACAAGTGTGTGAAGTTTCAATCCATTCCCATTAGTGAGTACTGAGATACCAGCTTACATACAAAACCTTAACCAAAAAATTCTAAGTCGAAAAAGGGGCATAATTTTGTGAAAAAGCAAAATAGAGTTATGGAACCTGTGCAATGTAAGTCAGTTTATCACAGTAAATAAGTGTGTGAAGTTTCAATCCATTCCCACAAGTGGTTACTGAGATACCAGCTTACATACAAAACCTTAACCAAAAATTTCTAAGTCAAAAAAGGGGCATAATTTTGTAAAAAAGCAAAACAGAGTTATGGAACCTGTGCAATGTAAGTCAGTTTATCACAGTGAATAAGTGTGTGAAGTTTCAATCCATTCCCACAAGTGGTTGCTGAGATACCAGCTTACATACAAAAACTTAACCAAATCGGGACGCGGACGCCGACGCCGACGCGGACGCGGACGCGGACGCCGACGCATGGGCGAGTCCAATAGCTCTACTATTCTATGAATAGTCGAGCTAAAAAGTCACGCAACATTAAAACTGGATTCTGTAGTAAAATTTGATTTGGAAGGAAACTGATGTAAAACTAGTTCTTCAATATGGGAGGGGCTTAATTTTGATATCATTAGTCAAGAGATTTATAGGCGTTTGAATAATCGGCTGTATATAGTTTCATTTAAAGAAAAACCTAATTACATTACAAATTTATAGATATTATAGGAAATATAGCTTTTAATGAGATTTACGGGTAAAGATTTAATCCAAAATCGGAAAGATTGTTCTAATAGAAACATTTTTACAATGTCAAAAGAATGATTGAATGATTATGCCGGTTGTGCTCACTTAACACTATATTAGACAGAAAAATGCATTATAGTGTAGTGTCTTTCGTGTGTAATCAGAACATAGTTTCCTATTCAGAGTAGTCGCTCCTGTACACGATAGAGTCCAAAAGAAGTATGTTATTACATTACATCATTATACACAGACAGTTTCATTAGATTGTTAGTTAATTCCGCGCATATATCAATGGAAACATGTCAAAATGTTATCAAACAGACGAATTGAGATTTCGTGTTTGTCCGTGAATTTCCTGGAAATTTTTTATTCCTAGCAAATTACGATCATACACACAATTAGACAGGAAAATAGAGTAGCCTGTTATAGAAATTTCAGGTCATTTTCAAGATTATTCTTTCTCCGTCAGTATCCAATGTCTAATATTCAGGTATAGGACTTCTTTGTCTGCACTATACTTTATAGCGTATTGAAGACGTTTTGAATAGTTGTGTAACTCAGCCACTGCCATGTAGACGTGTATACATTAATTCGACCAAACAAAAGGCAACTGTAAATAGCTTTTATGTATATATTCTGTTTCCAATACACACTGTGCAAAATTTCTTATTGTCACCTTACATGTACGTAAAGGATAAAACCGAAAACAGTTCCATCATTTGAGCAACTTCAGGTACAATGCCCCAAGATTTTCCGTTCTTTCACATTTAGGACAGTTTGAGAAAAGCTCTAAGTTTACAGTCAAAACAAAAAAGAAACACAATACAGAGCTAATTAAAACTACCAAAGTTAACTTTCAAATCACTAAATTTAATTACAAAACAGCAGATGCTTTAAGTGCGTGTTTACTTATTTCTAGATAATCGATTGTCTAATACATGACTTTTCCATTGGAAATATTGTTTTTTACTTGCATTTTTGTGCATTTTTGTGCTATATCATTTTTATATAAACTGGAGGTAATTTCAATATGCAGCATTCAAAATAAGTATTGTTATAGTAAACTGTATAGTTTTTGTTCAAACTGGATAACTGATAATTATAGATATTGTATATTTTAATGGAAACATATATCATTGCATATCAGCCGTGAGATATATACAGACGTTTTGCAGTTTTGATGTAATAAACATAACTCTTACATGTAATATGATTTTAACTGAGGGTCAAGAAATTAAGCTATTTGATATTTGACCCCCAACTTTGACATTGACCTTGGCCCTAGTGATCTGGATTGAGTGTTTTGCATGTCATCTTGATGTGGTTGACAACTGATGCTAATTTATAAAATCTTCTCAGCGGTATAGATGATATGAAGCGAACACGATATAGAAGAACTGACGGAAGTGCGTTCTTACAAAAAGTCATTTATTGGGTTTTGCTTTTGTTCAAAAGTACCAAAATATGTGGCAGAAAGTACCTTATAAGCAGAACGGAATAAACAGAATTTACCGTTTCCTATTGTCCTTAGTATCCAGCAATCAACGGACTTGCGGACATGCGTTACTTCAGTATAGCCCCCATATTCCCCCTCAGTATAATGTAAAGTAATCAGGGAATTATACAAAACAACTAAAAAGATGTAGCATGTCCTAAGGTAGAATATGTTCCACATAGATTTTTAATTTCCTAAGGTATACTTATAAGATATAAGTTCTATTCACTGCCTAAGCAATTTCATTGATATTTCAAAAAAAACCACATAAATATTATATATGCAACTAAGTCTGCAATATTTTCATTTGATATTTTGGGCGATTTGTCGGTTTCCTACTTTTATTTTCACCCAAAGGAAATATTTAACGAGAAAATAAGTGGCAGACATTGATGGTATATTTCAAGTAATAAGTTTCCATTAATTCTTGGGTAATTAGATTTCGATCTTGAATGATAAGAACGAATGATGAAGAAATAGCTAAGCTATAAAAAAACAAAACAAATTTTCAAAAGGTTTTTAATTGATGAAAACTACGTTTCTGATATAAATGCATTTTAAACACATTTCGTAACGTTTTAATTTTCCCGTTTATGATAATAGAGAGTTTGAGATTTCAAACTTCGCCTTCCCCTTCAACGTCTCTCATATATATTTTGGGTAAAACGTCACCGATATGCGTGTATTTTATTTAAATCACACGTTGCTACTAAAGTTTTCCATGTAATATCACGTAAGCCTAAGACTTCGCTTTATTACTATGCGAAATAAAAAGCTTAGTTTCAGGATTTCTGCTTATTAAGTTATTTGATTATCCATATTTATAATTAGACTAAATTTGATGCGAAACACTATCAATAGGTATAAGAATAATGAAGTTTTGTATGGCTAATGATTTTAACTAAACACATTGAATTGAACCTGGAAGTATAAAGTCATCAACTGATTTTGAGAAACTTTGAGATTTTGTTCAAACTTTAACTTCTACGGCATATTTGTGTCTCCAGGCGTATCGATTACACCAGATGGGCCTTTTTGTCGTATGAAGTGAAGTTTGAACGTCCGAAGATGTGATATCACGAAAGTCGAAACTTCATTCTTTTTATCATCTACTCTATCCACATACTCGGCATCAAAGACTGAAATCTGGATGGAGGCACATGGCATGACAGTCATTTTACTTGAAAAATAAATAATTACGCGCGATTATCACTTGGTGGAACATTTTATTTTCACATCCAAATAAAATCAATCTGTTTCTGTCGGACACTTAATACGACAATTGCGTTTTAATTATAAACGTAAAATGGTACTAGTAAGACGGAAAATTCTTTTAAGAATCAGACAATTTCAGATTTATGATATCATGATGAGAGACTTTTCCTGTTAGCCGTATGGGATAACTCTATTTTTTAAATGCATGAACCAGAGCCTGGCAGAGAGACATTGTGGTTAATTCCCCTTTGATTCTTACATTTTACAAAGAAAGTCAGTCTTGAAACTCGGTGTGACCCTACCCTACCCCTACCCTATCAAAGTGTAAAAGTAAACAAAATGTTGCATAAATTACAAATTAAACAAATACACAATAGCAACAAAAATCTAAAGAAACGAGATTCGCAATGGACGGACCGTCAGGGGAGGTAACTAAGTCACGGATTGGGACTAGTCCGATATGAAAGCGTTCAACGTCATGATATGGAAAAATATTGCACGATCGCGGTCCATTGAAACCCAATGGAAAATAATTTTAGGTATGTAATAATCATTTCTATTTCCTCTCGTGTATGATTTACAATCGTGCATTGTATACTGACTATACTGACATAATTTTATATAAAACCTAAATGTTTGGAGCAACACTAACGAGTTTTTACATTGTTCACATTGTTTTATCGTGTTTTTTTTTGTTGTTGTTGTTTTTGTTTTTTTTGTTGTTTTTATAGGTAATCGCTCTAATATCCATGCGATGATTATATTAATTGAAATGTTTTATTTTTCATTTAATTTTCATTCTTTTCATTTTTAAAACCTCTTGTAAAATTCCTGCCCTTTCGGACAATTAATATCAAAATGCACGAAAAATACGATCATAATTACGGATAAATTGAATGGGCGGATTAAAAGAAGTAAGGTTCATTCTAATGTTTGAAATCTCAAGGAATTTTAATCGAACTTCAACTTCATACGTTAACTTCGCAAGAGACGTTGAAGGGGAAGGCGAAGGTTGAAATCTCAAACTCTCTAATATTACACTAATCTATTTCAGAAAAATATTGTCGAAAAAATGGCACACTACGCGCTTAATATGAATTCATTTGACTGACAATTCATACGAGGAGTTTTATGTTTAATTTAACTTAACATTTTATGTCGAGACACTTCTGTAAAGCTATTTCAGCATGTTTCTGAATCTTTAAAATAAGAATGTACATTTTTCTTTCGATACTGTTCACCTTTTTAGTTACATTAATCACCCGGTTAAATGAAATATATGTCGACAAATGTCTAACAAACATATTCTAATTCTAATATGTACATAGGTAATATTTTTACTTTGTCGTTTGTGTCAGCCATAATTTACTTATAGTCCATATTGCATCTATACATTGCCCCTTGCCGGCAGGGGGATAGAAAATGCCGGCTGTATTTCCGTGCAGAGGTGTACGACTCCCCCGAAAATGGAGCCACCCGTTTGCCGTGGATGGCGGCCCGTAAGCCGGAAAGGAGGATCCTGGATGTTGAGGTGTCCCGTAGCACCTCGGGGAGGTGATGCATGCTTGTTTACATGTGTTCATCCCCTTTTCGGGGTGTGGGTGCCAATACACATCTTTGGCCTCTAATTCGGTCTAGACGATTTTTGCGGTCGTATTGGCCCGATACGATCAATCAGCTAGTCATCCCAAGCCTTAGGAAATTTCACTTTAATTACGCTTACATCTTCTTATTCTTCGTATATTAAATTGCATCTATGTTTTCAGTTTTACCTTGCGCGATTATCTGTGACAGTCTTGTTTTGGCAAATTAACGTCACACAAAGTCAAATGTACTTTCCTTCAATCGTCAAATTTTACTGCGTTCAGCAAACTTCATAGTACGTTCACACAAAATTATTGAACACTTCATTGCAATATATATTTCAATTTCTATTTCCTAGAAGGCGGTGGCTTAGGGTCAGTTGATTGGGTAAAGTAGCAATCCAATGAATCCCCTTTTTGCATATTTGCAATACAGCTGGTGATATAAACGAGATTGCAAAATACCTGGCCGAGTATATCACTACAGTATCCCTAACATGTATGAGCTGGATATGCGCTCTGTTTACATGTTCCCTTGTTGGACTCCGCGGCGGGTGGGAGCTGCGAGTGACGAATTTATAGATCATTCAATATGGAAAACCAAAATGAAAACAAACGACCGCATACCGAAACAGACTCTGACGGCACGGAAGGTGAGAAGGATTCTCACCGACCATACACATCCAACATGGCATTTCCGAGATTTCTATTAATTTAATCTACAGATGAAAGTTTTAAAATGACAAGTCTTTCTCCATTTGTAATTTAAAAACACTTCTAAGTATAGCTGGTGTACCGAAGTCCGTCAAGAAATTACGCACAGGGGATCTGCTTCTTAAAGTTGAAAAAGCAGTACATGCTTACAATTTACTAAATGTAACACCCTTCTTCAACAGGCCGTGTAAGTGAATTGCGCACCTAACTCTGAATTCTTCTAGGGGGTCATTCGCTGTCCCGATCTTGCTGGAGTTTCGAAATCGGAAAGTGTGCAGGGCCTTAATGAACAACATGTCACTGCTGCTAGACGCATCAAAATTAAACGGTTAGGAAAAGAAATCAGCACAAACACTATCATTCTTACTTTCGGCATACCTTTCCTTCCTTCAGTCATAAAAGTTGGATATCTCATGACAAAAGTTACAACATATATTCCTAATCCTCTTCAATGCTACTACTGCTTTAAGGTATTAGATCACTAATAGTAATGTTTACAAAATGGCCTTTGCTTGGTATATTCTGAAAGGTAACCGTGTTTTGCACTATTTTGCAATTTTTAAACAACTTTTACCGTGCCGTTTTTTATATATTTTGTATAACTTATGGTATCTCCTCAAGCTCAAGTAAAGACAAATTTCAAAGAGATAGCCACTATCCAAAACGTTTGCAGATAACTCATTTTACCATTATTTTTGCTAAAAGAAACATCAAACTATTGGTAAACAATTATAAAACACAAAATAAAAATGTCAATATCATTTTTTCTATGGGGCATCAAGTAAACGGATTTAATGAGACGGAATTCATACTTCAACATTGAACAAATAAGGTCGAATGCTGTGTTTCTGTTTTGAATTTTGCTTACTCCATTTAAAAATAACCTTAGGGCAGACGTAAAACCTACCTAAATTTCTTCCACAATATATAATCTAAGAGTGAAAGCAAAATAGAGAACTTCACCGCGTGTAACTCAATATTTTTAAAGATGTGCAACTCTACCCCTTCTGTTTAAGTAGTAAATTCATTTTGAACACCAAGAAATCGATTATATGATTAATATTTTTCCATTTTTGTACAAGAAATCAATAATAAGTCTTGACAGAAGTAAAAACTTACTCGAAAAAAAAAGGAAAATAAGGAAGAAAAAAAATTAGTCCCAGTAGGGCTTGAACCTACGCCCCCCTAAGAATTGCAGTAAAAGTAGGTTTATGGTAGGAATTGAATACTCTTTAAAAAGGAGGTTCTCTATTAGTGATCTAATACCTTAAGTTCGGGCACAATGAGAAAAATTGCAAAGGTGATTTCACTTGCCCAAAGTGCGACCAGGATGCCATTCTCATGAACATGACACCTGCAGTCGTCCATTGCGTTGTGTGAATTGCAGCGAGCCACATTCAGCAAAGTTTTGTGATTGCAAGACATGGAAAGGAGGTTCTTCATGTCACATTCACACAAGGTATTGGATTTCCAGAAGCAAGACAAATTGCCAATGCCAAATTTACATCTCCAACACTCGCACAAACTTATTCATCAATAACTAAATCTGTATCTAACAAAACAACACAGTGCATTGATGCTTTTACTCAAACAGATTCACTGACTGTTCAACAAAATCCAACTCCAACCTCGGTACCCAGTAAACAACCAACAAATGTACACAAAAATCCTCAAGTTAAAGCTCCAGCTGCAATACAAAACATCCCTAATTACAAGCCACAACCACAACGTACTAACAATGGAACAAGCAATTTATGTAACAATTCAACAAGTAATTCATCATCGACAAAGGTGAATAAAACACCTAAACAAAAAATTTAACTGAATACCCGTGGAGTGGGGAAAGGATCTAATGATCCCATTAACCGCTACAACCGGTTTGAACATCTAGCATTGCTGCTGCAATAGATGTAGATATAAAGGAGGAGGAGAAGGATGGACGTTCGTCTAAACCTCCAGTCATACCCCTAAACCTTCGACGGAGAAAAGGATTACTAAGATCCCTTCTCCTGAGAAGACTGATTAAAGTGACAAACGTATTTCCAGATCAAACATTTTTATGGCGAATAAAATAATCCAATGGAACTGTCGTGGACTTAAGGCCAATTATAATGAAATTCTCCTTCTTCTGTCAAAATATAATCCCTCTTTGATATGTCTTAGTGAACACTTTTTGAAAGAAAGTGGCAACACATCTTTTAACAATTATTCAATGTATAATCGTATAAATAAAAGTTCAGAAAGGGCTTCTGGTGGAGCGTCAATTTTATTAAATATTGCAGGTCCACATAGACAAATTGTTTTGGATACTACTATTCAGTCAGTTGCATTACATGTTACTATGCATCGACCTTTAAATTACATTTTGTTCAATATATACACACCCAAAATATCAACTTAATCTTGAAGAACTTGATCACCTTATCAATCAACTACCACAGTCTTTTATTCTGTTTGGAGATTTCAATACTCATCATGAATTTTGGGGCTGTTCTGACAGCAATACTAGAGGTCAAATTATTGAAACCTTTATTGAGAGAAATTCTCTCTGCTTACTAAATGATAAATCCAAAACATAACTTCATCCTGTAACAGGACACTACTCTTCTCTTGATTTATCAATTTGCCAACCAAGTCTTTTTCTTGACCTTGAATGGAGGGTGCTCGATGACTTTCATGGAAGTGATCATTTACCGATTATGTTATCAAGTATCTTTCAACAAAAGTCAGATCATCCCTCTTATTTTAAATTTAATAAAGCTAATTGGCAACAATATTAGTCTTTTTGTAAAAAAACAAAGAAAAATATCAAACAGGGAGTGCCACGCACCAAAAGCGCAGCCTCCTCAAAACGAACCCCTCAGCACGCAAACGCGTGCACCACACACACACTCAAAGCTTATAAACATGATTTGACTTTGGAGAATTTCACAATTTTTTATGATCCTGTTGATCGGTTTTCTTCTATGTTATTTGATATTGCAGACAAGTCCATTCGGAAAACTTCAAGAAATGGTAATGAAAGAGAGGGCATTCGGTATCCAGCGATCGAAGAAGACACATCGAGGATTTAACTAATAATTTATCCCAGTACCTTGATAAGGACGTTATTGCAACTTCACTGTCAGGGCGGATAAATTATTAAAAAGAAGACGTTTGAAGTTCACAGGCTAAAGAAGAGTAGCAGAATTTCAACAAGGTTTCGAGCTTTAGGGACAGCGCATAGGAGTTTTACCTTTATGGTATTGAATGCTATAGACGATAGCAAATATAGGCTGAGAATCGAAAAGCTGAGACAGAGACCCAGAGTTTGATAATCTACTGAAATAGTAGGAGAGTTCCAGCTTATAGACGGTTCAGCGTTATTGGCGAAGTACAGTCAAGGCATTGGTCCAGACCAAATACATTACCAACTTTTAAAACACTTACCACAAGAATCATTAGACCTTCTCCTTGAAATCTACAATATTACATGGAAAACTGGTATTTTTCCAGACTCCTGGAGAGAAGCTATTGTTATACCCATACAAAAACCCGGAAAAGATAGCACGAACCCTAGTAATTATAGACCGATAGCCCTTACTAGTTGTTTATGTAAAACTCTGGAACGTATGATCAATTGTAGACTAGTTTGGTACCTCGAATCGCAAGGATTAATTACAAACTTTCAAAGCGGCTTTCGCAAACAACGCAGCACAACTGATGATCTTGTTCGACTGGAAAATTTTATTCGTGATGCATTTATTAAAAAAGAGCATCTAGTGTCTGTCTTTTTCGATTTAGAAAAAGCTTATGACACTACATGGAAATATGGTGTTATGAATGATCTTAACGACATAGTTTTAAAAGTCGTTTGCCAACATTTATATCACAATTTTTATCTGATCGAAGTTTTAAAGTACGTGTTGGTGATACCCTTTCTGACTCTTTTGAGCAAGACAAGGGAGTTCCACAAGGTTAAATTTTATCTGTCACACTTTTTAGCATCAAAATTAATAATATTGTGAAATGTCTGTTACCAGGGACAGACTGTTTATTATATGATGACGATTTTTTGGTATGTTATCGTTCAAAGAATATGCGTATGACTGAACGCCAATTACAACAGTGTTTGAATAAAGTTCAAACTTGGGCCATGGAAAATGGGTTTAAATTTTCCCAATCGAAAACTCAGTGTGTCTACCTTTGTCAATAACGGAAACATCATTGTGACCCTGAGCTTTTTCTAAATGGTACAAAAATACCCGTTGTTGATGAAGCAAAATTTCTTGGTGTTATCTTTGATAAAAGCTTTCCTTTGTGTCGCATATAAAATACTTGAAAGCCAAATGTCTGAAGTCATTGAATCTTTTAAAGGTAATTTCAAATACTGATTGAGGAGGTTTTATTAAGACTTTATAGGGCTTTAATCAGGGCTGTTATATTTCGATCTTCTCATATAAGTTCAGCACGACTTTTATGTCGTGTTACTGGTACTGTTTAGTTTCTCAGCATGAACATTTCGGCCTGGATGGTTCCAATACTCCCGCTTTCATAGCTTTGGGTATTATTTAATCACCCCTTGGATATGGTGCCTGCTTTTTAATTTTGGCAGTTCCTGTGATATGCAGGCTCCATAACCTCAGATCCCCTTTCTAAATTCCAATTTGTTTAGTTCTGCTCATTGCTTTCTCGTTTAGGGCGAACCCATTATTTTATCTGGGGACCAAACGCCGCTTTTCATGGAATTACACACTAGTGTAGCATTGAAGGGTTACATGTGCACCGCCGTATGAACACATCTACGGATGTCTCTAAATTGTTTTTTTTTTGTACTTTTAGCATGTGTAAATGTTGGGTTCTGCTCAACCCGGGGCTAGAGGGCGTGGACGGTAGCATGCATTTCCACTACCGTCCATGACCGCTCTTGGTGCATTCCGAACATCACCAGTTGAAAGTTTATATGCTGAAGCAAACGAACCTTCTCTTTACAGACGCCGAGAAAAACTTTCATTGCAATATGCTTTAAGGGTGGCTGCAAAAAATCCAATCCTGCTCATAAAGTCATATAATATCATCGTACCTTGATTCATATGACAGAAAACTAAAACAAATTAAACCATTTGGATTTCGCATCAACAATACTATGAAGGAAACTGACTTTGAATTCGATGATATCAAAGAAAATTCTGTTCCGAATACACCACCATGGACTATTAATTCTCCTACAGTTCTTTTTAATATGAAAACTGCCTTGAAAAAGTCTGAAACAAACCCTGAAATATTCAAGTCCAGATATAATGAAATCAAGTCGTCTTACAAGGATCATTTTCCAATTTACACAGATGGTTTAAAAGATGATTTAAAGGTTGGCTGTGTCGCCGTCAGCCACCTACATCAATCATATTGCCAAATAGCGCTACGATTTTTTCAGCCAAGGCAAAAGCTATTGATTTGGCCCTTAATTTTATTTGAAAATATAATAAAGAAACGTTTATTATCTTTTCGACTCACTTTTAGTATTTCAGTATTACAATCAATTCAAAACCGAAATATGGAAAATCCTTTCATTCAAAATATTCTTCTCAGGGTTCATGAACTATCTTTTAAAAAGTCCATCATATTTTGTTGGATTTCTAGTCATGTTGGTATTTATGGAAATGAGGATGTTGATACCGCAGCAAAGAAATCCCTTTCATTACAACAATCTGTATTGAAATTACAATATACTGATTTTAGACCAAATATCAACAAATACATTTTAACTAAATGGCAATCATCATGGAACAATGCTTCGTTCAATAAACTTCATGATATTAAACCTACTTAAGGTGAATGGCACCAAGGGAACAGATCTGTTCGCAGGTAGAAAGTTGTTCTTTCTCGTTGTCGAATAGGTCATACCCGTTTGACTCATTCTTATCTTCTGAACAATGAAGATCAACCTGAATATGTACCATGTGAAACACCGCTTGCTATTAAACATGTTTTAATCGACTGTGTAAACTTGGATCCACAGCGCAATTCATACTATGATGTTCAATAGTTAAAAGAGTTGTTTGAGCAAATTTCCGTCGACAAAATTTTACATTTTTTGAAACAGATAGACTTATACATGTATCATAAAATCTGAACCTTATATAATTTTATTCGCATCTTTTGCATTGTTATTATGTTTGCAGCTGGATTTTTAACACTATATTATGTATATACAGTTTTACTTTAATGGTTTTAGATATGCTTTACAATTAACGTTCTGAATTTAACTTTTTCTCGCCGTAAAACCCAACTCATTAAAATTCATTTATTCTTTACTGGCTTTATACAAATGCTAAATTAATGGCAAAACTTCTATTTATCAATCAGGTAAGCAGAAAAAACAACAACATGAAAATCAAAAATCTAAAATCAGAATTATAATATCATATACCAAAATAGAAATTGTCCTTAAAGACTTTGCCAAGAAATTATTTTATTCACATATTTGAAAAACCCTGTTTCCTGTTTTGATTAAAATATCGTTAAAATACATTAGATACAATGTAATCAATTTGTGGTTTGTCTTAAATTATGATTTGTGGTTATCATTTACGTTACATGTAGATAAGCACGCATGCGAATCCAATATTATGTATAATAGTTTAGATATCACACATCCGTGCTAGAACCAATACCATAAAACATTCAAAAAGTAATTATATTTCACTAGAAAGTTTTCTTCAGCAATTAAATGATATATTATCTCATTTATTTTGTTTATTTGATTATAATATCAGGACGTTTTGAAGGTTTTCATATTATTATTGATTGTACTTTAGCGATGGTTTGTTTTATTGCACTTAATGAAAGAGTCTGGCACATTCTTTACAATTGTATATTACACTAACAGAAAGCAGCGAATTGTTTGTTGGTCAAGCAGAACAGAAAAAAATCGGAAATTACATGTAAATTAAGAATATTTGCACGTTTGTATAACCATGAAATTTCGCCAGTTTTCATGTATTAACGTATTCATATGTATTTGTTAGTCATATATTTTTGTTTTTTGTTTTAATGTGCTGAATTCCGTAAATATTGAACTGTGTTTGTGTGATTACATGATTGGGCAAGTATGTCAGCCACTCATAATAAAGTCGTTGCTTATCTATACAATACAATACAAACGTTTATTCAGCATAAAACGTAACACATATGCTTATAGCCAATATAAAATTAATGTTCAATGATAAACATATTTAATATAAAATTTAATGATATAATTGTAGCAGGTTACGCTAACAATTCTCAAAAGAGCGCAAATTAAATAAGGGAGATAAGTTTTACAAAAGTATTATCGGAAGAGCGTTATAATTTTTATATCTAACAATTATAGCATTGACAAATTAACAATAGCGTATATTGTACACCATATAACGTATATTATTCAGTCTGAACGTAAATAGGAGACTAAGAAATACGATTCTTTGTTGCAAAATATATATACTTCGCTAAGTTTAAGATAATTTTTTTTTGATGACATCAGTTTTTCAAATTTAATGATACTTGGCCAGCGGCAATAATATTTCTTAAAACATTTACTGCTTAAGTCACGGTGCATTGGGCATTCTAATAAGTGGTACTCATTTTATTCACTTACCATTCGCGCTTCGTGAATGTATTTTTTTTTTAATTTTTTATATCGCACTTCTGTATTCGCTGCTGTTTCGTATTACTACACATTCATATAGATACTAATGTATTTACATTATAGTGGTTATTTTTTTGATTCCGAATGACATACTTCGTTAATCCAAGTACTGTTCATTATATATAATTTAGAAAATACAATTCTCTTTTACTATCACATTACCAGTAAAATATTTTTCTCTTTTTAATTTTATATTCCCCTTTTTTCCACAGATACTAAAGGTAGTCGTTTTCCCATTTATTACTGTATTTAAACTGTTTTCTGCATGTATACTTATGTAGTATATGTTATACATGTATGTATGTATGTTTGTATGTAAGTATGTATGTATGTATTGCTGATGCTGCCCACGCATTGTGGGACTCATGTCAATCTGTAAATAAACGAATTGAATTGAACTGAACTGAAAATAAAATAAGAATTTACAGAAGAAAAAGTGAAAATTGAAAATTCTACATCAAACATGCTACAAAATGTGTCATGTTACTGTTTCAGTTACCTTTAATATTATAGAAAAAGTAACATATTTTTGAAGTCTAGCTTTAGAACGTACCAGAGACTTGACAGTCACTGTCAAATGACGTTATTATTAATTTGATTTTTTGCTTTAACTGCCGCTTGACAATCTTGAAATTCTTTTTGTAAGGATTACACATTAATTCCGACATACCGCAGATATGATTGTGTTTCGAGCACAGTCTTAAGGTTCTCAATACTGGTGTAATAATAAAATCAATAAGAATATCCTTTGGAAACATTAAATGCAACAAAGCAAAAAATACCAGATTCGGTTGGGTTGGTTCATTACTATTATTATTATTATTATTATTATTATTATATACCACATTTATATAGCACTCTTTTCATATAAAAATACGTGCAAAGGTGCTTTACATAAAAAGCATTAATATAATGTTCAATAAAAATGGTAATTGAACTATTATATTCATTACGGTAATAAGACACCTAGCATTTGAATTTAAGGTAAGCAGATCAAAACATGAAACAAAATACAATATCGTAAAAACATAAACTGACCTGTTAAAGACACAGATTAGAGCAGAATAGAACAGAAGTTATCAAGTACATTTTGAACAGACAGAATTAACCAGTATGATGCCTGTGAAATGCACCACGGCATGCAAACCGTCCCGGACGATTGGGTCAATCCCCACCCAAACGGTCCGGAGAACATCCATGATACATACTACAGAAAAAAAACACGATCTATATTTTTCTGTCACACTTAAGTTCTTGATTAGAATTGATTGGTAATTAGTGAGATTAGTTCCCAAAGAATTGTATGAAATAATGCATCTTTAGCGCTTTTTTGAAACTTTGCAAGGTCTTGCACTCTCTTATGCCAGATGGGAGGGCATTCCATAACCTCGCCGCTGCTGTCTGAAAGCTGCCGTCACCAAATCGCAGTCCGACATTTGGGCACCACTAATTTTAATGCATTATTCTGCAATCTCAGATTTCTGGATGACGTATATATTTCTAACATGTTCACTACATACGCTGGTGATTGACCTTCGAGTGCCTTATATGTATGTGTTAGAATTATGTTTTCATGAGAATTAATGTGAAGTGCAACACCCCTCACGCCCCTGATAACCGGCTTATGCGAAATTCTATTCCATAGATATTGAATTAACTCCATGATCCCAAAGGACCAACAATATAACAACTCTTAAAACTTTATTATCTAGATGAACGATTTACTTGTCCGGGTACAATTTAGGCTTTTATGTAAAATTACACTAGTCCCATTTTCAAAATTGTGGACAAAGTATTATATTCGTCGTCAAGTGCGGACGCAGTGATAACACTGTCTGACTACGAAACCAGGGGTTATGAGTTCGACAACCCGGTCCTGCAACTATAATTTACTAAGCTTAGAATGAGTGTTCGGTGTATTGATGCTTTATATCTGAACCAGTAAAGATTCTGTAACTGGAGCATCTTTTGTGTGATGCGCGATTTTCCAACAAAAAATTACAGTCCTCCAGAAGAGTCGCCAATATGGGTTATTTGTGGTAACTACCCGTAGAATTAAACACACAAATATCAATAATGTAAGAAAAAAATTCAAATCAATGTACTTCTAAAACACGTTTAGTAATAACACCTTTATAAATTTTCATGAAAAAAAAATACATTTAATTTAACTGAATATTTGCATGAGAAGAAAGACATGTTATTATCAAAGATCACAAAAAAAAAACGCGACAAATTAAATGATCACTCTTTTTTTTCTTTTTATTTTTGTATAAGAAAAGGTCAAAATTTTTGATGATAATAAATATTTATTAAGTTACATATAGATCACGTTTTAACAATAACACAACATACATATATGAACTAACCAAATTTTATGAGTCAGAGTAGTACATTTCTCATATAAAAGGTTAGTTATCATTCACTACTGACTACTGTCAACTACAAAATAAACTTATTCAGTATAAGAAAACTGAATATCTACATAAATAAGACAGTAATCATTATAAATATTCAACTAAACGCTATCAGAAATCAAATAAACAACAAACAATAGACAAATGAACATATAAATATTACATGAAATTATAAACACATATACAATAATATCAAGGGCAGGGCGGGTTCGGGTATTTTCAAAATTATTTTAGACGTGATCCAACCAAGAAAAATACAGAATGAAGAAAATTGTCTAAATTGAATTATAAAATACAAGAATAAGCCTATCAATGATTTTGATAAAAAAACCAATAGATTTAAAAAGAATAAAAACCGTTGACCAATCAGAAACGATGACACATAAGACGATTAACTTGATTTACAGACGCGAAAAAAGTGCTGTTCTCAATAATTAACCGATTTTATGAATACAGAAAATCGCCTAAATTAAATGATCACTCTTTTTTTTTCTTTTTATTTTTATATAAGAAAAGGTCAAAATTTTTGATGATAATAAATATTTATTAGGTTACATATAGATCACGTTTTAACAATAACACAACATACATATATGAACTAACCAAATTTTATGAGTCAGAGTAGTACATTTCTCATATAAAAGGTTAGTTATCATTCACTACTGACTACTGTCAACTACAAAATAAACTTATTCAGTATAAGAAAACTGAATATCTACATAAATAAGACAGTAATCATTATAAATATTCAACTAAACGCCAACCCACAGGCCCAGCATAAAAACTTAATACATTATACATTTACATAAATAAACCAAGCAATTGCTACATATAACAAAACCTCAAAGAAACATATATGTAACCATCTACAGATACTATATCTACAGATACTTTATATACTGTATTGATAATTGTAAATTTATATCAAACTTCCTATAAAAGTGAACTCCTAATAAGAATGTCTGTCCTTTATGAGACTGTTAACAAAATATTCCATAAATTTTAATGCACAAAAACAACCATATTACTACTACAATAACCAACCTTTTTCTAGGGAAACGTTACATACCATTTCCTCTAAAATAATTTTATTCCAAAGTATGATCATACTTTGTAAACTGAATCAACTTCCTTTGAATAATTTTTTACAAAGTGAAGTTATTGCACTTAATGCATTCCATTTTTATTAAAAGGTATTTGTTCTTATAATTATGACAACTACTAAGGTTTACTTCTAATCACAATGATTCTTTGAATAAATATATAAAAGTAAAGTAAATGTGTTCAGTTTCAATCTAAAGGTATTCATACCTTTAAAGTAAGTATAAAGAAAACTACTATGATTCACCGCAATGAAAACAATGTCTTTTCTTGTATGAAATGAATTAAATAAATAAATCCCTAAATAACAAGTGAATAGATAGACTTCCTTTGATAAATTATCTGAAGTGAAGTACACGTTGTTAGATCAATAAATTTTTAAACACACAAGTCTATAATACCACTGTCCTTTTCTAGGGAAATGTCATATACCATTTCCTCTAGAAACCCCTTATTCCAAAGTATAAGATACTACTTTGTGAATAGATAAACTTCCTTTGATAAATTATCTAAAGTGAAGTATATACTGTCAATCACTATTTGTAAAGGAATATAATCCCTTAAATAACACATAAATGTAAAAAAAAAATTTTTAAGACATTCGAGTCTTAGACTGTTAGTGTACTGTCCCTTTTCTAGGGAAATATTGCTTACTACTTCCTCTAGAAATATCATATTCCAAAGTATAACATACTACTTTGTGAATATATCCATCTTCCTTTGATATATTATATCCAAAGTGAAGTGAAACTCAGTTAAGCAGTAATAAAAAAATTTTCTATGATGAGAATAGAACAACTTACAGAATACACAGATACACAATTATAACTGAATAACAATTCTAACAAGACCATATTACAACCTTCTATTCATATAGTGTTTACATATGTGCTACTGTGTTTATAAAAAATTGTTTTAGCCTTCTAGTACCCTCTAAATTTAGATGTAAGCCGCCATCTTTGATGGCGTAAAGCTCTCTACGAGGCTGATTGGCTTTGAGAAAGGGACGAAAAGATTTTAGAAACTTAATCTTCCTATCCTTACAAATGGCTTCAAGAGATAAATTTATCTCTTTGACTTTCGGTCCTGTTTCTGAGAAATCTACTGGTCTAGGCAAGATAGAGGACAAGTATATTGTGACAGAACTATCTGTGAAGGTCTTGACAGCGGTGATTAAGTTAGAATACAGAGAGGAAATTTCACCCGAAGAAAAGTTATTGACATCATTAGTACCTACATTAATAACAATATTTTCGTAATTTAAATTTATTGAACCCTTCATGATCTTAGAAGTTTAATGCCCAATAGTTATCCCAGGATAAGACCGTATGTCTGTTTCACGAATGTCAGTTACATGCTTAGCCATAGAGTCAGACAGAATTAGACACCTCTTCACTTTCGGGTTCCTGAGTTGGTTTATGCGAGAAACTGAAGTAGAAGAGAAAAACAAAATTTTTTTTATTAAGAGGACACTAGAATGCTTAAAGCCACTTATCTTATTAAAAATTTAATTTTTCACTTACGGATTTCATAATATCAAGTTTGTCTTCTAAAGTAAGAGAAATATATTTCTTATATACGTCTGACCTCCAGTCACCTAATATCTGAATTTCATCAGCTGCTACGTTCAATCGAAAGGCAAAAGTTGCAAACCCCCTACGAAACGAAGGTGAGGAAAAACTGACCGGATCATAACCTAGTTCCGCAAGAACAGACTTTAATTTATTTTGAAACATATAATAATTGATCATATGTGTTTCATCCAGAGAAAATAAGGTTGATCATCTCTAATGGTAGGAACAAATTCTAACATTTTGTAATATGCTACAACTGGACACAAACAAGATCTAGGTAACCTCAACAAGAGATTTTGAAGTAATCTGTCTCCAAATTGCAAAGTTTTTGACCATCTAAAATTAACACACAAATGATCACCGAAAGGAGTAACATCTTTTCTTAATAAAAATTTACTAACTTCAATGTCTGCTTTTTTTTGTTGGTACTAAATTAGATTTTCTAGCTACTAAGAAAAATGCAAACAAAAATAAACACCAAAAAACAATGTCATTTTTATTTGACATATCTAAAATGGAATGAATCTCACTTAAAATCTTTGGTGTAATAGGTTCTGCTTGTTAAATGAAATGTTGTTTATTCTAGTTAAACCCTTCAGAGTATAATTTAATAAAAACTGATTTATTTTATCTAACGAAAGGCCTAACAATAAATGCATGGTTCTAACACCGCTTAATAATTTCTGATACTGTCCACTGATTTGAAAGAACGGCTCAAAAATTGAGCATACAATTGTAAAGTGTAAGTTTCAGCTGGAAGATACTGTAAATGAAAGTATAAACAAAAAAGTATAAAGGACTCCCATTGAATTTTTAAATTCTTCCGTGAACCAGATGCATATGCAGACAAATTTGAAACTTTGAGGTCCTGCTTTAATTCCTTAAACTGTTTATCTGAAATTAAATATCAAAATGTTACCAAATATTTAAAAATTTAAACATTTTCTCTGATATAAAACATTCATATACCTCCTGTTCATGTATTAATTTTTTAAATTCATCCTGATAATGAATATCTAAATGCCACCTAGAAAGACAATCTGCTAGCCTGTTCTCATTACTAGATAAATGAATTGTTCTTATCTCACATTCAAGAATAGCACACAAATAGCTAACCTCTCTTAAGCCATCTTGAAAAGTCTCTGACCTTGACCTACCTGTATTTAAAACTTGGCACACTGATTGATTGTCGCAATACACTAAAATTCTTTTTCCTTTAAATTCTTGTCCCCATAATCGAAGAGCTATTATAATAGTAACCATTTCTAACACACCTATATCTAAGTTTTTGCATTTTACAGCTTCTGGAAATTCTGAATGAAAGTAAGCTCCTTGGAAATAACCTCCACATCCAGTTAAACAACTGTCTGTGGAAAAAATACCATCTGGTTTTGACCAATCTTTATATAACATAATAGATATTCCATTGTAACTCACAAGGAACCTATCCCACCAATTCAAATCCTTTTTAACATAATCTGGGATATCAACTTCCACTGTAGGATTTAATCCATGTATGGCTCTTAACCAGTTTAATAACCTATTTATGAAAATGCGTCCTGGTCTTACACAAGCGGCCACAAAATTTAATTTTCCAATGAGAGACTGTAATTCTTTTAAAGAAGCTTTAGTTTATTTAACCAAAAAACAACTAACTTTTTAATTTCGTTTAACCTTTCATTGGTTAATTCCATTGTCATGGAGTTAGAGTTAAACAAAATGCCTAGAAATATCATTATTTCTGATGGTGGACAAGCTTTATCAATTGATTCTGACAAACCAGCCTTATATAAAACCTGCCTTAAGCAATGAAAGGCAAACTATGCTTTGTCATTTTTCTCTACGCCTGCTAAGTCATCTAAATAATTTAAAATTGCAATTCCTATTTTAAACATCATAAAAGCTACAGCATTAGTTACTCTTTGACAGATAGCTGCAGCATTTTTTAAACCCATTGACAAAACGGTATCACAGAAGATATGTTTTTTCCAACGATAAGCTACTAGATTATAATCACCTGGACAAATACAAATTTGTCTATAAGCTTTCCTCAAGTCTAATTTAAACATCAAACAATGTTTACCTTTAGCTTTTATCAAATGAATAAAATCATCAACTTTTGGGAAAATTAATTCAATGTCTTCTCCTAAATAACGATCTTTTTTAATTGAATCATTAACTGCATTACCCTTAGGGAAACTATGGTCCAGAATAATCCGTCTTTCTAACGTATCTTTTTTAGGAACAGAATTTAACGGAGAAATCTTTAACGGACTGCTAAAAGGATTTTTCTTAAAAGGACCAATAATACAGTGACTTTGCTTTTCTTTTTCCAAATAACTATTAATTTCTGAAGGGAAGCTTTCTGCTCCTTTATGATTTTTACATTTCCATAACTCTGTTTTTTCAAAAGAAGATATATTGCCTTGAAAATCTAATGGAAAACCATACTTAAGTAATTCTATAGCTAATATATCTTTATAACCAGATAACATTCTGTTCCAAAATTCTGTGTCTATTTTTTCATTCACTACTACTTTACAACTTAAAAAATTTGGTTGACCTGAATTTTTAACCTTTTCATGCAATTCTATTTTACTGAGAGAATCTTTATCATGACTGATTTTTGTGACTTTACAAATATCACATTTTACTGAATGATGACAAAAACAAGTATTTATTTCGACTTCTTTGTCACTAATGATTTTTTCAATGTTTCTCAAACAATATTTTGGCAGAAACAAATTTTCCAGATGTTCCTTGGACGTACTAGCTTCTGTTAATTTTGAAAAACCATTTTTAAGTCACTTTTGGGCATGTGGACATGCACTTGAGCATTCTGGATGTTCAAGTTTTTTGTTGTCTTTCAACCAGCATGTTGCACAAACATGTTGTGCCCATCGTTGTTTCCCCTTTACAACCATCATGTGCGAACTGGATTTGTGTAGACATTTATTTTTCTGATATAAAGGGCAAAACCAAACTTTTTCATTAGAAATTTCTTCTCTTTTTGATTTTAAACCAAATTTGTTTGATGGTAAAGATTTTTTGACTGAAGCCCTCGCTAAAATATTTGTTTCTACATAATTGAAATCGCTTCCCCATTTTTTGTGTCCCAATTCAATTTCTCTCAAAATAGCTGCATACAGCGATTTTATGGTACTGAAATCATAAGTACCGCTTAAATACATGAGCCGTTTTAAAAGTTCTACACGTGCTTTTCTTTCTTTTTCTTTTGTAGAAGAGCTGGATATAATTTCTAGTTCTCCCGCTACAAATAGATTCATTTCTAGAGTATCAAAACTTAACTTTGCATTTACATGTTCAAATCTTAAATAAGCATGTGCATATTTTTGTCTGTATTTTACATGATCTGACGACTTTGCCGAAATGCCAGATTTATTTTTATGTTTTTTATGTTTTCTTCTGGATTCTTTAGAACTAGCGCTATCAGAGCTTGATGTTTCCTCACTACTAGACTCATCTTCATAATGATTATTTTTGCTAGAGCTTTTCTTACTTTTCTTTTTATTTTTCTTTAACTTCTTTTCTTTACTCACTTTTTCAGAATCTTGTTTATCTGATTCAGACCCCGAATCATCGGAACTGCTCTCTGACTCTGAATTTGATTCTGAAACTAATCCAGTCTCCTTCAATTTTTTACTTGCTTCCGAACGCAATTTTTTGTCATTTCTCAAGTCTTTCAAAGAAACTTTACTGTCTTCAACTGAATTAAAGTTTTTATTCTCACCTCGTAATTCTGCTACTGACTTTTTCTTCTGCTCAATCTTTTTCTGCAATTTTGTAATTTCTGCATCCTTCCTCAACTTCTCTTCTTGATCCAACGATTGTAACTGGCTTTGCAGAAGAACCAAAGTCTCATCCTTCTTATTTTTCACTGGGCTGAAAACGGCGGTAGAAATGCCGGTAGCGCCATCTTGGTTGTCCGAATTTTCGGAAGGATTTCCAGTGTCATCATCTCCGAATCCTATTTCGTTGACTTTACCGTAGTCATGGCGTGTTGTTGGTCTACCAGACTTCCTATTTTCAAACCCAGACATATTGAAAAAAAATTTTGAAAACTACGAAATGTTCCAATAACAAATAATTAATACTTTGTATTGTCCAAATAAATTTCGAAATTCCTTTCGTTTCTACATGACTGTAAGTTGTATAAATTATAAAAAATTTTGCCAACGAAAATACTTCTGTATTAAAAACTTTTCAAAATTATTTTAGACGTGATCCAACCAAGAAAAATACAGAATGAAGAAAATTGTCTAAATTGAATTATAAAATACAAGAATAAGCCTATCAATGATTTTGATAAAAAACCAATAGATTTAAAAAGACTAAAAACCGTTGACCAATCAGAAACGATGACACATAAGACGATTAACTTGATTTACAGACGCGAAAAAAGTGTTGTTCTCAATAATTAACCGATTTTATGAACACAAAAAATCGCCTAAATCAGATACCTCACTCGAAGAAAGTTCTACAGAAAACTTGTGGTTTTCATAAAATAATGCTTTGCTAAGTGAATGTTGATATTTTGTGAATAGATTGCCTTTGCAGTTGCCGTCCTTATGCCAGCATCTTGGGGATTGTTCAGACGAAGGACACAGTTCTGTGTTTCCGTGCATATAGGTTATCTGACGCAGGCCTAGCCAGCCGGTAGATTAAATGACAAAACAAGCATGGGGTCTTAAACGACAGATACGATCCTGTAATTATAACAGAAAAAACATCCGATTGAACTATAGGAAAACACTAATTTCGAGTATCGGAACAATCGATGAATGCACAAAGTCGATAATTACAATAACATAAGACGATCCAGTGGCCGTCCATTTCAACACTCACGGCAACATTAACGACTTTCCGGTGATTAGACTGGAAAAGCTGCATGGCACAGACCTGTACCGCAAAAGCATTGAGGACTCTGGAAACACAATCTAAGAACGTACCGACCATTTGGCATAAACACCAAAGAATAGTGCTCCACTGAGTTACAGACATAGGACGTTGTGCCAAAGCACACGTCAAAGACGTAACGTCACTTCCGTTTTCTTGTATACATTATTAAATAAACGCCGCTGAAGAAGGCCGAAAGATCGAAAGCTCCTGCTACTGAATTTAAGCGTTTTTAAAATGCAAAAGTTTGTACCGGATCAAGTATATTATAAAGAAAAATAAACAACATTACATGAGTAACATTATATTTGCCTACCGGTTTCGTTTATACTCATCAGGGCAAATAATACAATATGGCGCCAATAAATGTGTAATTGCTAAGCAACGTCATTTTTGCGTACACATGTGTACACAACGTTAATATAGTATCCATTCTGGTTAAGTTTCGGTTTAAAAATATCAATGAAATAGCGTTCTTTAGATAAACTAGCTGAAACATCATTACTATGAAATTTGTAAAAACGAAATATTGAAAATTAAGGGACGGTTTTTGAGCATATATCTTAATGAGTACTTAAAGGTAATTGTCTTGTTGATGGGTCTCTTATTTGTTGGTCATATACTGTCCTTCTATTTCTGAGTTTATCTCCTGTTTGACCAATATGAAATTCAGTACATCCATTACGAACCAATACATATAATACATTTTGAACAGTACAGTCCATGCTTTCTTTAACATGAAATATTTTATTATTTAAACTGAAAGATGACCCTTCAATAATACAAATACATAAACTACATCTAGGGTCATTACATTTTTGTACTGATGGAGAAGTTCCGTTTTCATTAAATTCTGATTTAATAAGAATACTTTTTAAATTCGGAAGTTGTCTTTTACATTTTATGATTTTCGTGTCGTTTAGTATTCTTTTCATAGTATCATCATTTTTTAAAATATCCAAGTTACTTTTTAATATACCAAATAGCTCCCTGCTTTTAGGATTGAATGTAGAAATATATGGTATAATATTTCCATTTTTATTATTCTCAACGCTTAATAATGTACTGCTAGGTATTTGTATGGCTTTAATAATTCCTGTTTTAATAACTTGTAATGGGTATTTTCCTTCTACCAGAACCACGGTCAATTCTTTCAAACGTGCTTTCAGTATATTTTTGTCTGAAACAATTGTACATATTCTCCTTGCCAAAGAAAATGGAATGTTTGTTTTTGTGTGTTTAGGATGGTATGATTTGAAATTTAAATACTGCTTTGAATCAGTTCTTTTGAAATATATATCAGTGATAATTGAAGTTCCATTCTTAATTATCATTATATCTAGAAATGGTAATTTAATTTTGCTCTGTTGCATTATAAATTTTATATCGTTATGTAATGAATTTAAAGTTTTTTCAAAATAAAGTAAATCTAAAATTGATTTTTCCCAAAATACAAAAATATTTAGCAAAATTTTCATCTTTTTCTTGTTTGATCTTTTCGTATAATTGTTCTTATATAAATATATATATATTAAAAAAAGTCAGTAAAATCCTTGTGCAGGTATAAAATATATAAAAGTTCAATTTGTAAGGAATAAACAGCAGCAGACTTCTGTGTTTTACAATTATTTTAATTTTAATTCTCTTAAAATAATTGTAAACACAGTATACCTTGTTTGTACTTTTGAATATTGAAAACAGGTGTATGAAGAAGACATATATGAATTTTCTTCAAGGTGTGTACATTTTAATGGCATTGATATGAAATTGAAGTGTGTACGTGTGGCCGCTGTTTCAGTCTCTCAAATATACTATGCGGACAATTTACAATTAATTTTCTGAATGAATCATATTTCAAGAACTCCATTTAAAACGAAGACGGACATGAAGGATTTTCGTCTTTATCTGCTTCTAATAGGAAATTGCCGAAGTACACGATGACAATTCATATTAAGTTTACTCTCGAATTCATTTACTGGAAATGAGTTTTTGTATGCTAGGGTAACGTGTGCTAGTCGTAGGCGACAATGACTCTATAAGGCTGTGCGCGCAAGTACTTTAAAGGACCATGATTTATGTTCCTTAATGCATATCGAATTTAAGAGGTTATTATTGAAGCTGCATAATTATTAGCTCCGGTTTTGATCCACGCGGCTTCGATTTGTTATTTTCTTCAGTACTTTTTATTCAGAATGGAAGATTGTTTGCATTGCTTTTATTAAGCGATACTTTCGGAGTTCAATAAAAAATCTCCTGGCAGTCATACTTTGCAGTGAATAAACAATATAGTTTTGGGGTTTTATACTCGGTTAATGAAACTGATGAAACTGTGACGTGCTAACAAAGAAACTAAGACTCCAGCCGTATTGTGACGAACATTTCGAACAATAATATTTCAATAGCACATATGTCTGGTGAACTAATGCCCATGTTCATGAACGGCAGCAGGCTTATGATGAACCTTTGTCGAGTTTCATTACTTACATAGGGATATCAGACAGAATACCAAACAGTTCATGAATGGTCTCTCGAATAGCTTGTTTAACACTTAAACACGCAAATTACTGGTATCCTGTCTTAACTCTTTGCCTGCTGGCGGCGATTGGTTTTGCCTTTACGACCAGTGCAGACCAAGATCAGCCTGCACATCCGTGCAGGCTGATCATTGTCTGCACTGTTCGCTATTCAGTTAGTAAATTTTCAGCGAACACCCCTTCGAATACTAAATGGTATTGCCCAAACTGAATGATGGAACAGTCCATTTCAGAAATTTAGCAGGCTAAGGGTTAATCCCGACTCTAATGATACATTGAAATTTCTTTAACTGTACGGAAGTTTAAATTGGGCACAACAATCTTATCTGAGACGTTTATAAATGAAACAGTTTCTATTTTACATTCCACATACATTTATAAAATTGTGTTCTCCGCTGCAGATATTTTCGCATTTCCTATCCGAACCAATCCTATGTAATTCCATATTAAAAGTTCCTTTAAAATAGATCTTACTCAAAACTTCGAGTGAATAAATTCTATATAAAGAAGTATTAATTTAAAAGCAAAAGCCATACACATAAAAAAACGGACAGATGAAAACATTTAAACAAAGGAAAATTTTTCTCATTAAATATTGTATTTACGATGTGATAAATCAGTACATAAGCTGTCAAATATTGTTTACGGATAGCAACTGCAATAAATTTGGTTCTGTTGGTTTGTATTTAATTAAATATCTAAGAAACATGCTAAATAGCAGTTTTGTCTAATGACTTAATATATTAATGTTGGTTTCGTAATGTCTCTTTTGATTGACCATTACAAAAACACTTAAAGATAAGGAGTGTGTTAATTTTCTCGTCTCATTGAAACAGAAAACCTATTGCTGATTTGTTTCAAACAATTACTATGGTTATACTATTGTACACATTCCAGACTGAACAGACAGTTTTTGCGACGTTCCGCCTATAAACATTAAAAGAGATTGTATCATTTCAGCCACCTTTCAAATACTTCAGCCTTAATGTTCACAAAAGGGACACGTATCGGAATATGGTTTCACATTTTACAGCTTAAAAGCATTCCAGTACAACCGCTTTAATTGACGCCTCCTTTGAAACTGTTACAACACAGTATCATCCGGAAAAAAAACATGATGTCATTTCGGCAAATGTTTTTAATTGGCAAATATATCATATGATAACCATAATTACTTTGGTTAGAGGAAAGACATCATCTCTCATCGCATCTTCTAGCCCTATGGAATGTGTAAACGGCCTTCTGCATCATTTACGATTTGCTTCAAAAATAGTGATCGAAATCATATTAAGTCTCAATATTTGGAAAATTAATTCATTCTATCCGTTGAAAACGTACCAAAACTGTCGCCATGCAATATAGTTATGAGGTTCATCTCAAACAATAGCTTCTGTCTTTGTCAGTAAATCATAATTCTCATCATTCAATGTTTTTATAATCTATACTGAACAGCAAAAGAAACTATCCAGATGTATGAAATTCTGGCTATATCTTCTGCGCGTCTGTTGCATCGTAACATCCCAGTTGCGCGATCGCGCTGAATTTGATTCATTCAAGCCATGCAACCAACAATATTTTTTTTAACTTTATGCTGTTTTTCGAGTGAGTCAATCATCAATGTTTCCAATGACTATAAAATGTCACAAAGAAAATCGTTAATTACACGCGCACATGAATTTCGTGCAAAACGGCTATTGTGGGACTACTGACTTCACGGTTGATCGATTTTTTAAATTTAACTCGTGAAGTTCTTCAATTGTAATGTGGTATGAAGAACACAAGTCAAATTTATAATTTCAAGTGTTTTATTAAAAATACCCCAGTTATACATCTGGATAGTTTCTTTTGGTGTTCAGTATATTTGTGGTCACTATTTTGCCAGAAGTTACATGTCTGGTCTAATAAATGTTGAATATATTTGAACTGTAATGAAGGATTTACGTTGTATTACATGAGACATCACTGTAACGTTATGAAACAATTATTTAGACTTTTAATGGCATTCATCTTAATTTTAATATTTGTATATGTTGGAATTTTAGACGCCAAACCATGGACGGAGCCAACGGCACGTTTTCTTAAAATCCTCATATTTTAGACAATATTTTATTGTAAAGAAGAGGACTATGTTAGCTGTGCAAGAATGTATTTAAAATAATATATCAGAATTATAATAAAGTACTACTTTTTTCCAACTTTTGCCCTCTCTAATACTTGTCACGTATACTTTTTAATTATAAATTGAAACAAACAGAAATATAATGCTAAAAGTAACACATCAGAATCTAGTTAACGTAAGACACAAGATATATTAAATCGATTTTGTGGAATCTGCAACCGGCGCAAATTTATCACATCTCGTTATTCCGCTATAATCATTTTATTACAAAGAAACAAATGCATTATGTCTGGTATTCTCACTTTCAATTATTTGCTCTCCCTTGTTCAAATATCAGCTAATTGTGCATTCCAGACAAGATAATATTTGTTCATTATGGGCATTGATAACAACAAGTCTATAAATCGATGAACGATGTAGCTTTCTTCACAAAATACCGGTAAAAGAGTTCGGGTAAAATATTAAGATATATAAAAAGATTCCTTGGAAGCATACAACCACAAAAATTGACACACTCAGTGTGCTCGAATATGTGGATTAGGGAAAATGAAATGTGTGACACCCCTTACACCTCTAACGTCCTGAAAGTCTTTAAAACTTAATCAACTTTTCAGTTTGTTATGTAAACATGTTTACTATAGACTATTAGTATGAGGATTATGTTAGCTTTAAAAGCGAATGTTATGCAGACTAAAATAAAACTTCAGCAGGATAAAACAAGAACGTTATGCAATGTGACTTGTTGTCAGAATAACAGAAATTCTTAACAATGATGATTTTAGTGCTAAAATGATCATTAGTAATTTTCCATTTCGTCGCAAAACATTTTTAATTTCTTTTTTTTTTACCAAAGAATATCCACGCAAAGCAGCTTGTCATTTTTCTAATACAAAAGAAGTTTGAAGCCATGACACCCCTTACACCTCTAACGTCCTGAAAGTCTTTAAAACTTAACCAATTTTTCAGTTTGTTATGTAAACATGTTTACTATAGACTATTAGTATTGTTTTTATGTTAGCTTTAAAAGCGAATGTTATGCAGACTAAAATAAAACTTCAGCAGGATAAAACAGGAACGTTATGCAATGTGACTTGTTTTCAGAATAACAGAAATTCTAAACAATGATGATTTTAGTGCTCAAATGATCATTAGTAATTTTCCATTTCGTCGCCAAACATTTTTAATTTCTTATTTTTTACCAAAGAATATCCACGCAAAGCAGCTTGTCATTTTTCTGATACAAAAGAAGTTTAAAGCCATGTAAAAACATACACGCCGGAAATCAAATGAATATCGTAGAAATATCCGAAATTTCAAGATATGTATTCAATGCATAGTATAACAGGATCTAAGTATGTATGTAACGTCATGGAGTCAAATCCATTGATCTGTGTAATCGAATTTTGCCTAAGCCGGTGATATGGGCGTAAGCAATAAGGGTGTTTGTGCATTGCGATATTATTATGAACAGACAGAATCAATCTGGGTCTGCCATTACTGTTTAGCAAAGACACCAAAGAAACTACTCCTAATAGGGTATATAAAAACTGTCTTATTGCTGATTGCTTTAAATGAAAACTAAACTAAACTATTTCATTCAATGGTGACAAATTATATTTAAACCCGTAATTGATTAGATTTAACGGTGATGATTCAAAGGCATTATCGTCCGGAACAATTAAAGAAAAGAGATTAAAGTAATTGTTTGCGAAGAACAAATTAAATAAAGAGCAAAATCTAATGGTTATGAATGAGTATTACAAATTAATTGAAATCGTTCACAAATACTCACATCGTTTAGGTAAAAACATTTGGACATTTATCTATTGATGCCTTAATAAACAACTAATTAAAGTAATTATGAAAATTGCAAATCTGAAGTTCTACATTGAAATAAATCCGAATTCAAACAAACAAATGCCTTTGTTACAGTTACGTATATATTTATTTCATTAATGTCTCATCACATGTACAGCATATATTAATTCACATAATTCAAGTTTCAAGTTTCAAGTTTATTGGCATAATCAGCAAAACACTATTTGCCTTTGGCCATTTACAAATAATAAAGAAGAAATATGGCAAAGACAATAAGCACAGCAACATACTACAAACAGAAAATATACAGTTCAGTTTAAGAAACAGTCATAACTTCCAGAGTGCTATTACGAATTTCAAAAGCTTCTTTAATAAAACAACACAAATTATACAGTTCAGTTTAAGAAACAGTCATAACTTCCAGAGTGCTATTACGAATTTCAAAAGCTTCTTTAATAAAACGACACAAAATATACAGTTCAGTTTAAGAAACAGTCATAACTTCCAGAGTGCTATTACGAATTTCAAAAGCTTCTTTAATAAAACGACACAAATTATACAATGTTTTTTTTTATTTGTAGACGACATTAAAGTATTAAATTTATTAATCATTGGCCATGATATGTGAGTCAGGTCTTTTCTACGGATTTGCAAGTATTTAGTACAGCATAATAAAAAATGATATTCAGTTTCTGTGACATTCGCATTACATATTTTACATAATCTGTCAGTTCTATCAATCCCCCTAAATCTACCCATTCAATTTCTAATCTATGTGAGCTTAATCTTAAGCGAGACAACTCAATCCGAAGTGAATCATTTTCGATTTTATCCAGGTAATGTTCGTAACCGAATGAACTTTTAAATTTCTTATAATAGTCTAATTTAGAGCAATTATGAAGTGAACCATTCCGGACCTGAATATATTGATCTCTTAATCTTCTTTTTATCATAGGAAAATAATTAAAATCTTTGTTGAAATTATTAAAAAATGTGAAAAACCAAAATGGTCAATAATAGAATTAATACGACTTGCCCAGCAAGTTCCAACAATATTATTACACTGGTCAGTATACATATTATATAATGATGAATTGTCAGATTTCATTACCTTTAACCAAAATTTAATAGACCTCTCCTTTGCTATAATAGATAGTGGGAATCTCCCCAGTTCACCATAGATAGCATTATTTGGTGTTTGTGTACGTACACCTAGTATATATTTACAAAATCTCAGGTGAATTCTATCTACTTCAGTATAATTGTATACACCCCAAATTTCAGAACCATATAAAAGAATAGGTGCAACCATTGTATCAAACATCTGCAGCTTTAATTTAACAGTCATATTTACACGATCAAATAATGAAAGAAGATTGTGATAATAAAGCAACAATGTACATATACACAGCTATAAGAGACAAAATACATATATACATATTAACAATGTTTCAAATCTTTATATAAAACACTGACTTAAAACATCACTCTTTATAAATAGAGGTGAATAGATACACTAAACTAAAATAAACTAAAACCTAGTCACATTGTGTACAAGAATTTATAAATATTGTTTTTAGGGTTCTTTAAATCGAGCAAGGTACGGACGGTATTTACAGATAAGAAAATTATATCTATTTACAAAATAAAATACTTTTCCTAGATTTTAAAATATAAAAGCAGGTTCCAGCAGTGTGTTTAGCTACTTCATTATTGGAGAAAAGCCAAATAAACTTATCTGAGTCATTCATCTGTTCAAATGTGGCAAAAATATCTTTCGCAGCATTGTGTAACTTACCTCTTAACTGTTTATATAGCAGACAGTGAATTATTACATGTTTTTCATCTTCCACACAGTTCTTAAAATGAAAACAAGTTCTTGCATTAACATTTAGGTTCTCATATCTACCAGTCTCCAATTTCAGTGCACATCGAAACTTTAAAAATTGCCATGCACTTCTAAAATGAGACGGAATATTAGATTTCACATAATTTTATGTACCAAAATCTCTTTTAAATAATCTGTATGTCCGTAGTTTGTTATTTCCATTACCCCTTTGTGATTCTACTTTATTCAATGCATCCTACCATCCCTGAATCTCAACCTCTACCAGTTTGTTTTCTACTGCTTTAACATAACTTTTAACATTTGGTGATGGCAAATAATTGATGTGGGAAAGGCTCGTTTGTTCTAATATTTTACACATACGAAATACACTATTTTTACAGTTACGGGAAATTCATTCCCAGCCCATAAAAATATTTTCTTGTTGAAACGATTATGAGTCATATTCTTAAAACGACAAAACTGACGAGTAACTGTACCCAATTGTTTAACCTTTGCTGGTATCCAACTCATTTCCCCATTAATTGCAGTATGTGGTGTATATTTACCAACTCCAAGAAAATACCTCGTTGAACGATTTTGTACAGCTTTAACACAAGAGATAATTAGAAACTACCTTTAAAGGACTTCGGACACTATCATATGCTTCTAGCCTACATTTTAAAAGCAAATTTCTCATTAAGTATTTAAACAATACCCAAATCGTTTCGAGTCAATGATAAACCAATGTATTAGTTAATTTATTACAGCAGAAACTGATTTGTATCTGTTCCTATCAAAATGTTTTTCTTATTTTATCTGGGCCAGTGTTTATTTTCTTGAAAAAATAAAATGTTTAATTTCCGTAAAAATATAATGTCATCACTTTACGGAAGTTTTAAATATATGAATTCCAGTCGAAAAAAGTGACAAAATCTGTTTATTTAAGGAAAAATAACATTTTAAGATTAAAATCCTATAAACAAATTAAAAAGAGAACGATATTTTTGTAAACAACCTGTACTTGATTTATCTATACACTGTTCGTAATGTAAAGTTATTGATGCATTACATGTGTGAATAGGTATACATGTATAAGTGACCGGTCAGTTTTATTACAGTGGTTCAGGTAGTTATTTAAGTACATGTACATGTCTGTATAGCTCTGTTATAAGTGATGGCAGATATTTGTGTGTTGTATAACATTAATACTAAGAAAAGGCAGTAATCTGATCAAGGCCGTAGGGTGGGTTCTTGCTTGGGATAAGTACGAGTGGCACAGATAATATTTGAGCCGCGCCATGAGTAAACCAACATAGTGCAATTGCGACCAGCATGGATCCAGACCAGCCTGCGCATCTGCGCAGTCCAGTCAGGATCCATGCTGTTCGCTAACGGTTTGTCTAATTCCAATAGGCTTTGAAAGCGAACAGCATGGATCCTGACCAGACTGCGCAGATGCTCAGGCTGGTCTGGATCCATGCTGATCACAAAGCCACTATGTTGTTTTCTCATGGCACGGTTCATTTCGCTTAAACATGTAATAAAAATGTATCCGAAATGACAGTTTTTTCTGAGGTTTGCCTAAGGAAGCTGGATCGGAAAAAGTTAAATCGGGATAAGTCTGACAACAACCCATCTATAGATAATGTTGTCTATTCAGGGCTGAAGTTGTGGGCAAAACATATTCGAAATGTGTCATTTGTAGGGCTAAAGTAGAAGCAGGTCGATGCATAAAAATTCCACCTGAAACTCGGCTGGAATGTTTAGTTCGTTTTCGTGTCTAGCCGGATTTGTATATGCCATCTGCATGGAAAGCGACTTGACACATCACTTTCGTGGCATCACACTGAATGTGAAACCGTCACTGATATTACCTGCCAAGAAGCTACTGTCCTTGACCTATGCATCACAGGCATATCAATGCCAAGCGTTATTTCTGTTGGATAGACTATAGTCAGGATCAGATTAACTGCTGTGCACATATTGCCTCTTTTTTGTTGTGTTTAGGCCTAGTCCGCCGCTAAGAACAATCTTCAATTCAGTTTGCACAGAAGGAAGAGCTTGAAGTAATGAATGCGTGTGACATTTAGTATGTGTCTAAAAGAAATAAATATAAATGCACAGAAGAAGATGAAGAAATAAAGAAATGAAAAATATATATGCAGACGATTACCTGGTGTGTTGCTAGTATTTCACAGCACACATTTGCCAGTCTAGTGCAGCAAACAACCAGGATAAGCCAATGAAAATTTACCCCAATGAATAATAATGAATTCACAGTATTTGCTTTTCTCAATACTATACATGTATAACATGCCTAAATGTGCCCTTTCAAACATTTGTATAGTATTTGAGTTACAAACAAATGTAAAAATATGTGACTATCAAATTATTAAAAATGAATATAAAAAGTATTGGCTACTTTATATTTGGGAACACCCTGTAGTTATATTTTTTGTTTAAAAGTACTGCTCCACCCCTTGCATCAACACAATAGTCACAGAAAATGTGTATAATTAATATCTACATATGCTGACCAAATATGGTTTTGATGCACGGGGGGGGGGGGGGGACAATATTGTTTAAAGCAAAATAGCTTTTATATGTATATAACAGGGTACGTAATTCTATTTAGAGCAAAAATTAACATTTTATGAAACAAATATTGAAAAATTTGACTTAAAGAAATAATCTCAAATATGTATTTTGATGGTAAATGTAATTAAATACTTATTTCTCAGTGGTTTATTTTTCACTCTTGGAGTAGGCAAATTCATATAGAAAGTGTCCAAAGTCCTTTTAAATACAAAATTTGTTACAGCTTTCTTATTTGGTCTAAAATGTACAATATTTGATTTGTCACAGTTAACATATTATTATTATTACACCAAATATTCACCGTGTCCAACATATTTTGTAAGTCTTCTAGAGATTCAGCCAACAGAGCAACATCATCAGCATACAACAAGATACTAATTTTTTTATTACCAATTTCAATACCTATATTCAGGTCCTTTATGGCAGTTATTAGATCATTGATGTACAGATTAAACAAATTTGGTGACAGTGGGCATCCTTGTTTTAAACCAGTGCCAACTTTGAACCAACGTGATTCAAACCAATTTACCCTTACACAACATTCCACATTCCTATATAAAGATAATATTGCATTATAAAACCTGCCACCGATACCAAATTCTTTTATTTTATCCAATAATGTTGTTCTGCTGACAGCCATAAGCTTTACGAAAATCTACAAAGCATACAAATGTATTAAGTTTCTTTAGCTTTCTTGTTTTAGCTATGAACATGATCAATAGTACTTCTACCCTTAATAAAACCATTTTGCTTATCATGAAGAATATCATTTTCTTTACACCAATTACTTATTCTATTATTAATTATGCTACCATAAAGTTTATACATAGACGAAGCAAGTGTTAGACCTCTGTACTGAAGAGGATCTCGGGGATCAGCAGTTGATGATTTTGGAATGGGTGTTATTACCCCTTCAGACCATGCAGATGCCATAATGCCCGCATTAAAACAGTAGTTAAATAAGTTTGTGAGCGGTATTAAAGCAGCATCATTTTTTAAAACATCTACTGGTATGTTGTCAAAGCCTGGTGCTTTCATAGATTTGGCATCCAATAAAACTTTACATGTTTCTACAACAGAGATTTGAATGTCCAACTCTGGAATACTACCTTTAATTTGGGTGTCATCAATTTGCTGATCCGCGGGATCCACAACAATACCACTACCATCCACAGAAGTAGCCACTTTAACACTTGTGTTCAAAAGCTTTTCAAATTCATCTGCCCACCTATCAAATACAACCCTTGGTTCCCTATTAGTAGAACCATCCTGCATTTTAATTTCAAAGGGTATAAACTTAACACGCTCATTTCCAACTCCTATTTTGCCTATTTTCCTCCAGAATTCAGTTGGATTTGATGTAACAAGATTTTCTACATCTTCCTGTGCTTTTACGTTATCAGGGACAACATTTAAACGGTTCTCAAGTAAAAGAAATGTATGAAGATATATTCTATAAACGTTAACTACATCAAAGTTTTTAGTCTGAAAAAAAATAACGACAATATCATTTTCTGAAAATAAAGTTATCTGAGCTGAAAAAATGATCCAGGGTAAAATATTTGCAACTCCGCTGATACTGTGTGATATGATTAGGTGACTAGATCATCTATTAAAATCTTTTACCCCTAGACATGAAAAAGCATGCATAATTGCTACAGTGACAAGTTAAAACCAACAGAATTTTACAGGGTAAAAAATGTTGAGAAAGCTACTACTGGAAAGAGAAAAATCTCTACTACAAAAGTATATGCGTCTAGTATGACAAAATGTCTAGAAATATGTGTAATTCAATGAAAACAATTACAGGACTGTTGGATGCATGACTATGTTATCTGTATAGCAAGTAACAGAGATAGATTACTATTCCATTTCACAGTTATAACATGGACAGGATGAAGATTGACAAACGGTGTTCAGCTAACTATTACACTCTATAAACAGATTGTTTCCCTTGTGTATAATGGTTGTAACTTTGATAGATCAGTGTGGTAAGAGAAATACCTGTAAGAATGATATAATAAAAATGCAATAGGTCAATTGTTTATCTTTCTTACAAATACTAATTATCATACATTGCAACTTGTAAGTATGGGTAATGCAGAAAAGAATATCCATAGTGGAAACTGTACTTTAACAAATGCATGTTTGGAACCCTCTCTGATCGTACAGACGGAAATCATGAAAGTGTGCATATCATATCGAATAAAAAGTTTCGATGGGATACATGTGATTATATTTTTTTTTACTAACGTTGGTTTTATACATCAATCAAGAACTGTAAATATTACTCGTTTTCCACATCATTCTGCTGTCTTATAAATCAGCTCAGTGTATAATATCAAAGTATGAAGCACTGCATCACATACAGCAGTCGATTAGCGGCAAGAATGGCACAGATTTTAATGAAAAATAATTACCGTATTAAATTATTACATTAGTAATAATAACCATAGGGTCACTGAAATATACATTGGTAACCCTTTCTTTTGTTTTAAATCATGATCAATGACAATCCTTTGAAATAGATATATAGATAGATAGTTTATTAACAAAAGGTTACAAACCCATGAGTTCACATATAACATATAATCATATAACATTTAAATAGTAATGTCAAATGAAATATGGCACATCTATTTTGTTTTGTTTGTTTGTTTGTTTTGGGTTTAACGCCGTTTTTCAACAGTATTTCAGTCATATTTTGTTCAATCCTGATTGCTCAAAATAAATTATTGAAAACAGAAGGCAAGTAATGAAACTTTCCCATAGCTGCATGTACGAAGCTTTAATGACAGGGGTCTATTTAAAATGTTTTAATCTTAAAGTCGATCTAACAGACAGCTAAACTGTGACTGTACAAATCAAATCAAACTAGCTGATACTTATGAACACCTCTTAGTTCAAAATGTGTACAGAGGATAATTCGATACGCAACCTAGCTCAGCAACATTTTCAATCGACTAAATGATAATGTTGTACGTTCTATACCCAGCTTGGTGATACTTTAATCTTTAAGTATTTTGAACAGTAACTTAATTTGTTCTTGTTACTAAAATTTAGGAAATATATTGTGACTATTTCAACAGCCAAGGGTGATCGAACTTGCGAAAAAGAAAGAATCTATGAATATTTTATGCGTTTAAAGGTTAGTATATTGCTTTTGGCGAAGATTCAAAGATAAAATTGCTTCAAAGTCCCCTGAGAAAATTGCTTGTAAACACTTAACGATTTGCGGATGTGCACTGTTCGTCTACAATTTCATTTATTACATTTTGCTTGTATTATCTAAAGCAGAAGACGAATTTCTTTCAAAATCGGATGAGTAAACTTTTTTTTTATAGTTTTGATAATTTCACTTTGAAGACTTGTTTCTCGAACACTACTAACGACAAAGATGAACGTTATCTTGAGTAAGTTCTTTAATTGGTTCAGATATGTTTTATAATGATCTCTGTTTTGGTTTCAATATTCTGTCGGTTTTGAAATAGAACGTTAACCTTTTAAGTTTCTTTGTATATAAGACAAAACTTAACCGACATATCAACTTTGGTGTACAGGTCCCATATTTATGGTATGGACACTTTATCCTCATAATCATTTTTTAAAAAGTATTTACTTATTTAGCCCGTCCGCTTAGCTCAGTAGGTAAGAGCGTTGGTCTAAGGATCGCGGGGTCGCGAGTTCGATCCTCGGGCGAGGCGTATGTTCTCCGTGACTATTTGATAAACGACATTGTGTCTGAAATCATTAGTCCTCCACCTCTGATTCATGTGGGGAAGTTGGCAGTTACTTGCGGAGAACAGGTTTGTACTGGTACAGAATCCAGGAACACTGGTTAGGTTAACTGCCCGCCGTTACATGACTGAAATACTGTTGAAAAACGGCGTTAAACCCAAAACAAACAAACAAACAAATACTTATTTCAGTTATTGGTTTATTTCGCGAGTACAAAGTGCATCCAGTAAATTTGTATTACAAAGCTGCCAGTGCAGTCATACCGACTAGTCCAAAGACCGATTACTGCTATCTTTGAGCGAAAATGGTCAATATTACATTTACATACGCACGAGAATAACTATTGCAGGTTAATTGGAACGGTTAAATGAAAACCGCCAAAATTTTTTGACGAAGGTACATATAAATGTTGACTTTTATATCAACAAATAGCATGTACATGCTATTTCAACGTATCGATGTATCTCAGCTTTAAACAGAGCATTAATAGTGTATTGAATCAGATTTTAGCTTACCATTTTTTACGTATCTCATTGAATCAATGTATTATTTTTTAGGTGCCTGTTTATGTTTAATTTGTATTTTACTGAAATGAATTTTGCGCCTGTTGTAAACACATGAGATATCAGTAGACTGATATAATACTAAGGCTCTTTTTTGCTTTAAATTTGCTTAAACCAATCTTAACATTCATTCAACGTTAAAAGTATAGACTTGTTTTGAGATTGGCAGTTTGTTGATGTGTACAAATGTACTGCCAATAACATTAAGTAAATAAATGAATATTTTGTTTATTTTAACTTCACCAAGGTTTCACTGTATGGCTATATCAGGGTAAACACAAAACATAATAAAACACATCCAAATAACATCCAAACACTATTGGCGCTCTTAAAAGATAAATCCTTAATTGTTTTGTCACGCCGCTAAAAATTGTCTGGAACTTTTTAACTTCGGAAAGAGGTCAATTTAGAGTATTTTATGCAGACGTCCACTAACGTTGTTGCTAAGTTATGCGAATGGTGTTGCACATTCATTACCTTTCTGGGTAGCTGCTGTTGTTTTACTTTGTTGTTTCCAATTGAAAATCTTATAGGTATGATTGCTGAAATACGAAATACAAGTGTCATAAAAAGGCTTAAAAATTCTATAAGCTTCAGTTGATTTTGAAATATTATTCTGAGGAAGATGACAATTTGAAAGAAGTTTTCTTTTTTAAACCAATAACTTAATCATTGACACGATCGTAATTTTAGCACCTCGGACGTGTTATCGGTAATTAATTATAATACTGATAATTAGTTAATTTTATACTGCAAAATTTAATGATATATAAATTCATTATCGTCCTTGTCTGACGGATATTTAACACCATTTCGTTCTTAATTAAACAGATAATACGCATTATTGAGTTTGCTTTGACGCATTAGACACATTTACATTTAAGCAATTACTATACGAAATCAAATCTAGAAAGGCATTTTTGCCAACTTGACATGTCAGAATATCATTTCGATCGGAAGCACCTATATTTAGTTTAAGAAAGTGATTAAGGTGTTAAACATTCATTAGAGATTATAATTGCACATGAATTTTATGCGTTTAGAACTATAAGACTTTTGAATCCCTCTATCTTAATGATACAATAGAACAAAAGAAAATGTCATTATTTCAACTGTTTGCAAATTGTAATCTTTTAACCATGTCTCCATGTATTTTCCAAGATTTAACTTGATTGAGCTGGAGAAGGTTTCCACTTATGATCATACCCACCTTATTCTTCCATTTGAAAGGGCATATCATAGTCGATTGTACCGGGTCTTTGAAAATAGCCCTATTATATACATGTATTAAATGGCTTTACGGTCAATAGTAAAAACCAATGCCCGAGGTTCGAAGGACCGAGAGTCGATATTTTTGACTACTGATTAACATACCGTTCAATAGATGTTTTATAACATCGCATCAAAAATAAATGTTCATGTTTATTCTTCCATTTTTAACTAAAACCCAGCAAAATTAAGTGTTGATCTATAGACTGGTCAATAGACTTTATACAGGTAAATATTGAATTGTATAATCAACGCAATAAGATCATGATATAAATGGTATTTCAGAGGGATTGTATTTTGTTGTTAATATGATAAGAATTCGAATTCTGGGACTAAGAAGTGCTGTTTTTTCTATATATATGTTTTGTTTTTTAAAATCAGGATATATTCTTTATTTTGTCATTGGTTTACAGAGATTTTAACTTATTGACAAGTAAAATAAAGGGAAGAAACAAAACACATAAAATAACACCATGTTGTAAAACATACGTAGTTAATAAACAAAAACACGAGGAATTACTGTCTGTATTTTAAGAAGAGTTATTTTTTGCAACAATGAATGAAAAGTTGAATCATTCAGGTTAGGATCATTCAGCTTAACCTATCTTGAAGAGCCGAAATTAAAGAATTCTTTAACCTTGCAATTTAAATACGGGAAAAAGCTAATATATCATGAAAATAACCAAAATCACTGCAAATCGCAAAAAAAAACACGATATGGAATTCTCAGTGGTGCGTTACTTTAACATATCATATCGGAACGAAATACAAACTTTGTGTGAAGCAGTGTATTTTCAAGTTAATAAAGTACAAATAAAGTATGTTTACATTGCAGTTCACATGCGAGTTTTGATAATTTTGGGTTCATCCTATTCTTATTTCTGCATATAAACATTTGAATATCAATGAATAAGCTCAATACAGTTTGGTAGCGAAGAGATAGATATATATATACTTTGAGTAAATGAGACTAAATAACAGAAATTTATTGGTAGAATGACGAATTCAATAACTCGAAAAAGTACATAAAATCTCAACGAATAGCATTTCGCTATATCGCAAGTTTCTAGCACTGTCCTTCATATTTCGCAATGATTTTCAATAATTTCATCAACATTACTTTCAATATTGCTTTCATTTCATTTTCTTTTAAATTAATTATAAACTTAGTCTCTGATATTGAAAATAACCCATGCGAAAATAGAAATTATCGTCTTTACAATTTAACCGGCGAAATATGTTATTCCAATTAAGTTTTGCAGAACCTCATTTTCTGTCATGTTTTAAACTTGTAGATCTTGACATGACAAAGTGGTCTTCAACAGGTACACGAGAAATAATCTAAACAATTGTTAATCATTATCTATGAGCTCTTTGAATAGCTTCTCTGAGTCGAAAGCAACAACATTCTCAGTAAGATAAAGCAGACGAAAACAATTTCAAGCAAAACTGAGTCAGCCAAATATCAAAATAGTTTATAGAAATGTTTTAGCTTGACTAAGAGAGTAGTTCTGTGTAAAAGTTTTATCAAGTTGTCTCCTTTCTGCAAATGTTCAATGTGAGTGTTTTATTTATTTTAATAAAGCGTTTTGCAATGCTAACATAAATCATAGGTTTATTTTGTTTGCTGTATTTGATTAATTACTGTGCTGCATTATTGCATTTTGATGGAGTTCATAACCTACGTAATCATAATAATTTACTTCTGTAAAGGAAGATGGAAATGAAATGCATTAGCCCTTATCATGCTAAACACGACATTCTGTCTTTGCGACCAGTGAGGATCATGATTAACCTGCACATTTGTGCAGTCTGATCATAATCTGCACTGTTCGCCATTCAGTGAGTATTCTTTTTTGTAAGCACCCCTTTTAACAGTTAATGGTACTGTCCAAATTGAAAGGTGGACGAGTTCATTATAGAAATTTAGCAGGGTAAGGGTTAAGAACGACTGGTGTTTAATCTTCACATATAATAATATGTATTATACATGTATTAAGTAACATTGACTGTGATTGTTTAATAAATTAATAATTATTTATCCTGCTGACTTTTCGAACATGAGTAAGAGAATCATTGACAAAACACTACTTAAACGATATTTGATGGAAATACATGTCGGTTTTAATGAACAGTAAGTTAAAACATTTGGTTTACTTGTTTGCGTGATCTTTTACAAAACAATATGCATACATTGAGCTGTCAGACTTCAAAGAGTAACATATATTCTGACCAGAAGTGTAATTCCTGGAACAATGAACACATGTGGCTTTTCAATCAGTAAGACAAAAAACAGTCCAGTTACATCAGTAATGGAGCGTAAATTGACAACAGTTTTACCAGATCCCCGTTGGATATTTGACACTGTAAAGTAAGGTGAAATAAGATACTGTATAACAAGAAATGTATTCAACTAAATGAAATATTTCTAACAGGGGACGTTACGTTCTTGTATAAATATTTATTTGGTTAATACTTTCGGGGAACTGTTTACGGGGTAACTCGGCAGAGCCTCGTTACCACCTAAACAGGTACCCTCGAACAACACTATATATTTCCATGCTTTGTGGGGTCTCATACTTGTATATCATATATTGGATAATGAAGAGGAATCTTGCATGAAATGGCCTGTAATTTTATAACAGACTACTCTATTTTCCGGAATTGGTTTGCTTACCATCGTAAGTCCGTATAACAGCAGATATGGAAATCCATGGACAATCGAGATATCTTAATTTGTCTGTAGAATAACATTTTGACGTATTTCCCTTGACAGGAAAACAATTTGGAAATATCATATGCACGATATTTACTAACAATCTTTGTCTAAGCTACTAAAAGTGTCTGTGCGCATAGAAATTATCTAATTATAATCTTATTTTTGGCTCTGATAAATGCAAAGTATGTTCCCATTACATACAAATGACACTACATCATTCTTTACTGTATTTACAGAAACTAAATCAGCACGGCACGTCTTCATCATTCTTTTTACGGATAGTGCCAAAATATCAAAATATTTCGCGTAGAACAATATCGCAATAATAAATGGTGTTTTCATAATGCTATAAACTCATAAATTTCACATTAATGATAAATTCAATAATAACTACATTTCTCTTATATCTACATAAATAATCTTCGCATATTGTATTTAAAAAGAAACAATGCTGAACATTCATAAATTCCCACTAATAATGTTACCACAATCAGTAGCAGAAGTTGCAATAATGCTGTTATTCTAACAGAATAATTGTATGCCCTATTAAAAGTGTGTGAAATCATATAGTTTGTAGAGTAAGTGACATTATAATTTTACTGATTTATTGATGAACGTGTGTAAGATTTTCAGATCTACTCACTGGCACCAGACCAGAAAGAAAATGCCTCTGTATATGTTATACCCTACCCCTAGGTATCATATAAGAACCATGGTCGTGAACGGGAAAATATACTAACCCATTTCAATCGCGACTTTTCGCCCGGCGACCCCGCTTATTATCGTCTTTTCGCTCCGCGCCCCCGCTAAATAGCGAGTTTTCGCCCCGCGCTCCCATCTTAATCCTCGTGTTTTCGCTCGGCGAGATCGCGCGGCGAAATCTCGAAATGACACAAATCAGCCATATAGATAATTGCAACATGTAACACTTTCAAAACGAAAATGAAAAAGTCGCGCTGCAAAAAGTCGAAATAGAGAAATAAAACGGCGGGGTCGCGGGGCAACAACCAGCTAATTGTCGGGGTCGCGGGGCGAAAAGTCGAAAACTAGTAATTAAAATGGCGAAGGCGCGGGGCGAAAACACGATAATTAGCGCTCTTCAAACGTCGAGTTTTCGCACAGCGCCCCATTATTAGACTTACTAAATGTAGACTTTTCGCACCGCGACCCTGCTAATTATTGTGTTTCGCCCCCAAAATAGCGAGTTTTCGCTCAGCGCCCCCGTCATTTTAACTTGTTAATTCTCGTGCTTTCGCTCTGCGGGGTCGCGGGGCGAAAACATCAGCCTCCATAGATAACGGAACAGATATATTTTGGCTGCATGTGAATAATTTTCATGTGGTCAAACTATTTCCGAGCTGACTTATTAACAAACTGAAAATATAAACAATGATAGGGAGTCCGATATATTTTTGGAAGGGAAATCGAAACTCGGATTTATGACTTGGCAGTGAAGACATTAATATTGCATTATTTGTTTTATGAAAAGGTTCAAAGTTCAAAGCTAGATCTAAATAATAGATGTAAGATTCCTATATATCTGTCTTACTTCAGTCATAAATGCTTACTTTTATTTACTGTAGAAAGTTGTTGTATTTGCTACATGAATGTAATCCTAGGAAAAGCTGACATGAAAATAAAAATATAATTAAAAGTAACGTTTCTTCACGCCACACTTGTGCATAAACAAGAGCAAAGAAGTTGCATTTACGTTACCTTAAGTTTTAAAAAAAACAATTTAAATATGACCATCTCTGAAAATAGTATAGAGATTATTAACAACATTAAAGTAAATAATGACTATAAGAGATCATGTTAGTTTCAATAAGCCCACCAAGCGCTTTCAAGTACTTCTTTGATTGATCTTTTACAAAACAATGCATACAATAAACTGTCAGACTTCAAAGCGCAACCTACATTGTTACAAGACGTATAATTGCTATAACAATGAGCACAGGTGGTTTTTCAATCAGGAATTTCGTAAACTAGTTGAGTTACATTAATACACGGGCGTGGATTAACAGCAGTTGTAGAGATACCCGTGAGATACGTTAATCTTTGAAAAAAAGGCGAGATGCAAACTGCGATGCAAGAATTTATTTTGCTGTAATTATTGTTTTTTTTTTTTTTTTTGCTTAATCTGAATAGAACTGATAAATTACGGTTCTTGACCTTTTTGCAGTATAATTTTGTGTCATTTAAGCTCAAGTATTAATTCATAGAGATAAATACGTCTGCCACCAACGTGTTTTTACATTGTACTAAAATACATGTATAAGCGGCGTAACAGTAATGTTTTAGTTATGGCTGTAAATATTTTGGGAGTATGAAATCTGCATTTGGGGTGTCATGTTTGCGTAAAAGGTGCAAATACATTTTCTATATACTTTAATAGATTACACCAAATAACAGAATATAAAATTTTTAATTCAAAATGAATCAATAACACTTCACCGACGTGACTCTGGTAACATGAAGGTAACATGAATTTGTGAATTTTCCTTTATTCGTCTTTTGTCGTTTTCTGATGGGCACACATTCATTACTGCGATCATTGCGCATTTTCTTTTTTGGGTTTAGCGCCAGTTTAGATTTTTGAGTTCAACACAATTTCAATTAGTTAACCCTATAGGCGGTGTTCCTGTATCAGAACTAACCTTTTTTCCGCACATTACTGGCGGCTTTTCCACATGCGTTTGAAGTGGAGGACGAATGATTTTTCAGACACAATGTCTTTCATCAAATCATCACGGAGAACATACGCCTCGCCTGGGGATTGCACTCAAGACCCCTCAATCCGTAGATCTATGCTTTCCCTAATGAGCTAAGCGGAAGGGCGCTCATATTCTGATGTTAACACGGCAGACTGTTGTTGCCGAAAACTAAAGTATTTTGCATGTAGAATAATAATCTTTGAAACAGGAAGTTCATGGGATGATCTCATCATAGATAAACAGCTGTAATTTTAAAAACAGTTGACACTTGGGGACATCATATTACATGTAGAAGTAAAAGACAAGAAAACACTAAAACACATAGAAATGGACGATATACGCTTGCAAGAAATCTTCTTTCTATTATGTGCACGTATTGTATCCATATTTAAATATCTTTGATTGTTTCATGCAGATGCTTGCAGAAGGATAGAACTTCTAATAGTGGAACTAGTTCGTAGGTTTCGTAAAAAAACAACAACTGAACTCAACGCTAAAATGACACGTGGCCACCGTGGCCAAGGTCTTGGCTTCAAATTATTTGCCCCTCACCGATGTAGCTTCGCGCCTCGATCAGCTAACGGAAGATCGCTGGTTCTACCTAGGTGCCCGTGATGAAATAATGCAAATCGAGGCACCTACGGTCTCCCTACACCATCAAAAGCTGGCATGCCGCCATATTGCCTATAATTATGTTGGTATGACTTTAAAGACACTGACCACCGGATCGTGCGACAACAAAATGATCTTTTAGATATCACAAAATTATTGCTGTATATCTTAAGAAGGCCTTAACACTTAGTTACTGACAGATTATGTTATGGGAATATATAAAATAAGTTGTTTTTACTATTTTTTCCATTCAAAATTGAAAAGTGTTTGCAACGGGTTACCGGAGGTTAACTGCCTTAATCATTTAGCTTTATATTTAACGACCGTATTCTTCCGTGGTGTATTGGTCAAGACCGCAGGAAAATATTTATTGCCTCGGCAACCCGGGTTACATTCTCGACTTTGGGCATGTTTTTTCTTGATATGGCATTTTTAAGATAGTTTAGAAACAAACACTTATGTGCTAATGTCTATAATCTGATCGAAGTTTAATTTTAAAGAAAGATTAATTTTTAGCCAAAATCTGTAGATCCTTTAAACCCAATAAAAACAGAACAAAAACTAAAATAACATAATTCAGACTTCTTTATTGAACATGCGCAATGATTGCACTTTAACAAGAAATGAGGCTTAAAACCCTGTTTCAGGTTTTGCCTAATAGCTAATTAATTATGATTTGACAAAGTGTTCCACTACAACACTATAGATAACTGTAAGTCATTATCTTTGAAGAGCTCTCAGAATGTTTTACAGAATTTAGCTTTTCTACAGCTGCAATACTTTCACTTAGACATAATTCATTGGCTAAACATAATTTCAAACAGAATAGAGCCAACAGAAAATTAATATATTTGTATATGTTAACGGTTTTATTTATGTTACCATGCCCAACAAAAAAGATGTAATGACTGTTTTGATTAATTTCAATACATTTTTTTTTAATTATGTACAACGATTGCATCTCAAAGCTGAGTAATTTGTCTACCTTATAACCTATAGTATATGTAAATAATTATTTCTTTTAGAAACAAATCCGGAATAAAACAAAATATGACGGGTGGGAATGTTATAGTTTTCTACTTAATCTAGCTTTTTATTAAAAAATAGAATATTCATATGTACGGAACAAAACTAGGTATATTTCGTCTCAATTTTGTTGAACTGAATTACTGTAAACATCTACTTGATAATGATAAAGTTTTAAAACTTTAAAGTTATTACTGTTCTGAAGCGTTCTGATTTTGCATCTTCAAATCGCTGTAAATATCACGTGCAGAATGTCCACGTTTAATGGAGTTTTATACTTGTTCTTTATACATTGAATAATTGACAGAGAAAAAATAATTTGGAAAAAAAACCCGTAATTTGTTGTTTTTAATTACATCTCGTTCAATATCATAAAATGTCTCTGGGTGTGCAAGCGTGCGTGCGTTCGCACACGTGTGTGTGTGTGTTCGGGTTTAGCTTCTTTGTCATCAGTCTTTCAGTCATATAAACATCGGTGTCTATCTGTAGCAGTGTGCAAAATGCCCAACTTATTAGTGCTGCATCATTGGAATATCAAGCCGCAGACACGTAACATGATACCTAATTCAGTCGCAATATAACGACACTGGGGTTACTATCATCTTAATTGTGAGCGCCAAGCGAGGAAGCTATTTGTGCCAGTTTTCACGTCTTTGGTTTGACGCGGCCAGAGAGTGAACCCCCAACCTCCAGCACTCGAATTAGGTGCTCTACCACTAATCATAAAGATAACTAGAAGTTATAGAGATAGTAGGGAAATCCATTGGCAATACAGATACGAGTACATTTCAAATAAAGGGAAACTATTTACAAGTAAGATGTACTCAGTAATAATTAAAAACCTTTGTCTGACTTACTAGAAATGTCTTGTGCATAGATAGGCTTTATCAGGACGCCTTCAGCTGCTGGCTGAGCTAATTTGAAAAGCAAAATTTAATATTTTCTGATTACATACATACAAACGACGTTACGCAATATTGCATTCCCTTTCTTAATTGTGTTTATCCACAGAAACAAAATCAGCGGAGTAAATTAAAATGTTTGTCCTTTCTGGGACTTCGCGTAAACAAAATTATAATTATATTTTTCTTTTGTCATGTCTCTCAAATTACAAATTTTTATAAATGTGTTTCCAATGAACAGTCGATATGCATTCAAAAACGCCCGAATGTCTACGAATGTTTACATACATCATGCATTTGATAAAAAATGTGAAATTTACTAGAGGCATACCATTGAAAACGTACGTTGTGATTCGACGTTAAGCAAAACTTTGCTATTCCAGCGCAGCTGTCGGTAGTTGATGCATTGTCATTCTGAAATATGTTACTTTAAACATGCAACATTAAATCATATGAATAAACGTGAAAGAAAATGAACTTAGTACTGTATTTACAAGGAATATGAAAATACACTGGGTCGTTTAAAGTACGCATGAAGTTTCCCCGGCCTTCAAGTATCCGTTCATTAGAATGTTAATTTTGTCATAAGGTCTAAAAAATTCTTTGTTTCAGGTAACATGCTAAAAGAATCAGGATAGGTAGGTCGGAATTTTTTTTGGATTTTTTTTTATTAAGTGAGACTTTTTGGAAAGTATTTATGTGTCAAAAATGAATACAAATAAGGGGGTTATGCCTTTAGAGCACCAGTAAGTTTATTTCTAACATCACTGACCATGTTTAAAGCATAGAAAGTGCAGTTTTGCAACTGTTTGTTAAAAAGTTGAAAAAAAATTCTCCAAGGCCATAAAAACATTTAGGGTCGGGCCAGAAATTTAGGGTAGGTCGGGATACCGGAAACAAACATTTTTTTCCGCCTAAGTTAAATGTTGTGTAATGTCGAGTTCATCAAATTAGTTCTTCTAAACCTCGACAAGGGAGATTTTACCCGTAATGAAGGGTTGTCGTAAAGTCTAAATAATACATTATAGATATGCGACACAAACTACCTGCCCAACTATTGGATCTGCATCAGTATGGGTACAACGACTGCTGAAGGAAAATGTAAATAAATTCTTGTTAATCTATCTGGTAATAAAGTTGCAAAAGCAAAATGATATGGCTTGAGTAAGTAAATGTGTTGTTGTTTTTTTTTTCTAAAGAAAGACATATTTTCGGTACTCACCTAGTGCTATTCTCTGGAAAGCATTTATTAAAGATTTATCTGGAATCTTCAGATTTCGATAGATTTCATTGTCTGTGACAATTAGTAATTGTTTATTAACATTTTCTTGTTTTCCCAGTTTATATATCATATTAAAAAAGTTTATGAATAAGTTGTGTTTTAAGCGTTTCTAAAAGTAACACAAATGTCAGCAATGTGCCGGAGTGTATCTTGTCGGCTTATGTTTACAGGTTTGACAGGAATCCGAGTTGAGGTATTAGTAATACTGCCAGACGAAATGAACAAACACACATAGCCGATGCTATTAATGCTTACTGTCGTTTGCTTAATCAGCAGTGTTCTAAAACGTGTTTACATGTCTATCGATGCATCGTCAAAGAATGTCGTTATTACTTTGGACACGCAATACAGTCATCTTTCATTCCTATATAATTACCTAATTAAAAATTCATGACATTGTACAATATGCATACAGCAAAGTAGCATTTTAAAGAAACGTCAATGTAGCAATATGTAAATGTCACCAGTTACATTTATCATGGTTATAATAGTGTTTTTTTTTGTCATACTATGTATATTTACACAGTAAGTTCCAAGCGCTCAACACTTAAATAACTAACTAAACTGCAATGACTAGGACATCTAATATACCTCAGCCGAAACTCCTAATACAATTACACATTTCTCTCAATATCTCCGTGTCTGCACAATGTGAGGCATATCAGGTAGATGTGCTTACTATGCATGTAGATACGCCACATTATGAATATACCCAATAATTCAACCTCTGCAGTGAAACACAAAAGATGATAACAGAACCTGGTCTACCTAATCTCTCAGTAATCGAATTATAACAATGATATTTTCATTCCAGGTGATGACAGAACAGATACATTCTAGCTGCATGTGAATAACTCCGCGTTGACAAATTGATTCCATGCTGGTTTCATGACAAACTGAAGATAATAACAATAAACAATGAAGACTTTGACATATCTTATGGGAATATAAATCGAAATACAGTAATTTATATTTCGACAATAAATGTCTGGGCAATACCATTTCTTATTTGAAGGGGTTTTCAATGAAAATTTACTGACTGAATAGCGAACAGTGCAGACCATGATCAGCCTGCACGGATTTTGGTCTGCACTGGTCGCAAAGGCAGACTCACTACGGGTTAAGAATTTGAAAGTTTGATATAGATATTTACAGATAATAAAAATGTTGACTGAATCAATATTGAAATGTAGTAACAATAGTTATACCAATTCTTCAGCTTAGATTCTTGTCATTCCCGTAAACATAGGCCTCTTACACATTTGATTCTAAATATTTCTTTACCATAAAACTTAAATTATGAACTACTTGTCATGATTCCCTGTCCTTTATTCGAAACGTAAACATTTCAATTTAAATTAGAAAGGTAGGAAACATGAAACATATATAAACAGTGACTAAATATAGTTATCAAATAGTTTTCCATTTACTGAAGCGAAATTACGTAAATAACATAACGTAACGTCTCGTAGGATGTATGCACATTTACACGTTCTTTGCACGGCAATCAGCGTGCACTCATGTTTTTCACAGATTTGGCCCTACCGTTTATGTGACAAATAATATAAATGCTTCTACCTTAGTTAATATCTCTTTATGAGCGCTCATCCCCGATTGATATATTCCTCTCAAGCTATTTCTCTAGAATACTTACATGTGACAAGATTAACTCCGTCTAGAGCAGTATTTACGTAAGAACTGGATCTAATTATCTGTAAAGTATCAACATTTTACTGAGGGCAAAATTAGCTTCCATACCAACAATGGTTCATTGCTCCTGGCTATAGAGATAAAAACAATTATTCAGGTAGTCTGATATATGTCTACTGTGAAAGGATATAGAATAATTCCTTTCTTTTGCTTATACTGGTAGGAAATTCGCTCCTAATCTTTATTTGTTTAAAACTGCAACTTGCATGAACACGTCATCTGTTGATGTTTTGTGCATGTGCTCGTATAGACAGATTGTAAACATAACTGTTGAACTATTCAAGGTGATTTCTATCTGGATTTTAGACCAAAATTCCACGAATACTTCAACTGTATTACATTGTTTATCTTACTAAAAGACTAGCACTTTTAGTAACATCGATGGTGCTATCTTCATAGACGGTGTTTCCGACGTAACAGAACGATCCGGATAAGAATGAGACATTTCATTTACAATGGTCTAAAAGTCTGAATTTGAAATATACCAACGGGACCTGTGTATCGTTCTATTGCAAAGAACATACGACAGTAACCAATTAGATGTATCTGCTTATGATTAATGGCAAGTTGCCGGCGTAAGAGTATAGCCCCGAACGCGTATGTTCAAACGTATGATTTTGACTGGAGTGATAGTACTACGTTTATATTTTCTTACTCGGTGAAATAAAGTTGTTAGCAGTACTTTTATTTAAAAATATCCAAAGCCCATTCAGTACGGTTGTATCATTTTCTAATCAGCTCTATAAAACAATATAAGTAATGAAGGAACTTCTGGTTCTTAATTTGATTACGGAATAATTTTTCGGGAAAGAAGTTTTTTTTCTAATTTGTTAAGATTAGATGGCACGGCCAAGCATATATTTTTGCTGTTGGAAATTAGGTTACTTGCTAATAGTGCTTTAAGGGCATTTCCGCTTTAAGCTTCATTTTCTCATATAAATGATGCTGATTTTTTTCGCTGACACTGTCTGATGGTTAACGTCTCAAGAGCGTTGATGTATCTTGCGAACTGTCATATCTGCACGTAGTGTACTGTTGTTGTAAGCATTTTCAAATTGTTTGTGATCTTTAAGGAGGTAGGTTACCTTCATATTTTTATGTGCGCATGTCCAACCGAAAGCTAACGTGACGATTTACGACGACGTTTACGACAAACTAAATGTGTTTGTATATTCATTCATCTGAAAACAAATCATGAACTTGTCTTCCATCTGATGCTTTATGGTATAATAATGCAGAAATAATGAATAAACTGCCGCAGAAACGCTTCAAAACAATTTTGCCTTAAAGTGACGTCATTGACGTCATAACGTTACGTGTCAGTTACCGCGCAAAATTAATAGCTTTTATCTTGAAAGTACGTAATTCTGTACGTTTTCTTTATTTTAACTATTTTCAAATAACCATTATTTGCTGAAATATTTTTATGAGTCTTTTGCTCTGAATAATAATCAATATTTTGCTTCTTTTATGTAGTTATATTAAAATGTTATGCGGAATGTAAGAAAAAGGATGATGGCAACCAATGTTATTTGGAATATAGTTGGGTGAAAGATTACTTGTTTAGGCCATTTTCAAATAAAAAGTCTAGCAGTTTGATTTGTAATACCTATTTTTCAGGTTCCGTTGATTATTTGTTACTTATATACTAAAACTAAGATCTAAAATTGTTCAAATTTCAGTAGAAAATTGTGGTTTCTTGAATTGAATTGATGTTACCATGGAAACGAAGCCCGTGACCTATGTATCTAAATGTAAAATTCAAAAGCGTTGACACTGGTCTACTTACGAAACACAGCTTCGGCTTTTTATTTTCATTTCAACAATATCCATGAGAATAATAGCAGCAAGCTGAACGATTTTTCCATGAAAAATGGCAGACGAGGGGTACTGCTGTACGTGTTCGAAGCTGTGAAATTTGTTTGAATAAATGCAAATAACACGAAAATGTAACCTACGTTAGAAATAATATGTTTTAAAGCAACATCAACTAGGAAGATAATCTTATTCAATATTTTTTTTTAAAGAATTTACGACAAACAGCAAGATATAAGCTATTTTAAACATCTCTGTTGCAATGGTTACTTTAAAATTTAAGAAAAATAGGGTACCATGTAAAGTGCTTGGTATTTTGCTAATAATAGTACCCAAATATTTTATGTTGGTCATTAACAGAATGGCACTGAAGCCGTCGAAAACCCCTATTTTTATACATAGTTGTTTAAAAATGAGAGAAAATGCGTTACCATGGACACACGAGCCCCGCGACATATACATTTTAAGCTTATATTAGAAAGATAACGTGCATACCAGTAAAATTATCAATTATGCAGACTTCTACGGATATCAATGAAACTAAAATACACTGAAAAGTGTTAAATATCCGTATTTTCCTTCTTCTTTCAATATGAAATATATTTGGAGGGTCATGTTCTTCAAACCTGGATGAAAATTGAACTTGAAGGGACAGAGACAAACGAAACTGAGATTGTAGAAGTTAAAACTTCATATTACACGAAATACAATAACATGCTGCGGTTCAACTAGTTTGAATTTACCGTTGTAACAAGGTAACCTACCTCCTTAAGCAGTCAGTCGTTTTCCAAATGAACAATACATCACAACATTGACAACCAGACCTTTTGGATTAAGAGAAACTTTCTTTTTCTATTAAGTGCTTGTCAAAATGTTCGCTGTACGTACAAATAGTACTCAGATAGATCAGGTAATAAATTATATGTATTATATGTATATATATAGAATGCAAACATCAAGCTTGTCTCGCAAATACTTACCGCACGTACATAGAAACATACGGAAATCGTTTGTCATTCTAAAATACTAAAAAACACATTTTGCAATAAATATCAAATACGTCTCCTTAACTGCATAATTACTCTCGGTAAAAGTTAATGTGAGAAATGTTTGATGACAAATAAAGACATATGCATAATCTTTAAGTGCCGTGTGGCGGCTGTACAAAGTCTCCCCGTACTTTGATTCAGTGTTGTTAAGCCGGTGCTAGGGGCGTGAGAGGTGTTGCACATTTCATTACCTCTCATGAACAGACTCAATCAAACCGAGTCTGCTATTATTCTGCTTGGTTGCATTCTATGCTTCCAAAGGATCTTTTTACAGATTTTATTAATTATCACAACAGCAACCTTTAAGTGCCATGTGGCGGCTGTAAAAGGTTTCCCTGTACTTGGATTCAGTGATGTTATATTTTCTGGTCCTTTGGGATCATGGAGTCCATTCAATACATGTGTAATAGAGTTCCGCTTAAGCCGGTACTAGGGGGCCTGAGAGGTGTTGCACATATCATTACCTCTCATGAACAGACTCAATCAAACCGAGTCTGCTATTATTCTGCTTGGTTGCATTTTATGCTTCCAATGGATCTTTTTACAGATTTTATATGCATAGATAAGGAATATTTGTATCATCAGGCAGCAATATCTGTTTTTAAAGGTTGCATGTTTCTCTGATTTATGAAACAAGGTTCCAGTAGAAGAAGCTTTGACAACATGTATATCAATAATTGCAACAAATAATCAGTCAGGCAAGTACAATGTTTTCTAGCTTGTTAATGCCAAATGTGTAACTGTTAAATCCTTAACATTCCCTTTTACGTGCTTATTAGATGTTACACCATTTACATGCTATAGGTGTTGGGGTGTATTCCTGTGTATCTCTGTGACCTTGGCGAGCAAATAACCCGAAATCAATATCTTCCTCATGTTTTACGTTGTGTTAAGTTTGAAAGCCTTAGCTTTTATACTTTCTGACGAATAAAATACAAAAAATTTAGTCTGATACCTTTGAACTTGACCTTTGAGCCAATGACCCTAATATCAATAGGGGGTTTCCATTATTGATCAGAAATAGAAAAAGTGGAAACTCCACTGGTCGCTCAACACGACAAACACGATACTTAGTCATTTTGTAGTTTGAAAGCCACAGCTGTTATACTTCAGGACTTACTGTCTGGAAACTGCTTTGTCCCCCTACTATAACCGGGATATTCCTCAAGCAGTGTTAAGTCAACAAGCCAAGTTGGTAGCTTTATACCTTCCAGATATTATTTCAGTTTTCTGTCATTTTGACCTTCGAGCCAGTGCCTCCAAAATCCCGAATGGTACTTAAATGTACTAGCTGTTATAATTAATGACTTGTTTTGCCGAGACTATTTTTAGTCTACTGGTTACTGTGACATTGACCTCTGGACTATAGATGCCCAAAATAACAGGGATACTCATCAAGAAGTGCTTAGTCAGTAAAGTCGAAAGCTGTAGCTTTATACCTTGTGAGGCAGAGCCTGAAATAAAAAAAGTAGGTCAGGTCCCTGTGACCTTGACGTTTGAGCAACTATTTAAAAAGAAAGAAAGACAGAAATATCTTTTTGTCTCCGGGTCACTTTAACCTTGACCTTTGACCAACTGAATTTTTTAGGGATCCTCCTGAAGTAGGTAATAGTCATTCTGTAAACTTATAGCTATAGCTTATACACTTTATGACATAAGAGTCCGTAAACAAAAAAAAATTGACGCACGAACCGACAACGCCATTCCAAATTCCTTTTTTTTTCAGAACAGGCGTATAAATATTTCTTACCGAAAATCGTTTAAAAGACTCTTTTTTGATCCAGTATTATACATTACTGATTCGATTTCTCAAAGTAATTATTGTACACGGTCTCCAGTGTTGAGCATGTCTGTAAAAATCCTTTATAGAAGTTAGATCTACAATAACATATTTTGCCAAGTATATGTAAATTTGGCTTGGTGGAAACAGAAGCATTAAGATTAAGCCCTAGCCAAAGACAGAAAATGCGGAGTTAGATCAACAGTCAAAGAAAAAACATTCCAAACATTATCAATATAGAATCAGTTATTTCTTTATTAGGCTTTATAATCTCAGCTGGACACAATTAAAATGTAAATTATTCACAGGACCCAATACTAATTTAAAATTGCCGAAGTTCGTTGCCTTCACCCACTTCATATCAAGATAAAACGTTTGAATGCCAGAAGTTGAACATAAAATATTTTTATAATCTATGCTCTTATTGCAATACAAAAACTTTATAATATATGTAATATAGATATAACTGCCTGTTCTTTGTACAACGATCAAAAGCGTTTCATACAGTTATACAAGTCATCTAAGTGTAGATAGTGGTCAAGTTCTTCGAAGTGAAGCGTATAAGACACAGACGGACGGATGGATGGACGTACGGGGTGAATGACCTTCTCCATTACTATGTCTCTTCATATTCTGTGAGGAATAATGTTAATGAAATTTGTGAACAAGATCCTTTGGAAGCATAGAATGCATCCAAGCAGAATAATAGCAGACACGGTCTGATTGAGTCTGTTCATGAGAGGTAATGGAATGTGCAACACCTCTCACGGCCCCTAGCACCAGCTTAAGCGAAGCTCTATTACATGCGGAACTCTACTAAACATCTATTGAATGGACTCCATGATCCAAAAGGACTAGAAAATATAACAACACTGAATCCAAACATGGGGAGACTTTTTACAGCCGCCACATGGCACTTAAAGTTTGCTGTTGTGATAGTTAATAAAATCTGTAAACAAGATCCTTTGGAAGCATAGAATGCAATCAAGCAGTCTTGTAAAGTTAATTGTTTGCCTTTCTCTCAAAAATAACGAGAAAATAGATTTTTGCACTGGTTGCCAATAAATATCCGGCACTGTTCATGCAAAGAATTAATTCCTTTCATGCATGTTGACTTTTACTCTTTACAATTTTCAGATCTGCATTATAAAAAATCAAAACTTTATAAGGGACGTAAAAGGATAGTCTTTCACGTTTTAAATATTAGCACATAAAGTGGCTGTTCTGCAGATGTCACATTTAGATAAACACATTAAATTACTGTAGGAAGGGAAATGACGTGCTTACCTATCCTGAAACATTCAAGTACAAAACACTAACAGGATGTTAATTATTTCAAAGTCATAAAATAAATCGAAGAACCTGTTTCTAAGGATTAGTTCTCTTTGTTGCTTATACATTCACGTAGGTGACATTCTTTGTACCATTTTCTTATTGTCGTTTTTCTCTAAGGTTACTGTTTTATTACAGTTTGGCGATTCACAGCAAATAGTGGTCGTGGAATGACACGATGTTATCTGATGTCATATTTAGATTTGTACCATTCTGTTGCAACTCTTGAATTTTCCGTATCAGCAAAATTACTTACGTATCTATTTTTCGAAATTTAAATAATAAAAGAATATTACGTCAATAGTCTTTGTTAGTCATTTCAAATAATGAATGTGAAGGGCGTTGATTATTTCATTACCTTGAAAGCTAAAGGTTTCCGTTCGAAAATTTGAAAAAGAAAACAATAGCAGTTACTGTATAAAAACACAACAGTGACATGAAGTTTTAACTTACGAATTGAAATCAAAACCTGAATGAAATGTGATATATAATAGATGTATTATTTAGATATAAAATACTAGTAAATGTACCCTCGGAGAGGAATGATCACACATTAACGCTTTTACAAATCAAATGTGCATATTGTAAATAAATCACCATGGATCAGCTTAAGCATTGCCATGGTGTTGCACATTTTATTACTTCGCATAAACAGACTCAGACAAGCCACAAGTCTGCTTTAGTTTCGTCTGGTTGTGGTCTATACTTTCAACAGATCTTACAGATCTAATTGAAATTTAATTGTTGTTTATGGCCGGTGCGCCATGCTAAATGCCAAATGCTAAATGACAAATAGTGCGTGGAAAATGCTATTTGCTACATGTAGTAGCCAAACGCTAAATGCTAATTGTTAATTGCGAAATGCAAGCCAATTAGTGTCGAGCACGATATGGATGTTAATTGATTATTCTGTTACTATGGACTTAATAGTTCTGAACTGCATAAGTGTGCTATTCTTATTCTTGTTGCCAGTGAAAACTGAAGAATGAAGAAAACATATCAAATCTTAGATATTGACAGTTGAAATTTAGCCAGTGCTTAAAAGTCAAAGAAGAGAGTTTCTGAGGGTTATGTTAAGTGTCGTCCATCCAATTTATATCATTTCATAAGTTGCTTAGATGATTTGTTTCATTCACATAATATTTGAACAAAGTAGGTTTACTTTATTAGAATATATTGTGTATACCCGAGAATATTTATTTGTGTCTAAAGGAGACACAGAGTACACTGGAATTTAATCACTTCATTTGAAATTAAGAAATAAGTAATAATAATATTTTACTCGTCAACTGAAAAAGAATTACCTAGGATTGAAAAATGTTGCTGGTTTAAATTATCAGGTTTATAATTATATTAATACACCGTTCTTGAAACGATCAATTTGGTTAAACATTTAAAGCAAGCCAGCATTTCTGGAGTTTAATTGAAATCAGTACAATACTGTCAGATAAAGCGCAAAAATGAGCCCTTTCTCTCCTGATTTTGAACCAACACATTTCTGAACACATTTCTGGACCTGAATTCATCAACGTATAAAGTCTGAAATTTATATTTATACCAAAACCCTCTGAACCTTAATTTGATACTAATAATGTTTTGCTGTTTCAGCTTTTTAGTTGTACTCTATGCTATATTCATGCCGAGTTTCATTAAAATCCGTACAATATTTACATATAAAGGGCAAAAGTAATTCTCTTCTTTCATCAGAACATATTAAACGATAATTCATTCTATTCTAAAAGCTTTTAAGGCAAAATGTAGATTCTTATCTACTGTTCCATTTTGTTCTTATAACGACTGCATAAATTGCCATTAGTAGAATTAAGGAAAAACGACTTTGATCTGAGATTACTCCTGACATAATTGAGCCGTGCCATGGGAAAACCAACATAGTGGGTGTGCGACCAGCATGGATCCAGACCAGCCTGCGCATCCGCGCAGTCTGGTCAGGATCCATGCTGTTCGCTAATAGTTTCTCCAATTCCAATAGGCTTTAAAAGCGAACAGCATGGAGCCTGACCAGACTGCGCGGATGCGCAGGCTGGTCTGGATCCATGCTGGTCGCATACCCACTATGTTGGTTTTCCCATGGCACGGCTCAATTTAAGGGTATAAATGCAGCAACGTATCTATGGTAATAGTTATATAAGACGTCATTTCATATAAATCACTAAAGTCATGCTGTATTCCATTATCGTTTATGTAATATTAAATCTGTATAATTCCTGATTTTCTCCATGACAGAACAATACAGATTATTCTTAATATATAGACCGACAGTGGATTTCGTTCTTGTATAGTTCTCATATTTCTAGACATGATACTACCCCGTAAGTTTGTAAGGATAACGAATCTGCTGGCATATTACAGATAATTTCATATTCAGTCTTTCTTTGTAAAAAAGAACGATGGCATGCTGAATAAGTAAACATGTATTGTAGGGTTCACATTTTTTTGCTTTAATTATGTAACTTTAAAAAAATCCTAACATACTTACGCTTGGTATAAGTTAAGTTGGAACATACACAAATGCATGTTATAGCTTTTAATGTGTTGCTATTTAGAAATACATGTTTAGTATTTTCATATCGAAGATTCTTACAAAGTTTGTGTGGTCAAGCCAATCAGAAATGGTGTAGGCTCCACGTGAGCTAAGTTCTGTCAATATAAGTTTATAATCTGTCTCTCTGCTGCGTGTACATATTTTTTTCCTTAAATGAACACCTCGTCCCGCCAACCCCAACATGATGCATATTAACCTGGCTGCGCTTTCAATCACAGCTTTATATGCATGCTCATACAACGTTATTTTCATCTGATTCATATCTTTGCAGTTATTCAGTGTCTTGTAAAGCTTATTACATGTCTATATTAGTTTAAACTATTCTGCAATGTGGAAAATACTTAAAATTTAAATCTGTCGTTATATACAGATTATACATCTTAGTAAATAATCATTGCGCATATAAATTACGTTCAACAAATATACTGAAATGATGTGATGGATCTATTTTTCCATGACTGTTCAGCCATAATTTAGCTCAGAAACATACATGAGAATTTACATTTGTTTTTGTTTGCAATTTGATAGAATATAAGAATTGTAGAATTGGCGTTACGCATTAGATTCAAAGAACAGCTAACCGAAATAACGTTTAGCGTACATATTTTTCATCAGGCTTGTGTAAGATTCATGTATAAATATGTTTACCAATGGTTATCAGTCCATATTTTGTCTTTTGGAAATTCTGTTAGAACTGAACTTATTTCGAACCATACTGTTATTGGTTTGCAGAAAACATTTGTCTTTAATTTCAAAAGATAATTCAAAATAAAAAAATGCTTCACTTTTGTTATGCACATACGCACGCATTATCACATACATACTTTGTAAAGTTCACTCATTACAAAACATGTTTCAGTATACTAATCCGGGAGCGTTCGAAACTACTAAAAACGGGAATATCGCCTTATAACATGACTTGTATTGGCGTACCTTAATTCTAACACTTTAATTAACAGAAAATAATTGAGGCGAAAAAGTGTGTAAGTGTAAATTTGGAGATAAAAGCAATTATGGAAGACAATGATTACTTTATTTGTACTACGCTAGGACGTTGATTGCTTGAAAACTCTGACAATTACGGGAAGATATGTGGTAACAACCCGTATTGCCAGTTTAGTCTGACGTTTTACATTTGTATACGGTTGCCGTATCAATTAATTTTTAATATCTATAATTTTAGAATTAGCTCCAGTGTTTCATATTGTGTTATATCGACTTTGCTTCTGTAAATATGCAATAGCTTATATGTTGTTGTTTTTTGTGCAGATTTATTCCAGTGTTATTACTGAAACTTGCCATATGATACATTGACTCTAAGTGTAAATATGAATGTATTAAAGTATTAATTTAATATATCAGCATATCCTCGATTGCATTTGTTCCTTCATCTAAACATCCCTTTTGTCACACACACTTCTATCACATAATTATTATATTTGTATCAAAATCGTAATTTCATTATAGTTTTGTTTAGTGTTAAAAAAGATGGAAATTAAATTCTTTTTTAATACTTATGGCAGGTGGCACATGAATTTTTGGAATAAAGAGGGAGACGCAAAAAATATTTGTACATAACCTAAAAACACAGTTTAATTGTCAGTAGTTTGCGCTCTTTAAAATACGCTTGTGCAACCATGCAGTTATAACGGTGTTTATAGCCACCCTGTTTCAACATTACATATACAAAGCAGTTCCATCACTTTAAGATATAACGTCATTAGTCTGTAAAGAATGCAAACATGCATTACAGCATAATTTAACAGACGCAATGCAGTTCAATCAAAGAGATAGTAGTTATAAATTTGAAGAAATAAGTCTGATCTGTCTGACGATTTTAACGTTTAAAGCTTCTAATGTGTCAGACTGACGATATACACGATAATTCAATTAGTCTGTGCCATATCACGCGTCAGAAAACCACTGATTTTGTTTTGTTTTGTACGAAAAGGAGTGAATAATTTACCTTTTGGCAAATAACAAGTTCTCGCATCTTTCCGTCTACCGTGTTTATATTCTTTGATGCTGATAAAATTTCTAAATTTAAACTAATTATAACATCAATAATGTTTTACTGAATGTTGCCATGTACAAAGCTAAGACATGGTTTGGTTTGGCAGTTTCGGCACATAAACGAATCGGCGTTGCCAAAAGTCAATGAACTTGTGATAAGTTTAAGATAACTTTTGATAGGGAAATGAAATTCGAATATTCATTACCTTCGTGTGAATAAAATTAAAATATATAATATTAACATATTATATATAATATATAATATATATATATTCATATGAGCCGTGCCATGGGAAACCAACAAGTGGTTTGCGACCAGATGACCCAGACACCTGCGCATACCGCGCAGTCTGGTCAGGCTCATGCTGTTCGCTTTTAAAGCCTATTGGATTGGAGAAACTGTTAGCGAACAGCATGGATCCTGACCAGACTGCGCGGATGCGCAGGCTGGTCTGGATCCATGCTGGTCGCACACCCACTATGTTGGTTTTCCCATGGCACGGCTCATATGTGTGTGTGTGTGTGTGTGTGTGTGTGTGTGTGTGATTTCCGTTTGCATTACAATAAATAGCCAAAGTGAAATGACAACAAAACAATGTGAAACATTTATTACTTTGAACGAGTGACTGTGAGGTTTGCTTTGTATTTTTGTAATAACAATTATGATCTCTAGTACTGTGCTCTTTTCATGACTTGCAGTCCGTCCGTTCTTCCTTCCGTTCGTTCGTGTGTCTTGCATATCTCAAAAAGTGTTTGACACAGAGTTATCAAACATCAAAGGATTATCATTTAGCATTTGACGTTGTGTAATTTTTTTGTATTGGGACCCCTTCATCCACACCAGAGTTTTGTCCATTTAATTAGTAAAATATGCATAAAAAGGACATAAAAGTTAGCGTCGCATGTATTCCAAAAAGTGACCTAGGACTATGAAACATTATAGGAATATGATTGATTATGTGAAGTTGTGCATCTGCGGTTTTGTCAGACCAGAATTATTACCATTGACTTAGTCAAAAAATGTGTAAAGGGGCATAGACGTTTGTGTCGGCTGCATCTAAAAGTGCTTGACTTATAGTCATTTAACATTACTGGATTGTAATATAGCATGTGAAATTGTACATCTGAGACTGTATGGGGTTTCACTCAGCCAGACTAGAGTTATGGTCCTTTACTGAGTGAAAAATACAAATTAAGTGTTTAAAACTTTGTGCTGCATATATCTCAAACATATTTGACCCAGAGTCATTTAACTTTGTAGGACTATTGTGTAGCATTTGAGTTCTGCTTTGGATTTTACTGTGCAAGACCAGAGTAATGACCCTTGGCTCAGTAGAAATATGCATTTTGGACATAAACGTTTGTGTCACATGTATCTCAAAAAGTACTTGACCTAGAGTCATAGAACAGAGGGTTGTTATATAGTATGTGTAGTGAACTGGTATTCGGTTCTGGATCAGTTACAGGCAAAAGGTTGTATTGCAGTTGTCTTTTAAATATTTCACTTAAAGTCATGAAACTGTGCGAACTGTGTGAAGTGACAGGAAGATGGGGGATCAGTATCCTACAGACACACATCAAGTTTATTTCTTTTCTCAATGATTTTCAATGTGTCAATTACGGAAACAACAAAGCAAAATTTCTTGGTGTTATCTTGATAAAAATCTTTCTTTTATACTACATATAAAATACTTGAAAGCCAAATGTCTGAAGTCATTGAATCTTTTAAAGGTAATTTCAAATACTGATAGGGGAGCCGATCGCAAGGTTTTATTAAGAGCTATATTACGGTTGTGTTGTTTATGGTTCAACAAGAAAATCTTATTTACAAATGTTAGATACCATCCATAATCAAGGTCTTCGTATTGCTCTCGGTGCATTCCGAACATCGCCAGTTGAAAGCTTGTATGCTGGCTGAAGCAAACGAACCCTCTCTTTAGACACGCCGAGAAAACTTTTCATTGCGATATGCTTTGAGGGTGGCTGCAAACAAATCTAATCCCCAAGTCATTTTCACACCCAAGTACTTCGATTCATATGAGAAAAAACCAAAACAAATCAAACCGTTTGGATTTCAATAAAATCTTCTATGAATGAAACTGACTTTGAATTCGATGGTATTAAAGAAAATTCAATTCCAGAAACACCACCATGGACCCATAATTCCCTTACAGTTCTTTTTGATATGAAATTTGCCTTTAGAAAGTCTGAAACAAACCCTGAAATATTCAAGTCCAAATATAATGAAATCAAGTCAATTTACAAGGACTATTTTGCAATTTACACAGACGGTTAGAAAGATGAATTAAAGGTTGGGTGTACTGCTATCAGCCACCTTCATCAATTAAAATTACGTTTGCCAAATAATGCAACAATATTTTCAGCCGAGGCAAAAGCTATTTATTTAGCCCTAAATTTTATATCAAAATATAACGTAGAAAAGATTATTATCTGTTCTGACTCGCTTTCTGTTTTACAGTCAATTCATAACCGAAATATGGAAAATCCTTTCATTCAAAATATTCTTCTCAGGGTTCATGAACTATCTTTAAAAAAGTCTATCATATTTTGTTGGATTCCCAGTCATGTTGGTATTCATGGAAACGAGGATGCTGATACTCCAGCAAAGAAATCCCTGTCATTATCACAATCTAATTTGAAATTACCACCTACCGATTTTAGGCCAAATATAAATATATTTTACCTAAATGGCAATCGTCATGGAACAATGCTTCATTCAATAAACTTTATGATATTAAACCTACTCTAGGGGAATGGCACCAAGGGAACAGATCTGTTCGCAGGGAGGAAGTTGTTCTTTCTCGTTGTCGAATAGGTCATACTCGTTTGACTCATTCTTATCTTTTGATAAAGAAGATCAACCCGAATGTGTACCATGTCAAACACCGCTAACTATTAAACATGTTTTAATCGACTGTATGGACTTTGCTCCATGGCGCAGTACATACTATGACTTTCAAACTTTGAAAGAGTTGTTTGAAAAAGTTTCAGTCGGAAATATTTTATCTTTTTTAAAGCAGATAGGGATTTATATAAAAAAATCTGAACATTTCATATTTTTATTCACATCTTTTGCATTATTATTATGTTTGCAGCTGATATTTTAACATATACGTATATACATATTTACATAAATGATTTTAGATATGCTTAACATACTTACATAAAATTTTAATGATTTTTGATATGCTTTAGATATGCTTTACATTTTTACATAAATGATTTTAGATATGCTTTACAATTGGCGTTTTCAATATAGCTTCTTCTCGGCGATATATGACCATTTTGTGTCGATTCGCCGTAAAACTCAACTCACTCACTCACTCACTCACTAAAGAACTAGTTATTCTTTAAGTTAGATGAATTTTACTATATATTGTTTTAGAAATCCATGTCTTCTATTGTATTTAATGTATTGTGTTGCTATAAATGTGTGTAATATGTTTAATGCAATAAATATATTGAATTGAATTGAATATATATGTGATTTTATACAGATTTTCTGAATGTTTGCATGACTGATATAATAAGCTTTTTGAACACTGCCCCTTGTGACTTACACCATCAAATAACATGCCAACATTATCAATGGTCGATGTTCCCTTTATTAGCTTATGATGTGAAAATATTCTCTACCCACGGGACTTCAGAAATGAATATTAAACTAGAAGTTTTAGCAGCTACAAGGAATGTTAATAATTTCCTAAATACATGTATACATGTAAGGACTACTATCACGATAACTTTCTATGTTTTTTCGATTATTCTCAGTAGGAAAATCATGTTCTATATACTATTGCTTTCAAGTTTAACTAGAATTCAAGCGATATGTTTGATAAATGTTGTATCACACGTGTATATTTAATCAAATGTCAAAAGAAGGAGAAGCCATGACAAGAAGATGCATGTTCTGAGTACAGTAAACAGTGAATGTGCTATTTCATTTCCTGTTCACGTTTTACTTTAGCTCGATTATGATGAAAGCATATTTGAAAACCCTCCAGTCTGCTTCCTGAAAAAAAGCCGGTGCACGTGTCACGTGAGAAGGCATGGTCGTGACACCAGCTGAGTTCGAACCCACGAACTCCGTCATAAGGTTTGAATATTGCACCCAAAATTCAAAGAAACGAAACGCTGACTATATTCAATTATTCAGCACCTATAATGCTACTCCTTCAATTTTGTGAGAAAAATGAATACCTGTACTTATTTGTTTGTTAACACGGAGTTTTGTATAAAATGTATATCCTTGGTAAACAGTACTAGAAGTGAAAACAAGAATCAAATACAAGTATCACTGTTTATAGTAGAATTTTGACAAAAATGATCATTCATAATAGATGCAAGAAAACTTCAGTAATAAAATAAAACAAAAATTCCTCTAACGTGCACCTTGCGAACATTCATGCCATACGTTTATATTGCAACATGAGCCACACTGGTTTAATCAATTCCTTCTTACTCGCCGCCTCGACTTCTTGCATGGACATTAAATTGATCTGAAATAAAGTTTTGTTTCTTTTAATATTTGATTAGGTTAAAAACGAAATTGACATATTGTATTTATAATACTGAGCCATAAGGAATACATTTAAACAAGAGCCGCTACAAAAAAGTCAATTTTTAAGTTTGTTCTTAAGCTCAAAAAAATTCTTATAACAACAACAAAGAAAAAGAATTGCACTTCTCTACTAAGGAACGTGCTTAAATACGTAAACTTAAAAGTCAGTAGAGCGAGAAATTGGTGGAGTGTGAAAATGGAAATTAATATATAGCTGGTAGGCAGACTATCACAGGGTCAGCGGCTCATCTTCGTGGCACTTAATCCATTTCGCAATTTAACATTTTACTCTTCGCCACGGTTTACTCTAAAGAAAGTGAAAACATGCAAACAATTACTATTATTTTCCGGCACCGCCGTTTGTTTTCACTGAATATGCAAATTAAGCATGTCTCCCTGGACCAACGAAAACTCGTCTTATCGACTATGGAAAAAACGCGCGGGAAAGCCATTAAAATGTCACATGTTATGTCCGGAATTTCAGGTTCATATTTTCATATGTAAAATATTGTTTGGTTCACATGCAAGCTATTTCTTCTTTCTTTTTTTTTTAAAGTTCTGAATTAACACATTTGCAACTGATACAGGACATTTAAGGTGGGCGTTGCTCATTTATTGTTAGAATTCTGCCTTAACTGATCCGCAAAAATAATGTTTAAACTTTATCTAGATATATATATTGTCGCTAGAGCGATGCAGAGAAGCAAAAACACAAAATTACTTGGCCTAGGTCGAAACACGAAAACCTCGTGACCTGTCATAAAACGACACAACAATAAACCATTATTAAAGACGTTGACAATTGGAGGCCCGTCTGCTAAAGTAACATTTAAACGCACCAGAGTATTGCGTTGTGACTATTCAACTGCATAGAAACTCAAGGCACAACTGAAGAAGTGGGCCTCCAATACCCTGGGTTAAATCCTAACACTAAATATCACAGTTTTAAGCACGCCTGCACAGGGCGGGCAAGAAAATCATGTATAAGTACCACAGTGACTGTATTTTTTAATATACCGAACTAACGTCTTTAATGTAAATGCGCCGTTTATCTTTTTTAAATATATTTCTTGTTAGTGTTTATAACAGCTTATCACACAACAAATGTTTATAATAGTTTAACCATTTTACTAAGTAAACGTCACTCTTTTGTAGCATTCACAGTTGAATTAATAAATCACAGTTGACTAACAAAGGTATTAGGTATCACATTGTCATATACGCCGCGTATTGGGATCAAACTAATAACCATTCGACTCACAGTCTTATGTTTAGCCTACCACGGGGACAGAAAACCTGAACATCTGTATAAAACTATTAATTCCGAATTAAATGACGATAGTCGATAAATTGGTTTTATATTCAGTCTGTATAATTATTGTTAAAGATATTATGTCATGTGTTCGAACAATAGTTATATTGTTATGGAACCTTGATATTTTTTACTTTTGTCATTTAGTTTTCTTCATTTTACACTGTACATTCTGTTTCATGTTTTCTTCATTTTGTTTGTATTGTATATAAAAATATTCGCATACTATTTTATTTATTGAGGAAAGCTTTGGTTTGTTTAGAAACGTAAAGTTTGAACAAATAGGAAAACTATACATCATGTCATATTCATCATATGAATGACATATATCACTGAAACACGTTCTGTTTGATGAAAATTAACAATAGTAACTCTAAGGAGTATTGCGAGTGTCACTGGTTCAAAAATCAACGGCGAGTTACTCAAATTAAAAACAAACAAACGAAACAACAACAGAAACAACAACAACAAAAAAAGATTTCAGAGCATTTGTGATATCAAACAGTTTTGTTTTATCTTTTTGTATGTAATGTCTGTTATTTTGTTGTTGTTATTTTTCCATTAAAAGCCCACCTGAAAATCACCATTCATATATATAAAGTTATTTTAGGAGTTTAAATGAACGAAAGATACTTTGAGCTCTATTCTAAGAAAGGATTTAAAGTATTAATTATTCATTTACTTAAGAATAACACGATACGGGATTTATAGGTTGTTAGATTTGTGCCGAGAAATATGCACGAGTTCTGCAGCTCCTAATCTAATAATCTTTTTATTACATACGCATTTGTACTTACAAATTATTATATATATGTTATACATGTGTAAATTTGTTCTTAAGCCCGAGTAAAACTGAAAATACCGTTGTTAAAGAACTTTTTAACGCGACGAGATACATGAAACTGACGTCATAATTAACGTCACACACCCGGTATAAAATCTGAACGCAAAATGGAAAAAAATATTGACGTTTTAGGTTCCATTGAAACTTAACGGATTTTATAAATGAGTATATAATAAAAGAGGATATTACATGAGGTAATATGATACGATTCGATATCATTCAGATTTTTCAGTCCCCTGAATGTGTTGCAGAATTATTAAGACATATTGAGGCAAATGATTTCGCTAAAATATTTGATCAACCTATCAGACATTGAATTGATACGGAACTACAACAATGCTTTTTATACTGCGTAGATTAATGAATCTAGATTGTCAGACATAAAAAGTAAAATATGTATCTAAGGTATAGACGTAATGTTATAACATTCTCAGTGTTTTATGCTCGCATTATACTTTTCATGAAAAGTAATGGGTGCCTTATTACTGTCAGTGTGAGTTTCCTGCCATATACTAATAGAACTTTATATGAAACACATTATCTTTGTAAGGAGATTTTGCTGCCTTTTTCGCTCATTTAATCTGTGAACCTGTAGTCTATATGGGCCAGACAGCTAATGGCAGATTGATAAAAAATTATGATATTGGTATATATTTGCATTACAGATAGAAGTGACAATTCTGGCAACCTTTCTCCTATAGAAATAGAAAGGGATTGCAATATTACACTGAAATGGGGAAATACATTAAGCCTATATGCTAGTAGCAGTGATAAAGCTTCTTTATATAGAATGTCGGATATTTGTTTAATTTACACTGAGTTTTATAGCGTTTCTTTGTAGCGTCATACAATGTGTCTATTTTGGAGAATCATAGTTTTAGTCAAACACTGCTATTATTTTGGTTTGGTGTATTCTTTGCTACCAAAGGGTCTTCTTACAGGTTTTATTTACTATCACTAAAAATATTTCCCTCTTTGTTACTTTGTTATCATGGAGTTAGATCTAATTCAATTTTACTGAAACAGAATTCCACCCACGCCGATACAAGGGGGCATGTGGGTTATTTCACATTTTCATTAATTAAACGGCCCATGAACACACACAGTCAAACCAACTTTGCTATTATTTTGATTGTTTGTCTTGTATGCTACCAAATGATTTTCAGTGTAAACAGATGACTTCGCATTAATAGAGAATTCACTCTTGCCGCTAATGCACAGTTGAACAGGGACTCTACCTAATATGATAATCATAGATATTAATTGTAAAGAAACAATACACATTGTGTTTTATTTGCCGGCTTGCCTAGAGCAATTAAATGAATTATTACTTATTAATTTGAACGATCGTGCGAATGTGACATTTACACATACTAGCGTGTTATGTCAATAACTTGGGACAGACGACGGTCAAACGGCAATGTATGAAGCAGGTTGTTTAAGATGAAAAAATATATTCGTCCGTATTGCAAGAGGCAATATAAAAGTACTAAGCAGGCAAAATACCAAGCATTACACACTCGGGATAATACGAATGTCTCATCTAACCATTATAAGAATGTATTGTAGCAGTTTTTCCTTATTGAGCCGCACCATGAGAAAACCAACCTAGTACATTTGCGACCAGCATGGATCCTGACCAGACTGCGCGAATACATATATGAGAGCATTATGGTAATTTTGTTTCATATTCAACTTCCTTTAGATATCTACCTTTTTTAGTATCATCAGCCATTTCCCTCATCAAACCTTATACATAGACAATGGAAATGAACAGAGATTCTCTCGGAATGGTTGCTGTTTTATTACTAATATTGTGTCTAAGTTATAAGACGTTACCTATGCAAATATTTGATATCTCTTTTTTCGCATACATGAATACAACACTTATGGGATATACCTTCTTTAAGAGTAATTGCCGCGTTTAACTGTTCATTTCTTTGTATTCTTTCCATAAAAACAGAGTCTCAATATTTTCTATTTCAGTTGAAATATCTTTTGAAGATCCTTTAGAAGCAAGGAACATACCAACACATGCTACGTTTATAACAATCGCCTGAATGAAACAGCTTATTTCTGTACTACTACTATTCCTGATTTATCAGGGTAATAGCCCGCCCGCTTAGCTAAGTAGGGAGAGCGCAGATCTACGGATCGCGGGGTCGTGAGATCGAACTCCTGGCGAGGCAGATGTTCTCCGTTACGATATGCTAGAAGAAATTGTGTCTGAAATCATTCGCCCTCCACCTCTGATTCATATGGAGAAGTTGGGAGTGACTTGCGGAGGGTACTTGTACATAATTCAAGAACACTGGTTAGGTTAACTGCTCGCCGTTACGTAACTGAAATACTGCTGAAACAAAACAAACAAATTATCAGGGTAACACCCATATGTATAACGTATTCAGAACAAATGATATTTGTACTGGAGAACTAAGTGTTTTATCGGTGTTCCATATCACTTGAATTTGTGTGCAACATTTCAGGAAAGAAAATATACGATTGTCTGACATTAATGATCCATTTAGCTTCATTAAACACCAAAAAATGTTTACTTTACAAGTTTTGTGGTAGAAGGTGTTGATCTTACAAATAATGATAAGAATTGGGAGAAATGTTATTTTGATGTTAAAGCATATTAGATACAGCTGTTACCCTTCTAATGATGTGAAGTTTTAGAAACGCTTCTCAGATATATACAAGTCAAAAGCTTTTCCGCCGCCAGAAATGTATATTCAGATCAGTCATAATGAATGTCCTTTTTTATTGTGAGCAATGTTTTGTGGGCTAATGATCTCAAAAACAATTGGGATCATTACAGGTCATGACAATCTAAATATATTAAATTATATCCTAAACAATGTAATATCTATAGTTGATAAAACTAACCACACTTTCCTAACCAGAATTCCAACAGAAGTAATGTAAACAAATTTCCATTTACTTAACAATCGTTACATATCTCTATCAAAGGCTTTCATCTCACTGAACAGCTGATTATTTGTTTACATGCTATGTACGCAGATATGGATGACGTCATACGCATCAATCTGTTTTTACATTTTAATACTAAGATAAAGTATAATTCCACAAATCTCCGAGCATCTAGGTAAAATTATAAAATTCTTGTATGTAAGTCAAATGTACCACATGATAGGCGAAAACTGTAGAAATAAAAATGTAAACAAAAGGATCGTGTGAATTAGGTCATGGTCATCCAAAAGCGAAAGATGAAGATGGTCGTAACTTATGGTGTGTTACGAAGATGGTCGAAGATGGGCGAAACGTGTCACGTGACCCAAGTTTTTTTCTTATTTTTTGAAAAAAAAATATATATACATAAATATAATATTTTATCATTTAAATAAAGTATTAGTGTATCACACATCTACGACTGAAAACATCTGTACAGGATCAAAAACCTGTCACGTGAGTTGCTCCATGTCCCACACACGAAAATAATTTAGGATACCAATAAACCCGCCGCCTTCTGGCGGCGGGTAATTAACTATACTTACTAAAAAACACATTGGAACGGTCAGTGGCAGAATAACACTTGGGAGCTGAATCAGGATTATAATGCGTAGACAAAGTCATCGTGTTCTAAAGTCACACGACAGTGTAAAGAACAGTTATCTCACCAGGTGAATGCCTCTGAAAACAGTCAGATCATAAAATTTCTGTTATAATTTCATTTCCCTCTCAAACTAGTATGAATTAATCAGGAAAAAGATAATACCTGGAACATAAAATTACAGTATTACATTAATGTATTAACGATTGACAGACAACTACTTCCCTGTTCTCTGCTGGTGACTACTCTGAATAAATCGTATGTGAATAATTTGATTTAATGTTTTCTATCCAATCGTCAGAGAGGATGCCTTAAGACCTTACAGTATGTCTGATGTGTGTTCGGTTTTTTGTTTGTTTCTCCCTCTCTCTCTCTCTCTCTCTCTCTCTGTGCGTGTGTGCGTGTGTGTGTGTGCTCTCCATTGAGCTAAAAGAACGAACTAAATATAAGACCAATCTTTCATTTAATTCATATCCCAGAGGAATTGATTTATTGGTATTTAGTTAGGACTATAGGACTGTATTCACTGAAACTTGAATAATTGTAAATGTTTTCTATTATTCATTTTGCAATGAATGTGAAATACATCTTTTATTTGTTATCTACATGCAGGGATGTGCCTAATTATTTTCAAAAATAATTAATTAATTCCAATTACATTGAGAAAATTGCTAATTAAATTAAATTAAATTACACGCCATTTTCAAAAAGTAATTAATTAATTACAATTATTTTGCCAAAAGTAGTTAATTATAATTAATTATTTTATCTCTAACACTTCAGTCATTTGCAAAACAATTTTTATTATTCAACATAATTATTTACAATTCAAAGCTTTTTTGACAAAATGTGCATAAAAGCAGCAAATCAAATCACTTAAAAAGTTCCACTAGTATCCTTTGGAACGATAAAATGTTTGAGAGCTGATGAATTTATGATGTGCACTATGTGTAATACCAGGACAGAATGACAAGTTTCAATATCAGTTTTTCTGTACATTCCTAAATATGTATGCTGACATTAAGTCATGTGTTTCTCTCAATGGAGAAACTTCTGCATTTTTTTCCAGTGGGTGTGGTGTTAGACAAGGAGAAAACTTGTCACCGATTTTATTTTCCATGCACTTAAATGACTGACTTAGAACAGTTCCTCTTGATAAACAATAATGGTATTCAGTTAAATATAAGTAATCAAGATGCCTTAATCTATTTAAAGTTGTTAGTGTTACTATATGCTGATGATACGGTTATTTTTTCAGATAGTGAAGTCAATTTTCAGAATTGCCTTGATGATTTTTATACCTACTGTGAAACTTGGAAGTTGAAAATTAATTACTCCAAAACAAAGGTTATAGTTTTTGGTACAAATCGACCAGATAAATATTCGTTTAATATACACGGCCAACAAATTGAAACAGTTAAAACCTACAAGTACCTTGGAGTGTATTTCTCTTCTTCAGGTAGCTTCCTTTCATGTAGAAAGCACTTAGTTACTCAAGCCAGAAAAGCAATGCACCAACTCCTGGTAAAAGTTAGTAATCTAGCCCTTCCAATTGACCTACAGCTAAAGCTGTTTGATAATACTGTCTTACCCATCTTAACATACGGTTCCGAGGTATTTGGTTATGAAAATCTTGATATCATAGAACAGGTACACTGTGACTTTTTAAGGATAATAACAAAATCTAGGAAAAGTACCCCACGTTATATGCTATACGCCGAACTTGGTCGCTACCCCTTAGAAATCATTATAAAGTCACGTATGGTAAAATTTTGGAGTAAACTAACTCTTACTTAATGTAAACGTTCATAAACTTGTAAGGCAGACGCTCACTGACCAGTTCACACAAAATTGGAGGTCAGATCTAGACTCCTCCTCTAAAGGTCAAATGTATAGCCACTTTAAGGACAATATTATGCTGGAAAGCTACCTCAAGATCCTAATACCTACCCAGCGCTTATCATTATTCCATTTCCGAACTGGCAGTCATAGGTTCCCTATTGAGGTTGGAAGATGGTCGCAAAGTCATGTGCCACACAACGAAAGAAGGTTCCCGCTCTGCCCCTCGAATGACCTGGGTGATGAGCTGCATTATCTCCTGATATGTCCGTTCTTTAATGAAGAAAGAAAAAAATATATACCACTGAAATATTACCGTAGGCCAAATATTATTAAATTTAGAGACCTACTGTCAACTACCGACACGCAGCTCCTGACCAGATTGAGTATTTTATTGATGACTTGATATTTTTACAGAATTGTTATACTGTTATTGTCATGTAAGCTTCTACTTTATATGTAAAATAATGATGTTTAATGGGTTAGATATGGCCATGAAAAACACAAGTGGCTGATGTAATATTATTAATACATTGTATTTCGTTTGAGTCACATCCATTTAGATGAATCATTTTACATAAACGTATAAAATACTGTACATAAAATATAATGTAAATGACCACTCTAGTGAGTACAAGATACTTTATACAAATACGTCACCATTTTGACATATCAAACATATTATGATTTACAATAATTCGGCGAAGTCCCAGTTAAATAGACTAAATATAATGTGAATTAACAATTATTGTTCTCGAAGTATTAAATTCTCTCAACCATTATTAGATATAATTATGCAAAAGTATTAACTAACCTTGCAATTAACCGGATTAAGGTTTCGATGGAGGCCTTTAGAAACAAAAATCAAACAACACTAAATCATAGAAAGAAAGAGTTGTTTGACATGAAAATTGAACAGCATGTAAAACATGTATATTACTTTATGAAACAAACGTCAATATACTGATATAAACATTGAATTCCGGAAAAGGGCTGCCTAAAGGGGCTCCACTTCCGGACAGTTAAACGCCTTTAAAAACTCACCATTTTCAAAGAACAGTTACACATGTTCGTTTTGATGCATTTGCAATAGCGTGCGCGTGGTGAAATTTCGCATAACAAGGTGGAACACAGTTTTCAGCAATTGTTTATCTTTATTTCTTCACAAATGGCATTCATTTTCAAAGGGAGACAACTGTTCCCGATTATTTTAAGTACAAATGACATTCATTTTCAAAGGGAAACAACTTTTTCCGATTATTTTAAGTAATCTCTGAGAAAAAGTTGTCTCCCTTTGAAAACGAATGCCATTTGTAAAGAAAAAAAGATAAACAATTGCTGAAAACTACGTTCCACCTTGTTACGTGAAATTTAACCACTCGCACGCTATTGCAAATGCATCAAAACAAACATGTGTAACAGTTCTTTGAAAATGGTGAGTTTTTAAAGGCGTTTAACTGTCCGGAATTGGAGCCCCTTTAGGCAGTCCTTTTCCGGAATTCAATGTTTATATCAGTATACTGACACTTGTTTCGTAAAGTAATATACATGTTTTACATGCTGTTCAATTTTCATGTCAAACAACTCTTTCTTTCTATGATTTGGTGTGGTTTGATTTTTGTTTCTCAAGGCCTCCATCGAAACCTTAACCTCTTTCCAACAGAGCCACGCGTATTATGTTTGTAAATTCATTGACGGGTTACTCTAGGTCAGAGTAGTCAGTCAACTGAAACAGCGAAATTGGTCACGTGATGTGTCAATCAATCAGAAAGGTGGGCTACTCAATATTATGCAAATACGGTAAATTGACAATGTATGTTACTAACATTTTGAAATACGAAACACAGCTGTTATTGTTGTTGATTTCTTTTTTTGTTGTTGTATTTGCTTTTTGCTATAGATATTATGCTGTCCTCTAGTAGTAGCCTAGTGTTATGATGTAACACTAGTACTTCATTCACTATTCATTTACTTATTCAGCCCAAGATCATATCTCATTTAAAATATTGTACATAGTCTTAAGAAACAAAAAGTTTTTTGAATTGATTAATGACGATGAGGAATAACAAACTGAAGTTTATTTTGTTATGATCTGTTTCAAGGAAAGTTCTCTTTTTGAATACCTGTAACAAAAATTATACATAGCAGCTGAAATGTAAGTGCACTGACCCATTAATATCTTTAGAAAATTATGTATTACTAAAGGACTTCTAAATTGATTTAACATAGATATTCATTTCTGCTGATTTAAAATGTGTGATCACCATCCCCACATCCACATTGATCTGTATCCACCTTTGTCTATATATATATGTATATTTGTTCACATATTATTACAAAATGTATGTTTTTGTAATCTGTGTTTATCAAATAAAAGATCTGTTCTGTTCTGTTCTGTTCTAATTATTAGGTTTAGTGACTAAAATGTTCACCCAGTGATCACACTTAACAGAACTGAATAGGGATTAACACCTCTAACACATGATTGTTGATACAACAATACCTGTCAGCTATTTACTGTCACTGTGAAAATTTCACACGCCCATTGATAAGAAAAAGAGCGAAAGTAATTGAAAGTAATTAGATTTAATTGACAATTACAACCCAAATCTAAGTCAGTAATTAATTAATTTCAATTACTTTAATTTAGTTTGTGCTTAATTATTCATTATTTTCAATTAGATCAAAATTTATAATTAATTATAATTAATTAAATTACAATTATAATTAAGCACATCCCTGTCTAAATGATTACTATTGACAAACGATTATCGAAATGCTCTTGATGAAATACAAATACATATGCAAAGATAAAGAATATTTATTTGGTATGACAACTTCTTTCTTTGATATAGGTTTTATTTTATCGGATTTATTAATCCTAATTTCTACAGAGGAAGCTTTTACAACATATATAACTGTGAATTTAACGAATCGGCATACAAACTATTTTCTTGATTTCTAGTTTATACATTATAAGTTATATTAGGTCATGCAAAACTGACCAAAACGACAGCATAATATTTGTATCCACACAAATAGCATATGCAGGGTCCGTGAAATTTTTTGTCTTGAATTGGTTATGGTTCATTCGTTTAGAATCTTTTTCTCGTACTTAACCTACATAAAACATTTCACACTTTTATATTTTTACAAGATAAATAATATTTGACTAGAAACAGTCTTAAGAGGGTTTTATAATTTCTGCTTACTTGGGATAACGGAGTACATGTAATATTTTTGTATAATAAATTTCCGCTCAAGTTGTTTCTAGTCGCTAGGCTGTTGCACATTTCATTACCTCTGACGAACAAATTCAAGCAAATCGACTCTGCTATTACATAGCTTTGTTGCGTTGTATGCGTCAAAAGACTATTCTGATAGATGTTATTATACCTAGAAAAAAACCCTGAAGAACTTAGGAATTCGTCAATTTGTACGGGAAGGTCGGAAGAAAAGATTCTTACCCTGTTTATAATCGAAGACTGGTCTAAATAATACATACTTTTCAACTTAGGCACTTGGAGACAAGTTGATTTCCAGTATTTATGCAACATAGTGTCAACATTGAGAAGAGAATGGTTGAATTCTATGGAACTTCGGGACTCTCTGATGTGATCAACTATAGTTTCATCATAAAAGCAAATGTTGAGACAATACTTATATAATCATTATACAAAATGTTTTTAAACTGTAGATTTGGGAAGTTGTACATGATCTGCTGTATCTTTAATTCCTAAGTCGTAGGTATTAATAATTAGAATACGAATTTTACATTAACGTACATACGAAATTGATGGTAGTAGTTATATTTATATGTTTAAAGTTTATTTTAAGATAGGATTTGATATTTCAGGTGTAGAAATGATTTGTAACTTGTGTCAGACAAGTTGACGATTAACAACGTTTTTTCAGACTAAACCACGGATGGTTTTTCATTATCATCACCATCATTATTATTATTATTATTATTATTATATGAAATCTCGGCGCCATATTTAGATAATTAAGATTCAAGAAATAATAAAGGGATTTAATAAAGATATATCATTTTATTACGTTCTACATTTTATCTTCAAGATAGATATTTACGTACTTGATTTAGTTTGTCTACATAAAGGAATGAAAGAGCGTTTCTCTGCTCTGGAATGTGCAGTTACTTTTACTAATATCTACAGATAACAGACTTTTTCGTTAAAATTTTGAGCCGGTTTATCTTTTCAGAAATAAGTACTTTGACGAAAAGTATGTTGAAAGTAAGCATAAATGAAAATTGTCAAAATCTTGCAATTTTATTCACAAAGCTTTATTCCGCTAAGACTTAAAAAGCAACACATCTGAATTTTGGATATTTCTATAAATAAGTGAAATTTACACAGGCTAGTCTGAAAAGAAATAGCTCCTGCTTCTTAAATTTTGTAATTCTCACTTTAGTATGAAAGTTTAATATGTTTAAATAATTTTATTCATAGTGTTTTGCCATATTCTAATTAAATTACAATACTTCGTAGTTATAAAAAAAGAATAACCGCGAAATATATTTCTTAAAATAGACTGCGGTTTCTGTACTTTTTCGCCATTCTCCGAACAAAACCGATATTCCCGATTATGGATGTACGGCTTTAAACAAGTTAATACTGTATGTTAACATAATGAAATTATAGTTGATAACATCAGACAGTCCCGGCGTTCCATAGAATTCTATGACAGCAGCAACAACATCTGCATAAACGAAAAGATATTATATGCTATTATAGTAAACCAAGACTTGATCAAGCCTCATACTACGTACCTTTTCGAACGTATTATCAGAAATGACCAGAAGTGAATTATTTACGATCTGGTGATCGTCAAATGAAATACGAAGCAATCGAAGTCAAGAAATGCCAATCTACTGGTTTCATGTGAAGTCCGTACATAATGTATAATGCGTTGTTTTCCACAGGACGGGTAATGTACACGCTGGTAATTTGTTAGATAAAAGAGGTTTCTTTACACTAAAATTTCAGTGTTTTGTAGAGTATCTTTAGAGAATGATACGTGTTTTCTCAGATATTACTAAATTTGTACAGCTAAAATTGTGAGCGTTTGAGTTTCATTCTATATGTATAATACCACCCCAAACAACCTTATTCCTATATAATTAACAGTCGTAGCACTGGGAAGATTTTTGATTCACAAAGGATTTCATTGTGCGTGGATGTGCGATCCATAACAATGTATTGTATGCATAGTATTTCCGAGGCCGTGATATGTATTGTGTATACCTTAAGTTTACAGACTTTTCTTATACTTCCACAGTAATGCAAGAACAACTTCAATGTCTATCCCACTTCATACTTCAGAACTGATATTTTTATATAGCTGAAATTGAGCTTTTGAGTTTCATTCTATATTGTATAATACCATCTCACACAACCGTATTGATATATATCTAACATAAATTACACAGGAAAGCTTTTTGATTCCCGGCTGCTTGTAACATGGTGACAAGATGTTGCAACGCTATGTTTCATATAAATTCACATTGTATATAGGCGATATAATGAATAATGTAAAGGCTTAAAACTATTTCACCTTCATAATATTTTAGATCTGAATTTAAGTTAAAAATATGGAGCAATGTAATATCTTTATTAAAATCGAATTTAAGAACAGTTATACTTTTTACTGAAAATAAATGTCTGAAAACTGTTGCTATTTACAGTTATTAGGTACATACATATATCATATATATACATTGTACTGATAATGGCATTTGCTCTAAATATTTAAAGCAAAATATGTTGTTATACAGGAATGTAACATACTAATATTTAATGAATAAATATTACCATAAAGAGACATATATATATATATATATATATAGGCGGTTTGTTACATTCTGTTGTTTAGATATCTACAAATATTTATATTTCATTTGACAATGCAAGTCTGTTCGGCTTGAAGTACTTAATAAAGTCTCTTTTCTCACAATATGTCAAATGATAGGCCACTCAATTCTAAAAGCTTTTAAGGCAAGATGTAAATTCTTATCTGCTCTTCCAGTTTGACGTTATAACGGCTTCATAAATTGCCATTTGTAGAATTAAGGTAAGACAACTTTGATCTAAACGTCTGAGATTAAGTATATAATAACTGAGGGGTATGGTTTCCGAATGCATTTACAGTTGTCCCGTAATATATGTTTATCAGCCTTAATTTTCTGATGTTTTATTAAGCAGTACTGGATTTCAGCATCGTGTAGCTCTATGACTGCTCGTTAAAAATAGACGTAAACTGCGGATAACTTCAAAGGGATTCCCATAAAAATTCATTAAATTGATTACCGTATGTTGGATCTTCGTAGAGACGTTATTGATTTTTTTTGTCATTCAATAGTCATGTACTTTTTGGGATACTGATATAATGCTACTTTGTGGAGATTTGATCCTGTTAGGTACGTACATGAACTAAGTGGAAGAACTAGGCTTCAGACTTTGTATTATACTTATAGTTTACACTTACTTATAATCTATACACGCGTAAACGTTAATTCTAGGGAGTATAACAAAAATAACGAATTTTTTTCTAGGGTGGTAAATGGTTGGGACAGAAACAAATCCTCATCTCGCTTAAGGTTATTGATCATTTCAAAAGAACTTCTTTGGAAGTTCGTACATATGATTCTTATGAAATGTAGATGCACCACATTTTTTTTTCTGGGATGGACAGAGGTAGGTTCCCATATTCCATATGCCATATGCACCCATCTCCTATTAGATTTATGCAACAAAATTATGAAAGGGTTTTCAGTAAAACTTCATACATGTATTCAGTCTTAATGTAATCACGTTTTTGAAACCTGGCATTCCCTGATATATATTTATCCTTGTTTCTAAAGAGTAGATAAACGTGACATATTTAATGTTTTGTGGAGCTGACAGAGGTGGGATCACGCATGCCCACTTTCCCATCAATATTTCCTTTTTTGAAATTTCGTATATGTAACCAAGTTAAGATGTTCGCGACCATTGACAAAGGAAAGCCCCATTCACTCTCATGTTTGTGGTGTAAATAGTAGTTCCCAAAGAGAAGGGATTCAAAAAACATTCCATTGAATTGACCACTATAAATGTAAATGTTTTTTGGTTGGACTGATGTAGGGGAACACCACCTTTGCCCCTGCACCAACTGAAAGATATCCCTACTTCTTCTGAAACCTCAAACATATGATCATTATGAAATGTAGGATGACAAATCTGGTGGGCATCCAGGCACCAATCCTCTCTCAACTATGTGGTAAATAACAACAGATTAAAATAAAACTGCACAAACACGATCACTAAAAAGTGTACATATGCATGACATATAACTTTTGGTTTGGGAAGGCAGGGATTGGGGCAGCAGTACCATCTCTCCGACCCCAAGCCCCCCAAACAAGAAAGGTTTTCTTTTTACATTTACTCATGGTTTTCTTTTTCAAGGCCTGGCATGGGTTGGTTCACACATTCCTCCAATTTTATGGCACAAACTGCGTCCACAAGTATATTTTATTGGAGTAAGAGATTGTTAGTGAGGTGTGAGTGTGGTAACCATACGCCTAAATTGTCTTCTTTCCTCTGTCAAAGTGGAGTTCGGGCGTATTTATCTTATTAAGTGATAGCTTTAATTCTTGTTCATTTGAAAATTGAAAAGAAAGCTCGAGGTTGCAGATCATGTCCGCTTCCTTTCAAATACTAGTGCTGGTGATATATACGGAAGTTTGAACTTACACCCAAGTTGGGTTTGACCGCATAACCTCATTTCCGTTATCTTCCATAGCAATGGCTTTGTGTTTTAGCATTGTATACTCTGACCAAAACTGTAATTATCATCCCCCAAGCCAAAGTCTGAGCCTGTGGAATTCAACTTCACATTCCTTTAGCAGAAAAAGCAACTTTGTGTTGAGTACTAGATTTGAGGACAATAGGCATTTTGTTATATAAAGTTACAATTTAGGTTTCATAGGCCATAAATTGATTTGAACAATACTGCTTTATAATGATTTTAATGTCAAGGGAAAACAAGAAATATGTTTAAAAATGATGGTCGGCGAATTGTAATAAGGAAAGAAGTTTATGAATTTTTCATCTAACATTCATCTTTCATCTAACATTTTTCAAATTGCAAAACTAAACACCGTACTTTAGCAATTTAAATGGTTCTCTTTTAATTTTTCGCAAAGGTTTCGTGGGGTTGCAATTTTGTTTCGTTTATCCTTAGACGAATAATTACAGCAGTAGTTTGATGAAGATCCATGAAGCGGTTCATGAGAAGAGGTCATTAAACGTGTTTATATTTTTTAGCTAAATTGGTCCCTATCCCCATTTGTAACAAAATAGCAGGAGACCTTACAATATTGTTACACATCGAGTTTGATAAAAATCCAATACATTTTAGTGGTTAATGCAGAAAGTGAAGAAAGGCATAATCTACTTTTAGCTTTAGTGGTCCCTAATAGGGCCCAAGTTCCTATATAAATAAATTTGGAAGAGGACCTTATAATGCTGCTCCAGACCAAGTATGACAAAGATCCACCAAGCTGTTCATGAGACGCTGTATAAAGGCATTTCTAGTTTTAGCTTTAGCAGCCCCTAAAAGGGGTTAAATGTCCCAGCTGAACAAAGTTGGCTGCGGGCCTAATAAAGATGCTACAAATCAAGTTTGATTAGAATACATGAGAAAAAACCAATTAAATTTTTTTTTTGTTTATTATTTCTATTTATTTCTAAAATAGGCCAACTGATCCCGCTTAAATAACAAATGCATATTCGCTATTTATGAACCTTTGGACAATGACGTCACACCTATAAAAAAGTGAAGGTCAAGCAAAATATACAATTGTAATTATTTCAATATTTCTGTTTCATAAACAAAGTTTGACCGTACTTCATTTCAGTGTAATGAGATTCAGTCATTATATAGCATATATATAATAAAACAGATTTCAACTGAATTCAATATTTGCATACCATACTAAAGAAAAATATTCATATATAATAATAAATCAGTTAAATAATTTATAACAAATATATCAAAGCAAACAAGTACTCATTTTAATATGCAATCTGAATAAGTCACAAAAGCAAGAAACCCTTTCATATACAGACGACAATTGTAACAAGGAAAATCTTTTAAAAAAAAACTTCTCTACATAAAAGACTCTTATCACACCCTTATTCATGTGATACGCAGACCGTATTCAGCTCTTTCTTTAATTTGATATATGTTGGTATTTATTAAACTTACTTATCATTTTGAGATATATCAATATTCTTGCTAAATATACTGAGCCAAAGTTAGCTTTTAAACTGTGAACAGCGTCGTTTAGGATAAACGTTTTGTCTACATTTCACTCAGCGTAGCACAGTCAACAGAGTGAAAGAAATTGACACTCTCGTCCAATCAGGCAGAGTGTTGCATAAATCTTCCATTTTGATAAATTATCTATAATGCGTTATCAAGTAGTTTGATTTGCAAACTGAAGTCACGTGGCATAGGTAACGAAAACGAATTTAGACGGCGTCGCCGAAAAACTTAAATGAAGAAAGTAAGTAATAAATCAATGCGTCTTTGCGTTATTTGGTTAATAATATCGATTTTTCTAGATAATACGGTTAGTTCTGCACGATTCACACGAATATTGTTCTTCAATATGTGTAGGTTACTAACCGAGTAGGAGGTGTTCATAAATTGAAAATACTTTTTTCAATTCATGAACACCGATCTAATAGGTAAGTAACTGACTTACACAACGTCATTTTAATTTGTTAGTTTTTATTAATTTATTTATTTTTAACTATAAGTCTTTCCTTCTCACAGTCAGAAGAAAATTATTGTGGGAATTACTTTAACTTCAGCAGTTAAACTGAAATACGTAAAATGATATTAAAAACATTTATGGAAGTTCTGCTAATTCGCCAATTTAAATGCATTTTTGTTAGCCGATTATTTGTTGGGAGTTTTTCTTAGTTTCATTTTACAGAAAAACAAAGAACGCACCAGTATGGTCTCTGTGACATCAATATTTCACATTTTGAAGTTTACATTCTCATGAAGTGATATTTAACAATTATGTATGCGAAAATGGTATCGTCTGTTTATCTTTTTAACTGAATGAAAAGTCCGCAATTTGTTTAATTCTTTTTTGTTGTTGTTGTTGTTTTCTTGTGGTTGTTTTTAATTTTTTAATGCACAACTTCACACTTTGGTTGCATGTTTATAAAACATTTTTCATGATAAACGTAGTTTCAGGCTCTGCATTTATGGTTTCGTCGTGGTCGTGGTCGTGGTCATCATCACCATCATCATCATCAACATCATCATCTAACAATAATAATTAAAATGATTATTTTCATCTTCTACTCCTCCCTGTTAAGTACTGAGCCGTGAATATATCTTGTAGATGAAAACATGACGATCGTAATTCAAAGGTCAAAATATACAATATTTAAAAAAATAAGTATACATTTGTAAATGCTACTTGACGCAGGTATTGTCTATTGTCCGTAAGTATTGACCTGACACTCATTAGTCTTCGCCAGTATTTTCGGGTTGTCCATTATTTCAATGATCGTAAGAAATATTTGCATCCTAAAATAACCAATATAAATAACCAATGGCACGGTGGCATAGTCGTAGCTGTCTGACTGCCACGCACGATACCACGAGTTCAAAATCACCTCAGACCATTTTTTTAAATTCAATGTAATGTTGTTATCGATGTTAGTTTTACACTTACAATATCTGCGTAACGTATTTTACGAAATTTGATTGTTTTCTCTTGTAGATCTAGTATTCATTTTCAGGAAACGCTGGTGAGAAATACTTTGTCTTTTTATCTAACTACATTTTTGTAAGATACTTTTATATACGTTTTATTCAACATTTTCCATAACGTTTATAGACCATAAGGTTTGATCAGATAAGTATGGCAATATTTCTACCGATAAAATTGGGGGTGGGGTGAATCCGCACGCAGGAGTTGAACCAAAAATACAGCCTATATACACAATATTTATATCGCTATTTAACTTCAGACACCGAGAATTAATTTACGGAAAATATTCGGAATATTCTTCAGTGTCAGACCAATACTTACGGACAATAACATGCTATTAAATAAACATTACACTTTGAACTCATCTAACATTCTTTTCACGTGCTCAGGTATGGTATGATACCTGTGCACGAGCGCGCAGGTATGGTATGATACCTGTGCACGTGCGCAGGTATGGTATGTAGGTATTCATTTTGGTTATTAACCCGCAGAGAATAATAGAACAATTGTGTGAAGAATTTTATCAAAAGCAACATTGCATCCAAAGTAAATTCAGCTAATAAAAAGGATTAGGCCATGTTCTTTATTGTTTATTAGACCGGCCAGTTGTCACAAATGGCTTTTTTGGGCAAATCACAAAAAAGTTCCACATTGTAGATTTAATATGTATTTTCATAGATGTAGGTCCACATGCTTTCCATTATATATATGAATGAAATGTATAGATAAGTGTGCGTGCTTTATCACAATTCGCTAAAAAATCAGTTGGATTCCTTACAAATCTTCTTATTCTATGCCATTATTTTGTATTATTTATGCCAAAACCTACGGTATATAATAGATTCCCCTGCAGTATTTAGGCTACCAGTATAACGGCCATCATGTTTTATTCTACGGTTACCGGATAAATGACATTACGCCATCGTGTCCGGTTAATCAAAAGTACAGAACTTCCTTAAAGAAAGTTATATCGTTTAATGCATTCCTTGTCATTCTTTTATAATTTATATGTATGCGTGTCTTTGGTAATAAACATGCAATGTGCCTGTCCATAAAATTTGATTAATGCTCAAAGTGAAAAGAATTAATGGCATTTTTAATCTGCACATCGCCTGCTCTTTCTCCTTTACTTACTCTTCATGTGTAATATGTCTGACATAGCATGGACCTTAAGGATGTATTATATTCTAACGCTTGAACTTCTTTTCTCATAAAACAATGGATAGAACATCACAGAAACATGATGTTTGATGACATGTACAACAACGGACGGAAGAAGTGGACTGTCGTCTTGCAACTTGTCCAGTCGTGCCCTTAAAGGTTGTGCTCTTTATGCTGTGACTTCAGGTAAGTTCTTAAGTATATTGATTTACTGATACCTCGTAGGGACCATGTTCGTAGTATTACGTTATACTGTCCCGTATTTTCTGTCTAATGTCAGAGCTTACCTTAGCGGAGATGTATTTTATTTGCACTGTCTAACTAGTTTGAATAAGGTAAGCGTGAAGTTGGCATGCCACAAACGAGTTTAAACCCCTAGTTTCCTTCTTTATATGACTGACGGTTTAAAGGTTGTGCCTCTACTATTTAAAGGTTGTGCCTCTTTTTATGCCCCCGAAGGGAGGCATATAGTTTTTGAACCGTCTGTCTGTCTGTCGGTCTGTCAGTCTGTCGGTCTGTCCGCAATTTTCGTGTCCGGTCCATATCTTTGTCATCGATGGATGGATTTTCAAATAACTTGGCATGAATGTGTACCACAGTAAGACGACGTGCAGTGCGCAAGACCCAGGTCCGTAGCTCAAAGGTCAAGGTCACACTTAGACGTTAAAGGATAGTGCATTGATGGGCGTGTCCGGTCCATATCTTTGTCATCGATGGATAGATTTTCAAATAACTTGGCATGAATGTGTACCACAGTAAGATGACGTGCAGTGCGCAAGACCCAGGTCCGCAGCTCAAAGGTCAAGGTCACACTTAGACGTTAAAGGATAGTGCATTGATGGGCGTGTCCGGTCCATATCTTTGTCATCGATGGATGGATTTTCAAATAACTTGGCATGAATGTGTTCCACAGTAAGACGACGTGTCATGCGCAAGACCCAGGTTCGTAGCTCGAAGGTCAAGGTCACACTTAGATGTTAAAGATCATTTTTGATGATAGTGCATTGATGGGCATGTCCGGTCCATATCTTTGTCATTCATGCATGGATTTTAAAATAACTATGCATGAATATGTGACACAGTCGCGCGCAAGACCCAGCTCCATAGGTCAAAGGTCCTAAACTCTTAACATCGGCCATAACTATTCATTCAGAGTGCCATCGGGGGCATGTGTCATCCTACGGAGACAGCTCTTGTTTAATTTGCTTTTTGTCTTTCTCATTTTATATTTTGTATATTGTCTTTTATGATGGCGGTGTCATTGACCTTCACCCCCCCCCCCATGCTTTGTTCCCCATTTATTACCCCTCAACCTCTTATGTGATCCCAGTATTTCTTGCCCTTTTCCCCATTTCGTCTTTTTCTATTTTTCATTTAATTCAAATGTACTTGTAAATGGATATTAGAAAAAATCCTTCTGCTATGTTTTTATTTGTGGTTGACCTACTTTGCGATGTTTGACTCTGACTCAAAGCTTCCGTGGAATGAACTCATACCTTTTAATTCCTGTAATAATTTAAAAAAGAACATAGTTGTTCAAATCAGCATAGTTGTTCAAATCAATATCAACTTTTGCCGATTTTATATGAAATCTCTCAAGAGACAACAGAACCAAAGCTCAACAGCTTATGTTTGGTTTAGAGTGTTTCCATATCTTATCTAAGTGTTCTTACTTAATTATGCAACTAAATCAATGAATGCTTCACTGAAATATACGTAATATGTTACAAATTAGTTTAACTTGCTCAAAATATCCATTATTGCAATACATGTTATAATTTTCAGTTAGAATTTAATAACAATCAAGTGCACTAAAGTGTTGCGATTTGAAGATAATTTACCCTGTATGTATAAGAATTTGATATGCATGTAATTTGATACCTTTTACATTTGCATGCTCTGAAGAGATTTGAAGACGATGAAATACTTATATCAAAGTTCTTTTCCGTTTTATAATAATTATTCACATACAGCGCGTATGGAAATTGCTATCAGAAAATTACTTTATGGAAGAAGAGTAGCTTGTTCTTTCTCCTGGGACAGACATATCTATTTCAAATCGGAAACATCAAAATGAATGTACTGAACTTGAAAAATATATATACACTGTTATGATATTTAGCATTTTCCGTATTCAATTGTGCTAGTCAAAAGAACTTGTCCATAGTTATGTCTTTTATAAACGATTTTTGATACAGCTTGGCAGATATTGCGTTGTCTTTTATTCAAAACTAACTTGAGTCGTAAGTCACGAAAAACTTAACATACCGGCTCAATCATAGTTTTACAATTAATAACGATATTGAATTACAACACGAATTGGTGTGTGTATATGTAAATGCGTGCGTGCCTGCATGCGTGCGTGCGTGCGTGCGTGCATATGTGTGTGATTAAGCAGACTGAAAGATCAAGCGTAAGTACATTGTGTGACCAAAGCCAGAACAGATCAGACCGTAGGTGGGCCGGTGGTCTAGTGGTAACACGCTTGACTGTCAATCCAGAGGTCCAGGGTTCGAATCCCGGTCCAGGCACTGAAATTTCTGAGATGCTCTTGAGTGTCTTCCACCTACCTTAGAGGCCTGTACTGGTTCTTCCCAGGAATTACGGCTTCGCGTGTATCGGTGCTACCTGTATCTAAAAAGAATTTCTCTCGATCTGTTCTGGGGGCTTTATCTCACTCTGTCCCTCTGGTCAGATCGCTCTGTGTCTGTACCAGTAGAGGATGAATTTCGCGCCCTGTGTGACTGCGTTTGATATATGTAAAGCGCCTTTGAACGTGTTTATCATGAAAAGGGCGCTATATAAATCTGGTATAATAATAATAATAATAATAATAATAATAATAATAATAATAAAATCTTAGTGTATTAAGTAAAATATATGACTGGAAAAAGAGTGTTAGATATATACATTGATAATAACATCACATTACATTTTGTATGGAAAGAAAAACGCGTTTTTTTGTATAAACAAAATTGGTGTAATGATATGAAGGATTGCTCTTTCCGCTAGATTGACCTGCAACCTGACGTCATTCACAAATAAAACATGAACAAAAAGGCGTCGTTCGAAATTGCTTTCAAAATTCGGCACCAAACTTTCTAAAAGAAAAGAATATAACATTAAAGCTAAAATCATTTTTATCTGACGACAAAAATCAAAATTGATATGACAAGACTCTGTGATTTTCACTGTATTTAACAATAATTTAAATCTTAACTAGGAACTGTATTTTTATCGGAAGACGAATAATGTGTATTTTTGGCTGCTCCATTTAGACGTATCCTGACATTTATTTATATTTTCTGGTACGCAAACAGCGCGATTCATGGATGTGCTAGAAACCCAAATGTTGTTTATAGCCGTATGAACGCACGAAAAGTAGCGTTTCATTTTCAATGAGTAACGAGTTTTTGCCCACCTGACAGGAAAAGATAAGGTTATCCTAGCTAAAGATTACATTGTCTTTTCCCAAGTGAAAAGATCACCTTATAATATAGGACAAGATAAGTAAGCTACAGATCCACATACAGACGTCATCATTGACGTCTTTTTATTACGTCATAGTATATTATCGATTTTTGATTTACATTATCTTTAAAAATGCTGCAGAAATATTCACTTTAGGCAAGAAAACTGACCTTTCATTTCTTCATGAATACAGCCTGATGTTTTCCAAACCCTCGTGACAAAAACTGCCAAACAAACCCCGCCAGCTCTCGGTTTTCCATCCCATGCGGTCTCTCGGGTTTCAGAAATCCCAGTCATATACAGGCAATTATATAAGTTATATCCTTATAATCTTTGTCTTTGTCATGACGAAAGGTAACTCAAATATGTATCATTTTGTAGCATTGTACATCTATTAAACCGTAAGTCCTTTATTCTACATAATATTGAAAAAACTTCCGATGGCTCAAGCACACATTTTTTAATGTATGTATTTTACATTTTCTTGAAGAACATTGTGAATACTAAATAAAAACCAAAAGAAAAAAGAAAAGTGGTGTCATGTCTGATTCAAGAAAAAATGGTCAAAATGGTAAAAAACACTAACATCCGCTCGAAAGTTAATTATACACCAGTTTATAGTGATGGTGAGTGGCTTTAATGCCATGATAAATTGTGCAATGTAATTATTTCATAATACAAATGCTACGTAAATGGCATGCCTTGTTCAATCATGGGAATTCAGCAAAGCAAATATATTGCAGTGAAATTATGGAACAATGTTCTACAGAGCAGATAATCTGAGAACTATTTGAATCACGCATTATAGACGTTAATTTGTTCGTGCTTTTTCCCTACTTGGTGTCTGTAAACCTTAACTTATTTCCAAGTAATCAAGTATATTTACTTACATTACATAATCTGTAGCTAGAAGAAATAAAGAATAAATCAAGACACGCCAGACAATATAACAGAAATATAGATTTTTTTTATCAAGAAATCACGCGATGTCTGATCTCTAGGTCATTGTCGTAATTTTGATACAATCAGAACACATGCGTTGGGTCTAAAGTTCGGCGGATGGTAATGTCTGTCAGTGCATATATCACACAATTTGCATTCTCCTCTTTCACCTAAGCAGCGTATTTATTTATTATAGTACCCTAGTTGAATACATATTTCCTATCTCTGTCTAACTCACTCTGTATGACAAAAGTATCACTGTATATTTCCAACGTATACTTAATTAATTAAAATTCATAAACATATGACAGAAACAGCAACACTATTACCATTTAACAACATCGGAAAGTGTAGAGCAATGCAAGGAAGTTCGCCACTTTGAATCTATGGCCTAGCTATAATTGGAAGCCCTGTCTATTATTGGAACTTATGTATCCATAAATCCAGCGGCGTTTTATCATAACCGCCATTTTATTTGTACCAGTCGTACGTTCTGTCTGTAAATGTGGAATATGTGTTAGTAAGGTAGGCATCATAAACTGTCAATAACTCAAACAAACCGCAATAAAATCTCTTAATCCCGGTATTACTTGTCTGGATTTTCGTTTATATTCTTTTAAGACAAACAAGATAGTCACGACTGTATCTGTCTCTGTCTTATGAATGCAACTCATTCCTTTTCTGGCCAAATACAAACGTTTTACAATTCAGCATTTGATTTATTTTGACAGCTGTCATATGAGTTTCCAGACGTTATACGACGATAAATATTGCATTACTCCGCACAGACCTAAACAGTGAATCTATGTCGGCATGAAAAATATAAAGTATAATAAACACCATGCCATATTTTCATTTATACTTTTTTAAAAATTAAAACATAACAGAACGTACAGTTTATTCAAAAAGACACATATTACAGAATACAAAGGATTCTGCAATAAAGTATTATGGATATGAATAATTATCTGCCATTTTTAAATAGTATGTGATAAACATTTTACTATATTGTTTAGCATATGGGTATTGTTGTTAAAATATTTTAGTCAATTGGCAATAGAATTGGGAGTCATACAAATTAGGATTCTTTTTCTGTTACAGGTTCAATATAGAGAGATTGTAAGTATTACATGAATGAGTAAAATGTGGAATTGTAAGAGTTCTTTACTTAGTCCGAAATTAAAGTCTATTATGTTTTCTGTAATACGATCTGGTCAAGACAGATGTGACAGTAAGTAACGTTTCCCTTACTACAGCTATGAGGGGTTAATTCCTTGTGTCACGTGACTATATTTATTTATTCTAAATTAAAAAATACTCTGTAACTCAAATAGCTGAGAAGTTTAGCCTCCATCAATGAAACTGATCTGAAACTAAATAATTTGATTAACCTCTATTTCTATACAAAGACATATTATGCGTTGCAAAAATAGATATAAAATATATTGTATAATAACTTTATTAAAACTAACAGTTATGACTGCACCCTGTCCTGAGCATTTTAAACCTATTGCCGAATATCAGTATTTAAAGCCTTACATGGTACGCCCATACGGGCTGCATATAGAGGTTCAAGCCTCCTGGTTAATGGTGCCATCACTTATTATTCAAAAAAAAAAAAAAAAAAAAAGAAATACCGCACACTACCCTACCCACAGAACCAGTACCAGCAAGTACATTTAATTTAACAAACCTTGAAAATATAAGTGTTGAAATGTAAACTTACAAAAACAAACTATCTCTGATGTTTACGCATAAAAAAAATTATCAAATATTAAACAATCATGAAGTCTCTGAAACACAGTGTCTTAAGATTTTTGTAATATATCAAATGATTTACTTTTGCGTAGTTCTAACGGCAGTTCATTCCACAGTTTTGGACCAATAGTACAGAAACTTCTACCATTAAATGTTTTGCACTAGTTGTATGGAACAACAAAACGGCATTCAGAATTTTTTGACGACCTCAAACCTTGTGGCCTAATGGCAATGATCCCTTATCACACGATGCAGTATCTCGTATAAAGGAATTATACCATGAGTTGATAAGTTAATGTTATCCAGGATTACAAACAGTCAGATTGCCAGGATAATTGTTTGATCTGGTATAAAATCTATCATACTTTGTTTAGCAGTCTGTCAAACATACAAATTATCGGCTTTATTGCCGACCCTAAACAACGTTCTGTTTTTATTTTGAAAAGCTAAAAACGATATATCTTGTCCTATCTGTGTTATCATCTCAAACGTATATACATGCAGCTGAAAATTAAAGATGTTGGCAGATGTTGCGAACATCAATGGTAAAACATTCAATTGCGTAACAGGCAAGTTCACATTCTAGAACATTTCTGATGTTACTTTTTTAAATTTGTAATGTTCGCTATTTTGTTGTTACAAACCATACATTTCTCCAAAAAGGTCTAGACGTTTAAAGTTTTAGAACAATTACATGTCGCCTTTTACATAGACTGTTAAGCGTTTGACTTAAAGCAGTATTCAATTACAGAAAGAATACACAATAGAAGTTATGGTACAGATACGTTAACCTTTCTAGCTATCTAAACTTACTGATGCCAATAGCTTCTCTTTAATATCTGTTTCAGAGTTCAAACTATCCTAAATAGATTTTGGAAAACTGGGCAAAATATAGTATTGCCTTTTCATTGTGTAGATTAATAAAACTAGGGTTTCAGCGAGGAAAAAGCATACACTTATTGCTGTAATATTGCCAGATATTTTTTGAACTTGCATTGCACATTAAGAATTCCATGAGGAGTAATGAGTACCTTTTAATTGTCTATGTTGGTTTCCTGCCATTTGTTAATCAGCCATTACAACAAACACATTATATTTGCTATGAGAAAGTGTTGTCGCTTCCGCTTAGTTAGTCTGTGAACAAGATTTTATATGAGGCAGACAGCTAATGGCCCATTGATAAAAACAATTATGGCATCAGTATATATTTGCACATTTGACGGCATTGACAATCCTTTCAACCTTTTGTCTATAAACATAAAACGCGGTTGCTTTACTGAAAATAAGCAATTACCTATGCCTGATATAGCTGTAACGAATCAGTATTTGAGAGTCAACTTTCAAGTAGCAAATGCATCTTTTTTAAGGTGTGGGGGAAGGGTGGGGAGGGGGGGGGGGGTTAACGTCGCACCGTCACAATTATAGGTCCTATGGTGACATTCCAGCTTTGATTGTGGAAGAATACACCATATGCCCCTTCGGGCCTTATTACATCACACTCAGGCAGCAGGGTAAAACCACCGACCAAAACCATATCTTAATGCAAACTATATAAATTCAGTATATCCTTGAGATCCAGTTAACTTTCAAAGAGAAAAATAAAGTTTCTCTGGTCGCCGTTTGTTAAAAAGACTAAAATGTCACTGCTGATTTGTGGAAAATGAAAACAGTGAACTGTTTGTGACCTTGACCGTAGACCTACCGCCCTGTTTTATGTACTCTGCACATAGTCTTACATCCAAAGTTTGAAGTCAATGCCTTGATGGTTAATAAACTAAATATGACGGACAGATTTGGCCCTTGATATCTCTTATCTTGACATATCTTGTCTATAATACAGAAGTTCAGGTATTAACTAAGAGAGATTACCTAAACAAAATCAGAGAGAAAGTTATTTAGATACAACCACTATGATTGCTTTAATCAAACTCGTTTAAACGTTAATTTGAAAAGTAACATGCATGCGAGAATGGTGGTTTTATATGCTAAAATGATCTGACATATCTCCATTGATACTGATAACCGTCTTCGGTTTTACATTATGGTACCGTATTAGAACTACTAAACTTAAGTCTAATTTTCCTCAAACAGAATTGTCAGACTCAAAATATTTTCAGCGTTGGCAAGATATTGATATGTGCATGTATTGCCGAGAGAATGTGCCTACGCCTATATAATTCTCAAGAAATGAATCGGAACCAATATATTACGTGACTATATCCTTAAAAATCTATGTCAAAACTGCAACGCTGCAATACCTATAAATCTCATATATAAAACTTTCCTCAGGCTACCTTGCCTTAATCATTCTAACTGACTTGCATCAGATTCAATAATTTTCAAACGAATTTCGAACTTCAGGGATCAGCCTTTCAGATCAGACTAAACCATAAAATGTGTAATGTTCTGCTTAACTTCTAAAGGCTGAATTTATTACGTATATTTCTTGCCTTTTGAATGAAGCTAATGTCTTTTAGCAATAATTCACAACTTCTGTATTACGGATTTTCCAAATATGGTTCGAACGAAAATTATTCAAACTCTTGAAATATAACAAGTAGGCTTCTTTTAAAAAAGAAACATAAGAGAGGTCCAGTGTTGTTCTCAGAGACATTGTTATCTATGTCTCTGGTTATACGATAGGTTGTGCTATAGACGAAAAACAGCTTCCCTGTTGCAGGCCACTGCGGCCTATTAGGGGTCATAGTCACTGTGACCATGACCTAATGACCTCAAAATCAATAAGTCATCTTCAGATTATGGTCAACCTCCGCCAATCGAGGACTGTAGTTCCAAGCATTTCCTAGTTACTGAGATTCATTAGTTACCACTGCAATAATTGTATACAGAACTTGGCCCTGGTGAAAGCTGCCAAATTTGCATATTACCATTTTTACGAGAACCTCACCTGACAGGCTTGTTTGTCAACTGCCCCGTTCGTTTGGGCCCAAGAGAATAGCTTCCGAGAAGCTTTAGAAAAGATTAGAACGGACGTCTGTCGGAAGTGAAAAAATGTATCATTATTTTCATTATTTTTTTAAATGTATTTTTTCAGAGATTTTTATTGTTAATGTGCTATTTGAAAAAGAAATTCTACACATTTTATTTGTTCTAGTTTATAACTCAGTTTGTAAGGTTTATATGTCGAATTGCCGCCTTGTTTTGATCACGTGATATCGAAGCTCGCAAGAAATATCTTATTCCGGCAGATCTTCCGAACAGGGCAAACGAACCCGCCAGTTAAACAATAAATTCATTTAATTGAACGAAATACACCTTAACGTGATTCAATTCATTTGCATATCTTTGAATACTGCAAACAAAGAATATATATATATATATATATATATATATATATAAGAAAAACATGCAATGGGCTTCCTCTATCTGTATTTCTGTCTACCTACCGGTTTCATATCATAATCATCAGGGCAGACATATAAAAAATGTGTAGTTGCTACACAACGTCACATGTGTACACATGTGTACGCAACGTTATTTTATGACGTCATCAATATTTGTTTAGTTTTGGCTTAAATATATCAAAAAAGTAACATTTATTTAAGCCAAAACTAAACAAATATTGATGACGTCATAAAATAACGTTGCGTACACATGTGTACACATGTGACGTTGCGTAGCAACTACACATTTTTTATATGTCTGCCCTGATGATTATGATATGAAACCGGTAAGTGGACAGAAATACAGATAGAGGAAACCCATTGAGTGTTTTTTTTTCTTTTATATATATATATTCTTTTTTATATATATATATATTATATATTGTATCCATGATTGATTTTTAAGCTATTATTACTTTTTAAGTAATCATCTTGATATTATTTGTTAAACTGATATATCGAGCATAAATATGTTTTAAGCACAGTTATTAACTCCCTTTTAAATGGTACAATATATGTGTTTCAAGTTTTATGTGCATACATACACCGGGTATTCTTGAGTGTATAATACATTTTTCTTGAAGTTTGCCGCAACGTCTGTTTACGACGTTTCCCGTAATTTTTGTTATGACGTGACGTCATTGTACATTATTTCAAAATCTAAACTGCCTGAAGATATATGTATTGAAAGCGCTTGCAGTGAAGAATTAAAATAATTGTAAAACACAGAAATCTGCTGCTGTTTATTCCTTACAAATTGAACTTATATATATATATATATATATATATATATATATATATATATATGAAAAGACTCGGCACAAGATGGAAGTCTATAAATAAAATGACTTCACATGCCTTTCCAACAGTATTTAATTATAAAGATACAAACTAGTTTCGCCTATCGGCTCATCAGTGTACATACAATGTAACGTGACGTTACTATGGTAATGACGCGACGTCGATATAAAGGAACGTAATTCTGACGTTATTTTCTCAAAGGGGCTTAATTAACATTGTTGTTTAATGATTCAGAATTTAACTGTTACTGTAGTCTGTTAAGTTTTGGTTTAAAGCATTTTATAAAATAATTTTCTTTCGCTAACCTAGCTGAAGTACTATCTACTTTCATTTTAAATATTTGGAACATTTGAAACTTTGGATCTTTATTACTGCAAAATCTTTATGATTACTTAGTGGAATTTGTCTCGTTGAAGGGTCTCTTATCTGTTGTGCGTGGATAGTTCTTCATGTTCTTAATTTATCGCCAGTTTGGCCAATATAATATTCTTCACATCCGTTGCAGGTGATTACATACAGTACATTTTACATCACAGGACATATTTTCATTTACGTAAAATGTTTTGTCGTTAAAGTTGTATTAATTGCTTTCTTTTATATGTTTGCATAAACTACAGTTGGGTTTTTTGCATTTTGTAACGGTGAAATTTCCGCTTTTATCAGACTTTATTGTGAATCTAGCTTTTGTCAATAATTTTTTAAGGTTTGGTGGTTGCCGTTTGCTTTTGATAAATTTTGAGTTTGTGAGTACCTCTTTCATTTTAGTGTCTGACATTATTATAGGTAAATTATTTGTGATAATTGTATATAGTTCAGGCTTTTTAGGGTTGAATGTAGATAGTCAGGAATTGTGTCTTTATGTGGTTTGATTTGTGTTTTAAGTAGTGTCTCTCTTGGAATTTTAAGTGCTTTGCTGATTCCATTTTGGATGATAGTTTTAGGATAATTTCCGTTAAGAAGTGATGACATAAGTTTTTTTAAGCGTATGTTCCTAATGTTAGTATCTGAAACAATTGTGCAAATACGTCTTGCTAAATTATATGGTATACTTAATTTTGTATGTTTTGAATGGCATGATTTAAAATTAAGGTATTGTTTTGTATCTGTAGTTTTAAAGAAAATGTCTGTTGAAAGATGGCAACCATTTTTCTTAATCAAAATATCTAAAAAAGATAACTGTGTTTCCCCTATTTCTACTGTGAATGTTATATCTGGGTGCAAATTATTTAATAGTACGTGGAAATGCTCAAGTAGGTTTTGTGATTTTGTCCAAATGACTAAACAGTCATCTAGGAATCGTTTCCAGTTCTTTTTTATTTATGTAGCAAATGTTGTGTCTGCTGCATGTTCCAAGATTGTATAAAGCTTTTCTTCCAGGTAACCTAATCCTAATGTTGCATAGTATTATGGAAGTGCAAATTTTGTTCCCATAGCTGTTCCCCTGTTTTGATTGTAAAATGTTCCATTGAATGAAAAATTGTTATTTTCCAAAATTGTTTTGATGCCTTTTAAGATGAATTCTTTTGTAAATCTTTTATGAATACAATCAGGATGTTTTCCAGCCAATGTTGAATTGCTTCTAGTCCCAAGTTGTGTGAAATATTTGTATAAAGGTTTGTAACATGAAATGAAACTAATAATGCATCTTCAGTTGTAATTGATGGAAGGTGGGAAAGAAAGTCTATATCATCTCTAATGTAACTTTTAACATGACAGACAAAGGGTTTTAATAAAATATCTATGAGGTTACTAAGTCTATGTATTTCACATATTGGGTCTACATTTGAGATCATCTGGGTCTCTTAATTCTATATATTCTGTGTTTTGTTCAATGCATTTATCTTTTAAAAGCTTACTTTTATGAATTTTAGGCAGACCATAAAACATACTAGGTCTGAATTCAAAGTTTAATAAATAATCTATTTCTTTCCTACTAATATCTTTACTAAATTTAATGACATCTCTAATTTTCTTAAATGTTGTTTTAGAACATGTTTCATCAGTTTCTCTGTAAAATGTTTTATCTTCAAGCATTTCTAGAATTTTAAGTTTATAATAATTCTTATTCATTATAACTATGCCTCCCCTTTTGTCTGCCTATTTGATTACAATGTTGTCATCATTTTGTAAGGACGTGATTGCTTTCCTTCCCTCCATTGTTATATTATATTTCTGATTGACATGTAAATGTGTGTGTGGAAATTTTTTATTGGCTTCGATAAACTGGTCTAAACTTATATTACGACCCTTAGGTGGTGCAAAATTGCTCTTTTTACGTACAAGTGAATTATCATTATCTATAATTTTATTATGAAAAAATTCTTTCAGTCTAAGTTTTCTATGAAATTCATTTAAATCTGTTTCTAACTCTACTTTGTTTTCATTCTCGGGTGTAGGTGTAAATTTGAGACCCTTCAATATTTTTTTTCTTTCCCCTTGTGTTAATTTTCTGTTGGATAAATTGAATATTTTGACATAATTTTCTGTAGTTTCAGCTAGGTTAGTGTGTCTGAGCTGTCGCTCTCTTCTAAAAATAGGTGTCATGATCAGAATCAACGTATATCTCTTCTGGGTATCTTTCTTGGTGTGGCTGTCTGCGTCTCGGTTTGTTAAATGTTGTTGGTCTATCATAATTTTCAATCTGCCCCTCTTTTGTTCTATAATCTCTATTTCTGTTCCATACCGGATCTTTTCTTGATGCGTTCTGTTTCAGGTTGCTTTCTGCTCTGTTATATCCTCTGTTCTCTGCTCTGTTATTTCCTCTGTTTGTGGGAATCTGTTGAAATTTGTTATAATTTTCTCTGACGGGTTTAGATTTTGCAGCCTGGGCATATGTTAGCTGTAATTTACGACTTGTGTCAAATTTGTTTAAACGTACAACAAATAAGAGACCCTTCAACTAGACAATTCCACTAAGTAATCATATAGATATTTGCAGTAATAAAGATCCAAAGTTTCAAATGCTTCCATTTTTTAAAATGAAAGTGGATAGTACTCCAGCTAGGTTAGCGAAAGAAAATTATTTTATGAAATGCTTTTAACCAAAACTTAACAGACTACAGTAACAGTTAAATTCTGAATAATTAAACAACAATGTTTATTACGCCCCTTTGAGAAAATATTGTTAGAATTATGTCCCTTTATATTGACGTCCCATCATTACCATAGTAACGTCACGTTACATTGTATGTACACTGATGAGCCGATAGTCGAAACTAGTTTGTATTTTTATAATTAAATACTGTTGGAAAGGCATGTGAAGTCATTTTATTTATATGATATATATATGTATATATATATATATATATATTGTATTTTTTTTTGTTAACAATAGTATTACACTATATTTCTTTATATTTCACCAACAATTATTTTCGTCTTAGAGGATTTCAAAACTTACTTGTACGCAAGTGCATTGGTCCATTTTAGACTGGCTCGCCATAATTTGCGCTAGAAAGTGAAATCTAACGCGGTAAAATTAGTAGATTAGTCTAAATTCTCCTAGTTTGAATAGACAGACCTCTCCAAGAAGTATCGCTACAAGCACGTAATTATCTCCTCTCTATAAAGTACCTACGATCAAACTATATCTAAACCTGCGAGACTGCTTAACCACAAACCTTTGATTTAAACCTGGTTTCAAACACTACTAAGGTTCAGCATGATATCCATCAATACAAATATAGTTCAAGTCAAATGGTTTATCGCGGCCAGAAATTTGTACAAACCGGACAGAAGTTGCGAAATTGTCATTTGTGCAGGAAAGAAGCGTTTACCATAATGTCCAGTACTGGACAGGTATAGTGAATATGCACGGACACAGCCAATTTTCTCAGAGGGGTCCGATCCCCTGCCCCCCCCCCCCCACCCCCCGCACCTGGAAATTTTGAAATTTAGCACTTCATTTTTTGCATTCTGGGACAGTTTTATGGACTAACATGTTAAATTTGGGAAAAATGATAAAATCAAGCTTTCTTGAAGGTAAAATTCTTAGTTTCTTTTAGATAAATAATATGAATTATGTCGGGGTCGTATGTAGCAGCAGCCGCATATACTTTACATGCAGTTCTAATGTTGCCTTTTTCGAAAAGCATTTTCTTTCCTTCTTGTCTTCTTTCCTTTTTTAAAGATTTTCCAGAGGGGGTTCGGACCCCCGCTCCCCCTCACCCCCCTCTGGATCCGCGCATGGTGACATATCATGCTTTCTGTTTATGCAGGTAAACTTGTGTTTGGTTAAATTTCAACAGAGCACAATTGTCTGAACAGTGTACAAACTCATTACTGTTTTTTTCAGGCAAGGTGGAAAGTGGTAGAAAATGAAAGCAGTAACATTTTTATTAAAAAAAATAAACAATGAGACAAACATTTCCAACATCTTTGGACGGTTTTCCCAAAATCCCATTTTAAAACCTACAAATAAAGCCCAAAACCGCGTAAAAATTTCCAAAAGAAATGGGGGTGAAGGGGCGTTTCAAAGAAACGTCTGGTTATTAAACGGGGGGGAGTCTACTTACTTTTTTTTTACTTGAGGATGAAAAAAAAACTTTTTTTTTAAATGTTTTTAAACAATGGTGGGGGTTTGGGAACTATTTAAAGTAAAAAACAACAGTTAATTCACAACAAATCGTACGGTTTTTTTTTAAAAAATGGGTAGAAGCTAGTCGTATTTTCGTTTAAAGAGCCCTGTTTCCCCCACAAGAAAAAGGGAATTTCACAGGCCCCCCCCCCCCATCATGAAAAAATTTTCCCCACGCACATATACTTGTAAAAATTCAAAATGATCGCGGCCTAAATAAGGCCCCCGGGCCGCTAAAAGAAGGATCCTCTTTTTAAAACCTCTAAAAAAAAAAACAAACCTAATATTTTTCTTGCCCTTTGGGGGCGGTTTTCACTCAAAAGGGGCCCTGTTCGTAAATGATCCCCCTGTATTTTACAGGTTTTTTCTTCTTTATGTAAGGAGTTTTTGTTTGTTTTAAGATATTCCGAAAATTAAAATTAGAATTCCTGAAAAAAATTAAAATAAAGTTTAAAAATAAATAGAATGCCGTGCAAATTTAAAAAACAATTAAAAAAGGTTGCATTTTAAAATATTCTATAACGTCACATAAAAAGTGCAGCGTTTTTTAAAAAAAACTTCAAACAAGCAAAAAACCAATAGTTTCTTTTTTAAAAGGGAAAATATCCAAGTATATTTTTTTTTTTGGGGGGGGGGGAGTTCAATATCAATAAAAATATTTCCTTCCAACAATTTTCACGGAAATTTAAAAACAAATAACAAAAAACCCTATTTCCTTTGCTTTTTTTTATAATTTTTAAAAAATGTAATGTATCAAATTTAATAAGGAAAAACCCGGAAATTTTTAATTGCTTTAGAAATAAGAAGTTTTATGATATGAAAGCATTTTATTTTGTAGGGAAAATAGTGTAGATAAAATAAAATTAAAAATTTATAGCTGTCCTTTTTCCAAAAATTTCAAAAACATGAAGTAAAAAAAGATGGGGCGTCACAGACTTCAATTACCCTGGTAAGGGAAATTTTTTTTTTTCAAAGTATTACCTTACATGAATCAAATTTCTGAAAAGGTGCCCTTTTTAATAACAAAACGTGTTAAACGATTTGGCTATTACTTTTATAAAAAATGTTCTAAATTTTTAAAAAAATCAAATATGAAATTGTTGAAAAATTTGCTGTTATACTCAAAGGCCGTTTACAAAAAAAAAAACCGAATTAATTATGTGCTGTGAAAAAAATCTTTTTTTTTCAGTTCCGATTAAACAAACTAAATTTTTTTGGTTTTTTTTAAAAAAACTTAAAAATTTTTAAATTTAAATACTTTAAACATTTTTTTTTTAACCCCAACCCTGAAACCATTTTAAAAGGGCCCAATATGCCTTCGAAAAAAATTTATGGCGGTCACATTTTTAAAATGAACATAAAAATATTTTTTCCCTTTTAAAAATTTAAATGTTTAAACATTGTTGGGCAGTATTTTCATGGGTTTGGGAACTACAGGTTCCCAAATAATAACATATTTTAAAATGCATTTTTTTTTGATTACCCTCCCTTTATGCCCCTTTACTTCAAAATTTTCATTTGTAATATTGAAAGTACCCGTTTTCTAACTTTTTAAATTATGGGGTTTTTTTTCTCAATTTGGATAGCCGGGCATTTTTTTTTTTTTTTTTTAGCAAAAAATTTAAAAACCCTTTATGGAATTTTCCAAAGCACATTTATAGGAAAATTCAATGTGCCAAAAAGGCTTTCGATATAAACGATTTTGTACATGAAGTCGTTGGTTTCACCCAAAACTTGACTTTTAACAGGCAGGTTTAAAGTTTGCAAAAATACAGAAAATCAAAGCTTTTTAGATAAGTTTTAAATTTGGGGAAATTAGGCTAAATTTTTATCCCAGACAAATGTCAAAACGAAACCCACAGTTTTAAACGAACCCATTCCCCCTTAAAAATAAATGGGTTGGGTGAAAAAAATTTTTTCTCGAAAAAGCGAAAAAATAAAAAACCCAAAAAGGGCCCTTTTTAATTTAAAACCAACAATTAAAAATCCCAAGTTATGTGGGGAACGTTTTCTAAGTTTCTTTTGAAGCTAAAAAACCCAAATACTATTACTTTAAAAATGTTTTTCTTAACTATTTTAAGGGTTTTGAAGATTTTGAGGGTAAAACCCTTTGCTGAAAATTTTTTTAAAACATCGAGAATAAAAAAGCCCCAAAGGAAAATCTCCAGCCCTTCCCCCGGGCAGAGGCTGTGCGAAAAATTTTTTTTTTTCGTACCACCCCCCCTTTAAAAGATTGCCTAAGCCCCACATAGATTTTTAAACCCCAGTTGAAAAATTTCACGGGAGCAAAATTTAATCTCAAAAAAAATTTTTACTATTTAGATACTTTGTAAAAGATCGTGTCTTTTAATTTTACAGTCGAATTTTTCACATTTGGAAAACCATGTGATCAAAAAGGCGACTGGTTATTTTTTAAACGGGTTTTTTGGGTTTGTATTTTCCCTGCGAAATACATCATAAATTATACTTGGGTTAAAACTTTAGACGGTCTGTTTCAAAACTAACATAATACTACTTCAGCAATATGTAGACTGATTAAGGTTGTTCTTGTTTTTTTGGCCTCCTTATAGTTCTAACTTTCGATTATTAATAAAATCTGTTAAAAGATCCGTTGAAAGCAAAGAACCCAAAAAAGACGAAAAAAAGGGCAGACTGGGTTTTTGGTTTGAGTCTGTTCATAAAGGGAAATGAAATGTCCCAAACCCCCTCCACCCCACCAGCACCGGTTTAAGGGGAACTCTATTACAAATATGTTAAATGGCCCTCTTTTATCCCAAAGGCCCAAAAATATAAAAACACTAAATCCAATTTAGGGGGAAAACTTTTTTTCAGAAACAGTTTCAAAAACCCAAATGGCCAGCAGGGTTTTCTATAAAATTTTTTTAATTTAAATTGTAAGCGAAAAAGCGAAATAATAAAAATAAAGACCCTAGTATAGTTAAAATATATGGGGTAGCGGGGCGGGGTTTTGACCCAAAAAAATTTTAAAACCCTTGAACCAAAAACCGACCAATGCGCCCCAATTTAAACAAATTTAAAAAAATTTAAAAACAAATTTTTTTAAAACCATAGAAAAAATATAAAATTAAAGAAAAATTTTTAAAACCCCCTTCCCAAACCAAATATTTCCCAAAAAATCCTGCCCAAGTGGCAGAAAAATGGGCAGTCGCTCCCCAACTTGAAAAACCCTTTTGGGCAAACTTTGGGGGAAAAACCCAAATTCCCAATCAAAAGCCTCCATTTTTTTTCCCAAGTGGCAGCAATTTTGACAATTTTTCCAATTTTGGCAAATTTTTGGGCAGATTATTTTTATTATAAAAGTAACTTTTTTGGGATCTTATTTTCAATTAATAACTACATTATTATCTTTAAAAAATTTTAAAACTTTATATAGATGAGTTTACAAAAAAAAATATATTTTTTTGAAAAAAGAAGTTTTTCCCTGATAATATAAATCCCCCTTAAATGTTACAAAACAAAAAAACGGGAGAAAAATAAAGGTTATTTGTTCATTTTGTGGAAAAATGAAATCAAAGTTTTTTAAAAAGTACAGGGGGTAATTTAGATATTCACAAAGCAAGGGTTACCTTTTTTTCCTAAAAAAGGTTTAACATTTTCCAGGAAAATTTTTTTATTGGGGGCCCCGGAAAACCCCCTAGATAATGGCCCCCTTCAATAAACCTGGATGCAGTATTTTGGGACCATGTTTTTGCTATGACAGTGATGTAAAAAGGGAAACTGTGAAAGGGCCAAATGTTTTCCAAATTTTAAAAAAAAAAAAAATAAAAAACATTGGAAAAAAGATTGCAAAACATTTTTGTAAAACCATATTAAAAAACAAAATACAAATTTGGGCCCTGGGACAAAAGTCAAAAAACGGGAAAAGGGGGTAGGGGCAAACTTTTATTTACCCCCAAAAAAATTTGGAGCGATAAATTAAAAGAATTACACAAACCTTAAAAAAAAATTTGGGAAAAACAAGATGATGGGTTAATGAATTGATGATCCTTGGCACTGATTTAGTTGACATGCAAGCTTTTTCAAAATATAAAAAAAGGGGAGTAAATACTTGTTCCCTTTATTAATATTTTAAAAAATTTTTTGGGTTATTCCATTAAAGAAAAAAACGGGAGAATCTGTTACGGGAAGCATTTGAAAAAAAAATTTTTTCTGAAGGACGATTCCCAGAATTTTAGGGGAAAATTTGAAGGAAAAAATTTTTATAATAAAAATTTGAATCATTTTGAATAAAAAAAAGATTAAAAAGTATCATCCATTTTAATGAAGGAAAGGCGTAGTAATAAAAAAATTTTAATAGAAGTTTAAAAAAAATAATTTGGAAATATTTTACAGCAAAAAATACTTAAACTTATTTAAATAATTTTGCGGGAAATGGTTGATAATATAAAAAAACAAACTTTCTGGGTTAAAAATAACACCAACCAAAGCTGTAAAAACTTAAAAAAAGGTACGTTTACTTTAATTTAAGGGTAAATTTAAAGATCCCAAAAAGGCCCAAAGAAAAATTTTAAAATTGGTTGAGTTCTTTTTTAAAAAAATTTAAAAAGACATTTTAAAAAAAGGATATACCCAAACGGAAAAGGGGAAATATTTTAAAAATTTAAAAAAATTAAAAATACAAACCCCAAAAACTACACAATTAAAGTTTTAAAATGATGAAAAAATTCAAGGTTAAATTTTTAAAGAACAAAAATTTTTAAACCTACTACAAAAAGAATTTTTAGAATAAAAAAATGTTATTAACGAAATTAAAAGAAAAAAAAATTTAAAGTAAAAGGGAAGGGTTTAGCAAAAAAATTTAATATTTTGGGTATCTTAGCGACTTGAAAAAATTTAAAATTAAATAAAAGTTTAATTTTTAAAAGGGGGGAAATTAAAAATCAAATTTCAAATAAAAATGGAAAGAACAAATAAATCAAAAAAAAAATTCCCTTTAAACTAACTACTGCTCCCCTCCAGAAAAGTTATAAATTTTGGGGGGAAAAGTAAATACGGGATTAATATTTACAGCAGGTATTTGGGTTTTTTTAGCTCTTTATACTTGTCCAGTTTAATTCCTTATTTGAAGGGCATTTTCTGGCGCTGTTCCTCAGAAAATTACCATTTTACTAACAACTAAAATTGACGACAAGAAATTTTTTTTTAAAAATCCCCTCTCATAAAAAAAAACCCCTTATAACAAACAGATTGGAAAAAAAATAAAGAAAAACCAAAAAAAGTTATTCAGGATATTTTTAAAAAACTATTAGAAATGCAGAAAAAAAAATTAAAAACCACCTCTTGAAAGGGCAAAAGAAAAATTTAAAACTAAGGGTTTATAAAATTAAAAAAAAAAGAAGATTGTTTTTAAAGATTTTAAAAAATTTTTTCTATAAGTATTTTATAAAAAATTAGAAAATTAAAATCATTGAAGGAAATTTTGCACCCAGGAAAAAGACGTTTTAGATATTTTTAAAGAATATACCAATTTTAATAAAATTTCCCAAAACCCAAATTCCCACGAATGGCAAAATGTTATGGATCCAGGGGGAAATAAATATAACCCTTTTTGAACTTCCCTGCTCAAAAACCTTCCAAATTTTTATTTCCTTTTCACTAACAATTTTAAACAGCCCAAAAAAAAAATTTGTTATTTCTGCTAAACAGTTTGATGGTTTTTCTGTCCCTTAAACCGTTGTTATTTAACAAACAGAAACCGTTTTTTACAAAACAACACACGCAACGGTGTTATAATGCCCCCGATGGGCAGTATACAATTTTTTCTTAACTGATCATATTAAAAAACCATAGGGAAAAAACCCCAAAAGGGAGGGTTTTGTTTATTTTTAAAAACCGACCAAAAATATGTTTAAAAGACTTCAAAAAAGAAACAGAACGGAAGAAAAAAAAGGGTTTTTAGTTTAAATTAAAAACCAAACCCAAATTACATGAAGAAGGTTTAAACAGAAGGTTCAAGAAGGTATTAAATTTTAACATTTTGATAAAAAATTTTAAAGAAAAAATAAACTTTAAAATTTTAATTAAAAAGATATAGATAAATAAACCCAAAATTTTTCCTCAAAAAAATATTTTTTCCCTTAAAGGTTTTGGGGGGGTTTTTTTAAAGTTTTTTTTCAAATAAGTAAAATTAAATTTGAGGGTTAATAGAAAGGTAGATAGAATGATATCCCAAAATTTAATTTTAGCATTTTAGGGGGAAATAATGAATCCAATAAAAAATTCATATAAAAAATTTTTCTTAAAAGAAAAATGTTTATTAAATTCGGTTAAATAAATTTAGTTAGCGTTTAAAAAAAAATTTCCTGTCTTGAAAAATTTTTACAAAATTTTAAGACCCTTTAAATTTTTTTAAAAAAATAATTTTTATTTGAATGGAACTGCGGTTGCCTTTTAAACTGAAAAAGAAAATGCTAAAAGATTATTGTTGTCCCAGCCCCAAAATATTCAAAACCCAACCCCCAAAAAAAGGGTTTTGAAAACCGATTGTGACACAAATGAAAAAAAAACATTAAAAGCATTTAAAGCAGAATCCAAAGCCCTTTAAAATTTTAAATTCCCCGGGTTTAATAATTTTTGCTGAAAAGGGAAAAAAACCCAAAGTTTAAAAGGGGAAACAAAAACCCCAAGGGGAAAAAGATATAAATTTAAAATTTTAAAAATTTTCTTTTTAAAAGGGTTTTTTAAAAAATTTTAAATTTTTTTTAAAATTTTTTTTTAAATTATTTTTTTAATTTTTTTTTTTAACCCTTTTTTTTCCTTTTGATTTTTTTTTTCTAATATAATATTAGATAAAATCGAGAGATCCCCAAAACAATTAATAAAAAATTTTTAAAATTTAAAATTACATATAACAAGATCCAAAAATAAATTTATTTTTAAAACTATAAACGACTTTTAAAAAATATTTAAAAACTGAATTTAAAAACTTTAAAAGGTATAAAAATAAACGTTTTTTTTAAAAAAACTTTTCCCAAAAAAAGGGAAAAAAACTGATACAATATATAAATCAGCTTTTTTTCCCAATAAAAGGCTTTAGAAATTTTAAACCACAAACCCAAAATAAAAAAAACTTTAAAACAATTTTTTGAGGAAATAAAAAAAATAAAATTTGGTTAATTGGATTTCTAAAGGGAAAGGGCGGGAAAGAATAGAGTCAGTTGATTCTCATTATATAAATAGATAAAATTTATATTCCGGGGGCCTGCTTCAAGTTATTTGAATTACCAAAACCATTAAAAAAATTTCAATGAAAGGAAAAAATAATAAAAGAATGATGAAAACGAATTTTTTAGAGGGTGTCCTTTTGTTAAAATTTTCCTTTTTGAAAAAGACCCTTTTAATTTTTTCCCAAAAATAAAAAAAAACCCTTAAAAACCGATCTTGATTATACGGGGAAATTAAATTTCCTTTTTACTTTTAAATAAAAATACCTAAAATAAAATTTTTTAAATGAAATATCATTTAATATTTTGGGGATATGAAAAAACCCCCGGGGAATTTTAACCATTGTACTAAAAAAATTTTAAAATACAAAAAACTGTGCCCATGTTCCCAAATTTACTAATGAAAAAATTTAAAGAAAAAATAAATATAAAAAAATGATAAAAAAACGTGATAAACTGAAAAACCCCAAAGAACTGAAAGTCCAACATTATTTTTTGGATAAAAGACTTTAAAAGTTTAATGTTTCAAAAAACCAAACATAAAAAAAAAACTTTTTTTGAAAATCATGTCTACAAAAATTTTTCACAAAAAAAAAAATTAAATGAACATATTCCCCCCAAATTTTTTTTAGCTTTTAATGGTCCCCCGGGGGGGGGGGGGGGGGAAAAAAATGCCAAAAGAGGGAAGAAAAGTACAATTTAAAAATTTTTCCCTAAAGGTTTAGCAGTCCCTTTTTGTAATTTTTTCTGATTTTGAATCAATAACTAAAAAATTTTTAAACCCGTTTTAAACCATCAATGAAATCTTCTTTAAATTTTAACCATATCAAAACCCTATAGATTGGGGTTTTACGGCTTTTAAAATTTTTTTGGGTTGTTTACAAATAAATATACAAAAACCGCCCCCCAGATTTATAAACCCCTTAATTTCAGTTTATAATTTATTGAAAAAATGCTTGAGGAAGAGGAATATTGTAAAAAATTTTTTTAAAAGAAAAATTTAACAAAGAACTAAGAATGTCAAAAATGTTTCAACCAAATTTTTAAAAAAAAAAATTTTTGTCATATCTGTGAAAAAGAATATATAGAAGGGGGAAGTGCCGTCCGTATCACGTCATATAACAGGAAAATTAGAGGAATGCTCACCCCAGAATGTATTTTAAAATTTTAAACTAACACATAAATTCCTGTTTTTTTTCCCAAAATTTTAAAAAGGTTATGACGGTCATTTTATTAGCAACAAATGGGGGAAATTTAAAAAAAAAAATTAATGTTTTTCCTAACTATGGAAAGATATAGGCCCATTTAGTTTTTCTGATTGGTCTTTATTGTTCTTCCAATTTATGTCCCCCAATAAATTGAAACCAGAAAAAAATTTCCCAAAAAAAAATTTAAAATTTATTTCTCAAGAATTTATTGTAAAAACATTTTTTTTAAAAGACAAAAGGTTTTTTTTCCATATGATTCAGGGTTTCTTTTAAAAAAAATTCAAAAAAACAGAATTACCTTCTAAAGAAGATTTTTTTATTAAATTTTAAATGAAACTATATTTCTAAATAATGAATACAAAACATGCTAAAAAATTTTGGGAAAAAAATTTTAAAATTAAACCCGTTTGGGAGAAACCCTGATCTATTTTTAAAAAAACTGACTTTATTACTTTAGCTGATGTATTCAAAAATTTTAGAAAATTTGGGTTTGGAGTACAACAAAAAAACCCTTTTTGTCATTATTTTATTAGTCCGGTTTAGTTTGGGGAAGGGCAATTTTAAAAATGACGGGAAATTAAGTTAGATTTAAAAACCTGTTTATTAATTGAAATTTTTTTTTTAAAAAAAAAGGGGGGACTGAGAGGGGGAATAAGTTAAAATTTAAAACAGATACAGTAAAGCAAACAATAAAAAATTTAAGGATTAAAATTTTAAAAAGAAAAAAGAAAATACATTATGTACCTCAACGCCAATAACCTTTACGGGGGGGCCCAAGTGTAAACCCTTTACCCCTGGAAACTTTAAATTTTAAAACCGAAAAACAATTTAAAAATTAAAATTGGGAAAAAGGTAAAATTTAACTTTTTGTTGAATGTAAATTTTTAATACCAAAAGAATTACAAAAAACCCACAAGGGTTTATCCTTTACTCCGGGAAAAATTAAAATACCAGTCAATGGCTTTCTGTTTATAAAAAAAATTTAAAAACAAAATTTGAAAATAGGAAAAGTAATGAAAAGAATTTGGTTTCCAATTTTAAAATAAAAAAACAAAATTATGTAGTTCATTATAAAAATTTTTGAACTTTTATACACAATTAGGGTTAAAAGTAAAAAAAATACCCCAAATTTAAACTTCTGACGAAAGTCCGGGTTAAAAAATATATTGTTTTTTAATACTCAAAAAATCAAAAAGCAAAAAATTCATTTAAAAAGGATTTTTTTTAATTAATGAACAATTTCTGTATTGGGTTAAACGATGGAAAATTTACGTAAGAGGGTTAATTTTAAAATTTAAAACACATAAAGAAAATTTTTTTAAAAAAAAAAATACATACCCAAAACCCTTCTTTTTGTTTTTCAACGATTTTTAACTCAAACCTTTTTGTATTCATAAATAAAAAAAAGTTTGTTATTAAACAGACCTTTTTTATTTTTGGAATGTGCTTTCCCAAAGATTTATCAAAATATTTAAGGGTATTTTTTTTCATTATTTAAAATTAAAGGAAAAGAAATGAGGGTAATTGAAAATTTTTTTTTTTACTCCCTGATTCATTATGTTTGAAAAAAAAACCAAAGATGCATATAAAGACTTTTATAAGGAAAAAGATTTATTTGTTAATAGTGATTACGTAGGGAATTTTAAAAATTTTTTTTTGGTAATAATAAAAAAATAATTGGAAAATTTTTAAAAATGAAACGCCGGTTTAGTAATTGTTTTTGTTTTTGATTTTAAAAAGTAAAATGTTTTTCAATTTAAATTTGAAAAAAAGTTAAAATTTAAAAAAAGTAAAGGGAAATTTAAAAAAATTGTTTTTTAAAAAACAAAAGTTCATAAAAAATTTAAAGAAACTTTGTTTTTAAATTTAACCCCAAAATAACACACCTTTTAAAAATTTTTCGTTCTGATAAACCCAATCTTTCCCCGTTATTTATAAATAAAAAAATTTTTTACTTTATGATGATAAAAGATATATTCTTGATTTAAAGGTTTGTACATTTTGTTTTTTTCTTAAAATTTAAATTTAAAGGGTTTTTTTAAATTAAAAATTTTTAAATTAAAAATTTTTTAAAAAAAAATTTTAGAAACCCTAAATGTTAACCCGAAAATTTTTTTTTTTAAAGAAATTTAAAATAAAAAACATCATTTTTTTTAAATTTATTTTGCAAATTAAAAAGAAATAGATTCATTTTTTTTGTTTAAATTTTTAAAAATCGTAAATTTAAGAATTACATTTTCTTTATTTTTTTAAAAATTTTAAAATTTTTCTTCTTTCCCTTTTTCTAATTTAATTGCATCAAAAAGAATAATTTAAAATCAAAAATTAAAAAAAAAAATTTTTTCAATTTTTAAACCTTTTTTGAAATCCGGGCTACATTTACCGTTTTTCCTTGAAAAATCCACCATCCGTATCTTTTGGGATAACTTTTAAAAAAAATGGAGGGGTTTTTTTTTATTAATTGTCTTTCTATTTGTTTTTTTTATTTTTTTTACCTTTTTTTATTTATATTTTTGAATATTCCCATTAAAAATTTAAATTAATTCCCGTTAAATAAATGTCCTTTTTTATTAAAATAATTTTAAATATTTTGTTCATTATACTCTTTTAATTTTTAAATTTTTTTGTATTTTTTAAAAATCAATCATCAATGGGACTTTTTTCTTTTAACATTTTAAAAGAAAAAAAAACCAAAAATATCCACAAAGCATACTTTTTTTGTCTTGATATTTTAACCTTTGTTTGTTTTTAATTTTGGTTTTAACGAATTACTTCCCTTTTTGGGGGAGGAATCCAAATGGGTCGAAGTATATTTTACCCAAAATAACAAAAACCAAAGTGTTTTCCGGACCAACAATCGTCCAAATTTAAAAATTCCACTTCGACCCTTTTCCCTTTTTAAAATTTTTAAATTTTGGGAAAGTGGTCTCCGGAAAAGTTTTTAAATCTTGGTAAATTATTTCTACTAAAAACACCCCTAAATTTTTAATTTTTTAAATTTTTTTTACTCATTGTTCAATTTTAAAGTTTGATATTGGTTTTTTTATAAATTTTTTTTTTTTTTTTTTACTAAGGGAAAAATTTGTCCCGTAAAGGGCTCCCTTGAGAATCAATCTGTATTTCCTTTTCCCCCTTTAAAAAAATGTAAACAAAGGTATTCCCAACTAGGCAGCCAACATACCCAAAAAAAACCCCCGTCTTGTTTTTTTTTTTTTGTGTTAATTTAATCACTCCAGATCCTACTAGTTGCTTTCTTTTATTTGGTGTAAGAAAAAGGTGATACAATTTCCCTTAACATTAGCTACGAAACAAAAACCATTTTTCCCAAATATTTTTTCTAAAAACCCCGTCCTGGCTAGCCCGGACAAAACACCAATGCCTAAAAGGGGGTAATATTTTGGAGCATTTTGCTGCCCTTGGGAAAATTGTTTTTTTTTTAAACCAAACCCCCAAAACCCTAAAAATCCCCCTTTTGACCCTTGGGCTGGACATTTGTTTTCTTTGAAATTTTTAATTTTTTAAACCCTTTTTTTTTGCAAAAGCTTTTTTAAATTTTATTATTTGGGGTTTTTGTTAAAAGTAAAAGGGAAGTTTCCACCTTTAAATTGTTTTTATGTTTTAAAAACTAAAGTATTGGAATTTTTTGTTGTAGGCTCGGGCTAAAATTTTCTTTTTTCCAACTGTAAGGTTAAAATTTTTTTTCAATTAAAATTTTTATGACATTTATCTTTATATTTTTTAAAATTTTATTTATTTTTTTTTATTTTTTTTTTTTAAAAAATTCAAGTTCATTTTCCCAAAGTATTTATTTCACCCGTTTTCCCCCCATAATACCCAATTTCTAAACAAAGAATATTAGCTGCGGGAATTTTAATTTAGGTTTAATGTAATATGCTAGGAAACTTCTGTTATTACTTTCCCTTTTTTTTATTCCAAATTAAAATGAAAAATCCAAACAATTTTTGAAAATTTTATCTATTTAAAAGAAATTTCCCCCTAGTTTTTTTTTTTTGTTTTATAATAATAATTAATTTCCTCATCATATATTCTTTATATCCCTTTGTAAAATTTTGTTTTTTGGGTAAAAAAAAACCAAATTCCAAATTCAAGACGACAAAACTCAAAATCAAATTTTTATTTGCGCATTTAAATTTAAATGTAAACTAATAAATTTTTGGGGTTTTGTTCTTGTGAAATTTTTTTACAGGTTTGTTGTAAATAAACAAATCTTTTGTGGTTTTAATTACAAACCCGCCGTTTTTTTCTAAAATTTTTATTGTTTTTTTGTTTATCAGTTTTATTGCGCCCTCATTTCCCAAAGGGGATGAACCATCTTGCTTTTGTAAAACTTTCAGTACAATTAGATCCCAAAAACCAAAAATTTATTTAAAAAACCCAAAAGTGGGAAACCCCTAAAAAAATTTAAATTTTTTTTTCCAAAAAACCCCCCACCTGGGTCCCCCGCCCGCCTAAAAAAATTTAACACATCATCTGTCAACCGAGTGTTTTTTTGAAATTTTACTTGGAGGAATTTAAAATTTTGTTTTTTAAAAAATGAAAAAATAAAAAATTTTTTAAAGGAAAAATTTGCATTTCCCCCCATTATTTTTCCCTTTATTAAATCCCTTTTTAATAGCAAACCCCGAATTTATTATCAGCGGCAAACAACAGCAGTAGTTACTAAAAAAATAAACTCATTTGTTCAGTTTTTTGCATAACCCTCAGAAAAGTTCAACCAAAATCTTTACAAATTTTTTCTTTGTATAAATTTTTCCAAACATAAACAATTTTTTTTCCCTTTTGTTTTTTAAACCCCTAACTGATCAATTAATGAAAACGGGATTATTATTGAGCATTTTTTGGGTCCATCATACTCGGCACCATCGCAACTTATTTACTTTTTAAAAAATTTCTTCAAAAAAACCATTAAACCAATCAAAATTTGAAATTCTATCATTAATTGGGAAAGTGTATCCAATTTTTTTTTTTTTTTTGTTTTAACCTTATTTCCCCGGGCAAATTAAAGCTGTATCTAATTAAAAAGGAGTTAATTTATTCTTTCGCAAAATTGTTTTTTTTTCTAAACCGTATAATTATATAATTTTTTTTATTTTTTTATTAAAGTTAAAACTTTAATTTTTTTTAAAAGTTAAATCTTTATTTTTTTATTTTAAAATTAAATCCCTTTTTTTTTTAAATTAAAATTAAATCTTTTTTTTTTTATAAATTAATCTGTTAAATAGTTTACGTGTTTTCCGATCCTGACAATATTCTATTTTTCTCATATTAATAACCTCCTCCTCCTCCTTAAATAATTTTTTTCTTTATTTTTTTCTTGTAAATTTCCCTTTCAATTTAAAAAACCAAATGCCGGAGCAGGGTTTTTTTTTGTTTTTAAAAAATTTTTATCAGCAGCTAAATTTTTCCCAAATTCTGTGGGCCAACCCTTTTTTTTCCACCCTTTCAAGTGCTTTCTTTTCCTGCTGGGTTTTCCCAAAACTTTTTTTTTCCCGCTGTGCAATTTTAGGTTGAATTAATTTTGTTAAAGTGTCCCAAAAATACCTGTTTCCCTGTATGATTTCTTCTCCTGTGTAAGCATCACATAAAAAATATTTTCCCTTTTTTTTTATCATAAACTTTTTTGTACTTATTTTAAAACTAAAAATTTTTTAAATTTTAAAATTTTTTTTTAAAAATTTTAAAAATTGTTTTTAACCTCATTAAAATTAATTTTTTCTACCAAATACTTTTTAAAAATATATTTTTAATTGGGAAATTTTTAATATAATTTTTTTAAATTTTAGAATTCCCCAAAACCCTTTGTTTTCTTTTTTAAATGGAAAAACTCTTGTTAAAACTGCAGTACTTTTTTTTTTTAAAACCTAAAAAATACACTGAAATTTTCCATCCAAAAAAGTTAATTATCAATAAAATAAAAAGAAAATTTAAAAAGTACCACCAAATTTTTTTAAATTTTTGGGTTTTTGTTTTTCCCCTTCTTTTTTTCAATTTTTTTTTCTCAAATCCAAACAATTTAAAGAAAAATTTTATTTTCCAAATCCAACTTAAATTATCTTAAAAAAAATCAAAATCTTTTAAAAAAACTTAAATCAAATTCCCCAAATTATTGGGGCGGACCAGGGCCCCTGTCCCCCTGCGGCGCAATTTCTGGGTTTTTTTCAAATTCATAATCATCATTACTTATTAATGTTTCCCTAATATAATTATTTAAAAATCGGTAACTGTAAGAACCAAATTTTTAAAAAATATTTTTTCCCAAACCTTTCCATTTTGATAACGAATTCTTTTATTTTCAATTCATCCTAATAATTTTGCCAAAGGTAGGTCATAGTGTTAATACTATCCAAACCAAACATTGTTTTTTTTTTTTATCTAAAATTAAAGAACGACTAAAAAACTGATTGTAAAATCCCCTCGGGGTAAATTTTTAAATTTTCTTTAAAATTTTTTAGAACTTAATACTATTTTTTGTTCCCTTTATTTTATTCAAGAAAAAAATTTTTTTTATAACATTTCCGTTGTTCTGGGGAAAAAATGAATTCCCTTTTTAAAAAATTGATCTACCCACCCAAAAACCTTCATTTTTTTTTTTTCATTTTTTTTTCCTGCATCCAAACGAACCACAAATTACCCCCAACTCATTAACCAAATTTTTTTGGAAATTCATGGGCAAACGTCCCTAACCTTGGCCCCTAAATTTAAATTTTTTAAAATTTTTTAATCTTTTTTGATAGGTTTTCCCCGGCCTTTTTTTTGTTAATTCTTTAAATATTTTTATTAATGAATTGAATGCTTTTTTCTTTTGTTTTAACTTTTATTAATCAAATCAATTAAATCAAACAATTTCTTTAGTGTTTAAATTAAAATTCTTTTCCAGTTTTCATCCTTACAAATTTAAAATTTTTTTTTGGCCATAAAGTTTTTTTTAATTAAAAATTAAAATTTCCAATTTCCCCTTTTTGGGAAACTTTATATGGGTTTTTTGATTTTTATTCCTTTTCCATCTTTTTTTAAATGTGGAGTTACTTTAAAAAATATATCAAACCGGTCTTTGTACTTTGAGTTCACTCGATCATGTTTTTAAAAATTTTTTTGCTCTTTTTTTTTTTATATGGGTTTTTTTTTTTGATTTGCTAGTTTTGGGAAAATTTTTAATTTTTTTATATTTGTATTTAAAACTATCTTTGTAAACTTTAATATAGCCTTTATCTATTTTATCTGGTCAATTCATCCCGCCCGGGAAAAAATCAAATATTTTTTGACGGTTTGTAATATTTATATTTCTTTTTAAAAAAATTTCTACCAAACCCAGCATCCCAAATCTACTATAGTATTTCCTTTTCTTTTGGGCCCTTTTCCCTAACAAATTTTGGAAATTCTTTTTGGTTTTTCCAGTTGTAAACATACTCACCTTTTTTTTAATGGTTTTAATCGTGTTTATTTTTCGAAAAAGTTCTTCCAATCCCCCTAGTAACTTTCCCACGGTAATTTAAATTTTGTTTTGGGTTCCCGGAAGGTTTTTGGTAAAGGTTGTAATGGTGGTTTTTTGGGAAAAGCTTGGTACACCCGTATTTTTTTTAAGTCTTTTTATTTTATCAAACCCAATAACCCTAAATTTTTGTTTTATTCCAGGTAATGCTTTTAAAAATGCTTGAAAAATTTTTCTTTTTTTTCCTTTCTAATTTTTTTGTAATTGGTTTTTTAAATTTTTGTATCATTTCCCGATTTTTTTGCTTTTTTTTTTTATTTTTTCTCTCATTATTTCTTCTCTAAGATTTCTCATCTTTTTTCCGACTTTTTTTTTCTTTTATCAATTTCCCTTAAGTTTTGATTGCATTTAAAAATTGTAAGAAATGTAAAATAATGTAAAAAAAATGTAAAATAATGTAAGATATTTTAAAAAATGTAATTTATATAAATGGGAAAAAAAAAATTTCCCAAAATTTTTATTTCAAAAAATGAAAATTCAAAAATTTAAAAAATTTTAACCTTTTTATGCAAATTCATGTTTTAGAATGTTAATATTTTGGACTTTTTTGGATCGGAAAAAAAAATACATTAAAAGCATAACTTCGGAAAAACCCCTTTATTTTGTAAATTATACTTAAAGCTAAAAAAACCCAGAACAAACTAAATATTTAAATTTAAATTAAAAACTTTAAAAAAATTGCAAAAAAGATTAAAATTAAAAAATCCAAATGAAAAACCCTTTAATAATTTGCTGATCCCAACCAAAATTGAAATTTTGAAAATCTTGGAAACAGAAAAACAAAAAATAGTAAAAATTTTTTAAAGATTTGTAAAGTGAAAAAAAAAAGTTTAAAATTTAATAACAAAAAAACTTTTTCAAAACGTCACAAAAAAATGTTTGGTTTTTATTTTAAAAAATCTTACTAAAAACCCAAAATTTTTCGAATTAAATGTTCACAAATTTTTTTTATTTGAAAACCCGGAAAAAAGGAAAAAAAAGGATTTGGGGGATGAACAAAAAATAGATCGTTTATACTTTTTTAATGCAACAAATCAAAATAATTATTTCTTATATATTGAAAACCAAAGGGAAATTTTTAAGAAAAAAATTTACTGGAAAAAAAAATAAATTTTTAAGGGGGGTTTTTAATGTTAAAACAAATTAAACAACCTGACAGTATAAAATTTAAAAATTTAAAATTTTGATTAAATTTATTTAATTGGGGGGTTCTGCTAAATAAAAAAAAATTCAAAAGCTTAAAAAAAGGGAAAGGAAACGTTCTTCACAAAAATAAGGGAAATTTAAAAACACAATTAAAAGAGCATTAGATATGGGGGGTAATAAATAAACAACCTAGGAAAAACCCCATAAACCCAACGATGGGGTTCCAAGACGGTTTTTTGTAAAAAAAATTTAAAATTTTAATAGTGACTATAAAATTGAAGAAAATAAAAATAAAAACCCAAACACTAGAAGCAGAAGTAAAGAAATTAAAAAATTAAAACCCAAAAAATTTTTTTAAAAAAAATTTATTATTAAATTTAAACAATTACAAGGGAAAAAATTTAAGAAGAAATTAAAAAGCTTGACGATTCTATTAAAAACTTGAAGAAAATCGGGTTTTTACAGATACCAAAATAAAAGAAGAAATTTTGATTAATTTAAACATTTTAAATTCCCCTCAAGTTCAAAAATTAAAAAATAGTATATTTAAAAAATTAAGAACTAAAAGACAAGATTATTGAAGCTGAGAAAAAATTCAAAATATGTATCATTTTGAAATCAAACAGAAATAAATAAACCCAAATACAAAGGGGAAAAAGGGAAATTTAAAAATTTACTCGATACTTTTCAAAAAAATTTTTTCAGAATATAAAACGAATTGGAAAAGGGAGCTTCACAAAGGGGGAAAGATCATTACGCATTAAAAAATTTTTCCTTAAAAAAAAAATTAATTCTAAAAAAAATGACTTTTAAAAAAAAAAAATTCGAAAATTGGGTTAGTATTGTTGACACCCTCACAATGTAAAAAAAGGGAGAAATTTAAATAATTTTTACAAAAAAAATTACAAGATTTTATTAATGAATTTTTAAAGCTAAAATCGAAAAACATAAAAAAAAAATTTGGAAACCCTTTTTTGAAATTCAGCTAAACAAAAGAAAAACAATTAAGATAATTAAAAGATAAAAATTAAAAAAATAACAAAATATTTGGACTTTTGGGAGTTTTAAATATCAGCTAAACAAAAAGAAAACAACACTGCTAATTTCCAAGTAAAATTACTGCAAAGCTAAGCAATAACCCCCTAATGTTGAAAAATTACCCCCAATTACCCAAGAAAAAAAAAAAGAATAATTTTTTTTTTTTTAAACCCCAAAACACAATTGCTAGAACCCAAAGGGGTTGTTACAATTTAACTGGGTTCTGAAGTTGCCACAACAAAAAGAGTTTTATTTATTTTGCTGAAAAAATTCTTAAACTTAAAAAAAAAGACAGGAAAATAAAGAAAAACAAAAAAAAGTTTAAAAAAGAAGTGTTTCTCTTTGAAAACTTAATAAAAGTTTTTATGATTTCGTTTTAAAAAGAAAAAAATTTTAACCCCCCCTGGGGGTTTGGGTATTTCAAAAATAGAAAAACGGGGGGGTCTGGGCCCATTTAAATATATTTTTAATTTAAAACCTGGGGAATTTTGTAGATTAAAAAAGATTTTTTTAAAACAAACCCAAAAATATAAATAAAAGTACTAATGGGCTTTGAAGGGTTTTTTATAGCCAGAAAAAACCCCACATATAATAAAAATTAAAATTTTATTAACGGGGGCCCGGCCCATAGGGGGGCCCAAATAAACCGATTAAAAACCCCCAAACACATTTTAAAATTTAGGGGGGGAAAAATGGTTTCGGGGTGGTTTTTTAAAGACCTATTTTTTGGTAAATTTAACGCAAAAAAATAAAAAATAGCAGCTGAGGCGCTTTAGGACTTTGACCCCTGATCAGTTAAATATCTATGATAAAAAAAAAAAAAAATTTAAATTTTAAAACAAGGGACAGTGTTTTTACATTTTCCCCTCCTTTAAAACGATTTAAAATCTCCCAAAATAAAAATTTTTCCCCCTTATGAAGGGGTAAATTACATTAGATTCTCTATCGGATGAATCTTTTACCGGAATTGGGACGGGCCGATATAAAACAAAATTTTGAATTAAAAGCTTAATTTTAAAAATTTTTTAAAAAATTCATTTAATTACTATGTTACCCTAAAAATATACTTACAAAAGAAAATAAAATCAAATAAGTTTCATTTTATTAATAAATAAATCTGCCAAAAGTTTTTCCAAAAATTTTTCCAAGTTGGCAACAATTTTTCCATTTCTGCCACTTGGCAAAAAATGGGGAGGCTTTTTGATTGTTGAATTTGGTTTGCCAAAATTTTTGCCAAAAATTTGTCAAGTTGGCAACGACTGCCACATTTCTGCCACTTGGCAAGGGTTTTTGGGAAATAAATTGGGGGAAATGGTTTTAAAAATTTCTTTAATCATTTTTTTACTATGGTTTAAAACAATTTTAAATTTTTTAAAAATTTTTTTTAAAATTTTTTGAAATTGGGCAGCAATTTGGGCGGTTTAGGTCAAAGGGTTTAAAAATTTAATTGGGGCAAACTGCGCTCGCTAAACCCCTTTTTATATAATACTTCTAGTTTTTGTTTTTCAGAAGTCCCTATTTTCTTAAGGGGAAAGTCCATGACGGGAAGGGATAACTCCCTTCAAAAGCACCATATACTTTTTCATGTACTAGCAAAAGACTCACTAATAAAGTATACCCCTTTTTAAAAAGACGGTTTTTGTTATGGGCCCTTTTTTTAGTGAATTTTATTTTGAAAAAGTAAATATAATGTTTTTCAAAAGTTGCTTATTCTTAGATGTAAAGACAAGGGTCATCATTTAGACTAAAAGGGTCCTCCTTAAAAGTTGAATTTTAACTCAACTCTCCAAACTAATAACTCTTCCTTTTTTTTTTTAAAATAAAAAGCCCGTCCGACCTCAGCAGTTTAAGGTTTCTCCTTTTAATTCAAACACTCTATATTCAGTCACTGATACCGTTTTCCCTTGAAACAATTATTTGCCAAAAAATAGGGGAAAGGAAATAAAATTTTTTTTTTTGTTCCAATTTTTCCTGGCCCCCATTTACCTAGATAAAGACATACAATTTTTTTATATAACCGTTTTTTTTTTTTTCCCCAAAGCATTTATTAAAATTTTTCCTTTTCCCCCTTAAAATGTTACCTGTTTATTTTCCAGGCCTCTGGGGCAAACCTTTTAAAAAAAGGCCCTTAGTTTCCCAAAGGGGTGCTATTTATTTATTTTTAAAAATTAAATTTGCCCAGAAAACCGAGTACTAAGTCGAAAATTTCGGTTTTTGTAACTTTTAAAAGTTGGAGGTTGGGTTTATTTCGGAAAAATTAAACGAAGAAAATTTAAAATTTCCTGTATAGCTACCCCCAGTAATTAAAAACATATATCGATCCCCCAGACCAATAAAGACCGGGTCTTTATTTGAAGACCATTTAAGAAAGAATCGGGTAGTTGTTTCGCTTAATTTTCATTTTTTAAACCCCTTGGGGTTTAAAGGTTTTAAAAGGGTTGGGCGAAGCGTTCGAAAACCTATGGCAAAAAAATGTTTGACCATGTGTTTTTTTTAAATCCCCTAAAAGAAACCGGTAAATGGGGGGAAACTTTTAGGTTTTTAAGGGGAAACCGGGGGGTGGGTTTAAAAATATTGCACTACTTTTAACCCACCCTATTTGAGACCTTACCTTCGGGACATAGATCTACTTTATATGAACAAGTAGATATATATCCTCGTTACATTGTGAAATCAGCAGTAGTTCTAGAGGCTAGGATAGGTCATTCATGGATGTTTGGTTGTACACTTTAAAGTCCTTACATGCTTGGTGCCGATTGATCTTTCAAATATTTTCTTTATTTAACCTCTCTGTAATTCACTTCACAGTAGTGCGAACAAGACGGTAATCCATTAGCATATTAATTCCATTTTGAGTGAAACATTAAAAATAAAACTATCACGAATTTACAAACCATTAGCGTGAGGTTAATGATACCAAAGTTGTAAACCAAAGTATAACAAGAGTTCCATTGATATAGATTTCTTTGATGCTACGTGTTCGTCAGTACATGCATGGGTGACATTAGAACTCCTGTTTTTGTTCTTTTGAAAGTCGCAGTTCCACTCCTATATATTAAGGACGTTTATATAATTGTATCCGCTACAGGAATAGGATAAGTTAAATTGAAAACATAAATTGAAAAGCTTTAAGCTTTATATAGAAACATATACAGCGTTAAAATATCAGTTAGCAACGGGGTTTTGATACCAAAAATAAACTTGAACTAAGCACGAGTATGACCATGTGTAGGTGGTGTAACTTAATAAGTTCACCAGGGTATAATGTGCCCGACGAGAGATATTGTGTTGTTCTAGATGTGTCGGCAACGTGGTATAGTAGCAATATTAAATACACGAGGAAGGCTACCGCAGCTTTATCTAAACATTTTGTTAATTTCCAGATGTAATTCTTCTATAAATCTTCAGCACATCCCGACACATTGTTGAAAGATATTGACAAGGATGTTTCGGATGTATCACCTTCACTAAAAAGTACTAATTAACGTAACAAATTCACCATCTAACGTCACAAAAAATTCTCATTAATTCATTTATTCTTCTCCTCACTCCTGATTTTTTACTTTGCATAAGGCAAAATTAGAATAAAAATTGGAAAACGAAAAAAAGTCTAATTACCAATGCCTGGCAGCTGCGCAAACATATCAAGCGTTATCCATTTCCATTTGCAATTTCATCTGTAGCTGAAATAAATTACATATACTCGTTCATCTTGTTTTTCTGCACTGCAGTTACTGCACTGCAAGTAAGTAAGTAAGTAAATATTTTATTATAATAGTGACATGTGCAATAACAAATTATATATGCATATACACAAAAACAAATAAATGAAAGCACCCGGCCCAGTGGGCCTATATGTCACCTATATAGATATATACAGAGATGAGAGCGTACATTTATACAAATGGATAACATTTACATTTGATGTAATGACATGGTTAAACATTTATGACATAGCTGTATTTTATGATATATCGGATTACTATTATCAATAATCCATTTAAAGTCAGAGACTGTTATCGATGTATTATGACAGATTACAGCCCCTTAAGATTAGGGATTACCGTGGATTATACAAATACCATTCAAATTATAACAGTATATTATATTAGAGCATTTTAAGAATATATAATGTTTCTTCGATGCAAATAGCATCTCATTACACACTTAGCAGTTTTTCTAGGGTATGAATTCATTAACACATTAAGTTTTTCACTCTTGGTGATATTGGTAAGTTCTGGTTGAATTAAAATATCGTTTAACACGTTATTTCTTATATCATTGTAAGACGTACTGTCTAATAGAAAGTGGGTTGCATCCTCTGTACAGTCCATATCACAAAATCTACATATTCTCTCCTCTGGGGGTTCTCCGACATATCTGCCAGTCTCTATCCGTAGCGGTAATATCCCGACACGAAACTGGCACAATAGAGATCTTACGCGTTTTTGAAGATTTAAGAGTACGTATTCCTCACATTTGAATTCTTTTTTAAACGTTATGTAAGTTCTTAGCTTCCGCACTGTTTGGATATCTCTGGTCCACTTACGAGAGTAATAATTCAAAATTAAGCCATTTGCTTGGTTCAAGTTAATATGTGTCTTATTATTAAAATGTTGTGTTAACTGTAAATCAGTCATTATCGACTTTACATCACTGCACCAGTTATTTGCACAAATATTGTAATCGTGAAGAAAAACTTGTTTTGTCAGTCTGCAGTCGTCTAAGGAGATAAGCCTATTCCAGAACCTTAATATGGAATGCCAACGCCGGAATACGCTTGGCATCCAACCCGTGTCACCAAGTAGCGCTAAGTTCGGGGCAAATCTATGCACTCCCAGAAAGTATCTTAAAGCACGATTTTGTACGTTATCAATACACTGGTATTGTTTGTATCCCCATGTTGACGCACTATAATCCAATATCGGTGTTACACATGAGTTGTAGAGTTTTTCGAAAGCGCGAAACCCAAAATCTTTTAGATGGTGTATCTTACTTATAATACTTCCCAGAGCTCGCCCGGCGCCCTTTGATAGTGCTTCACAATTATACGAGAAATCATTTTTCTCGCTAAAAATCACTCCCAAGTATTTATACTGATCTACAGTCTCTAAATCGATATCGCCGACTTTAAATGTAAAATCGCTACGTTCGGCCCTGCCTTTTCTGAAGTGAACGCACTTTGACTTGTTCGCATTGATCAAGACTCTCCACCGTTTGCACCTACTGTGAAGAACATCCAGCATAGCTTGTAGTTTGGCTTCTGAGTCTGCAATTAACACTATGTCATCAGCGTACATCAACATTGACACCATGACATTGCCTATTTTAATTCCAAGTTCAAGGTCATTAATTTCCATTACAAGGTCATTGGCGAATATTGAGAAAAGTGTCGGTGAAAGATTACAGCCCTGTTTTACACCGGCTGTGCAGTGGAACCAGTCTGTAAGTTTGTTGTTAATCCGTATGCACGAAGTGGAACTAGCATAAATGCTCTTTATAGACTGGTAAACTTTTCCATCAATGTTGTTCAGAAGCAGTTTGTAAAGAAGCATGCCACGGTCGATAAAATCAAAACACTTTTTCAGGTCAATGAATGACGTAAATACAGATTTATTGTTTTTGATTATGCTGTTCAGTGTAATTATATGTTCTTCATATGATCTGTTGGCCCTAAAACCGTTCTGCTCGTCTGCAAGTATATCGTTTTGTTCTAGGTAACTTGTAACTCGCTTATTTATGAACGAAGTATAAAGTTTACTAATGCACGATAACAAGCTTATTCCTCTGTAATGCAAAGGGACGCGTTTATCTGAACTTGGGTCTTTAAGAATAGGGCAGATTATGGCCTTTCTCCATACTGATGGTATAACACTACAGTCAAATATTAGCTGAAAGAGCTGATGAAGTACCGCTATAATCGGAGTACACTTTAAGACATCGTACGGTATTTTATCATAGCCGGTAGCTGATCCTGATCTGGCATGCATAATTACATTCGTTATTTCTTCAGTTGTGATATTCCCATTCAAAAGTCCGTTAGGTGTGACTAACGGGTCCTCCATGCGAAGTTCAAGTAGCTGCTTATGTAATTTGCAACGATTATAATGTGTTTCATCAAAATCATTTTCGTCGTCATTATTGTATAAATTACAGAAATCCGTTTTCCACTGTTCGAATACTGTATTTTGGTCCTTTATGATATCGCCGTGTACATTCACAATTTCTACAGGGATTGACATGTCTTTTCTCGGTCCTAGTTTTTGTATTTTACGCCAGAACTCGGTAGGGTTGGTTGTTGACATATCCTCTATATCAACGGCTTGCATATAACTATACGACCGTTCTGATTGCCTTAAGTGTTTATCAAAGATGTTCCGTGCATTTACATACTCAGATCGCAATCTATTCCGCGTTGTTGTCAACGCATTTCAGGAACTCTTTTTCTTTGGTGCGCATTCTACTCCATAGTTCATCTAGCTCCTCGTTCCAGTACGGTTTTCTGTTTTTATACATTTTACTTGTCCTTTTTGTTGTGCTGTACACAGGTATTTTACGTAAAATGTCGTCATGTATATTGTCACAGAGAGTTCCATAAATTGAGTCAATATCTGTTTGTGTTTCCCTAGCACTTTCAATTCTAGCGATAATATTCAAGATTGCAGTCTTTGATAGTTCACTGTTCATAAAATCCGCCGGTATTTGTTTGAGCTTAAATCTCACATCACTCTGCCTGGAGACATTTGCGTCATTAGTATAGTCCGTTTTTATTGAATATCCTAAGTTAAATTCAGCCTGTAGAACAGAATGATCCGGCAGTCTAGACCGTTCGCCGAGTAATCCGTGTAACCCGTGCTGATCCGTGATCTCCTGTACCGTTAATACTTTAAAGTAATTACACCTTGAGAACATGTCTTGCAAAGAATCGATATTTGTGGGATATCTTATATGAAAGTCGTTTCCGGCGTAGCGTGTAGCGTTTGACGTCATCATAAGAACACATACATGTACGGTACGAGATGTTGACGTATAAAAAGCAACGAAATTCATGCATTTTTTTCTAAATTAAAACTAGGGTATGATTAAATTACAACATATAGATTATGGTATAGATTAATTGTCGATAGTTAATAAACGTGTGCTCCACGTTTGATATTAACCGTTATTTCTTTTTTAAATAAGTATATTGTGTGTTTACTGTATATAAGTTTGTATATTTCCACACCCTGGCAAACAAAAGTGATTGGCAGAAGAATGTGTAACACCTTAAGCTTGGAGGTTAAAAAATCCCATCTCCAAAATGTTCCCATAGTCATGTAAAATATTCAAACGAGATCTCAGTTTAATTTTTTTTCCCTGAGTAGTAGCTTTAGTTTTAATTTCTATCAAATTTCTATCGAATATGACGTCTCAACTCCGGGTAATATTTTCTCTAATGTGGAAGAAAAGCGCAGAGTTGTACCGGTTTTAAAGGTTTAGCTGTAGTTATACAAGCGTATATAGTTTTAAACAAAACTATAACGGTGAATTTTAGATATTTCGTTCATATTTCAATAACGTTTATAGGCAAGTACGACGGTTTTACTCATAAAAAAGATCTTATACATTGTCCTTTTATCTTTGAGAAGTTCGATAACATGCATGGTGTCCCTTGTAAGGCGAGCCCTACTCTAATCCTTTACTTGTTTGTTTTCCCGTTGTCTCTGCTCACGCAAGCACGCACACACTACTGTATGAACCCACGTGATTGGAACGTGAGTAGTCGACCTGGAGCTATGTCTTTTTTTGTGAAAAAAATAACTCGATTATTGAATCAGATGGCTGACTGAACATGAGCAGTGTGTAACATACGACTTTGTAAACGTAAACGATACAGGACATTCGTTGAAGGACTGGAATATCTGAATATTGCACAGAGAGCCTTTTTAATATCTAAGAAGGCATTTCAAAAAGAGCAGACAAAGTCAACAATGATTACAGGACCCGTCTGCCAACGCTTGTTAAAATTTCATTTCTCTCCCAGACGAGTAGTTACAAGCCTGACTTCCTGAATAATTTATTTAGAAAAAAAAATCAAGAATAGAAAATTGGTTTATGAGTGGAATTATCTTACCGAAAAACACTGGTGACATAAAATTTACTGTCTGAATTAGAATCGCACGAAATAGCTCCTACCAAGAAAATGTTTTGATGAAACATGTATTCGTTTGTTTTTTTCTTTTTATCTATGTATGTGTGTGGCATTTGACGCAGGGTTTTGGAAGACAGGTTTTACGACGAGAAAGTGCTGGCCTAATAAATCTAAGATCCGTTACAAAAAGAACCGGTTCGAGTAAACATCAACTATACTAAGTGTTGTTACATGACATTATTTCATGCATTAGGCATGTCGCCTGTTAAAATTAAGTTTGAAATCGGGGATGAAAGTCAATAAAATCATTGAAATACGTAATGAAAGGGCGCTCTTGTACAATTAAACGAACAAAGTTTCGTATGGCGATATAAGTGGAGTAGAAATGTGCATACATTTAAGTACAAAACAATGGGCAAAATAAAAACGATCAAAGATGTTTAATTTGTATGTTTAGCAATATGCAAGTCCGTCTGTTATTTAACTACACAGCCATTTGTCTCATAAGTTTTCGACAATAACATAATTGGTCCCGCCCGTGAGCCAAGGTACAAAATGAACTTCAAATCGCTATGGAGCGGTACGCTGATCCACTACCGTCAATGAACAGGCTCAGTCAAACCGAGCCTTCAACGTTTTCGTTTATGTCGTGTTGAGCGAGCTGTGTTTTTTTTTTATTATCACAGCAGCGTTGTTTGTGCCGTGCGGCGGCCGTATAAAGTCTCCCCGTGCTTTCAGTCTGAGCTGTTATATATCGATCTCTTCAGAATAAAGAAGATCAACCCGAATGTGTACCATGTCAAACACCGCTAACTATTAAACATATTTAAATCGACTGTGTGGACTTTGCTACGCAGTACATATTATGACGTTCAATCTTTGAAAGAGTTATTTGAAAATTTTTCAGTCGGAAATATTTTATCGTTTTTAAAGCAGATAGGAATATATCAAAAAATCTAACATTTCATATTTGTGTTTACATCTTGCAATATTATTATGTTTGCAGCTGATATTTTAACGCATACGTATATACATTTTTACATAACTGATTTTAGATATGCTTTACATTTTTACATGGATGTTTTTAGATACGTTTTACATTGTGCATAGTGTTCTTTACATTTTTACATGGATGCTTTTAGGTATGCTTTATATGTTTACATGAATGTTTATGCTTTACAGCTGGCGTTTGCAATATGACTTCTTCTCGGCGATGTATGACCATTTTGTGTCGATTCGCCGTAAAACCCAACTCACTCACTCACTCACTCACTCAGATTTATGTTATGTAAGTGTACTGTTTAATTTTTCAGCTTAAACATTTCGGCTTGGATGTTTCCAGTACTCCCGCTTTTAAAGCTTTAAGTAATGTTAAATCACCCCTTGGATATGTTTGTCTTTTGGCAGTTCCTGTGATATGCAGGCTCCATAACCTCAGACCCCCTCTCTAATATCCAGTTTCTATAGTTCTGTCCATTGTTTTCTCGTTTAGGGCAAAGCCATTATTTTAAAAGGAGACCATACGCCGCTTTTCATGGAATTACATTCTGTGCATCATTGAAGGTCCTATGTGCACCGCCGTATGAATACATCTGCGGATGTCTCTAAATTATATTCTGGTACTTATAACATATGTAAATGTTGAGTTCTGCTCAACCCGGGGCTAGAGGGTGTGGACGGTAGTTTGCATTTCAACTACCGCCCATGAACAGGCTCAATCAAACCGAGCCTGCAACATTTTCGTTTATGTCGTGTATAGCGATCTGTGGGTTTCTGCTTTTTTGTTTTTGAGGGTTAAGTGACCTTGTCGTTTTCCTGGTTTGTTTACAATGTGGTAGCGTTTCTGTTTGCTATCAGAAATGTAGCTTATTTATGTTTTTGACGATTCGTTTACTTTTCTCAGTATAAAGTGATGATTTTCTGTTCTTGTTATGTTGTTAAAACCAACTGTTCAGCAATAGATGCAGTAGTAAAGTAAGTTTCAGTTTATATACCATTTGAATGCCAAATTATATAGGACAATTCCAGGGTTATGGAGAAGTCAATAATGGGCGCATAATTTACAATTTCACTGAGACAGAGACCATTGTTTTCACTAGGAAGAAAGAAGCCGGTGGGGCTTGATGGATTAGAGGTTTACGTACACGGACAATCCCGTACCGCTACAGGATATATAATACTAACAAGTAATGTTTCGGTAGAAAAGATTCTGTCCACAAAACGCGGATACTGACGGTGCGGCTCTACGTTGAAAACGAAATTAACTTGCATGTTTCGCTTAGTGCTTTTTTTAAATATTATATGTTAGATCAAACATTCGATAGTCATCTTGCAACAAATCATATTTGCCTACACACTGCAGGTTTGACTGCACTGTAATAAAAGGAAGTACGTCAAATTACTCGTAGTTTATTCCTTCTTCCATTATACGTAGGCGAGATATCAAATATAGCATTCGGCATTCAGCTCTCATTATTTCTACTTATCTGTCTCAGCATACAAGGACACAGCAATATATACGCGACTTTCAAACCTTGAGTCAGTTATATCTAAAATGAGAAAATGCTCTGTAGATGTACACTTGACAAATTTGGAGTGATGTCAGTTGACGGTATTTTATATAGGTGATGTCTTCTATTTATTCTCTTGAGCAAATATTAAAATATTGTTTTAACAAAGGTAAGCTTCATTTCCGGAGTTTCAGCTCTGTATACAATTAACAATTTTCTGACTTCCATACGAGTTTCTATACACAGGTTTTACTCTATGTCGAAAATTACAAAAAATGTATATCCCTATTATTTTGCAATTTTGAAGTTTAAAGAAGTCTTGTTATTAATACGGAATGATGTATTGTCTAGCAACTATACTGCTTAAAATTAATTAGTTAAGAAGCTGATCCTTTTAATTGAACATTTTCTTCATAAGTTATGGCTTAGGTGATTGTTGGTACAGACTCTGTTCTTATTACTAAATCAGATACATGAGATCGTAATGATTAAAAGAGTATTGTGCAGCTCAGTTTTCAGTTTTTAAAATGCCCTGCTAAGATCATCGGCTGGAAAACCATCAGAGGCTGGACTTTCTAAAGTCACTTCTCATTGTCACTCGAAAATACTACTGTCTCCGGTTTCAATCATTCTTTATGAGTACTTGTGACAAAATGTGCAAATATGAACGCTGTTCGACAGAAATTCTACAAACATTCATCAGGCTTAATTTTGAATACTTACTAGTACATGTAGTAGACATTTTATAAAGAGTACCAGTGTAAACATAGTGCACGCAACACCACACTGAGTCTAACTAACACAAGCCAGTCGATACAACCGGACATTTCAGACGGCAATACCACAAGAAAAACGGGAAAATATCTCATAAACTGTACGTAAATAGTATGCAAATAGCGGACTGTATTAAAGTCACAGAATTCCGTACTTTCACGGTACTGGATATTTGTATTCATAATTGTACTTTACGATCGTTATAAGATCGATTAAAATAGCACATATAACAATTATGTGACAAATAAGCTGGCTACATTTGTTTTATGAAATGTAGTTGTCTGGCAAAATAAAGCTGACTACATTTGTTTTATGAATTATAGTGGTCTGTCAAAAACGCGAATACCACATTGTCGCTAAATTCTACTTGATGCAAGATAAACATATAGAAAACCGAGTTATATTTTATACTCGGTAATTTTCTGTATGTGCAAAATATACATTTTTTCTAAATGTAATTCTTCCCTTTTTTACGAAATCAGAACTAATATTAATCGCTTGATTTGCTTAATATGCTGCATGGTTGATTGTTTTTACATAATGACATAATAACAATAGCAAATATGCTGATAGGAAATGAAACATCATATCGATTAATAGTCTAGACCACTCTTTTTATCCACCATGGTTCAGTGTTCTTATCATATTATCGCATTATTATATATTTTGGTTCAACTGAAAACATCTTTTTCATTTTGCACAGTCATCAGTTGCGTCTCTGCAGCATTTTCCTACTACTATATTAATATATAAAAATGTGTTTCTTTTATATAAATAGCTAGTACTGTTCTTGTATTTCTCAAATTACCTTTCTGTCTTTATCATTTTTTGTGACGGGTCGCACGAGGATGGCCATGTCGACTACTTGTCGTGTACGCAATTCGAAGCTGCGAAGACTACAAAGGAAAGAAGATCGGTTACTTCTGTGTCACACCTCAGCCATAAGTTTGAATAATTATGATGAGCATCAATATGCATATAAAGAATAAAGGAAATAACACTTTCGGAAGTGTCTTATGTTATGTTGAGTGTCAGCGGCCATAAATGATATTTCGTGTTCAATAAATGATCTGGTGTAAAAAAAAAACAACAAGTTGTCAGCGTCAGGATAAGAACGATACAAACTCCTGTCAAATTAAGACCGAATAATTGAAATTTGATACAGCCTACGTCTGCGAACAAATATCACATTTGTATTGTTTAAACGGATAACTGACATTCGTGAGTATTCGTGTACTTCGTTAGTTGCTCTCTGTGTTTAATTACTATTGAAGGTGTTCCCTGAAGAAACAATAGCATTTGCAGAAATCAATTGCCTGCATTTTGTCAAAAAGAAGGAAGAAATAAATGTTTGTTCCGGTCGCCAATAGTATTTTACATCTATTCGTGCCACATAAACAAAATGATAATTGTATCGTATTACCAGTTCTCCACTAAATTCCTTCCGTATATTAATTTATTTCCTCTCATATATTCTTAGAGCATACATGATGCGCCGGATGATGTTTTTAATATAGTGTAGGTAATTTATCATCTATATAGCACCATCCATTGAAAAACGTGTTGGTATATTTAATATTTCATTCGCTCAAATCCTCAAAGGTTTGAATCTCTTTTACCATATTAAGAAGTTACATGTATATACATCTACACAATTTTAGAAATATCTTTAAAAGTTTTATACTGACTAACAAAACTTGTCATTGGGGTTCTGGCTACTTAAAGTATATGCCACTTAATACACTATTTGAAGAAAGTTGTACTGGATTTTATACTCTGTTCTTTACTGTAGGCAATCGTGTCACAGACGTTTGAAAAAAGATTATTGTTTCTCAATTGTATTGCCTTTTTATAGTGTAGGAGCTCGAGGTGGGTATTGTGATCTGTCACTGCACATACATGTATAAGTACATAAAATTCAACTAATTTGAAAACTTACCAAAACTCTGTGTCATGGTTCTCTCACACAAGGAGTACTGTCCGAAATTTGATAAAACTTCAAGGTAAACTGGGTCACTTTAACTGTAATATTGACAATAGGTAATCAGTTTTGACATTCCGAAAAATGTTATGTTTATATAAATTTCTAAGTGTGCTAAAGTAGAGCAATTTGAAAAGCGTTACATGCCATCATAAAATAATGTCTAGTACGCAGATCAAGGTATGCTGAAATGTCTGATTAATTTTGTCGATCTTTTCCTTTATTACAGTGATGGAAAGTGTTTATATATATTTCAGCTTAAAGTAATTCGGAAATTGGAACATTTACGGACATGCAAATGAAATGCCAGTTTCGTGCTTTCTAAGCATAACATACAAATCCAAATATTATTAAACAAGAGCTGTCTCCATAGGATGACACATGCCCCCGATGGCACTTTGAATGAATAGTTATGGCCGATGTTAGAGTTTAGGACCTTTGACCTACGGACCTGGGTCTTACTGTGCCACACATTCATGCGTAGTTATTTTAAAATCCATGCATGAATGACAAAGATATGGACCGGACATGCCCATCATTGCACTATCATTCAATGCACTATCATGAAATATGACCTTTATCGTCTAAGTGTGACCTTGACCTTTGAGCTACAGATCTGGGTCTTGCGCGCGACACGTCGTCTTACTGTGCCACACATTTATGCGTAGTTACTTGAAAATCCATCCATGGATGACAAAGATATGGACCGGACACGCCCATCAATGCACTATCATGAAATATGACCTTTAACGTCTAAGTGTGACCTTGACCTTTGAGTTACGGACCTGGGTCTTGCGCGCGACACGTCGTCTTACTGTGGTACACATTCATGCCAAGTTATTTGAAAATCCATCCATGGATGACAAAGATATGGACCTGACACGAAAATTGCGGACAGACCGACAGACCGACAGACGGTTCAAAAACTATATGCCTCCCTTCGGGGGCATAAAAATTGAAACATCTTGCAATGAGATGTGTAACATCAGTACTTGTCCTTTTAACATAGAATTGTCACGAATACAAAGCATAAGCGAGTGGTAAATTATATCAAAGTTGTAAACCAAAGAGTAACAAAGTGTTAACTCTTTGATGTTTGTTGTTCGTTTGCATGTGTGCTGAAGACAATCATTTTAATAGAATACTAGTATTGTTTCATAGTTAATACTGCAAACGCCAGTCTCAAATATGTTGTTGTTAATAGATGGAGCTGTGTTTTATTAGGTCCCCAAGAAGTTGTTCAATGTTAGCTATAAAAACCACCCATCGTGCCAACACTGTAACATTTAGTTAATAGTGCACGCCTTTGCAGTTTAAAAAATGTTTTGTTTTTTTTATTTGGGTACAACAGTTAATGAATTCGATGCAAATTCGATGGTAATTTAATATGGAAATTGAATTTATTCTTCAGGAAAATGTATGAACTTTTTAGAATTTGACTTTTTGCAGGAATCAGTCATGTAGCCATTTGCCTGTGTACACTCTTAATGGTTTCTCAAAAGATTCTACGCTACGTAGATATTTCAAAAATACTGTATGTTTATCCCAAAGTCCAGTGATTGTTGATTTCACTTTTCCTTTAAAAAGCTTAACACGAACTATTTAATTCGAATTATTTATTAATACACCACTATATAACTCGTTGTGTTATCCCATTTCATAGAAACTGTATTTATTCCCAAAACGCTTTTAAGAGAAGATGCTAACACTTTATCTATACTTAAGTTTTGCTGTTGGAATGACTTCATAAATCGTTTGAATATTAATTAAAAGTACTCTAATGTTTGTTAACAATACAATACATCAACACAAGACAAGACAAGACAAAGTTTATTATGCTAACTTGTACACATATTGGTACATCGTTATATACAAACAAAATTATAAATGTAATTCGTATAAGTCAGTGAACGAAATACATGTAGTAGGAAAATATATACAGACAAATATATGGTACTATTTTGTGAATATTATGGAATCGCCAAGTTAAGACCAGGCAAATTGAAATGAAATATGTGTATACATTTCTATAAATTTTATACACTAGATAAAAAACAATATTGACTTTAAGTGGAGAACGAAGCAGTTTTAAATAAAAATACAGAGATAGTATGGATTCAATATTAACTTTAAGTGGAGAATGAAACAGTTTTAAGTGGTAAAAGTATGGATTACTACATTTAAGCTGTCGTTACTAGGGAAGGCAACCCGTGGATGAAACCTATACTGTTTTCTTAATTAATAAACTAATAACCAACAAAGATTTAACCCTTTCAGACTGGTTTCAAAGGAAATACCTATTAACTTTTAAAGCATCCTATGAACCCAAACGCACATCGTATGAATAATTGATCAATACGAGAAAATAATTAGTGCATTATGTAAGTAAGTAAGTAAGTTCGTCTCTTGCAATATTTGCCATAACTAAGTAATGACAAAGATTCTTTAAAGTTTTTTTATTCTTGGATTGAAGTAGCTGCGTAAATTTAAACATGCTCGGACTGATATATTAGTAACGCTTGATCATTTTTACTCGCAAATATTCTAACGCTTTGCACGCAGTCACAAAGTGATACTCGTTTTCTATCTCATTTGAGTCGCAGAGCAAACAGGCTCTTTCATGGCGCTCTAAGCGATCTCTCCCGTACCTTTCGGACTCAATGCGAAGCCTGTGCGCGGACATACGAAGCCGAGACAGTGCGCTTTTAAGAGATTTACACGGTAGTTTGTCCAAATAAGTCTCATATTCAAACTTATCCTTTACATGAATATACAGTTGTGATAAAACACTTGTTTCGCTAATGCATTCGCCAGTCTTGTAAATAGCAGTCAATAAATTATTGTTTAAAAACTGGCAAAAATTGCCTGAGACTTAAACTATCTGGAAAATGCCATATTTCCGCAAAGCCTAATACAGTCAGCAAGTTTTTAACTTTACTTTGTCAATTATTTGTGCCATTTTCGCATTTTTCACGGGCATTAAGGTAAACATTTTTCAATATAATAATGTTTTCTGTGTTGGTTAACTTAAACCAATACTTAATTATATGTAGATACCTCGTTATGTAAAGCGGATAGCGACTTCATTCCCCGCATCACAAACTACGAAATGCATAGTTTGCCTTTGGAATTTCAGTATGAGAGTGATGATAAAAATTGTAAATATATATTTTTTTTAAACTTCATACGGTATTCAATTCTTTGGATGATTATATATGTGCCAAATCATGTGATATATTTTAAAAGGTCCCTCAAAATAGGCGTATAGTGTTACTGAAAGGGAATCAGTACGAATATAAGACAAATAATTTTAAACATTTCAAATTAAGTCTTAACAACGTTATTAATTTAATGTTTATTCATTCTTCTCCAAAAATACCAGAAGTCATAAAATACTAATGATGTAATCCTAGCATGCAACCGTTATGTTAACGATTATCCATAATTTTAACGATTGTTTTACGAGTCTCCGTGGTATGTTTTACGAGTCTCCGTGGTATCTAACAAGAAAACCGGGCTTAATAACAAAGTCGTTTTAATTGACTTTTCCTGCACACTGCCTTCCTTTTAAAGATTTATTACCGCACAAACATAAAATGAAACTGATGTGTAAGTAGCAACATTGCGATATGATGTTTGTATTAATAGAAGCCGAGTAATACAAAGACTCTTGCAATCTATATGTACCAATGTAATGCACGGTTATATTTAGATTATAATTCATAATATTGCCATGCAAAAATTAATTGCTAAAACATTTGAGAAATTACATGGTTAAATAGTTCGTAAATATTCCAATATTAATCAGTAAAGAGTTACACGGCAAATTTGCCGCACTTACTCACTATGCATGTGCATAAAAATATCGTCTCACACATCATTGTGACTAAATGCAGTAAAAACAGTAAAAAGTTCTTACATAAAGTATGTCGTTTATATTTTAGAAAAAAAAACGAGTTCACATCGGCCTACTTGGAAAAACCCAACACAGAACATGAGTTTTTAAAAATGTTAGATCGGTGTGGTTTTTCTCTTTTTAAGAGAGGCAATGGCATCTTTAAAAAATAAATTCGAGGTTTTATCTTAGCAATAGTCAAGTTGATTGTTATAAATTCATTTTTGCCAACGTATTTCACCTCCAGACTTAGAAAATATGATAGTCTTCACTTGTAAAACTATTACATGTCAGATGATCCGGTAATTTCATTATCTGGATAATTTCTTTAATATTTTTATGGTTATTACAGTCAGTACGGAAGAATTATTCATTGTTTAACTCCTAGATAAATGTTTATGTCGCCCTAAACCATTCAGAAGCAGACAGTTGGTGTAACACTGTCAATAACTCGTGTCTCAAGCACCATCATTACTGAATAAATAGCTAATAATTTAACAAAGTGGTGTTTTTGGAATACAGAATACCCACGCATGCCTGATCCCGGAGAAATAATGACTTTTGCATGATGGGATATATTGGAGACCATGTACTATAAAAAGTGCCAAATCCAAAATAGAAAACTGTCAACTAACAGGAGCGACATAGTGCCATGGGACTTCTGTACTTCGTAAAAATGACAGTGAACGAAAGTGATTCAAGAGTTTTTTTCAATGTTATAATACAATGATATCAACCGTTAATACATAAATCAACAAGGTATAAGATGCCGACAAAATGATGTTCAGTAAAAAGGACAATGCTTTTGAGCGATCAGTAGCCTTTGTTAAGGAGGGTATAAACATGTGTGACTTGCATACTTACGCTAGTAATTACACTAGGCGCAATTTTTATAACATAACACACACAAAATGGTGTGCGGATTTTGGTATGCTGCAGTACAGCATGAAACTAATATTCTTTTTAAATTTTTATTACTTTTGTATCAGAAAAAAATAGCTTGAAATCAGTACCAACAAACCATTCCCTACTATTTCATCCACAGACTTAAAGAATGTTGATATGAGTACTAAATGAGCAAACAAGCAGTAATGCACTTATTGATACACATGTTGAATATCATTAAATACTTTCAACAAGTGAAATCACAAAAGGAACATAATGGGATAAGATAATGCACATGATGTACAGTATTTAATCAGTGCAATTAAATATATACTTTTATTTACTATCAGTCTGTGCCATCAAATTTATACTTTAATGTCAGTGTTTGCAATCAAGGTCATCCTTTAATGTCAGTGTGTTCTATCTAATGTATGTTTTAATGTCAATGCGGACCATCAAGTTTATATTGTAATATCACTTTGCACCCTGATATTATGCCTCAATATCAGTGTGCACCCTCGAATTTATGCCTTATGGTCAGTGTGAACAATCATATTCATGCCTCAATATCAGTGTGCACCCTCTTATTTATGCTTTATTGTCAGTGTGTACAATCAAATGCATGCATTAATTGTCAGTGCGTAATGCATATTTGATCAGATTTATGCCAGAATATCATTGCATTACATATTACATACTGTAATTCACTACTCCGGAATGTATGGCAAAAACTAGACAACACATATTTGATCTTTCACTACATCTACGTAATTCATCGTGAAGTTTCTTGCAAAACAAAATTTCTGTCCTCTTAACTACTTCAAGTCTATGTTTAATTTCCACACATTTCCATTGGTATATCTCATCTCTCATATTTATCCTGAAGATTCTAACAACATAAATCGTCTAGACTCTAAGCCTAATACTTAGTACTGATAGTATAATGCAAAATACCGCTACAACACTTTACTCTTAGGATACTAAATATATTCTTACATCCATCCTCTAATCCCAGTTCTATGTTAGATATCCTTGAAGCACAGTAATTTGACCCACGTCCTCTTCTTGTAAAACTATGCTTAAATATCCTTAGTGCCATCTTCATCTCCTAAATCTGTTGAAATATCCTTCTATCACATGTTAATTCATAGTGTGGCAAATAAGACCATTGCAGCCTATAGTATTATTCTTTGCATTCTAGTTGCTGCTTAGCATTTAACACAGTCATGCTTTCATGGAGTCCTTTTAATATTTGTGTAATTATCCATTACCTCCCATGTACAGACTCAGTCGACCGAGTCTGCTACTATTTTGCTTGGTTACATTTTATGGCTGCAAAGGATCTTCTTCGGATTTTATTAACTATCACGAAAGAAATCTTGGTATGCCTTGTGGCGGTTGTAAAGAAGTCTCCCCCGTACTTGGACTCGGTGGTGTTATATTTTCTTGTCCTTTGGGATCACGAAGTCAGTTCAATATCTCTGTAGTAGAACTCCGCTTAAACCAGTGCTAGTGGCGTAGGGTCTGTTCACCTTTTTATTATATCTCATGGACAGTCTCAATCAAACCGAGTGCTATTATTTTGCTTGGTTGCATTCTGAGCTTCCAAAGGATATTCTTACTAATTCAGTTTCTTATTCGACTACGTCATTTAAATAGTTTCGCAGCACATATCGTCTGCTCCCAAATGTTACGCAAGTTGGAATGTTAGAATACAAATCATTCTTCAATTACTTTAATGGCACAGAAATTATCTTACCTTTTTTAAAAATGTAAACTTGAATAGAAACACATTCATTATTTCTTTAAAATGAGCTTATTAAAATAAAACAGTAAAATCACTTTTGCTAACGAAAAGCACTTTAACTAACAGGGCGTCTACTGTATGCCAATAACAAGTTGTTGCGTGCACACTTCAGAATTCTGACTTCTGTTACATGGTTAACTACTGAACAATTTTGTTACTCTCTAAAGTGCATCATAGTAAGTAATTAGATGTATCCTTTTTACATTACTGATTATCATGGTGGAAGGATTTTAGCACACAATGGCATTAAACGGTCTTAAACTGAGAAAGAAATCAGACGTGAAGTAAGTAGATGAGATTTCTGTATCTACTCTCAGTTGGTCTGCATGATATTTATTCTGGCGTAAAGAAGTCCCTTGGATACGTCGCTACTGTCATATTCATCGTTTCCGTTATAAGATTTGGCATATTTTATATAAACTGGTCTCCTGGACATTCAATCTTGCAGACGTCATTATTTGTAAAAATGATTAGACATGTGTGGGTCTTCATTCGTATTTCATACCTCCCTTCTGATAAAGTTATTGGCTATTTCTTTATTAAGAATGATAAAGTGTCTGATTCAAAAACAGTTCAGAGAACAACAAGAAAACAACATGGCCCAATTAAGGTATCCGATCCACAAATAAGCAAGTTCTATATGACAGTGCTATTACAATATATCAAATATTGATGTCTGGTAAGATAATATAATTTTGGTATCATCTGAAAGTGTTTTGTCTACCGAAAAAGAAAATATAAATTACATGACAAAAATATGTTATAGAATGTTTATTTTTTACTTTAGTCTTCAATGATCCAGTCATTACAGTGTAAGATTTATCATTTCATAGTCAAAAAACATGACTGTAATGATTTTTGCATATTATTTATGGTCATTTTATTATTACTAAGTTTTGTTCAGCAGACACAACTCTTTCAAATGATACCAAAAAAAAAAAAAAAACAACAAAAAAACATGGGGTCACCAGGCATCAAAATTTGCCTATTTATAGATCGGATACCTTAAACGGTATTGTCTCTATTTTTATTGTAGTCTCAGATACTACCAGGGCTTACAAAATTTTTTCAACGAGAATGAATAGCACTGATATTAGTAACATAAATGTTGGCAATCCTGTTACTGAAGTGAACTATTGTTAATAATCTTTCTTTAAATTAGAATTTCACATCTCAATTACTATATTTGTTTACTTAAATAGCCAAATTTTGGGGTAGTCAAAAATGATTATTATGTAAATTGAGGGGTTAGCCGCTCGCCCTGTTCATCCCTGGCCCATAAGTCTACAAAAATTACTTGTAATCATAACAAAGAAGATCGTTGTATGTTCTATCCCGGAAGATTTATGTTATTTTCATTTAAACTTATTGTGAAGTTTAAATAATTTGTAATTTTATTTGAGACAAATGCGTATGCAAATAAATTTCTGCGTATGGTATTGATCTGGAGATAAATGAAAAGTGTCAGAAACGTAACTGGTCTATAATATTACATATCATTTTCCTACTTATTTAGTATTTCTTGATTTTACCACATTTCCTTCTACTTGTATTAGGCAATGCTAGGGGCCTCCGTGGCCGAGTAGTTAAGATCGCTGACCTCAAATTACTTGCCCCTCACCGATGTAGTTTCGAGCCTCACTCTGGGCGGGAGGAAGCAATACAGCTGGCTTACGGAAGGTCAGTGGTTCTACCCAGGTGCACGTCAGGATATAAATCTTTAAAACATTTGAATAGAACAGCCAAAAAGACCCGACCACGTTCAATTGTAATTCGCCTTCGATAAAAATACAACTACTGTTTTTTTATCTAAAATATCGTTAAATCCAGTGAAAAATCATATAGTCGTGTACATACAATTCTGATCTTTATCGTCTGAAAATAATTTTAGCTATGATTTACTGTTCTTTTAGAAATTTGGTGTCAAATTTTGAGAGAGTTTTTGGAATGAAGCCATCTTGCCGGAGATGTTTAGTTTTTTTTTTGGAAATGACGTCAGATTGCTTGTGCAATTTCGTGGAAAGGCCCATCCTTGATGTCGTTATATTAATGTTGTTTATACGAAAATAAACATTTCTTCCACACAAAATATATAATGAATGTAAATATTAGATAATTACCTGATATATGAGAGTCCATCAAATATAAGAGCCTTGTTACCAGTATGCATATTAGACTTAATGGCTACTCTTAAGCACTTAAGCACGAAATGCAACTGCTGGATATAATTAGGTAGTTCCCCGTCCGTTCAATATGTCATAACCATATTTAGTCATATTGGTTAGTCATATTGGTTTTAAAAGGGATTTCCTTCAACATTTTCTGCCTCAAAGTTGATACGAAAACTTGAATTACATCAGAAAATGTCATGCTGTATCACACATAAGACTCATGTTATATTTAAAGTTCCATACGATTCTAGATTTTATGTAACCAACTAGATAAAATGGGTGGCTACATGGTTAAAAAGCACCTAGCCTACTTTTGATAATGCAAATGAACATAATCACTAACAGCCTTAAAGCGATGTAAAAACAAATCTTAAAGATTAAATAAAATTTTCTACATTGTCAATCAATATTCCGTCCTTTGGCACATATAGAATTTAACAAGCAATTAATCATTATATACTATGTTCATAACAAAAATATGACAGCCACAATATAAACAAATACAATTTGAGCTTTAAAGACCAAATCAACGAGTACTAGTAACAGTACAAACTTACAGAGTCATTTAGGTGTCAAATGTGTCTTACCTCCTACATGTGTTGAAACAAATTATTAAATATTTGCTTAACGTTCTTACATGTTTTACAATATCTTGAAATATGACTATATATTATTTAGTCTATATTTCATCTTTAAGACATCTTTAAACAGTTACATAATTTCTATTAGAGCAGAATATTTCTCTTTAAAAATATAAGGTAATTTTTGAGCTTAATCTTACGTAAAAGTCAACCACGATTTATAATTAACATTTAACGTACTGTTTTGCACCTAAAACTATAAAGAATAAATCATGATATACACGCGCTGCTCGAGTTCACCATGTCAATGCAAAATGCTTAGATTATGGTAGTAGTCGACTTCTGTTCAACGGAGGTTGCATACTGTAATAAACTGCCTTAATACCTTTTTCATCATTCGGTTGATTTTCCTTAGGGTATGATTTGATAGTAAAGAATCAAGACAAATAAAATCACAACTATACAAATCAAGCAGCTTGATTATGTAGCTAATGTGACAATCATATGATCAACCATTGTTTACATTGATAATTGTTTTGGGTAGATATGTATATATGAGCCGCACCATGAGAAACCAACATAGTGCATTTGTGACCAGCATGGATCCAGACCAGCCTGCGAATCCGCGCAGTCTGGTCAGGATCCATGCTGTTCGCTTTCAAAGCCAATTGCAATTAGAGTAACCGTTAGCGAACAGCATGGATCCTGACCAGACTGCGCGGATGGTCCGGATCCATGCTGGTCGCAAATGCACTATGTTGGTTTTCTCATGGAGCGGGTCATATTTATAAATAATGGCTGGTGATTTTGCACCTTGATTATGACTGCTGTCATACCCTATATTTACAGTCCATAAATAAATAAATAAATAAATAACTGTTTCCATAAAACAGTGTATGACGAAAATTATTTGCTTTTCATGGCATAAACGTATTTTATTTTTGGTCATTTGGAAATAAAAGCAACGTACTTAACATACATATCTTTATTGCCTATATATCTAGATTTACCAAATTCAATATTTTTGTTGAGGAAACTGAGATATTCTCCAGAACGAAATATTCAATATGTATATATGTATTTATGAATTGACATTCTAATTCCACTGGCTATTATTAGATTAAATTCCAATTGTCACAATTATTTGGATTGCACTTTGGGTTGGAATTCGGCCAGCTCAAGTTATATACTACTACTAAAGAAGACAATAAAAGTAAAACAAACACAAGAAATGAAGTCAAATACAGACACCAAAAGAAGTGTTTCTTTTTAAAATGTATTATAATTTAATTTGTGGCTTTGAAATAGTTAACATTTCGCAGATTGTGTGTTAACGTGACTGTCCTGTGTAATTATGTCATTTACCTTGCTGCAAGTTTGTTATCTAAATGCAAGATCTCTCTACTTTGAAAGTATATTATACGCTAATGTCTCGAATGCACGAACGCAACTCTTCTATACATGTTTTTGCTTTGTACAGTTTAACAAATATCTTCATTTACACTTTTACATGTTCACATGCGTCTTTAATCGGTGAATCGTGTAATAAACTAAATTTAGAAATCGCTACCGCGGAAAATGTTTGAAATGAAGAATGAAAAAATATTTTTTTCATATGAGGATTTTACAATTAACCATTTCCTGCCAGTATGTACTTATTGCTATAAATCCAATCAATAATAATATCTTTTCGGTTCTTTAAAGTAATAATTCTTTTTTTTTAATTCTTTAAAAGGAACGGGCAAATATCCTTGTTATTTATTGGGTCATACTTTTTCATTTTTATATTTTCACTGTATAAAACCACTTTGCCATTGCATAACTTGATTGACATTTGACATTCAAAATGTCCTCTTAAAGGATAAACAAATTTTAAAACGGAAGACCTTAGTTAAATTCATGTAAGAACTTGTAAAAAGCGTACTGTAAATGTTTGACTTATTGACCTCTTTAAGAACACAAAAATCAGATTACTGTGTCTCCCAGCAAATGACGGGTTTGTGCAGTTTGAATTACAATGCTGTCAGACATGAGTATTTAAGTGCTTTGTTATGAAAGCTCTGTATTATAGCTAGTTATGTTGCTCTCCTGAGTGAAAACTAGTCATAAAAAATAGATCAGAAACAGAAATCAATTGTTTTTGTTTGAAACACCGCAAAGGAATACATGTTTGTTTCGGTAGGCAATATTTTCCTGGCGCAGACAAACGATTATAATTCTAATATCACTAGTTTTCTTCCTAAAGTTAACCATTAATTTTATAATGTTTCGTAAATTTACGTGTAATCAAACAGAAAACAAGATTCAATGATGTATAAAATTTTTAAAAGCATCTCTTGTTTATATGAAATTTGTTTATTTTAAGAAGTTGCATTGAAAGAAGTCACAATACTACCTTGTTAGTAAATAATTGTCGTTTCAGAAAATCTGCATCAGTGCAAATTATAGACACTTTTTAATATAAAAATACAAAATATCTCCAGTGATCATAACACGATCGCAGTCTGTTCCTTAACTTTAGTGATTTCATCAAAAGACTTCTAAACAATCCTAAACAACTTTGAAATTAAATTCATTAAAAAATGACCACATTATTTCTCAGGCCGGGAAGTTTAATTAACTAGTCTCTCACACTCCATTATCATATGTAAAAGTTTTCTTACGATAAGACAATGAAACACGTTTTTGCATGTTCTCTCAAAATGTATCAGTATTGTATAAAGGAAACAACTTCTGAATGTGTAAATTATATACCGTCTATCATATGAAATATAACAGTACAAATGGTACCAGTATATTATGCAGTTACATTTTCATGACCTTATACAGTGCAAAATAAGAATAATCTTGCAAACAGTAACTATAATAATGACCAAAATCAATTCCGCTACGAAATGAACTTTTTGTAAATACGAATCTATTATGTCTTAGTACATGTCCGAATTTGTGTACGCAGCTGAGCATCTGTAACATCATGGACACTTTTTTTGGAACCAGGCAAATACAAATTCACTGGTACTGAGTACTATGATACTTTTAATTCTACCAAACGCTGTATTAATCAGAACGTCCTATTTACATTTAAACTTAAGTAAAATGCAACTAAACTTTTCTTGAATTTGCCAATACGATTTGAAACAGCTTATAATGAATAATAAAGTTGTCTTCTTACACTAGTAACTGACCGACATGCCATATTTGGTTAGAACACTTTGTTCTATTATTTTAATGTCCGACTACGTAATCCTAGCTCTTTTTACACACACAGCCTGATTCTTTAACGTGTCCCCTTTCCTGGGAAAAACAAGTACTGCCTCTTATTTGAATGTGAGGGACTCGCGGGTATCACGGGTACTTCCAGTGCCTGGACCTTGATTCGAATACCGGACCTCGGGATTGACAGTCAAGTGTGTTAGCACTAGACCATCGGGCACCCTGATCTATGATGCTTAAATCAACAAAAATACCACGAATAATTATTTTCGTGAGAAATAACACATTTTTTAATCGAATTTCCTTGCGCTTGGTGATGCTTGGGCCTAAAACTAATCCAATGTGTCACAGTCATAACTTGAACGAGAACGGTTATCCACCGAAGTAGAGTCAGCTTTAACTTGGAATGTAACGACACACTTCAGCTGTTTACCTCTTTCCATGTCATCATGTAAACGTTTGCATTCGCATACTTGATATACCATAGAAAGAAGTAATATGTATCATTCTTCCCTAACATTTCTATATGTATCGTTTTTCCCTAACATTTTTTACGACTTTCTTGCGTTGATATCAACGCGTTTTTCGGAAACTTCAATTACATTATTCCCTGTCCCCATTATTTCAGCTGCATCACGCTTTACATGTGTGCACAGTTGCTTGATTGCTGTAATATAAATGCTTTCTATTCCGGTGATATGCAAAGTGAACGATCAGGACAAAACATAAAAACAATATAATTTAATTAAATTTGGTACTGTTTAAATTTTGTTTCGATTAATGCTCTGTGGAATCAATATATATCCAAGACACACTTGCCAATACATTTGTCACAATACGGCGAACTGTATCAGATGTTTTCTATTTAAGTTCGACAAGTTGAAATTGCTTTTTGAATACTGGAACACAATTACAAGGAAGTTCCTTAATGCAATAGACTGTATCTGAACAAAGCTATTCATATATAGATTCTCGCATTTGTTATAATTGTACGTACAGGGTATCTGTCGAAAATGAAAATTATATGGACCAGGTGATACACAATTTTATAGATTCATTTTTGCAGACAAAACTTGCACAAGAACTTGCAGAAGCAAGTTCCTTATTTTGTATCATCTGTAATCGGAGGCAGATCGTATCAAATAAACATAAATTGTATAAATCAGAACAAGATGTACGTGTTTCCTGTTCTGGAGAAGGCAAATTGAGAACTGTAGCTAAATAACAAACAAGTATACACCGCTTATTATGCCCCCATTCAAAGATGTCGGTCGGTCTACCGTACGGTCGGTCTATAGACCTATCGGTTTCTAAATAATAACTTGAGAACGCCTAAGCTTAGGATTACAAAACATAATAGGGAAGTTGATCATGACCATCAAATGACCCCTATTGATTTTGTTTTTCTTTTGCAAAATAACTAGAGAATGCTTTGATCTAAGATCACATTTGATACGGAGGTCACTTATGACTGGTAAATGACCCCGTTCTACGAGCTCTGGTTTTATATTACATGTGCGGTTAAGTGCAGGTTCACAATGTTCGCATTTCAGAAAATGAATTCTTTTAACTAAATAGAAGCTCAAAAAGCATTATACGACACATCACAAGAATCCTACTAGTACCCCATTGTTTATCCACCCCTAACCGAGAAAGCTACTGAGGTTACAGATTGTGGTACAAAACTATTGAATTGTAACCATGACCTACCGCTACAAGTCAGTCTATATCATATAACATAGATCCTGGTCAGAGGGCTCGAACCATATTTAAAACTTTCCAATCAAGTCAAAAAAATCTAAGCTTAGAAGTGGGTAAGATATCTTGTTTGTTTGTTTTGGGTTTAACGCCGTTTTTCAACAGTATTTCAGGGGTAAGAGTAAAACAAATTCATTACGTAGAGGATATTTGTTTGTTTGCAGTGAGATATCGAAATATATCATCACCGATAAGGGAGACAATTGAATATTTTCACCAATAAGCATAAAATAAATTAAAATATTGAATTAGTTTTGTGCCAACTTAATATAACAAACTATGCCACGTTTGAACGCGATAATTTCTGGACAGCTTTAGGCACATCAAAATGTTGCGCGTCGAATAATCACATCGCGCTTACCGATACAAAATGCCGTTGTCGTATCTTAGTGTCAGATGGCGCGTCAAGTCGTCTCATCGCGATGGACAACACTAGTCTCCAATGAACCTTACAGGTTTCCATAGATATCCGATAAATAATTTGTTATCAATTATTTAATGAAGAATATCTGTTAACGAAAGGGATGTTCAGAAATAAAAAATGAAGCGCTTAAGGCTCAGTACAGCACTGGTCCTGAAGGACGCATCACTCGTGGCCGTATCGGCATTGATTTAAAAACTTGCTGAAAGGGTAAATTGGCCGTAGGTTCAACAGTCCCTTTTATGCGGAAATATTGGCCAGAATCACATCAAACGTAATAACAAGCTAAACAAACCTACTCTATAAGTGAACAATGTAAAAGAAATTAGTTGATGTAAATTAGATCATTTGAAGGGGTTTTGTCCCTCTTGTAAAAAAGATGAAAGAGGTTTTGTCCGCAGGTTGTTTTGTCCGGATCCCGTCATGTATGATTTCATACGAAATAAACTGTTTGAGAAAACTCCTGTTGTAAGTCCGCCATCCGTTGTCCTAAGTGCGCGTTAAAGTAAATTGAAAATGTCTAATACGTTGTAATATGGTTTGGATTACATTATAAATGGTCGGTTTAATCGACTGTGCTTAATACATGTACAATATCGTTATTTCATTCACGGTTTTTCAGTACAATTCATTCCCCTTGTGTATTTTAGTAACTTTCGAATATTATAATTTTGACACTGTTGTTTAATACGGAATATTTAACAGTAATATGCTAGTTGTACTTGATGGTCGTACACCCGCGTTATGTACGTTTATACATACAGTCGTTTGCTTGACTCGGTAGCGCTGACGTTCGTAATTTACATTGCCATAGTTTACGCGTTAGAATAGCATTTTACCTTCGAGTTACGCTAAGTCTTAATTCTTAACTCGAAAATATTTTACAATATCGGTTAAATTAAACCTATGCAAATGTTATAAATAACGTATGCAGAGAGTTAACTGAATATACTGGAAGAAGAGGGAAAATAATTACAACGATATCTCCTTACGCTAAATATTTTCAACTGTTGTTCAGTAACAAACAATAGTGTTCCACTCCTCAGTGTTAGAACTACAGTTTGCTATATGGTCATATAGTTTCTATGGCATATCTAACTTAATGATTTTGTTTCAAACGATGGAGACACTACTAGGCGCTGGAATACAGACACAGTGCTCACATTAAATTAATATTCTTTGTTTTTAGAAATACTGTTTAAATATGATTTCGTCACTGTGTTCTGAACTGCAGATTTGTCTGTTGATAATAACATGCTTAATTACATCAGATGTACGCTGCACAAGAATTAAGACCACTGGTTGTGTATTGAAGTGAACTTTGTATTTGAATGTTATAACATAAAGTATCTATTTGATTTACGTCAGGTGCACTACAATATAAGAACAATATTTCTTAAACTTATTTCCGAGTGTAAAATAATCCTTAGAAATTGTAGTCCCGAGAACCTGCTGAAAATCACATGTCATGTACGTCAACGAAAAGATTCATTATCAGCACATCTAAGAGCTTTACTAGTTTACGCACGGCCAGGCATTTCCATGATATCCCGATGTCGATGCCGAAATCGATTTAGCACTAACAGTTGGTATTTCTATTGCAAGTAAGTTATAAAAATAAAGAAGGCAATCTACATATCAGACAAGCCCACACATCAGTGTACGCCTTCCCGGGTATATCAATACAACTAAATCAGTATTTAGTGTCGGTCTTCAGTGACTGGAGAAAATCTCTTTGCGAGTCTAACATACAAATGTTGATATATTTACTAACAGACTAAAATAACAAACTAGATATCATTGAGCTCTTTCATACGGAGGGGTTATAATATCTGCAACACCAAAAGACTCAATCAAACCGAGTCTGCTTTAATGTTGCCTGATTGCCATCTATGTTTTCAACGGATATTTTCGCAGATTTTATTTGAGTAAGATAAAATAGCCTCTGTTTTGTATGATAAAATATTGAGCTATGTGACAGAAGGCCCCTTTCACTGGTAAAAGGCAGAACCATTTTCCAGCGTACACATTTGAGAACACATTTGTTAGGAAGGTACCATGTGCACTTCGAACCTTGTACATTGTACCTGAACAAAGTATTTCAAAAGCAGTTGACTAGTATATTGCTGTCATTTATGCCAATATACGAAGTGAATTCAAATTCTAAACTTTACCTCTTATATTTTAAAACAACAAAAAATGTCAGTTTTCACCTTAAAATTGAGGTGGCAATTTTAACATTGAACCATAGAACACATAACTACTAAACAGTTTGCCAACTAAATGTTCACTAAATCCAACAATTATATCCGAATACATGTTATCATTCTCTTGAAGTACCACGAGACCTAAGTTAAAGTTAAAACGTTATATGAATTGAGTATCAATTTGTTTGATCGTACCTGCTGCTAAATAATTACAAGCCAAGTATTACACACATTTATGCAATATATATAAAAATCTTTTCATTTACGCAAACCAAGTAAATGATTATACAAACGTGGCACTACATGATTCAAACAAATTTTATTCAATAAAAGGTATTTATCGCTGATTACACTAGCATGTGTTCATTGTTTTTTTTTTTTTTTTTTTTTTTTTTTTTTTTTTGTTTTTTTTGAGAAGAATATAGAATTTATTGTCATTTATACTAATATATAATAAACAATTATATTCAAATAAACTTTAAGCTACGGAATTCAATTAAAAAATCTCATGGCCAGCTATATGCAGAAGCAAGAGACTGAAATAATACTAACGCAACTTTTGTGTAGGCCAGTCAAATGTAGAGGAAACAAGAGACTAAAATATTACTAGCGTGACTTTTGTTCCGCTCTTCAATAGAAAGTCTAGACTAATCACCCGTCTTTGCTGTATTTTTTAAATCTTGATTGTCAAGCAATCAATGTAACTTGCTCACCAATTTCTGAGATCTCTGACAATTGGAGTACACCAAATCCATCTTTTTTTTTGTCCTAGAAGTAAAACCTATTGCAAAAGCATTCAAGGTATTGCTTCAATTTAATGACAATCCTAAGCAGCAATTTGCATGAATCTCCAAGAAAGCAAATTTTCTAGAAAATCGTTTAATGACATTTATATCACTCTCATAATAGCTACAACAGTTTTCAATTTCATTTGCTGTAAGTTTTTTTCCAACAATTTCCTTTAACTTCATCAAAAACCAATACAAACATGATGACTATTTGAGCGTAATATCATTAAAGCTTTCCGTAATACCATCAACCCATAATCATACCTAACATTTGAAATATAACATTTCCAAACAAATGGGAGTTTCCGCAGTATAATTATTGTGAAAGAATAATCAGCAATTTTTCCATTTCCATTCCATCTGAAACAAAGAATGGTTTTGTTTCTCAAAGGAGAAATAATTTTAACATTTAAAGATTTATATTATTCGGAAGTTGTTATAACAATTAGGCTCCAAGCATCAGAACATCTTTCTCTTTGAAGTCTGCTAGACTAAGTTTATTGTATGCATTGTTTTGTAAAAGAGCAAACGATCAAGTAAACCAGATGTTCCTACTCAATTTGAAAGCATTTTTACTCATTAAAATCGGCATGCATTTTTCCACTGTACGTTTAGTTTGTGTGTTTAAATAAGTCCTCAAGGTACAAAACTCTCTTGATTTCAAAACGCAAAAGAGGAAACGACACTAGTGTATATCATAACAATATTTTTTTTCAACTAAAACTTCTTTGCGACTACAAGAAAACTTGCAGAGTGCAAAACTTATTTGACCTCTTGTTTTTAATAATCATGTAAAATGTAGCTGAATTTTACAGTTAGCTATATTCGACAGCATTATCTAAACGATCCATTCACTCGTATATCCGATAGCAAATAATCCGAATATAGTGCTTCAATTTTGTTAATTGTTTCGATATTGTCTGATTGAACGAAGAGATCGTTGCTACTTTCTGTATGGGTCAGTGTGCATTTCACGGTGAATTTTCAGAGTCAAAAGTACGTGAGAGAAAGAGAACTTAAACAATTGTTGTAAATATTTGGTCCATTGTTGCCTCGTTTAGGCCAAGCCTATTATTCTAACTAGGGTCAATACGCCGCTTTTCAAGTACACCGTCGCATGAACACATCTGCGGGTTTCTATAGAATTAATTTAAACTTGGACTTCTGTTCAACCCGTGGCTATTTTTTGGCTTGGACGGTCACATTTCAACTACCGTCCATGAACAGGCTTAATTAAACCGATACTGTAACAATTTCGTTCTCGTTGGGCGAAATATAGGTGGAATTTCCGAGTTGAATCTATTAACATTGCAAAATGAATAAAGAAAACTCTTGCAAGGAAAATGAAACCAAAGTTGCGATCGTTAAAACATTATGAAGGTTAATAAAATGAAAATAGATTAAATAAATATCATTTATGAAAAGAAGGGCTCGAACCTACACCAAAGAAACATAAGAAGAATAAATGTCCGACACACTGTCCACTAGACTATAAATCTGTTATAACGCATGGTATTTAGACTTAACACCACTTATCGGATAATACACCTCCTTTACCTGTTTTTGGATTTTACTAAGTACCGTTAAAATAAAATTATCCCGATCCATTAATGGTTACATTAGGTACTTAAAAATATTTCAACACATGTTTGTTTACGACAAAGAAAAGGTAGTGAACCAGCTATTTATTAATCCTTTTCATTCATTAAGAATTTTAAGGGAAGGACAACGCTACACCATTTTCGTACAGGAAAAAAGTTCTGCTGTCTAAAATACAGATTCATATTTTGTGATATAAAATTTGCTTGAAACATAGGACGAACATTTGAAACTAAATTACAGCGACTTGCATTTGGAAAAGTGTACTTACTTAAAGATGATTTTATTCTACAACGTCTGATGAGATCAGTAAATGTATTTTTGGGTGTGCTCGTAATAGTGATAATTTTTTGTATATATATTTGTATGAAAGAAATCTGCTGTATATCTTTTTCTCTAGAGTTTCTGGAAATTGCATATAATACCGTCCGCGGCTGTTACATATCGTGGTAAGGCCAGCTTCCATAAGTATATCCTAACTAGATATGATAAGAAGTAATGTTAGATTTAGTATGCTGCACAAGAACCGGAACTTGATAGTTGCGTTTTTCGCCATATATTTCTTGTTATATATAATGGCATGAAGACAATTACGTTAAGCTGGGACCAAGTTCTATTAAACATTAAATCTGAATCTAACTTAGTTATTGTTAAAACGACTATTGATTTTATCAAGGTCTTTGCCTGCTCCTTTGAATTAAACTATTACCATTGATCTGTATTAATCTTTCTTCTGTAATGTGTTTTGATGTTTACCATTCAAAACCGGTTACAGACTTCAAGTAACAAAAGATGCTGGCGGTATAAAACAAATATTCTTAGCTTTGTTTTTTGTTGTTGTTTGTGTTAGATAATGATTAATATCCCATTGCCATGCCCTTGATTGTTTGAAAGATAATCTGCTTGTTTTCTGTTCTTTATTGTTTCAGGCGTGGTTGCATATCTCGTGTTCTAGGTACTCGCCACAAGCAGGCAATACTGACATTTTTGTCTTAATTAATTGACAACGATTTCTGCTTTTCGAAACGTGTTTTCGTTTTCGTAATAAATATAAAGTTTTTTTATACTCAGGTATTTTTTAAGAAATAGATCCATGATTTATTTATTTTATTTTAAAAAATTAGATTAAATTAAACAGAAAAAGTCAGTTTGGTCTAATTAAATGGTGTTATGGTAGTCGCTGTATGACTATATGTGAACCAAAAACATATGAAAAAATGTCCGATCAATAATCTGAATACCTTATCTTGTCCGTGGTAGAAATGAGCAACATCAAAACAGTTAAAGTGAAATGTGACATTTTATGACAGCTTCTATCGTTTTCCTTACCTAACCTACGTAGAACAGGTTAACACAAACATACAAATTGCGCACCTACAACGTCATATTAAAATAACATGTATATTATGGTTAGGTCTGATTATTGTAGTATATTTTAATCACATATAATTAGACGTTAGTGGGTTGTTCAAGTACATAAATAAAAACGTTTTATTTCAGCTGTTCTGGTCTCCTTCAGATCATTTTCAGCCTCCATTAGAATATATCTTGATTATAGTCATTAACAAGGTTGTTAGTTTTAGTTTACTGTATCAGACCTCTGTTCGTGGACATATTTACCCTTATGTGAAGTTGTAATCAAGTTTTGTCGCCATTAAATCATTAAAAAAAAAGATTTATATCCAACAATAAAAGTCACGTTAAAAACACACAGCCTCCCCAAAGCGCACCCTCACGATAGTCTTTGTTTGCTTCTTTAAATTAAATGAGTATTAGTATCAATTAAGCTGCTAAATATAACTGACTAATTCGCATTGATTCCAACAAATAAGAATTGAATATATTCAGCAAATCTGCGCCAACTGATTTACTTGAAGTAATTTGTATCTCTTGTACAAGCATAAAGGCTTTGATTTCCTCATTAACCTTTAACCTGCTAAATTTCTAAAATGGACTGATCTGTCCTCAATTAAAGGCAGTACCATTTATTATCTGAAGGAGTGCTCACTTTAAATTTACAGTCTGAATAGCTAACCGTCTTGACCATGATCAGCCGGTAGATCTTGGTCTGCACTGGTCGCAAAGGCAAAACCACTTGCCGCCAGCAGGCTAAAGGTTAACATTCGTTATCTTTGTATTGTGAGATAATTGTCAGACGATTAATGTATCATTAGGGGCGTTGGTATATGTCAGTCATTTATGTTGTAACTTAGATAAAGTAGATATACCTCTGACATGCAACAGGTAGATAAGTATATTGTTGTTTGGCTTAGAGGTGAAAAAGATAAGTATATTTTTTGTTTTACGATTTCTCAGTCAGTGTTCCAATTAGCGAATATTGCCTATATATCTGGCAGATAGGGCTGTCTCAATTTGTTTACCTTCTCCTGCTATAGAAAACGAGAGATAATCAATATTATAGATAACCTTTATTTTGTTCGAATCATTAGAATAGTTCGCTACGAAAATATGAGTGATTGATACAAAAATCTAAAGGGATAAAATAGGAGTATATCTCTTTATAGTCGTGAAATTGAAATTCTTACAGTATAATTATAAGTTTTCTCTCTACATTTGTTTGGTATCCAAATATGTTTAGTTATTACACCACATTGTACCAACTCATAGTGTAAACCATTAAAAGAGTATTATTTCAGTATACGTCTGTATGCAGTGTTGAATGTTATTCCGGTTAGGCAGTTACAATACAAGAAATTGTTGAAGGTAGTCTAACTTTATTTACATTTTCGAAAGGTACATAAAATAATATTATTGAATGTATTAGACTTGTAACGTGAGTCTTTGAAATATATGCTTACTAGAACGTTTGTCTTTCTTAGTCATATGTTTACAGAATTGTTACACACGTTACTTATCATATTTCTGAAAACAAGACATAGTAAAATGACTTAAAGCTTTGCAAGAGCTGTATATACCTGTTTCAAAAGTGAGTTAGAATTGTTAATGAAAATATGAAATACAAAATAAAAGTATACGTATATAGTTTGATGTTATCAGAAATACCGACTCAGACTGGCATTAATATGGTCTTTATTTGAGATCAGTAAGTATGTCTACTAGTGTCTTCATTTTTCCAGTTTTGCAACACTTTTGAGTAATATATGAAGCCGATTCACTACCATTTTCATATATAAATGCTATAGACGATGTAATGTACATGACACTAAAATGTACGGGTTTAATGACCTTTATTATTTGACGACGTTTCCTTAAGGTATGCTGATATGTGTTTTCTTTTTTGACTTTATACGCTTATATGTTCAGAAGTCCAGTAATTCTAGTAATGAGGTCAGAATATGTTTGAATACTCTTTTATTAAACTTCTCTGTAATCTGTATTGCATAGTACTATTCTGGTCATCAGACAGTGCCTAAAATAATAAGTAAAAATATATAATACGTTTCTGCGATTTTATTATGTTCATAGGATTCATTTACCCGTAATATCGACCACCAGGTCTTTGACGTTGAGATGCTTTCGAAACGGCTTCATGAAATTGAAATGCGACACTCTTGGAATCTGATGTTAACATTTTATTCGTTACGAAAACTAGACAAAGTTTTTCTTTGAAAGACAGTAGAGAAGCTACAAGGGATGTTCCAGCATTACATTTGACTTTTGCTATAACTAAAACTGGATGTGATAACGACAAGAATGAAAGGTCTGAGGAATCCGAAAGACGGCTAGTGACTGAAGTAGCAATGGTAGGTTTTGTAATTATAGTAGAAAGAAATGGGTGGTGGGAGATGGAGATGGGTGGGTTAATGATAGTCAGAAACTTTAAGTATATTAGGTTATTTAACTTTGCTCTATACAACACAAGAGATACATTTGGACGAGTACTCTGCTGAAAACTCATATTGGAAAAGCTGATACATTTTATAACCATACGATACTTAACTAGATTAGATAACTTTTATTAATTTTCTTGTCGAAGAAGAAAGAACATACGCAGTAGAAACGTCCAACAATGGCGTCATGTGGATACTTTTATCGGTCAACAGCTTTTATCTTCCATTTAACATACGACATTTGTTCATTTCATGACCCATCCAATACGAAAGAATATATTGGACGGTCAAGGTATTCAGGAAAAAAAAATTGATGGCCATGTGGTACACTGACTGGCAGTGATTTTAACAGACATGTCACAAACATCATTTTCTATATAAAGCTCGGAAAGGGAATATATGATTGATGTTTCCTGGAACCGCAAAGTAGGTCACTGAGAAAATTCCTTATTACAAATACAAAGAAGATGGAAGTATGTCTTCTTTATATATGGATGATACGGAAGGGATACAACTGTCAGGATACGAGTTACATGACCCAGGGAAGTGCCTACGCCTTTAGTATCTTGAACAATGAAATGGGTCCAATCGCTAAGGTGACTATGTCTTAGACTAGCTGACAAACGATGTAGAATGTCCTTTGTTAAAAACGTATAGCTGGTGTGACCAAATATCTCGTATATAAAATTTTCCTCTGGCTTCCTTGCCTAAATGATTCGTGAACCAATGATTTGTAAATGATTTCAATTATGAGCTAGATAATTTCAGGGATCAGGCAAATCACTAAATGTTTCAAACTACCAATCTTCAATTAATAATAATTAGCTAAAACTCCTACAGACTGGAGACCCTATACTCGACTGGTCTTTTTGTTGAAGTCCCCGTCAGACAATGTCTTTGAATCAGCAACATACGAGTCCTATCGCATTGATGCTCGGCCTCTGTCCTCTTAATTGAAGTTGCAACTCTATATGATTGCCCTGACTCCTGGATGCTCAGCGCCTATATGCTATCATATGTAGCATTCAACTACCATATAGGTATATCCCCGATGTCTTGGCTGTACTTCGACAATAACGCTGTACCGTCTATAAGCTGGAACTCTCCTACTATCTCGGTAGTTTACCAAACTCTGGGTCTCTGTCTCAGCTTTCCGATGCTCAGTCTATGTTTGCTATCGTCTATACCTTAGCAGACGTGAGCTTTGATTGGTGCTATTTATAGAATTTGTTTCTGCTTGGTCCAATTTTATACATAGTTTTTTACAACGAGTACTTGCTCTAACAAATCTGGTTCCCTTTAACTATTGTATATGACATAATATGTGATGCTGGGATCCAGCTATCGGCATAATGAACCCAAATCAGCCACAAGTGACCCAGCTCCTGTCATTTTCAGCAATTAAAATATAATCATATCAATGGTAGCATGAAAAGGAAGTCATGCACTATCTGTGCTTATGTGTAACGTTATCAATATATCAAATATACAAATTATTCTGATAACAACTATGAGAAAATGATTACTCAAAAGATGTGTGCTTATTTGGAGTATATGCCTTTTTTCTAGACTGCTGGTAACATATTATGCCAGGATACTGAGTTTACTAACTTGTTCAAGTTTTAACCTGACAATAAACCATGGCATAATTTCCAAAAAAAAGATGTCGGCAGGCAAGTGTCATTATTATGACAAAGCACATAAGATAGCCACTGAATCTATTCGTCAGCTACGAACCGCCTCGGTATCCTAGTAGTAGAGCGTCCGCTTCGAGTGCGGGAGGCCGTGGGTTCGATCCCCGGCCGCGTCATACCACTGACGTAAAAAATGGTACTAGTAGCTTCCTCTTTTGGCGCTCAGCATTAAGAGGGTAGTGCTAGGACTAGTAAGCCCGGTGTCAGTATAATGTGACTGGGTGGAGTATCGTGTCACGTGTCTACAGCGTGATATTCCAGTGAGGCAGCACCATAAAGTTTGGCATTGTGATCACTGCTATAAGTAGACACCGTCCTTTATATGACTGAAAAAATGTTGAAAAAGACGTTAAACCCGAACACACGCACGCACGCACGCACTAACACACACACACACACACACACACACACACACACACACCGACTTTGGAAGTTCCAAAGAATGATAACCACTCTTTCATATAACACCACATTTATTTAGCTAAAGATAGAAAAAAGAAAGAATACTTTAGATATCAGGAAATTATTAGTACATTTCTTCAAAACGCTTTGAAACTTAGTAACTGACAGAATACATATTATTGAAACGCATGACAATAAATTGTTTTTACTATTTTCCCATTCAATGTAACGGGGTACCGAGGTAAATTGCCTTTCTGAAAAAGCTTTATATTTAACGGCTGTTAAGTATGAATTCCTCCGTGGTGTATTGGTCAAGAAGGTAGAAAAGGTTTTCATGTCTATGCGGCCTGGTTTCAATTCCAATCTCGGGCATGTTCATTTTTTATTGATTTTGCATCTTTTAAAGAAGTTTAGAAACAAAAACGCACTGTCTAATGTTCATAATATGATCGAACTTCAGTTTCAAAGAATTATGATAAAATCTAGAGTTCTGTCCCTTTTAAAAAAGGAGTTTAATAGTAAGATTAGTCACGGCAAAGGTATTGTAGTATAAGTAACCCAGTCGAGCTGTTTAAGTTCATATTACTGAAATTCATCAGTTACTGAAAGAAATTAGCCACATTTGTCTTTAAATGAGTTGCTGAAACTTTTATCGAATTATCTTGATTAAACAATAATGGCTTTTTGTTTGATTAAATCGCATTAAGGATAGCAATCGTAGCCGAAAAGTGATAATTATCTAAAATTGGAACATTCGCTATGGATATTGTAAACTCGTTTTTGTTCTGTCATTTTAATAGCATGGCGCAATAACAAAAATGGCATATTATTCAAAATTATATCATGAACGTTGAGCACTACAAAGGTATCGTTGCATTCGTTCGTTCTCAACCTCAGGTTCATCAGTCATTCGTTCACAACCTCAGATTTGTCTGTTGATAACTTAGCGGACCACATGATATAACTGGTACCGAAACCAGAAAAACAATCACTTGAACGTACATTAGTTCCACATTTCATATCTAAAAATATTTAGGAAGTTTATTTGTATTAACAGTACTATGCATCAGGTTTAAAAAGGTATACACTGTATACATGTATAGATAAACACAGTACAATTGTGTAGTACCACTTAAAACTGGCTGTTTTTTAACTATCAACTGTTACTGCATGGTGTTTAACTATGGATGTAGCTCTATATGCTAACTTAATTATATATTTAGTCAAGTTTAATACATTTGATGAGGACTTTATACATTTAAAGTGAATATCCAAAGATAAAACATTTTAGTGAAAGATGACCATTGGCTAACTTTAATATGATTACACCAAATTAATTAATTGGCTGATTACTTTATAATAACAGATATAAAATAAATAAATAATATTTGCCACTATGCTATGCTGATATTGTCGAGGCCATAAGAAGATAGAATCGGTAATATTTTGTTTATCTCAGCCAGTAGGTCAATAACAGTTTCCTTTAATTTGACCGGTTAATCAGCTTGGTTGAAATGGATACAACTTTTATTTGGTTCAGCTAACTTAGCCAATACCAGGATCAGTTTTTGACAGAAAATTAGCTGCCATTTTGAATACATTTTAATGTTGTTTTTCATGTTACAAATAATAAGTTTAACATTAAACTAAGCTTTATCGAGTTTTCAACTTCGCCAGTAATCATGCCTATTTACATTCAGGAATATGATAGTTTTTAAAAACTCGTTTGATATTATATCTCCTTTTCTGCATAAACTTTATAATAAAATATTAGATGATGGTATTTTCCCAACGACTTGGGGAGAAGGAATTATAATATCTATTTTTAACGCCGACGAAGCTAAAATCTACAGAGGTATCACTTTGAATAATATCCTGTCTAAAATATACTCTAGACTTCTGGTTGCACGTCTCACAAAATGGGCCGGGCCGAAAAACATGAGAAACTGATAGATAATCAGTTTGGTTTCCAGCGAGGCAAGTCTACAGTAGACTGTATCTTTATTTTACATGCTTTAATTTCTCAAACATTAGCGTCTAAAAGAAAACTGTATGCTGCATTTTTAGATTGGGAAAAAATGTTCGACAAAATAAATAGGCTGTATCTTTGGCATAAATTAATGCAGGAAAATATTAGTTCAAAATTTATCAAGGCTATAAAATCTATGTATAATGTTGTAAAATCGTATGTGCGATACAAGGCAGATAAATCTTCATATATACACTCTAATATTGGCGTAAAACAGGGTGATTCGTCAAGAAGCTTGTTATGTTTATTTTTCTTAAATGATATCATAAACAACATAAATAGCAATATAGATGGTTTGTTGCAAACAGATGATCTTAAAGTCTTTCTTTTATTATTTGCCGATGACGCGATTATATTTGCGTATGATCCATTTTCTCTTCAGTCAATGTTAAATGATATTGAAAATTACAGTAATACATGGGGATTACGTTTAAATGTAAACAAAACAAAAGTTATGATTTTCGAAAACGGGCGTCATACCTCCCACGATATTTATCTTTATGATTCACATATAGAGGTTGTTACAATGTTTAAATATCTAGGCGTTCATCTATTTAAAAACGGAAATTGGAATCGCACGCAAAAATTAGTTGCGCAACATGCTTCGTTTTCCATGCATAACTTGTTTATTGTGAATAATCAGTTAGAACTGCCAGTGTCACAGAAATTAGGTTTATTTGACACACTTGTAGCTCCTATATTAAATTATGCAGCAGAAATTTGGGGCTATCATAAGAGCCCGGATGTCGAATCTGTGCATTCTAAATTTTGTCGAAAACTACTGTGTGTGAGACATTCCACCAATCTGGATGCTGTTTACGGGGAATTAGGAAGAATCCCGATGTATATTTATAGGAAACTAATAATTATAAAATACTGGCTTAAAGTTTTACAACAGAAAGATACTTCTTTATTGTTAAAAACGTATTGTATGTTAAAGACTGATGTTGATAATGGCGTTACGTATAACCAAACCAGTTGGGCGTATCAAGTAAAATGTATATTAGATCAAGCAGGGTTAGCGTATTTGTGGCAAAATCAATTTACTATATTGTTAAATTATAATATCATTAGACAAAGAATTATAGACATATATCATCAAACCTGGTATGCGGCAATTAATAATTCACCTCGTTTAGAAACATATTGTTTATTCAAACATTCATTTGCTTTTGAGTCGTACTTAGACAAAATACAAGAGAAAAAATACAGAATAGCCTTAACTAAATTTCGAACTTCTTCTCATCATCTTTTTATAGAAACAGGTAGACATGTTAATGTTCCAAGAAATAATAGAATATGTGTTCAATGTAGATCAAATATGGTTGAAAATGAATTTCATCATCTTTTATGTACTAAATACAAAGATCTCAGACAAAAATACCTAAAGTAATATTATTATACATGGCCTACGCTTCAAAAACTATCTAACCTTTTGTCAATAAAATCTAGAAATGTGTTAATAAATTTGTCCAAATTTTTATACCATGCAAGTAAAATCAGAAACTAAGTACATGTATGATCTTTCGAAAAGCTATGTTCGTGTTGGAGTTGTCAGTTTGCTATAGACATTGTAAAACGTTTAATGCAATAAATTTATTGTTGTTGTTGTTGTTGTTGTTGATAACTGTCTTTCTGTTGACACCGGTGTTTCACATCACAACAGACTGAAACGATTTATGATAAATGTAAATTTGGTTAATTAAATAACCATGAATTATGCGATTTCATATTCGCTTCATTATTTAGACTTTGACGAACCGCGAGCAAATAATAAAGACAATATAAAATCACCTAGCCTCTATAATAGTTTGTTACTTGTTGCTTGTTTGTTTTTAATTCTAACCGATTGAGTTTTGACATACTTGTAACATTTCAGTATAGATGCTTTAAAGCCCCAGTTGCTCACTAGAATATAATTTCAGGTTCAAGCAGGCAACCATTCGAAAGCCAACTGCACAGTTTTCTTACATATTTTTGAAACAGCCGTTACTACTATCTCAATTCTTTTAATAATTTGTCTCTGAACTAACAAATATTATCAAGTGGAGCACCTTTTGTCGGAAGCATTAATTGATCTTTGTCCGAATGAAATACATCACAGAGATATTCAAACGTTTTATATATTAAACTATGTGAAAGTTAAACACTAGACGATTCATTTCAACTTTAGGAAAGATTTTCAAACCAAAATATTTAGGGCTTCTTGACCGAGTGGTTTAGGTCACTGACTTCAAATCGCTTGCCCTTCGTGGGGACGAGCCTCGCCGAGGGCGTGAAATATTTATATGAGAAACCCATCCAGCTGGTTTATGAAATGTTTAACGTTCTACCCGGGTGCCCGCCCCTGATAAAATAATGTATGGAGGGGAACCTGGGTTTTTTTCTCCACCATCAAAAGCTAGAAAGTCGCAATATGGCCTATAACTGTGTTGGTGTGATGTTAAACCCAACTAAAAAGAAGAAAAACTATCTAAAATTAATCGGAGAAAAGTTTGCCAAAATGGAAATTAAAGGTATAGATTTTCGAAGTGTCAAGTGATCTCTTATTTGGCCCTGTGCGAAAACTGTTGACTGTAGCCCAAATGAAAGTACCTACATTTGAAACTTAAATAGGTTTCTTAAAATATCTATTTTTAAGTGTAATTCAATTATCTTAAGCTGTTAAGATAACAATGGTAGCACAAATTAAAGAACGCGAAGAGCAGAGCCATCCATGTCCTGGTTACGTTTGGTTAAACAAATGTATGAGCGATACGGTCATATGCGCTAAATGTCTCTCTACATATTAAAACCGAAAAATTAAATACTCAAACCTTGTATGGTGCAGAGATATTGCACTTTAATAATTAGCAATGAAATAACTACATTTGGTTTAAAAAACAATTTCACACTTAAACTAGCATCCCATTTACTCATTGACACTTTCAGTGCATTTTGTAGCGTTGACCAACATACGTCAAATAATGTTTGTCACTAATTGACAATCTATTTGTATTTTCTTACATTGGATTTTAGGTTTGATGTTCGAGGAATTATCTAGTAAAGTAGATAGTAAATTTTGAATATCAATACCGGTTAATACTTTACATGTGTAAATGTTGAGTTCTGCTCAAACCGGGGCTAGAGGGCGTGGACGGTAGCATGCATTTCAACTACCGTCAATGAACATGCTCAATCAAACCGAGTCTGCAACATTTTCATTTTTGTCGTGTTGAGCGACATGTAGAGTTTCCACTTTTTCTATTCTATTTGTCAGAATATCTTAAATTTCTTAAATACTATGATGCAGTATGACTCGTACATTATACTAAAATATGAAATGTTTAAATTATCTAGGAAACCATGTTTAATTAACTGATAAGTCACAAATTTTGTTATTGATTTATTGCTTTTGTTCGATTACAAGTTGATGCTCTTTGTATCAGAACACACTTTATGGCTCAAATAGTAGAATGTTTATAACTTTCGTTTTAAGCCTTATTTATAATTCCTTTAATTCCATTAAAGAAATTAGAAGAACTAAAAGACCAAAAAATAACATTTAAATAACGTTTACTTTCCCTTTAACATGAATTAGCCTAAGTTTCATCACCAAGAATTTGCATCATACAGCTTTTAACATAATATGAAAATGGTATATTTTGTATTTGGCAATTACATATGATTTTAGCTTTAAAATGACTTGCATTTCCTTATTAAATTGCACTTTGTGACAGTTCTTATCAAACTGTCTTTCTGGAATTGTTGTTACGGTCTTCCGAGGCTGGGTTGCTTATGTCACTGATTTCGAAACACTTGTCTTTCAACAATGTGGGCTCGAAACATGGCTTGTGGTGTGTAGAATTCCTATTAAGGAAGCCATCCAGTTGGCTTGCAGAAGGTCAATGTTTCTACTCACTGACAGGTACCCGGTAGCTTGCGGAAGGTGCATGGGTCCTGAGAGGCATCTGATGGTTTCTACTGCATGAAAAGCTTGAAAGTCGCTATACGATGTACAATGTTGTCGGTGAGACGTTAAATCCAACGAAAACAAAAAAAATAAAATGCATTTCTCAATTGATACGATTTGCTAGAGCGTGTAGCCATGATGCAGGCGTAATCATCAATTGCATCAACAGTTAACTAAAATGTTCTATCGTAAAACAGTTTTATAGCTATTTAACGACACTTCTGCGGCATTGAATATCACGACCTGACTTTCACCCGCTGCTAAGTAATATTTCGCTTTAGTTACCTCAAACTTGGTAGAAAATGTGCTATCGTAAATATCGAAATGAATATACGGCCTTCTGAAATGGAATTGACCACTTATGAATTGTTTATATTAGTAATCAAACTACCGTATAGACGACGAATTGTCTGTTTGTAAGCGGGGCACAACATTTTTTCACATAGGACATTTACAAGACATACGTTCAGTTTAAATCCGCTGTGGTAATTATTCAATTTCTTGTCATTTCTAGAAATACAATGATTTATTTTCATGAGAAATTCAGTGTATAAGAATAACAATCTATTTGTCCTACCTTGATTGTAAAAGGAACGCACCTAACGATCTATCTCTTCCTGGTTTGACTAAAATCATATTACTGTCTATCATGATAAGATATAAATCAAATATTATCCTAACATTTAATACAAGCTCAGAAGAAACATAGAGAACGATATGAAAAAAGTAGATCCTCCTGAGAATGATCTAATCATGTTTAAAAAAACCCACAATTATCTATGGGAATAGTCCTAATCAAGATCACCGCTAGACAAAAAACAATCTAATATTCACGAAGAACATATTAACGTGAATAAACGTTTTAGTAACTTAAAACGTTTGATTATAGATGTTGAAAATTCTAGATGGATTTTTGTTACAGTAGTCCCGTAGGTATAAAACTTTTTCATAGTCTTCCATTATACAGAGAAAATACTCCCTTTGGGGTAGTCTAGAATAATATTTGGTTTTCGTGCTAAACATGCCATGAAAAAGTACATTTCACAAAGAACTATTATATTTCATTAAATTAATGTATATTATATCAGACATGCAAGCATGATGAAAGGTTGGTATATCGGATGTTTTGGGATGTTGAAATACTTCCCTGCATTGATTTTTATTTCATTCGTACCAATAAAATTTAAACAGATTTCCGAGATAAACCTTAGAAACAACATAATTTAATCGAACGAACAAAATGAACACTGTGTTTACATTTTGTTTAGGTTTTGTTTCAGAATATCTCAGAAAACAAGCCCAGTAATACAAATATACTGTCATGTAGCTTTTCTCAATCTGTTCATTACCACAACTGCTACTTACAGGATGTAGCAAACATCCGACACAGTAGTTGTATGGGCAAAAGCTTGGCTTGATGTGTGCAGGTGAAAACACCGAAGTCATGAAGAACCATTTTCTGACTGCTAAACAGGAAGCTGGCACAATTATAGTTAGCGATGAATCCTTAACTAGAGCGGAGGAAGCTACATACCGGTACCTTGAAGTGACCTTTGATTGACGGCAGACATGGAAGCCCCAAATATCAAAGCTGAGAGAAAGACCAGAAAAAACATTTTCCAGAAATTTGAAGGCACTAGGTGAGGAGTTAATGTAAGGATATTGCAGGCAGTATATCAGAATATAGTTAGACTCCATCTTTACTATAGCTCGCAAGCATGTATGACCACTGGAAGGACAAATCAGCAAGTTAGGTATCCAAAATCAATCCCTTAGAATAATCACTGGAGTATGAAGTCCACTCCTAAAAAGGCTATGGAAGAACTAACAGGCAATCCATCACACAGTCGGAGAAGAAAAGCTAAGGGCTTGATGTTAGCCGAACAAGCACCTGTTCTTACCAGATTACCCAATGAAAGAAATGTTAGAAGGGCTAACAAGGAATCGGAACAAAAGAGCAGTTTTGTGCATGAAGCAAATAAGCTCACCAAAACAAGCTCTGCTAAGCTTGGACCGCCTGTGGTACCTCTCAACACATCTGACTTGTTTGATCCGTGGTAGTCTGACTTGTGTAGTATATGTTTCAACAATGCGATTCCACAGCTATAATCAGGTGAAGAGGAATAAACTATAAAATACCACATATCCAGGCCGTGAATCAAGAAACATACCCAGCAGAAACATGGGCCCTAGTATACACTTATGATCCAGTAACTGAAGCTATCCAGAATGAGGGATCTGGCATATTTGTCCTGAACAATAATGGTAAAACATGATTACTGCGTGTTTCAACAGGAAATCACTTTACATTTGTACCAACTACAAAGCAGAAGTGGAAGCTATAATGCAGCCAATGGCTATAATTGAACAGTTGTAATCCTGACAGATGCCCTATCGGTCCTAGAATCCTCCTAAATGACGCTCAAGACAACTGAAAAACTTACTAGCACATTGCGAACATTTAGATTTCAAATGGATCCAATCCCACTGTGGAATCCCCGGTTAAAGAAAGCAGTGAACTGGCAAAACTAGGAGACAAACGAGATCAGCTTTTAGATAACATAAATCACCTAAAGAAAATAACGGTGATAATGACGCAAATGAAGTCAAAACCTTTTGATGATAATCATCTCCTAGATAGAGCCGAACAGTCTATCCTGATAAGACTTCACACTGGACAACCCAGACTGAATACACATATGAAAGGAAAAGTTAAATTGTCGATCCCTATCACCCAAATGTTCCTGTAGTTCAGAGGATCAAACAGTTGAACATTTCCTACATCAATGCTCCTTCTAGAGCGGAAGAGAAAAGACGTGAGGCATACTGATACCCCAATGGCAACGTGGAGGAGCTAAGAACACCTTTTGTATTAAATGGTTTCCTTTATAACCAAACCACAGTTGCAGACATCGAGTGCGTGTGCGTCTCTGTACTCGCGCTGAATACAATAATTAGCGATCAGACTTGTGTCTTATAAAGAATGTTTATTTCGAAGAACATTGTTTTCCTTTTTCAAATACATACTGCTTCATATAATTAATACATAGTCTTAGCCGAGTGACGATATGGTATAAATTTTAAATAATAATAGATATTCAAAATCTTTTGAGTCAGTTGCAATTAAAGTAGATTAATAAAATTCAAATGTATCAGACTGGTAGACAACTCAGTGTTATTTGACATCGAACGGCACTTTACAACCATGTAATCAGGCGATAAGAGACGGTAGAATGTCATTGCAAACATAAGATATACGTGACTTGTTATTGTATTAAATCATCTTACTGTCCCATAGGAAATTAAGTGTCGTGATCTGTAATCATTTTCCAGTTGTAATTCAATAGACTGGTCAGTGAATAGTCTCACACCTTATATATTTGGACAATTTTCTCAATCATCTCTATGAAGCGAGTTTGCATGTCATCGAAAACAATGTTTGGTCTAGAGTTAATTGTATTTGCATTGCACAATTCTGAATCAGTCTTGCAACTATGCCTGTGACAATATGAAAAAAAAAAATTATCTAAGAAGACTTTTTGGTACGTGGCATTACCTGTTTGATATTTGTCTTTGTTTTTTTATCTTAACTTTAGTCGAGTTCACTGGAGCTATGAAGTCCACTCATATAGAGGTTATGGAAAAACTCACAGGAAATCCATCACACAGTCGGAGAAGAAAAGCTTAGGACTTGATGATAGCCGAACAAGCTGGATCAGTCTTGCAACCATGCCTGTGACAATATGAAAAAAGTAATATTATCTAAGAAGACTTATTATAACATAAATCGAACTATGTTGAATCCGGTTATATATTTGAAAGAATATGATTCGAGAGTTTATGTCTTTTACGGACAATGAATGATAAGTCGATTATTTCCTAAACAATGGAATGTTCATACCAGTATTAATCCGTATCTTCAGAAAAAGATTGTTTAAACACTAAACGGCATAATTTATAAAAGAAACAGACTAGAAGTGCATGTCTGGTCATGCAAATGTAATAAAATTCCCTTAGATAAAAACACTGGTCGTCATACGTGAAGCTATTTTACCTTCCTTCCTACTCAGACATATAAGTATAAAGCAAACACTGGGATATATTTTAGCTAGTGGAAACTTTAAAGTACTTTCACAACTGCTTATCGCCTTCTGGTTAGATGGTTTGCTTTGCATTTAGAAGATGATTCTACGACATAGCCTTAACGACCCAAGCAGAAGTTTTATTCATACATGGATGTAAAAAGAGCCTCTGGTCAATTTGCTTTGAAATTATTAAAATTGACTAATGTTTAATCTTAGTTGAAGTGTATTCATTAAAGATACATCTCGGAAAGAGTCAGTAGACTAATAGTTACTAATGTCTTACAAAAATTACTGAAACGTTATATGAGTGTGCTATATAATAAGAAATGATGTATAACATTTCACTATGGCAACCGGAAGATAAATCCCTACGTAATGACAAGCGTACTCCCTAACGTAGCCGATTTGTGTATCTTGGTGGCTGCTTATGAAACCTTTACAACGGTAAGTTGACGAGTGGATTAGCATCTCTCTTAACAACGTTTAAGATTAAGTGACTTTTCTTCTGGACATGTTTAAGAAGTAAACATAGAATAATGAAGGCATTAGGTTTTACAGAAGCTTACTTGTTTCTTCAGATGTTAATCTAATGGTCTCAAATTAAATATTGTTACAGCGCATCGTGTTTGATAAAAATATCTAATAAAAAGGAATTCTGAAGAATACACGCTCAATGGGTTTAATGTTTCATAAACATAAATTATCTACAGACAAAAGCGGTCATTGAACCGCGTTCATAATGATAACATTACACACTGACGTGGTTTGAAATTTTCACATTGTAAACCTGAAGGTCTGGTTAGTACTACCCATTTTAAGATTTCGATTAGTTATTAGAAATTTACACTTAATGCCAAAGATTTTTATTATCTTTGTTAAAAAGCTGTCAAATAAAACATATTTAGTATATTTATCCATAAAATACAAAATTGTACTACACTGCTGGCAAAAAATAGGACAAAGGGGCCTCCGCGGCCGAGTAGTTAATGTCATTAACGTTGAATCACTTGCTCCTCACCAATGTGGGTTGGAGCTTCACTCGGGAAGTTGATTTTTTCATGTGAGGAAGTCATCGAGCTGGCTTCCGAAAGGTCGTTAGTTCTACTAGTATTTAGGTGCCTGTCCGTGATGAAATAAAAGACAGATGGGCACCTGTCGTCAAAGCTGGAAAGTCAACATATGACATATAATTGTGTCGGTGTGTCGTTAAACCCAGTAATATAAGAACGAAACAAAATACGCAAAAATAAGAATGTAGGGCCTGATATAGGACCCCGTATTAAATATTTCTCACAGGTATAAAGCTATATGCTTACTGAGCTAGTAAGTCCAACGTAGCAGTTCATGCGTAGATGTTACTGTGTCACATATACGAGTTACTTAGTCCTGTGTATGAGTAAACAACTAAATATGGTTTACAGAGGAGTAAGTAAGTCATACGTATTTGTCTCAAGTTTGTACTAAACCTATGAAATACCTGAAATTCCAGAACTCTAAATGACCTCAGCTCTGGTCTAGAAATTAAAGGCAGTCTATATAGAAGCGGGATTGAAAGTTCATACTGGGTCGTTCTTTGTAACTATTTACTGTGTGGTAGACGGTGAATGATAATAGTGCACTAATGAAGTCCCGGCACATCATATTTACAGTAATACGATAAATCAATCTCATTTATATTGTACCCACAATCATATTCGCGTGACCAATTAGATGTTACTTATTGATCTGTTAGCAATGAATGAAGATGCTGCTGGAAAAAGAACACCTTGTATATTTCCACAAGTAACATTTGTGGATATTCATGATATTTGTAATATAACTATTTCGTTTATCAGTTCAACTGTAAACATACTAAACGCCGAAATCTATTATGAATGGATGAGCCTTCTGCTTTATTTCCTTTTAATAAAGGAAGTCTACTTTTTGTTGAGTCGTGTTTCATTATATGTCCATTGCAGGTTTCTCTTCATCTTGAAAATATTTTTTTAAAGTTAGATTTCAGGATATTATACATTAAAGCCAGAAGCTGTATTTCTTTCGACAGGGGAATAACGTAAACAAACAACTTCCTGAGAATCGTATTTAAAGTACACATCTCTTCCCTATTATATTTTTGTAGAGAAGGGAACATCATTTCAATAGTTGCATTAAGAACACTCCAAATAATGCACTTAACTACGGATGTTGGACAGTGATGTACTATTTTAACAATACGAACGTGATATTTACTCGGAAATAAAGGTTGCTATTAACCTGTAATGATCAAGCCTTTATTTTGACATTTTCGTAGCGTTTTAATCTAGAAGTTAATGATGTGCCAGAAATTTCCAATTATGAACAATGCACTTTATACAAGGAATTGCACTCAATAGACTTTTCTCAATAACTTGTGTGCGAAAGTGAATCTGATAGATGGCGGTTCTCTCACGGATTCTATTACATTTGTCTTGCGAATTTAAGAAAAATATAACTTCTTAATACTCCTGATTGTACTTAATCGTATCTTATTATTTCCAATCGTTGAAATAGAATGAATGCTAAAATTACTGAATGAAAAGCGTCATTCAGTTGTACGTTTCCTGCGATACATTTTTGAGTTCAAAAGTATTTCAAGAACGACCAAAGAATCATGTTTTTAATACGTTAGGAAGGGAAATCCATATATAACAAGGAATATGATTACTTTATCGCCTTTCAATATTGGTTTTGTGCTTCGATAAATCACACATTTGTCCAAGTTTCTTTTTCTCCTGATAAAGACAGACAAATTTGATATCACTTTTTAAATATCTCAAAAAAGTAGAACGGGCAACTTTAGTATTGCACATGTAAGTTGGAATTTTCTTCCTCATAGACAATACCAATACATCAATAATAACAAAGGTCCGTTAGAATGCAACTAAGAAAATAAAAGTACGTTTCGGTTTCATTGAATTTGCTCAGGAGAAGTAATGAAACTTGCAACATCCCTCATTACCTCTACTACAGGTTTAAGCGTAAGTTTGAATGCTCTCCATTACCCTAAATTACCAAAACATATGATAATTCTGAGTCTAAGGGAGACTTTTTAAGTTCACAACATGTCACCTAAGACTACTGTAGTTATGATAATATGTATATAAAGCTTACAATTGTTCCTTTGGAAACGGCAACACAGAATTCAACTACACAAAAACAGCAGATGTGGTTTGATCCAGTATGTTCATGAGAAGTAAATGAAACCTCCCTGACGCCTTTTAAAAACCGCTTAATCGGAAATCTATTATACAAACACTGACTGGGTTCCTTGATTCCAAAGGACCAGAAAATATAACAACACACGATTACAAGTACGGTGTCTTTTCACTTACGAATGCCCATTTTCATCAGACGATTAAAGTCGTTGACCGAAAAAGTGTTGATATCTGTGCATATTTTCTTTTAACGCGTCTGTTTCTGCCAGTTTCTTGTTTTTAGCATGAAATTCAATGCAAGTACACATATGATACACATCTTTGTCTAAGTTCTCAACGAAGCGTGAATATAGAAGTAATCGTGCCAAAACTTGTTGCATTATCTTCTTTTCTACACTCCAATTAAGGAAATCATATGGGTGAGGGTAAGTGATTGAAATAGAACAAGTTGAAATTCCACAGGTCGCGTAACACATCAAAAATGAAAATGTTGCCGGCTGGTTTAATTCAGTCTGTTGTAAGGCGGAAGTGGAAATATATAATACATTTTTCACACTGAAGCCGCAAGTTGAGTGTGTTTATAAGACATTGATCATGGAACCTTCAATGATACACTTCTGTGTAATTTCATGAAAGTGGCGTCTGTTCAAACAAAGGACTATCGCTAACGTTACACCAGTGGGAAGAACTGAATAAAAAAGAGTAGAATTTAGAGAGGGGATCGGATTTTGTTTTCGCAACAAATAAAGTCGTACATGTATACACAACATATTTTCCGTGTCAGTCGTTTAATCCTTAAAATGCTATGTTCTAGCAATCACAAAACTTTCGTACAGAAATATTCAACATCAAGCGACGTGCAGAATATTCTACAGAATTTATGACTAAAGAAATACGGGCAATTCATTTCAGCGTGAAATTATGTAACGATTGATGTGTTTGCGCCGCTGATTATTTGAAGTGATTTAAATGACAACTTCTTTCAATATGGAAATTTAACGACCAGGAAAAGACGTTGTATTAGATACGAACATTGCTCAAATATTCTGTATGACATTAACCGGACGAACAATTACTCAGACGACCACGAGACGACGTTGAGTAAAGTAGGAAATTTGGTTAAATATTTTGTTTGACTGTTCTTGCCATAAACAATAAATACGACAAAAATATCTTGTTAATATATTGCTTACTTATCTCAGAATGTGTGACAGGCATTTAATCTTACAAAGATGAAACTGCACTTGACATGATGAGTTCATTTAAAGGCGAAACAAGTCAAATTCATAATCGATACACAGAAGCCTACATTTAGTTTAAAGTCAAATCTGAAATGCATACTTGGCAAAGTACTTCGGGATTTACTTCATGCTAGAAGACCAAGATGCTGTTTGAATCATGCTTGTTTAATTTAACACCAAATTCGAAAACGGTTTTCAGATAGTAAATCATTTTATCCATAAAAAGTGTGAGAAATCCATGGTACAAATGTACTGATATGATCTTAGTTATAAACCTACAAAAATAGCTCAATTCTGTATGTTTTTGCCCCTGTAATGAGATAACTTGGTTGTGATTAATGATTTTGTGAACCGCTCTGATGATTTAACTGATGAAACAACTGGGTACATCAGATAATTTCTCGCAAGAACTTAAGAGTCTGCCTAATGTTCCTTTAGTTGTAGCATGGGAAAAAACTAATGTTTATAAATTATGTATGTTTGCTTTTCAAAACAAAGATAATCAGAGCTAAAATATAATTTTGCCGAAAACTATACCTAAGAAAAAGATTATACAAATGAGTTATGTATTATCTTGTCAGAAGTACAACTATGGTTTTTACAGCAAAGTGACGCTCCAAGGGAAGAATATACAGATTGATAATATAGCTGACTTTGCTCATCGTTTTCAATTTTTAGCTTACCCGAGCACACAGTGCTCGGGGTCAGCTATTGTGATCTCCCTCCGCACGGTGTTCGTTCGTCTAACGTCCGTTCAGACTTTTCTTCAAACGTCATCTTTTCGTAAACCGATAGTCCGGTTTAAAAAAATCAACATACAGATGGACTTTACGTAACCCTCTATCAGGATTGTTCAAACTATTTTGATTTGTTAAAAAGCATGGCCGCCATGGACCTTGGTAAACTTTTCCCTATATGTATATAATAGAAACTTTAAGAATCTTCTTGTATGCAACTGTTTGCCTTATTTTAAAATAATTTCAAACAATTGTTCCTTGTGTGACCTTCTACCAAGAATGTTAAATTATTCCGATTCCCGAAAAAACATGGCCACCAGAGGGCGTGGTAACGTTTCGCCGCACACGCACACGCACACGCACCCCCGCACACACACACACACACACACACACACACATATACTGGATACTGAAAGGTTTTCTTCTATGAATTTAAAAAATGGTCCTTGTGCGATCTTCTACAAAGATTTATTTTGATTCGTCATAACACATGGCCGCCAGGGGTCATGGTAACTTTGCTCTGTAGGTATGTGGTGGAAACTTTAAAATTTTCTTGTTTGATATTGTCTCTTAGTATTCTATGTCATCATCAGTTAACATTCCCAACATCTTAACCCGCACACCCTCTGCTTACACACACATTACTAGCCACTAGTTTCTTAATTGAAACTTTTACATTATTGTAGCCAGAAAACGCTAGCAACAGCCATTTGCCTTGCGTAACCATCTACCAAAACTGTTCAAAGAAGCGGTGTAACTCAGGTGACCGATCCAGGGCTATCACGGCCCTTTTGCTTACGTTTTACGATACTTGTGAATACTGCATTAAGTTGCAACCAGGGCAATCTAATCTACAGCTGAAATAGAGACTTATATTATTGTTGGCTGATTATATTTTCTTTCCTTTTTTAGGTAAGGTAAAAATGACTGTACGATTTTACAATACCTGTTTTAATAATTTAAAAATATTTTTTGTTTTTGTGGGTATAATGTCACTTGAACATAATTATAGGTCATATGACGACTTATCACTGCTTTCCATTGTAAAAAAGACCTCAGATGTCCTTCCAAACATTCTTTCAGACACGGACAGAGGCACCTTAGTAGAACCATCTACCTTCCTCAAGCTAGATGGAAGGCTTCCACACACGAAAGAACTCTATACCAATGCTAGGTTTCGAACCAACAGCGTAAACTTCATGCTAAATGTATCGGTTGAATATACATACAGTGATTACACTTATTATACATTGCTTTCAAAACATTATGGTGCGTTTTGTTATTTAATCTTTATTCTAAGCTGTTTCGTTATTGTTGTGCTGTCAAGATTCGACTGCGGAATAAGGGCGCCGCCCTACACTGAGGTGCGGACATTCATACTCTCAGACTTAAACGATAAGATATATCGATTCCATCACGTCGTATTTTGGTTTGTCTAAAGAGAATACACCAATAAATGCAATAGGCACATAGGCACCAAAGTCCTCGCCTAAAGTCAACGTATGTTCTTATGTTATAAAAGAAGTATGAATAACGTTTTTTTTTTTTAAACGAGAACACTTATATGTGATGAATAGATATTAATGTTAGCGCCATTAACTTTTCAATGAGTTCTCTGTATATAAAATATTTACAACATGTCTTTTTACATCGATTTGATACTACCTTATGGGTAGAAGGCTGAAGGCTAAATTTTGGTTCTACAACTTGCCGTAAAGTACAGATATCAAAATCACTTTACTTAAGAAATCATTTCTCGTTTTCAACCGTAGCTGCAGAGACCGTAAGTTAAGACCTGTAACCATATTCAGGGCATATTTGGCCTATGAGAATACTTTCATACTATTTACTTATGTAAATATATAAACAATTATCAAATGTAACCAACTGCAGTTACAAAGGTGAATGAATTCATAAAATATAGGTGTCAGTGGCGTGTACAATGACTGTAATGCATTTCAAGTATTGATATTTATCAGCAAACGAATAATTTATAGAACAGCATTAGTTCTGCAGTATAGATCAAAAGTCTCGTAATTTGGTACACGCAACCACCCACTTGAAATGTAAAATGCAGACATATTGATTTATACCAAAGTTATAGAACAATCAAGTACGTAGTGGTCATGACAAAAGAGACCGTCTGTTACTTGAAGTTTTGATACAAGATATGTGTTGGTGTTTCTACTCTAGTAAGAACTTTGTGGTTGCCTTCTGTACCCACCATTCACCTCCGAAACTGTCTTCCGGAGTAGTAACCAGTAGCAATTGTAAATTTTTTAGATGTGTCAACCATAATGTAATAAAGACATAAGAAAATGTTAATAATCGTATGCAGTTATATTATTTTCAACATGAAATGTGCTCGGTTTAATTTAATTCCTTTAAACGTACGTTTGCAGTGATCCAAAGAATGCAATATCTTACCTGTAATATTACCTTAAAGTTTATTATTATAATCCTTTGCTTTAGTGTTCATCTTTCGACCACTTACTGTATGAACATTATTCCAATGAAAGCAATGCTTTATTTATTTATGTGCTTGGAAGTGGATCAATAAGAAATCTAACGTAATATACATACTCTGAATATCTTCGCTAATTCTTTTTTCATTTTGTTTTCTTTGGCGTATCTGGTAAATGATGGCCTTCCGATTTTCTACGTTCAATTTCTCCCATGTCGGCCAGATTATGTCATTGAAATGTATATAAGTTTTTGCATTAAGGATTCTCGACATTTAGAGGGCGCCGACACGACAAATTTATTTGGCGATATTTTGTGTTGGCGGTTTGAATATGTCGCGTTTGCGCCAATTATTTGTTGTACAGTCGTGTTGTCATGACTTCGCCTTTCCGTCACGAAAAAGTATTTGTCGTGATTTCGTGCTTTCGCTCCGCCGACACGAAAACATGACACATACTTTATTTTTCGAGTTTTCGTGTTTTCATTTTGACGTCTTCCGTTAGACATGCTCACAACAATTACACATATGTATATCTTAAGTCATGAACGAAAATGGCGATGCATCCTAAGGATATACATTTTGTACAGTATGTACTTTATTATTTTCACAAATTGCTTTCAAATGTGCATTCTATTACCTGGTCCCGTATTCGTCAATGTTAAGAGTTTGCAACTTAGGGTTTGAAATGACAAAATTACTTTTAGGCCTATATTTGTAAATAGTGAACGGAGATTAATATAACTTAACATGAAATATGTGCAATAGCAAAATGCGGCGCACAATTTCAGCAATAGAAATTGATTACAATTGAAGTTACGGCGTTTTGATATTTTAGGGGTTTAAAGTCTAAGTGTTGATAAACGGGTCTTGTAATAATGTGACCTTTCATTAAAGTGATTTATCACATGTTTGACATCGTAGTAGTGAAGTAAAGCCATTACATCAATTTGGTATCACACTAGTGTAATAAAGCTTTGATGCTGACGTCAATTTAAGTATAGATTTACTTGATCTATAATAGGTAAAGAAAAAAAGATGTTTCAGTAGGAAAAGCTTATATGTGATTAAAAGAATATTACATTTGTGCCACTCCACATTGAATTATTTATACTCGTTTCACAAAATTTAATAAAATGCTCGGCAGAGCCTCACATTTTATTATTTATTCAAGTTATATGTAATAAAAAGAATTGTAATAAAAAGAATATTGCATTTGTGCCATTCCACATTGAATTTATTAAACTCGTTTAACAAAATCTAATAAAATGCTCGACAGAGCCTCACATTTTATTATTTATTCAATTGGTTTAATAAACTCAAATAAATATGAAAAGACACAAATGTACTATCCTCTAGTATCTAATCTGAAGGGTGATCTGGTAGTTATTACGTGCATAGTAGGAACACATGTAGGTTAGTAACTACTTATTCATAGTTTTGGTTTCTACTTTATTATAAAAGGTACAGGAATGCTTAATTTTACTTCCTTGTTCCCCCTTTCGTCTGAAATTATATATATTTCACTACTGAGTTGAAACCTCCAGATATATCTGCTGATAATTACGAGCATAATTTGATCAAATACTTGTAAATATGTCTTTGAATGGTATCAACCGAAATGATATTTGTTTACCTTAATTATAACTATAAGCGTTATTAAAACAAAGAAAAATATCAAACAGGGAATGCCACGCACCAAAAGCGCAGCCTCCTCAAAACGAACCCCCAGCACGCAAACGCGTGCACCACACACACACACACACACACACACACTCAAAAGCTTACACATCAGGACAAAACGAACAACACACACACACACTCAAAGCCAACACATAAGGACAAGACGAACAATAAGCATACACACACGCGCGCACACAAAGTCAACATACAAGGACAAAACGAACAAACAAAGGAACACAGTGGGGCACCGCCTTGGAACGGTCAGTGGCAAAAACACCACTGGGGAGCTTAAACCGGTTTATGGTGCGCACCCAACCTCACTCTTACCCCCACCATGTTCCAAAGACATGGGACAGTGTAAATAAAAGTAATCCCCTCCAGGTGAATCTCTAACACACGTAATGGAAACAAAAAGGCATGGCATGTAAAACACAAAAATGCTCGTGTATAAATATATAAAAAGCAAACCTTAAGAACCAAAAACGTATGTACTCAATGCCTTTTTAGAAGACAGAGCAACAAGAGAAACACCCTTAAGGGCCCGACGAAACAGGCCAGAAGACAAATATCAAAACAGTTCAGTCCTGGTAGGATTTAAAAACTGCTCATCATAGAGTCCTCCCCCTCTTCCGTCAGACGCAATCAAAGAGGGAAGCGTAGTGTCCAACTGTAAACGGGTTGAACACTAAACATGCGGTATGTCTCAAAACAGTTGGGTCGTAACCTCTTTTAATAAAACGTTTGATAATCTTTCCAAATACATTTGAAACATTAAAACCGATATGCTCCATGTACATTAGTAAGAATAAATGTGAAAATTTGTAGTTACGAGAACGTGCTGAAAGTAGCATGTCATTTACATCATCAAACAAATCATATTAAACAGTTACTATATCCCGCTCAACCATGCATGTCAAATATTTCAACATGCCGATACAGACAATTGATTTAACACAATAATTTGGAATTTTCAGTGCAGGAAAATGTAAAACATGATAAAAGATTATTTGTAAGTTAGGTAAGAATATCCTTTGGAAGCATGAAATGCAATCACGAAATATAATAGTACACGCCGTTTGATTAAGTCTGATCATGAGAGGTAATGGAAAGTGTAACTTCCCTTACGCTGCCTAACACCGGCTTAAGCGGAATTCTATTACACAGATATTAAATGGATTCCGTGGTCCCAAGGGCAGTGTATGTTTTAAACATTTCGAGCAGTTCAATATAACCAAGTTTGATACATTTACTATAATGTTTGTACATGAATAAAACAGATATTACAGCTAATTCTACATAATATGCACATATACTTACAGACATGGATTCATCAAGATAAAACCCGTTAGATGTATTGAGTTACATCCATATTTTTACTTCATTCGACAATTAGTACCTATCATATTATAAACTGTAAGTTTTGATTTTTTTTCAAACTTTTTTGTACTTTTACAGATAGATTTTATTCAACAAAATCAGAGTGTATTTTGTCTGTCTTTATCACATGCAGCAGGGTGGAGTTTTTAAATGGGCGATTTCGTCCAAAATTTCAGACCAATTATTATACATTGTGAGATAAAGGTGGTATTGGGCTATTGTGTGTTCTTTTATATTTCATACATGAAAGGCTTAAATGCATTGGGTTAAATAGAGCGCTGAATGCCTGCCTCTTATTGTATGAATAACATCGTTCATAAACGAACTGTCAGTGACCCATATTGACTTTTAATTTTTAATTTAACATGTCTTTAGATGCATTTGATTATTCTCTAAATGAATCAAGTCCTTTGGTGAAAACTATTTACTTTATCGGATCAGGTTAGATTAAAATATGTGTGGTATTTTAATTTTAATATAGTTGTCAATTACTTCTGCTTCATAATCATTTGCAAATTAGTATACTAACACACTCTCAAAATAAAAAGCTGACGTGCGTATGGCATAGTTGTCACGTAATCTACATGTGAACGTGAGTGTTTATACATCATCTAAAAGACAGAAAAAAGTGTGCGGAAGTTTAATATCCGCGAAGACTACTCCAGTTGCATAATCCAAATAGAAACTACAAAACAAAAACGTGACTTTACATGATAAGAGACTATTTCTTTTGTTTAACTATACAATTCATTTGTTTTGCCAAGTACATTATCACGCGCAGTTTTCGCCTAGTGTTGATTATCTCAGGATGCGTATAACTGTTGCCAATCTGCAACTAAGTATAATGTAACTTCCTGGTTGAAAACCCAAATGTGTTCAATGTTAAGCAATTAAGCTTCTGTAACTAAAACATTGCCCTTTGAAGTCTATTTTAGTGAATTTATTGTTGTAGAATATCGACAATTGTTCCTTTTCGGTAAGTCTAAGAACTCATTTGCGCTCATAAAACTAACATGAACTTTTAAGAGTGTAATTTTCGTTTGTATTTTGTCAATAATTCTCTAATTATCAGGACAATGTTAAGCATGAAAACGACAATGGGTAACAAAAAAGGTTTCAGTAACAATTATTAAATAATAATACAATTATATTTTTTTCTTGGTGACAATAAACCTGTTTAGTATGGTAAGTAACTGCAGAACACCATTTCAGCGCTAAACAGAAAATAGATGGTTTTCAGCCTCTTTGCTTAAGGTTGACTCTGCGTGGTATCAATGTGCAATTTTTAAATTGGCGCACACAATATGCAGATTGCACGGAAATCACCGAAGAACAATTTGCATTTCTTTGCATTCTAAGTAGAACGTATTAGTAATTATTTTATCGAAGCCCTAGAAAGACTTCTTACTCTAACATTTCTGACTTCCTTACTTCTAACTCCAGAACTTCTAGCTTTAAACTTATGAAGTCAGAAGTCCATCAAGGGCTTCCATACGACCTACTACGAATAATGTTAATATTTTATACAGTTTATAGTAAGCGGAAACGTTATAGACGTCAGAAAAGTGGACGTTGCAAGAAAATAATTTCAAGGTAAGGAAAATAGAACTGAATTTCAATTAAGAAACAAGTTGGAAGATCGGAACCAACAAGTAATGAAGCTGGAGCATAAAAGAGTAGAAACAATGAAGATGGAAGTTAAAAGTAAAACAGTTGGAAGTAAGAAGTAATGAAGTTGAAAGCAATCAGGTCAGAAGTTAAAAATTATGAAGTTTACAGTAAGGGTGTTGGAAGTTAGAGGTCAGAAGAACTGAAGTTACAATGTAGAAGACAATGCAGGGCTTCCAGATAGTTGTATGTGACAAAGCTATATCTACGCGATTTTGTACTAAACTTTAAGTATACGTAATGGCTGGGCTATAATTAGTACTGAGTTATTATATCAACATTTACAGTATGTGATTGCTTTCCTAGCGACTTCACGTAATATTACAATTTTGCATTCTGCACACTTATATTCAAGACATTGTATTAAGCAGCATTTCGTAATTCTAGACGTGATTATGTCACACGAAGATAACCACATCAGCTGGCTCAGAAATGTAAAATATTACTTCATATGAATAAAAAAAACGACAGTCATGATTTCTATAGTAATTCGGGTTCCACTTCAGATTCATCAGGGACAATTGTCTTTTACAAAGCTGAGGTCAAGTTGGCACTGATACGGACTAAACATACCAAAATAAAAATATCTAACAATTCATCAATGAATGACGACGCCAACGCCATAAATGAGAGCTTGACATATCTCTTATATGTGTCTATTTAGCCCTTATCATGCTGAACACGATGATTCTGCCTTTGCGACCAGTATAGATCATGATCAGCCTGTACATCCGTGCAGTCTGATCAAGATCTGCACTGTTCGCCAATCAGTCAGTATCCTTTTGGTAAGTACCCCTTTAAACAATTAATGGTACTGTCTAAATTGAAAGATGAACAGGTGCATTATAGAAAAATAACAGGGTAAGGGTTAAAGGCCATTACATTAAATCTACTTCGCAATAATCTCTACAGACTAAAAAGTCTTTCTTCCGTAGTAGCTATGGTACGGAAAAATATAAAGTAGTTGAGTTGTGGGCTTTCATATTACAAAGAAGTTGCAGCGACGTAAAGGAAAATTGGTACATTTGTCATTAAAGTAGTTGCTGAAACAATTGTATTGAATTATATTGATTAAAGAAAGGCATTGAAGATTGATTATAGTGCATTAGCTAAGACATAAATTGCAGCGAAAATGAGATAATTTCTATAACATTTAGTTCTGAGGGGGGAACATTCGTAATGAATATTGCTTTTCTTATCGTTAATTAAAAAACACTTTCTTTAGAGCGGTCCTTTCAAATGCCTGACTTCAAATCAATGTTGACAGATTATCCAATCCGTAATTTATGTATTTTTCGTGTTCTACACTACTCTAGCGTATATATTATATGTATATATCATATTTTACTCTGCGCCATTTTCATGAAAAGAACTGTAACACCGGACCTATGGTTCTACTCAGGTAACCGGTAGATTGCAGGAGATGGATGGGTCCTAAACGGCATTTGATGTTTTCTTCTGGTATGAAAAGTTGCCATATGATGTACAATTTCAAGTAAAACAATAACGAAATACATTTCTCAATTGAAACGATTTGCTACAGCGTGTAGCTATGATGCAGACTTGTCTGAGCATAGTCATTAACAGTTTACTAAAGTGTACTATCGTAAAATAGATCTGGTTTATAAATTTTATAATAATCTAGACACTTCTGTGGCACTGAATATCACGACCTGACATTTCCTCCGCTTGTATGATATATTTCGCTTTAGTTACCTCAAACTTGGTAAATGTATATGCTATTGTAAATAACGTAATGACTATACGCCCTTACGAAATAGAATTAACTGCACCTAAGAATTATTCATCTTGCAGTACAGCTAATCAAATTACCGTAAAATAGAATAGCCAGTTCGTCTTCAGTTACAAACCCCCATTAACCCTTTAAGACGTACGTTCCGGTATATTGAATCCGCTGTAGTTATTATACATATTTTCTCAAGTACAATGCTTTATTTTCATGAGCGATTCAGTAATACTGAAATAACAATCTTTCTGTTGTACAATATTGTTTTATTCAAGGAGAATCTTGATTAAAAGAACGCAACTAACCTTCCTGGTTTGACTTAAATGATATTACTGCCTATCATGATAAGATATATATCAAATATTACCATTGAGTTTACACGGACTAAAAGGAAACGTAGATAATGATATGAAAAAGTAAATCCCCTGAGAGTGATCTAATCATGTTTAAAAGAACACAATTATCTATAGGAATACTCCAAATCAAGATTACCGTTGGGCACAAAACAAAGTAATATTCAAGAAGAACATATTAACATGAATGACATTTTAGCAACTAAAAACTCGTTCATTATAGATGTTAGAATTTCTACATAGATATTTGTTCCAGTAGTCCTGTGGGTAGGAAATATTTTCATACTCTCCCATTTTACATAGAAAATACTTTTCACGCTAAACACGCCATGAAAAGGTACATTTCACAAGGCACTATATTTTATAACCTTATATTGTATCAGATATGCAAGCATGATTGAAAATTGGTATATTTGTTGTTTTGGGATGTTGAAATTAAGTTGAACGAGCAGTATTTCATAGCCCTGTTATGATCTGGATTACATACGGACTTAGAAACTCATTTTCTCGGATTGCCAAACAGATATCAGACACAACGTAATCGAATGAAAGAAAGAAGACAGCTGTGTTTACAAAAAGCGGCAAACAGCCTTTAGTGTTTGTTTCAGAATATCTAAGAAAATTAAAGCCTAATAATACTAGGATGCTGATAAAGGCCATGTAGCAATTATCAAGCAGTTCTTCTTACTAGTCACTTGACTCCCAAGATTGCTACCTACAGGGTGAAGTAAGCAACCGACAAACTAGCTGTATGGGCAAATGCTTTGTGTGTGCAAGTGAAAACAGCAGTTCTGACTTTCTGGGTGCAATTAGAACTGCCGATGAATCCTTAACTTGAGCGGAGGAAGCTACATACCGTGTTGTAAATTGTGATAAACTACAGATATGGAAATCCCAAATAGTAAAGCTGAGAGAAAGGACAGATTTTTTTCCAGAAACTTTAAGGTACTACGTGGGGAGTTAATGTAAGGATAATGCCGGTAGTGTATTAGAATATAGTTAGAACCCATCTTTACTATGGCTCCCAAGTATGTATGACCATTGCAACTACAAAAAAGTACTAGTTAAGATCCAAAATCATTCCCTTAGAATAATCACTGGAGCTATGACGTCCACTCCTATAAAGGCTATAGAAGAACTTGCAGGCAATCCATCACACAGTTTGAGAAGAAAAGCTAAGGCCTTGACAGCCGAACAAGCACCTGTTCTTACCAGAATACCCAACGAAACAAATGCTAACATGAAATCAGCTAAAAAAGAACAGTTTTGTGCATCAAGCAAAGAAGCTCATGAAAACATGGACCACCTTTTGTACTTCCCAACACATCTGACTTGTTTGATCTGTGGTAGTATGACTTGAACATGATCAGGCTCAGTCAAACCGGGCCTGCAAAATTTTCATGTATGTCTTGGGCGACCTGTGGTTTTCCACTTTTTTATTTTATTGTGTAGTGTATCTTTCAACAATCCGATTTCGCAGCTACAGTCAGGTGGAGAGCAATATACTATAAAGAACTACCTCCCCAGGCCGTGATTTAACATACGTACCAAGCAAAAACATGGACCCTAGTAACACTGATGAATCAGTAACTGAAGCTATCCAGAATGAGAGATCTGCCATATTTGTCCTGTACAATATTGTTAAAACATGATTAATGCGTGTTACAAAAAGAGAGCACTGTGCATTTGTACCAGCTACAAAGCTGAAGTCGAAGCTATTATGCAGGCAATAGCTATAATTGAAAGAGTTGCGTGAGGACTGCTTTCAGGTGGTAATCCTGACAGATGCCCTATCAGCCCTAGAATCCCTCCTAAATGACTCTCAAGACAACTTAAAAACTAACTAGCACCTGAGCATTTAGGTTTCAAATTGATCCCATCCCACTGTGGAATCCCTGGTAATGAGAAAGCAGATGAACTGGCAATGTAGGAGACAAACAAGATCAGCCTTTAAATAACATAAATTACCTGAAGAAAATAACGGTGATAAAGAAGCTAATGAAGCCGAAACCTTTTGATGATAATCATCTCATAGATAGAGCCGGACAGTCTATCCTGATACGACTTCACATATGAAAACTTAAATTGTCGTTCGGTTCAAACAGTTGAACATATCCTACTTCAATGCTCCTTACAAGAGCAGAAGAGAAAAGACGTATGACATACTGATACCACACTGGCACGTGGAGGAGAAAAGAACAGCAGATTTCATCGTTGTATAAATTGGAATGACTGACATTGTGTAGTATTGATGAACGAAATGAAGAAGACGAAGTCACTACCTTCAGAATTCCTACTTAAGATGCAGACATTGTGTAAACTATACAGTAAAGTAGTCACTTGACTCTGTCACTACCGTTAGTTTTCCCATTTTAGATATTTGATTTGTCACTTTTTATTAAATGTTCACCGTTATAACCCAACCACGATGCATCGAGTGCGTGTGCGTCTCTGTACTCGAACTGAATAGAATAATTAGCGATTAAAAATTAGTTTTAGGCTTGTGTCTTATAAAAAACAAGGATAAATACCAAAGAACGTTTATTTCGAAGAACATTTGAGCCGTGCCATGAGAAAATCAACATAGTGGGTGTGCGACCAGCATGGATCCAGACCAGCCTGCGCATCCGCGCAGTCTGGTCAGGATCCATGCTGTTCGCTAACAGTTTCTCCAATTCCAATAGGCTTTAAAAGCGAACAGCATGGAGCCTGACCAGTCTGCGCGGATGCGCAGGCTGGTCTGGATCCATGCTGGTCGCAAACCCACTATGTTGATTTTCTCATGGCGCGGCTCATTTGTTTCTTTTTTTCAATTGGATACTGCTTAATATAATTTTATAAATCGTTTTAGCCGAGTGGCAATATGGTATAATTTTTAAATCATAGATTTTCAAAATGTTTTGAGTCTGTTGCAATTAAAGTAAATTAGAAAAAATCGTTTAGATAATTTGATGCAAATGTATCAGACTGGTAGGCAACTCAGTGTAATTTTAAATCAAACGGCACTTCATGACCATGTAATAATCTTCAGGCGATAAGAGAATGTAGAATGTCACTGTAAACTATAGGTGACTTGTTATTGTATTAAATCATTTTACCGTCCCATAGGAAATTCAGTGTCGTGATCTGTAATTATTTCCCAGTTGTAATTCAATAGACTGGTCAGTAAGAAGTCTCACACGTTATATATTGAGACAGTTTTCGCAAACATCTCTTTGAAGCGAGTTTACATGTCATCGAAAACAGTGTTTAGTCTAGAATTAATTGTATTTACATTGGAGTGCAACTCTGAATCAGTCCTGTAATCGTGTCTGTGACAATATAACAAAAGTAATGATATCTAAGAAGATTTTATCTTAAGATAAATCGAACCATTTTGAATCCGGTTTGGCCAGATATTTGAAAGAACGTGTTCCAAAAGTCTATGCCTTTGACGGACAATGAATGATGATTTGATAACTTTCCTTAACAAATGGAATGCTGATACATGTATTATTCCGCAGTTTCAGTTGTAGTTATTAACAAATATTGTATAAACATTAAATAACATAGCTTTATTTAAAAAGAAACAGACTAGGAGTGTTTGTTTGGTCATGCAAATGTAATAAGAGTTCCTTAGGTAAAGAAAGTGGTAGTCACACGTGAAGCTATTTTCTTTTCCTTCCTTCCTACACATACATACATTTGTATAAATGTGTGTGTGTGTGTGTGTTCGGTTTAATGTCTTTTTCAACATTTTTAGTCATATAAACGACGGTGTCTACTTGTAGCAGTGAGCACATTAAATAACATAGCTTTATTTAAAAAGAAACAGACTAGGAGTGTTTGTTTGGTCATGCAAATGTAATAAGAGTTCCTTAGGTAAAGAAAGTGGTAGTCACACGTAAAGCTATTTTCTTTTCATTCCTTCCTACACATACATACATTTGTATAAATGTGTGTGTGTGTGTGTGTGTGTGTTCGGTTTAATGTCTTTTTCAACAATTTTTCAGTCATATAAACGACGGTGTCTACTTGTAGCAGTGAGCACAATGCCCAACTTTATAGTGCTGCCTCACTGGAATATCACGCCGTAGACACGTGGCATGATACCCCACCCAGTCACATTATACTGACACCGGGCTGACCAGTTCTAGTACTATCCTATTAATACTGAGCGCCAAGCGAGGAAGCTACTAATACCATTTTAACGTCTTTGGTATGACGCGGCCGGGGATATAACCCACGACCTCCCGCACTCGAGGCGGACGCTCTACCACTAGGCTACCGAGGCGGTTATATAATAGCACAAACTAAAATAGATTTTAGCAAGTCGCAACTTTATAGTACTTTCAGAACTGCTTATCGCCCTCTAGTTATATCGTTCGCTTTGCATTTAGAAGATGATTCTACGACACAGCCGTGAAGATCCAAGCGGAAGTTTTATCCATAAGGATGCAAATAGAGCCTCTGGTCAGTTATGGCTTTGAAATGATGAGAATTGACATATGTTGAATTCTAGTTGAAGTGTAATTCTCAAAGATATACCATGTCAAGAATCAGTAGACTAGGCGTTATTAATGTCTTACAAATATTACTGTAATATAATGTGAGTTTGCTATATAGTAAGATATTATGTATAACATAACACTGAAGAACCTGGCAATCTGAAGATACATTCTTACGTAATGACTAGCGCAATCCCTAACGTAGCCGATTTTGATCAGTGGCGTTGCCTGTGCTATCTTGGTGGCTGCTTATGAAATCCTTATAACGGTAAGTTGACGAGTTGATTAGAATTTGCATCTCCCTTAATAAGGTTTAAGGTTCAGTGACATTTCTTCTCGACATGTTTAGGAGGTAAACATCGATTGATGAATGATTTGTTATATTGCCATTAGCTTTTATTACACTAGCATATTTGTTTCTTCAGTTGTTTTGTAAAGCTGTAAATCTGGTTAGTAAACCCAGTTAAAGATTTACATTAGTTATTAGAAATTCACACTTGATGCCAAAGATTTTCATTATCTTTGTTAAAAAGTTGTCAAATAACACGTATTTAGTATATTTACCCGTAAAATACAGAATTGTATTACAGAGGAGGCAAAAATAGGAACTAAAGGGCCTGCGCGGCAGAGTGGTTAAAGTCGTAAAGAGTTTAAATACCTTTCCCCTCACATATGTGAGTTCCAGCTTCACTCGATGAGTTGAATTTTGCATGTGATGAAGTCATCCAGCTGGCTTACGGAAGGTCGGTGGTTTTATCCAGGTACCTGCTCGTGATGAAATATTGGAAAAAGGGGCACCTGTCGTCTTGCTGGAAAGTTGGCATATGACCTATAATTGTGTCGGAGTATCGATAAACCAAATAACCCAAGAACAAAACAAATACAGGACCACAAAGAACCTCAAATATAAGAATGAAGGGCCTGATAAAAGGATTCTGTATTAAATAATTCTCATTGGTATAAAGTGACATGCGTATTGAGCTAGTACGTCCAACGTACGAGTTAATAAGTCATGCGTAGGTGTTACTGTGTCACACATACGAGTTACTTAGTCCTGTGTAGGAATAAATATGGTTTACAGAGGAATAAGTAAGTCATACGTAGGAAGTGGTAAGTCCTATGTAGGAGTTACTATGTCAAACGGAGGAGATACAGTTACTGATCATACATTTATCACAGGACGGAGGCTACACTTTGTCGTAAGCTTGTAGTAAACCTATGAACTAACAATACCTGAAACGCCAGAACTCTGTATGACCTGAGCTCTTGTCTAGAAATTAAAGGCAGTCTGTATAGAAGCAGGATAGAAGAGTTCATACTGGGTCGTTCTTTGTAACCATTTACTCTGTGACGGTGAATGATAATGGTACACTAATGAAGTCCGTCCTGGCACATCACATTTACAGTAATACGATAAATCAATCTCATTTATATTGTACTCACAATCATATTCGCGTGACCAATTTGATGTTACTTATTCATCTATTGGCAATGACTGAAAATGCTGAAGAAAGAATAAGTGTTTACACAAGTAACATTTGTAGGATTTCATGATATTTGTAAAATTTGTAAAATAACTATTTCGTTTATCCGTTCAACTGTAAACAAGGTTACTAAACGCCGAAAACTATTATGAATGGATGAGCCTTCTGCTTTACTCCCATTTAATAATTGAAGTCTACTTTTTGTTGAATCGTGTTTAATTGTATGTTCAATGCACGTTTCTCTTCACCTTGAAAATATCTTGTTTTAGATATAATACATTAAAGCCAGAAGCTGCATTTCTTTCGACAACTTTGTAATATTTGGGGAAAAGCGTAAACAAACATTCGTGAGAATCTCATTGATTGCACACATCTCTTCCTTAGGAACCGGCTAAAAGGATTTATACAAGACCTTAAATCTCAAAATTGAGTGTTTTTAAGTTTGTTTTACGTATTTAATTAATCCAAATATTTTATATACTATAATATAAGGTAACTCGACCGGTTTCTTAAGATTCTAATGAGTGATACTATTGACGTTATATGTTATATTCTTGCATACCAGACGGGGATTTCCGGTATTTTACCGGTGCTGGAAAAATCCATCTTACACCCCGGGGTGTAAGATGACTTTCGTGCTTTAAATGACGCATTACGAACTACATATATGTAGAGGATTTATGTAGTAATTTATATTTTTTTTTAAAAAACGGAATAAAAAATCAATACCTTGACAGTTCCTATTGGTTCCAGATAGTATAATTTTCGATTCAAATCACGTAATTTTATCAAAAATCCATAACGTTACGGTGCAGCTGATAAAACAAAACCGGAACTAAACATTGTTATTTGTTTTGAAACGTTATGACGTGTTTCCTGTTTACGGACGTTGGTTTCCCGCGCTTTGTTTAAATACACTGCTATAAGAAATAGTTCTAAACAGAAAGCCTTTGATTGATTTTATTTTTATTACTATTTCTTGAAATCGGTATGCAAGAAAAAGATTCTGTCACTGGTTATAGGTGCAGATGGGAATATCCGGCTCTCGGGTAACTGTTTAGGCGGTAACTCGGCAGGGAGCCTCGTTACCACCTAAACAGTTACCCTCGAGGCCGGATATTCTCATCTGCACCTACAACCAGTGAAAGTAACTTATAAGCTTAGTTTGATCTCGTAATGACCGAGGTATCATTTACGAAACTAGATATTTAATATTGCAGTTTAAACGCATGAAAACACTTAACAAATAAAAACACACTGTTGTCTTATGTCAAAACCATGATACACGTAGCATGTTAGGTTTTAATTGGACGATTATTTTTGGTAGTAAATATATAAAATGCACGTGTATATAATATTTGTTTCAACATCAGTTCAAACGCGTAAAAATAATGACGATTTAAAGGAAAAGCTTGTCTTTTCTTCGATCACATGTGTATGGTAAAAAATATATGTATCTAATTAATCATGATTATGGCGATCTCCTTAACGCGCAAAGGTACATGCATGATATCGAATATTCAATTATTCATATCAACCAGTAAATTCATTACAAAACAATCAGAAATGAGTCTTTTTATTTCTTAGCTACATTTGATAACATTTGTTTTACGACTTTGAAACAATTATTATAATGACCTCTCAGTAACGAGGTTTATTCGTGACTGTCATATGTTTACACTTAAAGTAATGTAGTCGATTAACTTGCAAACTTTTTTTATTTGTTTATACATTGTATCTGTGCAAAATGAATCTTTTGAAAGAATTGTTGATGGTAATGCCTCGAAAATACTAGTCTGTATTCATGTATCTCTTACGAAGTCTGAATATTCATTTATCAGTTACTTCAGTAACAGTGGAAAGCTGATGGAATAGAAAAAGTGTCCTTTATATTCGCTCAGTCTCAAATTGTCCACAAATTTGTTATTCGATTATGTTTGCTTTAATATATACGGAGAAACATAAGCATTTGGTTTTTGGTAGAGATATTCTTATCTAACGAAGTGAAACATCATTTCAATAGTAAGTTGTATTAAGAGCGCTTAACTAAGGATGTCGGACATCGCTGTGCTGTTTTAACAACACGAACGTGATATTTACAGAGTAATACCGGCTGATTTCAGGCTGTAATGATCAAGCCTTCATTTTGACATTTTGTGTAGCGTTTTCAATGGCATCTAGAAGTTAATGATGTGCCAGAAAGTTCCAATTATGAACAATACACAGAATTGCACTCAAATAACATGTGCAAAAGTGAATCTGATAGACAGCGGTTCTCTCACGTATTTAATTACATTTCGATTGAGAATTTAAGAAAAGAAAATATAACTTCTAAGTACTCCCGATTATACTTAATCGTATCTTATTAGTTTAAAATTATTTCAAGAACGACAAACTAACCATGCTTTTTAATATGTTAGGAATGGAAATCCGTATAAACCAAGGAATATGATTATATTATTGGCATGGGAGGGGTGTACATTGTCTTCTATTAGAAATTAAGTAAACGTGTCTGAGAAATACCATACCTTCAATTACACTATTCGATGAATTAGAACTTGGATAAAATTAATGCGAACCAGACGCTCAAAATGAGATAATTCTCTTGCACTTATACATTAAATATTGCAATATTTTTCAGAGATTAGTGACATGTTATTTAATGACGAAAGCTAGCTTGTCATATTGTTTCCGTTATAATACAAAAAATACTTTACACAGGACAGATATTCAGTTTCCTTTTCTGTAAGGTTACTCATCTTATTCATAGCCACTGTAACTAAAACTCATCAGTCCCCTCTCAATAACTGTTTCGTAAATCGAGAATTCAGAGATTTGTCCCAGTTTCTTTTTCTCTTGATGAAGACAAAAAAATTTGATATCAGCTTTTTGAATATCTCAGAAAAGTAGAACGGACAATTTTAGTATTGCAGAAGTAAGTTGTAAAAGTAGAACGCACAACTTTAGAATTGCACATGTAAGTTGGAACTTTCTCCACAGACAATAACAATAACATCAATTATAAAAGTCCGTTAGAATGCAATTTAACACGTTCGGTTTCATTAAATTTGTTCATGAGAGGCAATGCAACATCCCTCAATCCCTCTAGTACAGGTTTAAGCTTTATATTGAATGCTCTCCATAACAAATATGATAACTTTGAGCCTAAGGGAGATTTTTTTGTTCACAAGATGTCACTTAAGACTACTGTTATGATAATCTCTATATATAAAACTTACAATTGTTCCTTTGGAACTAAACAAAAACAGCAGACGTGGTTTGATCCAGTATGTTCATAAGAAGTAAAAGAACATGCAACCTTCCTAACGTCTTTTAAAAACCGCTTAATTGGAAATCTATTATACAAACACTGAATTGGTTCCAAAGGACCAGAAAATATAACAACACATGAGTACAAGTACGGTATCTTTTCACTTACGAATGCCAATTTTTTGTAAAGTTGTTGACCGAAAAAAAAGTTAATATCTGTGTATATTTTTTAACGTGTCTGTTTCTGTCAGATCTTTGATTTTAGCATGAACTTCAATGCCATTACACATACAAAACACATAGCTGTGTAAGTTCACATTGTAGCGTGGATATAGAAGCAATCGTGCCAAACCTTGTTCTATTTTCTTCTTTTTTACACCCCATATGGGTAAGGGCAAATGATTCAAATAGAACAAGTAGAAATTCCACAGGTCGCCTAACTCAACTTGGTGTGTAATTTCATGAAAAGCGGCGAATGTGTAAACAACATAGCTTCCGTGTTAGTCGTTTACACCTTAAAATGCTATTCTAGCAATCACAAAACTTCAACATCAAGCGATGTGCAGAATATTCTACAGAATTTATGACTGAAGAAATACGGGCAATTCATTTAAGCGTGAAATTATGTAACGATTGATGTGTTTGCGCCGCTGATTATCGGAAGTGATTTAAATGACAACTTTGAATATGAAAAATTTAATGACTAGGAAAAGACGTTGTATAAGATACGGATATTTTTCAAATATCATGTTCGACATTGCTCTGCTGAACAATTACGCAGACGACCAAGAGACGACGTTGAGCAATATAGGAAATTTGGTTTGAGTGTTCTTGCCATAAACAACAAATACGACAAAAATTTCTTGTAAGTATATTGCTTACTTATCTAAGAATGTGTAACAGACATTTAGTCTTACAAAGATGGAACTGCACTTGGCATGATGAGTTCATTCAAAGGCGAAACTAGTCAAATTCATAATCGATTACAGAAGGCTATATTTTGTTTAATGTGAAGAAAACGTTAAATCTGAAATGCAAACTTGGCAAAGTACTTCGGGATGTAACTGAATTACTTCATACTAGAAGACCAAGATGCCCACTTTGAATCATGCTTGTTTAATTTAACACCAAATTCGAAACAGAATGAAAATACACGGATCTCCTGTTATTGAGAACTTATATATAAAAACAATTGCTTTAATCACTTTCTCTTTTTGCTACAATTGACACGGATTAACAAATGTACAGAAATACAAAATCCAACTTTTCAAGACCCCTGCTTGCATAACATTTTTTGCGAGTACATAACTACACCGGTAGAAATTCGTCAGATCAAATAAAGAATAACGTATGTTCAGATTCTAAAATAGTTATTCACCTACTTTGTTAAGACTTTATTTCCCATGATTGAATTGCCTCAATTAAATATTATCTGCACCTGGAGAACATTGTTTACATTCATCTATTCGAGAAAACAATTATTATACTAAAGAAGATAAGAGGAGCTATTCAACAACTTATTAGAATGGCACATGCCAATTACCAAGTGACTACGAATCTCCTGCTAAACAGAACAGTGAGTTGTATCTCCTTTTTTACGGGCAAATCTGAGGAATTATTATTGCTGAATATGTATTGAAATGTCATATCTCGTGGTTCATGAGTGATGTAGTTTTCACTTACTAGAATATTAAAGTGTCGTACCTTCATAATTTGATTCAAGTTATAACTGGTAGATTAACGAACACAATTGCAAAGTGCAGAATTTCGACACATGACCGCTCTAGCTTCACACTTGAAGCGTGATAACTCGATAAATTGCCAACTAAAACAAATTTCTTGAACATATTGTTCTGTGTTTGGCAGAACTACTTTTCGTTTACACAGTGTTGTTATATTTTATGGTCATTTGGGATCATTGAGTCAGATCATTTATTACTATAAAATAGAATTTAACTTTTTATAACCAGTGCGCCCAACAGCACAGGCTTAATTGGAACTCCATTTTTCGTACTCATAAATGAACAGTTTTTTATAAAACGTATAATAATATAAAGGTCCGGCTGATATTTTGAAATCACACCACGCGTTGCAAAGCTTTTTGAACGTTCAGTAAAATGACCTATAATTCAACAAAAGACAAGAATATTGGAATAAAATGGTTGTTCATGAGTTTGTAATCTGCTTCAATATGTTACTACTTTTAATTATTTGTTTGTAGCTACGCGAAGTGAATTGTGTATGACGTGAATAACATCCAAGAATCACAGCGGTAACCATTCTATTGATTCAGATTTTAAGAATGAAGCGCTGTTTAAGTCCTATGATCTTACTTATAAAACCACAACAATAGCGTTGATCTGTATGTTTTTGCCCCTGAAATGAGATAACATGATTGTGATTAATGGTTTGATGATTTAACTGATGAAACAGCTGGGTACATCAGATAATTTCTCGCTCACAATGAGTTGCAATAACTTATGACCCTGTGGTTTGTACCATGGGAAATAACTCTTAAACTATTAGACTATTTATAAACTATGTCTGTTTGCTTTTCAAAACAAAGATAATCAGAGCTAAAATATAATTTTGCTAAAAACAATACCTAAGAAAGTGATTATAGAAATGAGATATGTATTATCTTGCCGAGAGTATAACTAAGGTTTTTACAGCAAAGTGGCGCTCCTGGGAAGAATAATTATACAGTTTGAAAAAATAGCTGGATTTGCTCATCGTTTTCGTTTCTTAAGTTACCTGAGCACAAAGTGCTCGGGGTCAGCTATTGTGATCTCTCACCGCCCGGTGTCCGTTTGTCCATCGTTCGTTCACACTATTCTTCAAACGACGTCTCCTATTAAACCGCTAGTCCGATTTTTAAAACAAACTCAACAAAGTAACATTACGTAACCCTTTACCAGGATTATTCAAACTATTTTGATATGTCAAAAAGCATGGCCGCTCGAGACTTTGGTAACTCTTCCCTTTTTGTATATAAAAGAAACTTTAAGAATATTCTTGTATGAAACTGTTTGCCTTATTTTGAAATAATTTCAAACAAATGGTCTTTGTATGACCCTCTACCAAGAATGCTCAAGTTATTCCGATTCCCGAAAAAATGTGGCTGGTCACTTTTCCTTATATGTATTTACTGGACTCTTGAAAAGATTTTCTTGTATAAATTTAAAAAGAATTACACAGACGGTCCGTGTGTGATCCTCTACAAAGACTTCGAATTATTTTGATTCGTCAATTTGAAAACACGTCTGCCAGAGGTCGTGGTCATTTTGCCATGTATGTATGTAGTGAAAACTTTAAAAATCGTCTTGTTTGATATTGTCTCTTAGTATCCTATGTCATCATTCAACATTCCCAACATCTTAGCCCCCTCCCCCGCCAACGTTACTCGGCGATATATGACCATTTTGTGTCCATTCGCCGTAAAACCGAACTCACTCGTGCCCACGTTAACACACACACGCACACACATTACCAGCCCCTAACTGAAACTTTTACAACATTGTAGCCAGAAAACGCTAGCAAAAACCATTTGCCTTGCATAACCATCTATCAAACATGTTCAAAGAAGTGGTGTAACCCAGGTGAGCAACCAAGGGTTATCATCGCCCTCTTGTTTACGTTTTACGATACTTGTGAATACTGCGTTAAGTTGCTTTGTAAACTGGGCAATCTAATCTACAGTGAAAATAGAGACTTATGTTATTGTAGGCTTGTTACATTTTCTTTCCTTTTTTAGGTAAAGGAAAAATACCTATTTTAATACGGGCATGCACCTTGGTAGAACCATCGAACTTCCATAAGCTAGATGGAAGGCTTCCACAGACGAAAGAACTCTATACCCATGCTAGGTTTCGAACCAACGGCGTAACCTTCATACTTAATGTATCGGTTGAATAAACATACAGTGATCACACTTATTATACATGGCTTTCAAAACATTATAGTGCGTTTTGTTTATTTAATCTTTATTCTAAGCTCTTTCGTTATTGTTGTGCTGTCAAGATTCGACTGCGGAATAAGGGCAGATATGGATATTCATACTGATAGACTCAAACGATAAGATATACCGATCCCATAACGACTTAGCGTATTTTGGCTGGTCTAAAGGGAATATACCAGTAAATACAATAGGAACCAAATTCCTCACCTCAAGTAGACGTATATGCTTATGTTATAATTGAAGTATGAATAACGTTTTTTTAATAAGAATACTTTAATTTAATAAATAAACCGGTATTATGAATGTTAGCGCCATTAACGTTTCAATGAGTTCTCTTTATTTAAAATTACGTCTTCAACTTGCCGGAAAGTATAGATATCATAACTACTTCAGTTAAGAAGTCATTTCTCGTTTTCAACGGTAGCTGCAGAGACCCTAAGTTTAGTCCTGTAACCATATTGAAGGCGTATTTGGCCTACTAGAATTGAACTTCATACTGGTGTTTACTTATGTAATTAATTATCAAAATTTAATGTAACAAATTTCAGTTTAACAAAGGTGAATGAATTCAGTAGATATAGGTGTCGTTGGCGTTTACAATGACTGGAATTCATTTCAAGTTTTAATATTTACCGTAAACGAATAATTTATAGAACAGCATTAGTTCTGCAGTATAGATCAAAAATATTGTAATTTGGTATACACAACCGCCCACTTAAAAATGTAAAAGCTGACGTATTGATATAGAACAATCAAGTACGTGGCGGTCATGATACGAAAAATAACTAATAAGAAACCGTTTGTTTGGTGAAAAGTTGATACAAGATATGTGTTGGTGTTTCTACTCCTGGTAAGAACTTAAGGGAACTTTTGTAACGTTGTTGCATTCTGTATTGCACTTACCTCCGAAATAACTGTCTTCTGGAGGAGTAACTAGTAGCAACTGTAAATCAACCACAAAATAATAAAGACATAATGAAAACGATGAAGATAATAGTACGCTGTTAAATTGTTTTCAACATGAACCGTGCTCGTTTCAATTTTAATTCCTTTAAACGTACGTCTGCAATGATCCAAAGAATGCAATATCTGACCTGTATTCCTACCTTTACGTTTATTATAAATCATCCTTTGTTATTAGTGTTCATCTTTGGACCATTTACTGTATGAACATTATTTCAGTAAATGCATGTATAAATATGTGCTTGGAAGTACATCAATAATACATATAACGTAGTATAAAAGCTCTGAATATCTTCACTAATTCTTTATCTTTTTTTCTTTGGAGTATCTGTTAAAGGTAGTAAATGCCAGTGTGCAGTCCGTTTTTCTACGATAATCGCTTAAATTATTTCTTTGAAAGGTATATATGATTTTGCTTTAAGGATTGCTACACAAAATATGAGTGCTTTTATCAGAAAGGAAAACAGAAATGTCAGTAACGTAAATTTCATGTTATATAAGCTGTGTTACGAATGTGTGGCCATGTCACTTTCATAGACATACGGGAAATAACATCATTTTAGAATGAATTCGATTGTGGAATTTATCATATTGACCTTAGAAACTGTTTTCTTGGTTAACCTAACAGAGTTTTACTAAAGATGAATAGAAGCCATCAGGCATGTATCTACCATAAAATATATTCATAAGATATTTTATAGGCTAAGCAAATCTATAGCAATATTATTATGTTAACAACTGATATTTCTAACTCTATATAATTATATGTTTTTGAATAACTGTTTCTAGAGATTATTTTCAAATTACGTTTTCAGTATTATTTTTTCTCGGCGATACATGAGCTTTTTGTGCCGATCACATTGCCCTCTCTAATGAAATACAAGGTGATGCCATCTAAAACATGGACGAAACGTGACTTTGGTCTGATGAGAATGCTTCTAAAAGATATACAGTATGTACTTTTTTATTTTCATAACTTGCTTTCAGTTGTATCGTCTTTTACATGACAAAATTACTTTTAACCCTATACAGAGTAGATGTATTTGTAAAAAGTGAACGGAATTTAATGAATCTTTGCATGGATATGGAATCTGCAACACCAAACTGCTGCGCAAAAGTTCAGCAATATAAATTTACTACTGTAAGAAAGAATTTTATGGCAATTTGTTTTTTGGAGGTTTACAGTACAAGTGTCAGAATTAAAACGTTAATGAATACGGGTCCTGTAATGATGTATTTTTCAATCAATGTGTTCTAATCTGAAAGTTTATCTGCATAGTAGAAATAGGTATGCTTATTTTGTACTTCATTGTTCTCTCTTCCATTACATATATTTTGCCACTGTATTAAAATTTGCAGATATATCTGCTGATAGTTCCGAGTATAATTTGATCAAAAATATGTCAATACAATACGTAGGTCTTTGAATAATATAAACCCAAATAAAATATGATATTTGTTTACCTTAATTATAATTGTAAGTGTGATTATAACCGATATGCCCTATTTCATTTGCATCAACAGTACTGCAACAATAAGAATGATGGATGTGAAAATAACTTTACGGAGAACAGTATCTGCAAATTGTAGTCATGAGAACCTGACGAAAATAGCATGTCATTAACATCATCAAACAAATCATATTAAACTGTTACTATATTCCGCTCAACCATGCATGTCAAATATATCAATATGCCTGTACCGACAATTGATTTAACACTATTTTGCAAGAAAATGTAAAACATGATAAAAGTTAGTCTGTAAGTCCGATAATAGATTCTATACGATACTTTGGAAGCATGGAATTCAACCTTGCAAAATAATATAAGTCGCGGTTTGATCGAGTCTGTTCATGAGAGGTAATGGAAAGTGTAACACCCCTAACGTCGCCTGATTTAAGTGGAATTATGCTATACAGATATCAAATGGACTCCATGATCCCAAAGGATTATGTAAACCTGTCAAATTCTGCTTTTCGAGCTATTCCATATTGCAAAGTTCGACACATTTACTATAATGTTTGTACATGAATAAAACAGATATGATAGCTTAGTTAGTTCTACCTAATATGCACGTATACTTACGGACATGGATTTATCAAGACAAATCCCCACTTAGATGTTTTCAGTTATATTCAAATGTTTACTTCATTTTACAGTTAATATCTATCATATTAGAAACTGTAATTTTTGAATTTCTCTTAACTGTTCTGTACTTTTAGATATTTTATATCATTAAAATCAAAAAGGGTATTTTGTATGCCTTGGTCAAATTCAGTCGGTCGGATTTTGTGCAGGGGCGATTTCGTCCAACATTCTGGACCAATTAGATAGATGTGGTATTTCTTTCATATATCATACATTAAAGGCTTAAATAAATTTAAATAAGTTGTCAATTACCACTGCTTCGTAATCATTAGCATATGAGGATTTCTTATACACATTCAAAATAAAAAGGTGACGTGCAATGGCATAGCTGTCACGGCTCTTTGGACATAAGAAATTAAACCACAAAAGTAGCTGTGCTCTATTTGTAAACATGAGTGTTTAAACATCATCCATATGACAGAAAAAAGTTTTCGGAAGTTTAATATCCTCGAAGACTACACAATTTGCATAATCCAAACAAGAAATACCAAAAAGAAAAGAAAACGTGACTTTATATGATAGGAAACTATTTCGTTTGTTTAACTATACAATGCATTTTTTTTTTGCCAATTACAGTAGCACGCGCAGTTTTCGTCTCATATTTCTTAATAGTGTTGATTATCTCAGGACGATGCGGTATAACTGTAACTAATCTGCGCAAAAGTGTTAAAGTAGCTTTGCTCTTCTACTAACTTCCTGGTTGAAAATCCACATGTGTTCATTGTTATAGCAGTTAAGCTATTGTAACTATCAAAAATGCTTCTTGAAGTTTGCTATTTTAGGGTGTGTTTTGTGTTGTAGAAAATTGTTCCTATTCACATAGAATTCTTGTGTGTTCATTAAAATTGATATGAACGTTTTGCACTGTATGTTTCGTTTGAGTTTTGTCAATAATTCTCCAATTTTCCGGACTCTAAAGACTTGTAATTTAAATGTGACAATAGACCCTTTTCGGTACTGAAGTCACTGTAAAACACAATCACAGCGCTAAATAGAAAATAGTTGATTTTCGACTTCTGCACAAGGTTGATTTAACGCGGCGTCAATATGCAGTTTTTAAATAAGTGCACACAATGTGCAGATTGCACGGAAATCACTGGAGATCAGTTTGCATTTCTTTGCATTTTAAATAGAATGTATTGGTATTCATTTGTATGGAAACCCTAGAAAGAGTAAACAGCTTTTGATGATAGAAGTCAAAAGTACTACGTCAGAAGTCCTTCCATACGACAGATCACGAACAAGACACAATAACGCATACTCAGTCAAATCGAGTCTGCTATTATTTTACTTGGTTGCATTATATGTTTCCAAAGGATCTTTTTATAGATTTTATTCTAGATATGTGTGATAAAGCAATATCTATATGATTTTGTAAATTTCTTAAATGCACGTACTGTTTGGGCTTAATTAGTACTGCGTAACTATATCAACATTTACAGTACCTTTTTGCTTCACGTAATATAATTCTGTAAGAATTTCCTCACCGGACCACTTACATTCAATAGTATGCATTAAAGGCTGCTTTTCGCAATTGGAAATAAAACTATGTCACACGTAGACAACCATATGAAATGACTCTGAAATGTGAAAACATCGCTCCAAAACATTCAATACATTCGATTATAAAAAACGACACAGCCGTTATGTGTACAGCAATCCGGTTCCACTTCAGATTCATCAGGCAAAAGATCAAATTGGTATCGCTACGGACGGACTAAAAATACAAAAATAAAAATATATAACAATCCAGTCATGAATGACAACACCAACGTCTTAAATTAGAATTTCACATACAAATCTTATATAGGTCTATGTAGAGGCCATTACATCACATCTTTGGTCATGATTCATGATTCATTCAAGGTTTCCTCAAGTTAGAATGTTGGTACAGATTATATACTTAAGTTTTAGTATCAAAGTGGAGTGCTGAGCTTTCATATTTCAAAGAAGTAGCAGTTGCTCAAAGGGAAATAGTCACATTAGTCTTTAAATGAATTGCTGAAACAATTTTATTGAATTATATTGATTAAAGAAAGACAAAATTACAGTTTGATTACAGTGCATTCGAGTTAGAAATTGCAGCGAAAATGCGATAAATTTTTTAAATTAGTTCTGTAAGGAACTGATGTTGCTTTTTCGTTTCGTTAATTTAAGGTAAAATTTCTTTAGATTGGTCAATTCAACTGCATGACATGAAATCAATGTAGCAGATTATCCAAAATTATTTTATGAACGTAGAGGATTAAAAACCAATCTATTAGTTTCGAATTTTTTCGTGTTTCAGTTTTACACTACTTTTAAGTAAGTGTTTATGTATCATATCTATTTATCATATTTTTATATACCAGATATATGTTGCGCCATGTTCATGAAACACATTCAAAGGCGTTGCCAAATTCATCCTTAAACGTATCCGATGTGTAGCACCGATAGACGCAAAACCGCCTTTTCGGTGAAGAACCAGTGCTTACCTCTTGGGTAGGTGAGAGCAGGAAGGTTGTTCCAGGTGAGAGACACTTAAGAGTAGGCACAAGGGGACATTTTTGCCCTTGGTTCACCACAATAAGGAAGTGGTTACACGAAAAATTGCTCCTTTGTTTGGTGGTGAATGATTATGAAGTTTTGAGTGAAAGGCCTAAAATTAATTTTATAGAGGCGATAAGAAAAAGTAAGTACATGTACATTTTGACAGAATGAGTATTTCAGAATTTGCATAACATGACATTTTGACAGCATTTGGCCAGTTTGACCTGTTTGCGGCCATTCAAAGACTATTTTACACAGGCATGCGGTTTGGCTACCATCCATGAACAGCCTCAATCATACCGAGCCTGTAATATTTTCGGTTATGTTGTATTGGGCGACCTGTAGTACTTTTTCTACTTTTTGATTTTTATCTCATATAGTTCTGCTTAGTGCAGTTATTAAGTGGAGGTTGGGGGAGAGGGGTGGGAGGGGGGATGCAGGCAAAATTGAAATATTTCACAGTGCTTATATAAACATATAGTAAATGTAAGTGTAGTCTTAGGCCAGTATCTCAGAAATCTTCAGTGCCTGGACAGGGATTCGAACCCCGGACCTCTGGATTTAATGTCAAGTATGTTTCCACTTGTCTAAGATCACACGGACACCAATATGTACTCACTTGTTTCTCAGTAATGTTGTCATATTTAAGCGTCTTTATATTGACTCTAGGACATAAGTGTGTCGAGCTCGAGGTATTTCTAAGACTCATGAAATAAATGCAGTAAAATGTATTGTCATGTGATGTGTAAACACGAATCTGTTAAACTTCCACTGAAAGTTGCAGAAGTAATACCCCTATTCAATACTGTAGAAAATCGAAGAATATTGTCGTAAATATTGTTTTAAAATAAACGGCAAATGAGCCGCGCCATGAGAAAACCAACATAGTGCATTTGCGACCAGCATGGATCCAGACCAGCCTGCGCACCCGCGCAGTCTGGTCAGGATCCATGCTGTTCGCTTTCAAAGCCTATTGTAATTAGAGAAACCGTCAGCGAACAGCATGGATTCTGACCAGACTGCGCGGATGCGCAGGCTGGTCTGGATCCATGCTGGTCGCAAATGCACTATGTTGGTTTTCTCATGGCGCGGCTCAAATAATAACATACATTATTGTAAAAGTAGCTACCTGTGTTCCAAGAACGCAGACTTCCAAAACTAAATCGTACCATAGTATATGTATGTATATATAAACAAACAGTAAGACAATTAGACATTAGTAACACGTAAAGCAACACGGTCGGGCACCGCCTTGGCAGAACACAACTTGTTTAGTCGTACAAATATAATTGCGGCGACTTTCCAGCTTTAACGGTAAAAGAACGGACCCTAGTTCTTCCTGAAAAAAAAAACACTTCATGTACGGAGGGTACGTTGCAGACCTGCCAGTCTTCAGAATACTATTGGGATAACTTCCTTAAATGAAAAAAAAAAATAAAAACATTTTAAATTATTAACTTTCTTATTTTTTTTATCTGTAATTTGCCTTTAAACCAGGCCTTTATACCATGGGGGCGCTTATATATCGGTAGCAAAGAATTAAATTAATAAAGCTGTCGATGTCTATTCGAAATAATTCACTCGGTCTAATTTAGTATTTAAATATATCTTATATTTGCGAGCCTTAGCACTAGACATTTAGTTATATTAGGAACAATTTAACAGTCAAATATATACGTCTTTCTGTTCGTTTAATGCTAAAGAAAGAGTTTCATTGCAAACCCCAGCTTATGCCGAAATAGCTGTTTTACGTACAGACTTTCGAAGCTTTAAGTGATCTCTCTTTTGTGTATTGCTGAGAATAATTTCAAACATTTACCTTGTGACTGTAGTCCATGAGTGATTCACTTTCAATTTCATTTATAAGCTTTGCGAGACAAAAAATGTGTTAGCATAAATTAAGATTTGCAGATTCGCAAAATATTTCTTAAGAAGTGCTTGCTTGAACTAATATATTAACCGTAGTATAACTAATTTTGCAAAATGTATCTGTACAAGTTAAAGCTTACAAAGTAATCAGTCTTTATATAGTGTCTGTATAATCAATTAAATTTACATCTTAATATTTGGAAACTGTAGTCTTCTTGAAATGACGAGTAACAGCAGCGGGTAAAATAAAAACTCTAGAATTAGCAACAACTACTTATTTCTGCTATAAGATTCTATAAACATTTTGCTCGGTACATTTGTTGCCCACTGGAGCCAGACAAGGAGCTGGGCAATTGATACTGCACAATGTATTTAGAATACAGGCGGAATTGGTGGCTTACCGCATAATAATCAACATTAAAGGTTTTTTTTGCAGTCATATGCTGTTGCCATGAATGCTTTTACTGGGTGTAAACAGTTAGCTTTCAAACATTATGGCAACATAATAGTACAAGATTAAATTTAGTGTAAACAATGTGAAAATGTTGATACTGAGTGTACAGTTTACATTGGTGCTTACCAAGCAATTATTCCTGATTATTTAATTGCGCTTGTTTGAAACATTGCTGTTTATAGCAGCTCTTCCTATTTGAAATTTGAAATAAAGATATCGGTATATGGTATATATTACACCTTTCGTATTACCTGTATGCCGAATTAGTTAGACATACATTTGTAGTTATTATCCGTATATGTGTTGTTTATTGTCCTTTCAAGCGTATTGGTTAACTCGTTTAAACAACTGACGTAATGATTTTACCATTTATATTACAGTTTAAGCTGATTTCTGCAAACCACATCTAAATATACTTTAAGATTCACTTTACCTGAATAAACCTATTGCCAGATTACTTAAGACGTTGTTTGCTGATACTTGTTAATTCTGGAGATAGATGGTATAAATATGTGTATCACATTTTAGACAACTAGTCTGTGCACGTAATTATTTATAACCGATTGATTACTTGTCATTTACAATGCATACATTTCTACAATTTATGCTTATGGTAACAAATATTCATAATTTTCTACAAGTAGTTGATTTTCTTTCGATTAAAAGAGAAAACATAAATGATTTTATCTGATTTTGGTTACTTCTTGACTGTTCGTTAAATGTCAAGTGAAGCTTTTGCAAACTGCCACGAGCAAACAAACGATCTCAAAACATAAGGACCGGATAATAATATTTTAGGAAGTACATTATGTGACATTGGTATTATCATTAAATTGTTGAACCAAAACTTTTTCAAGAAATGTGTGTACGCCATCGTGGTGTACATGATACTTTCATTGAGTGACATAAACAAACAAGTTAAGAATTAATATTACAGAATAACTGACTGCAATGCAACTTTCACGAAATTTGTACAAGAGCTGTCCAAATAATTAAATGTAGACACTGGGGGTAAATTACAGTACACGTAAATTATAACTGATCTGTTACCGGATCTAGACTTCTTATTGATACTGAGGAACTGCCCATTATTTAGAAACAAAACACAAATTCATGCGATTGATGGCTGTCGTGCCGCCAATCTCTAACTATTCTTTAAAGCATTTATTTGCAGTACAGAAGTCCCCTGACACTGTCACTACCGTTAATGTGTGTTGTCATTTTTGAGATTGGAATTGATACATACTATTAAATGGTCTCCAGGATAATTAAAAACGGAAACATCGTTATGTATTCACAAATTATGAACGCAGTCTTCTTTCGTATCGCAAAAGTCCCACTTGATATAATAACAAGCTACTACGTCAGTAAAAAGTGGATTCTAATACGGATGTTGTTGTGAGCTGAAGTGTCGTGTCAGTATTTCCAACTGTTTAGAAACGATGCATTCCTGTCTTTTGTTTCAAAATCAATTTGCGACTGTAATTGTATTGAATTTGCCCAGCTGCTAACGTTCGCTACCGGCAAGGACATATATAACATAAAGTTTTGTACTTTAAGATTCGCAGAATCAATCTGTTGTGACTGACTGACGAAAGGAACGGTCGAACAGACGGACGGAAGGTGGAAGCACAACAAAAACTAATAATTTATCAGCTGCATAGTTCTTGTGCAGATTCTCATGCAGTGCATGTCTTTATATTTTCTAACACCCATTGTGTTTGTTTAAAAAAAATTACAACAATTGATGTCAGAATTGCTTTTCATGTATTTTGTGGTGACATTTTACAAGATTCTTTTATTTTAGACATCATTTCATGTAAGGAGTTTATCTCAGATAGCAACTTTATGAATTGTTTAATATCTTTTTTTTCCAAACATTGTCAAGAAACGTGAGAAAGGAAAACACTGAAAAAATATATATTACAACAATCTTATTTCAGGACTCGGAAATTACCATTTTAATTTAAAGCTGATATTCAACAGTTTAAAGAGCTTACAAATTGTTTTTAGTGACCATGCTTAACATATATTCCGTTTAATTATGGTTAAGTTTGTATTTGTGACTGTCCTATGTTTTAAATGATAACTAATGGCTTCATCCTCCTTACAAAAGTTTTTAATTTTTCTCTTAATTCAAAATGTATTCTTTCTAAAAAAACACAAGACTGTCGTCTTGTATCTGTTATGAAGACCGTCACATGTTCAAACACGTGTTGTTTTAACTGTCAGTTTATTATTAGGGGAGATATATATGGACGATATGTCAATTTCAATCATGACGTGGTAAATGTTCATATATACCGAAAGTATTTTTTATAAATAAGACCTCAAAATTTCAGCAATATCAAACTATGCCATCATATAAATTCACTCATATTATGATTTCAAGCTATTGCTGGAACGATCTTAACTGTTTAGAATTTACAAACTAGCGAATGATTTTATGAGGAAGAAAAAGACAACAATAACAAAATAAAAACGTGTTTGTGTCCTATCGAAAAAGAGAAATTATTATGTGTGTGTTATTTGACCATTTCCTAGTACACAATCAAACTCTTCATATCTGTATACGTATGAATGGTATTCCTTTTATTTCTAAAGAACAACTTTAAATTTGTATTTTTGTGTCGTTTTAGAAATGGGATGTGGAAGTAAAATGATTTGAAATAGTTCTTTACGTAATTCGATATTGTTGAACTTTTTTATTGATTAGATATTGAGCTAAACTAAAGCTTATTTTCGAAAACATATTGGAAATATAGCAAGGCTGACGACTTGTATTTTTGGTTGCGGGTTTATCCCGCTACCAAAGTTAAAGTGTATTTCTGACAATCATAGCATCTTTATTTGATTCCAAATCACATCCAAAGGATGTTCATGTGCTACACAAAATAGTCCCATTCATGAACAATGCGGATGAATTATCAGTGAACAAGCAGTTCTTATTCAACCTGTATCCACTCGCACTGACCATTTAGATTATATAAGATCTATCAATAATAAGGTATTCCGGCCCATGGTTACATCACAAGCTGGGTCAGGCAGAGTTCATCTTAGATATGAGGCACATTAAATTTGTATTTGTTTCTCTTTCATGTATATTCATAGACTGGCATTTAAACAGAAAATAAATCTACCAAAATCCTGCAACCATCAGACATTTCAAGGCTTTGATTTCTTTCGTCTAACTAGTATCTCTTGAGGGAACATCTTTTAAGAATAAAGTTCAAACATTCAATGCGAAACCTGCCAATGTGGCTCTGATTAAGTCTTTACGAGTTTATAAAAGTCATGCAACAACATCGTATAACGTTTTTGCTGTCGCAGTAATGGTTTTCGTTTATTAGGTCATATGTCAAAATGAAGTTATATTAAAAGAAAGTTTAAAAACAATCTACAACATTGTTTAAATAAAATAAAGTATCAAATAATCAGTTATTTCAGATGGTAATTCCAAACTGAAAAAGAGATATTAGTGCAAATGAATATCAAAATCATAATCCGATACTACCAATATTTAACCTATTTATTTCATATTACTCATACTAAACTCTGATGAAATCGGTATTACGTACAGTTTTAAAGCTATACAGTTTTGAAAACATTCCTGCCACACAAAACCTTCTGGTAGTGTTAATTTATAAAAGTGTAAAATATTTATTTTCTCATTATCTAAAGAAGTAAAGTACATTGAAACAAAATATGTGCATAGAAACTACCCAAAGTATGTACCCAGTCTAAAAGTATTTCGAACTTCCTATAGTTAACAAAAAAAAATTGTTACAACCAAATTATCATGGAAAATGTGCGTAAAATCTTCTTATAGATATTGTTAACTTTCAAAACTGCAGTCTTACATGCGAAGAGGAGATGTAATCGTAAAATGTCGCCCCGTACTTTTTACTTCGAATTTATTTCTGGTCCATTGGGATCATGCTGTCAATTAAATCTAATTTTAGACATTTGACATTTGTAGACGACTGAACTTCGATATTTGTTTTCTATTTCTCGTGTTGCCCTACATCTGCTAGTTATTGAGTGCATGCATTAGGTGCATGTAATGACACGTACAACACAATATCAAAGTTATTACATGACATTAAAAGGAACTACATCAAAAGAAGCCATATTGAAAACCATTTTCTGATCCTTTAGAGTGTGAAATCAGTGTGTATGTATTCCTGGACTATTTTATAAAGACTTCAGTTGCCGATAATGCTTTTCATTTAAAAGTTACACACGTTCTCTAATGTTTCTATTAGATGTTTAAGCTCAAAGGCGTTAAGAGGAATCGACGCAACTAGATTTTGTTCCTGTTCTGTTAGATTTTAAGTCACACAGCCTTCCAGTTTTACCATTTGGCGATAATTGCAGGTGACCCTCAAGTCAATTTTCCGTCGTGATTTCGGACCATTTGCCTTGAACGCTTTGTTTGAAACAAAGTTTAATGAGGACATATTCCTGGTCCTATCCATGTCTAAATATTCGGAGGGTCATACGCTCGTCCTTTATTTATTAACCAGAAATGTCTTGTATTTCCTAAATGTTAAGGGAAAAACCACAAACTCATTACCATTCGGGAAACTCGACAACTACACACCATTTAGAAAAACCGACACAACATACACACTAACTTCGAGTAAGTTGAACGAGAATAATTATTTCTATTGCAAGTTTTTTTAGATTGATCCCAAGTTATGACTGACAAACAACTGGCCTTTTAAATGTAGTGAATCTTCCTAATGACAACCATTATCGGGTTGATGGGAAAGATGATATATGAAAAGAGGAATTAATGTATCAACTGTTTCTGTCTTACTGCCACCTTACCATTAACAAACAAATAATAGACTATAATAATCTTCTGTAAACAAAGACAACACAGGCTCTCGTACAATAAAACTTTTTCTAAGGTAGACAATATAAGCAATGATACATTGTAACTTAGTAAAATGTTGCAAAGCAGAAAATGTATCAATACATCCTATATGTTTTAGTTTTTAGTACTTCGTATCGCGTTTTTCCTGGTTAATTATTTATAGAGTCAGTTGTAAATATTTCCGTTGGGAGAGAAATAGAGAATATTAGGTTACTGTCTTTCTTAACTTAAGTTGGAGAAAGGTTTATCCACCCCGAGGCTTGCCGAGGGGGATAAACATTTCGGAGACGAGGTAGATAAACTTAAGTTAAGAAAGACAGTAACCTAATATTCTATTTATCCTGCAGACAATAAAGTCTGTGTATAACATATATTTTCTTAAAAAATGTTTTTCTATGCAAAAATAATCCAGATTTTTACTCAACTATAAATTCCTACGCCCTCAATCCTTGATCAATTCCTTACAATAAAACATTATTTCATACCTCATGCTTTGCCTTCTGCAGTTGTGTGTATTATAAATCATCGGTGCTAATAGGACATTCGTGTACAAAACAAGCAGAGTGGTTTTGACTCGGATAAAATAGAGCCGAAAACCACGCTTGAGATAAATTCAAATGCCTGCAGTCTATACCTTACATTTACTCCATTTCCGTGCAAGACAATGTGAGGTTAATGAAATTCCTTCCACCATAAATGGTTTAGAACCGACTAGAGTTGTCACAGGAGTGACGAATTATACCCCCACAATACGGCCTTGTCACAGAACTAAGCCAATGCCAAAGCCTAACTTGCTTGACCTTTGACCTACTGACCTCAAAATCAATAGGGGTCATCTGCTGGTCATGATCAACCTCCCTATGAAGTTTCATGATCCTCAGCCCAAGCTTTCTCAAGTAATTGTCTGGAAACTGTTTAAATGTTCCGGGTCACTCTGACCTTTGACCTTTTGAACTCAAAATCAGTAGGGTTCATCTGCTGGTTATGACCAACCTCCCCATTAAGTTTCATGATCCTAGGCCCAAGTGTTCAGAGGATATCATCTGAAAACCGTTTAAATGTTCCGGGTCACTGTGACCTTGACCTGTGACCTACTAACCTAAAAATCAAAATAGGGATCATTTGCTAGTCATGCCCAACCTCCTTACCAATTTTCATGATCCTAGACCCAAGCGTTCTCAAGTTATCATCCGGAAACCATTGAACTGTTTTGGGTCATTGTGACCTTAACCTTTGACCTTCATATCTCAAAGTCAAACTTGACCTGTATTTCATGATGTAAAATCTGTTTACCAAAACATATGATCCTACCCCCAAGCGTTCTCAAGTTACCATCCGGAAACCGTTTATGTGTGTATGTGTTCGGGTTTAACGTCCTTTTCAAGAATTTTTCAGTCATATAAACGGCGGTGTCTACTTGTAGCAGTGAGCACAATGCCCAACTTTATAGTGCTGCCTCACTGGAATATCACGCCGTAGACACGTGGCATGATACCCCACCCAGTCACATTATACTGACACCGGGCTGACCAGTCCTAGCACTATCCGCTTAATGCTGAGCGCCAAGCGAGGAAGCTGCCAGTTCCATTTTTTACGTCTTTGGTATCACGCGACCGGGGATCGAACCCACGACCTCCCGCACTCGAAGCGGACGCTCTTCTACTGGGCTACCGAAAACGTTTAACTGTTCATGGTCATTGTAACCTTTACCATTAACTACTAATCTCAAAGTCGAACTTGACCTGTATTTTTTTTAATGATACACCTGTGTACTAAAAATTATATAAATCTATCAAGCCTTTCATGAGTTATTGTCCAGAAATCATGAAACCCAACGGACCGACCGACCGACAAGCTCACTCACTGTGTAAATTTCTAACTAAAAATTAAATGTTTGAGCTTCGCACTCTTGGCCCAGTTTACACTGCCTATACATATACTTGAAAAAGTAGTCCGTCAGTTGCATTGACAGTATATTGACTGAATAAACCCCAAATTTACACGGCAGGCAGATATCGGCCTGATAAATGCTTAGTTGTACATGGCGCAATTTCAATATATAGACATGTAATGAGTGTTGAAAATTACAAAATTACCTCATAGGGTTTTCGGTGAGTTTTTGCGCAATGCCGGTGTATTTCAGAAACAAACGTAATACGACTGTGCGATATATATTGTATGTTTGACTAACTAAATTAGCTCTTGAACCCTTTTACAAAACCGTTCCACGAAGAATAGTCTGTAACGTTGCAGTAAGTTCTGTATTTTATGTCGTCGCATATCTGTCCAAGGGATAGTTTTATTAATCATATAATGTTTGTTTAAGATTGCAAGATGTAAATCTAATTGTTTCTAATACATGTTTTTTTTTTCAAGAGCATTTTCAGTTTAATCAAGAAGAAAACAAGATGTTGGAACTCACATAGGGTAGGGTACACATGTATTTAAGTAATTAAAAGATTACTGTGAAATCATTTAAATTTGCTGGCATGAAATTTCGCGCAAACGTGAAAAAGGACTGTTTCGCGCGGGCTTTAATTCGCGCATTTCCAATGTTAGAAATAAAAAATAGAATAAAATAATAATAATAGCGCGGTCTTAAATTCGCGCATAGGTCCTAGCGCGAAATACGCGAAAATTCGTCCTACGCGAATAAAAATGAATTCACAGTAATCAAATGCCAGAACATTTCATAGAAAGTGTTCTGCAATGAGTGGCGTGTAGAATACTGTTTAGAATATACAAATATACATCTGAATTATAAGAAGCATCTCATCACAGCTACATTATAAATTTGGGCATTGTGCTCACTGCTAAAAGTAGACACCGTCGTTTATATGACTGAAAAATTGTTGAAAAAAACGTTTACTTAAACCCAAACACACACACACACATACACACACACACACACACACACACATATTAAACTGCCAATTTATGTAACGTTTGAAATCTATGCGCAGTTGTAAATTAGATTTGATTAAATGACAAATCTAGCAAAATTGAAATGTAACAACGAGATTAAAACGTTCAGTGATGTTTTAAATTATTTTGTTTGATATTATCGGGCTTGTTTTGCAGAGACCATACTTATATCATTACAGTCATAGGACTAGTAAAGACGTTTACTTAAATAGGAATATTATTAAAAACAAAAGCGTGACATTACTCAGCTGATTTTGTTTAGAAACAGTATACGATTAAATGACTAGTTCGAAAAAAGGAATTAGATAGGAATACCGTTTGAAACTCTTGTAAATATTTGATGCCTAGAAATGTGTTTTACAGTCTATACTGAATATAGCTTAATGCTGTCATCTTATACATTACATAAAAGGTGCTTTTGGTTTAACGTCGTTTTTCAGCAGCATTTCAGTTTTGTAATGACGGGCAGTTACCCTAACGAATGTTCCTGGATCCTGTACCAGTATAAACCTGCTCTCCGCAAGTAACTACCAACGTCCCCACATGAATGAGAGGTGGAGGACGAATGGTCTTTTATCAAATCGTCAAGGAGAACATGCGCGATTTTACCTTTTCTCTAGCGAAATACTTCGCATATGAATAAAATGTATAGTTCGTTTGTGTTAGTTGAGATTGATCAACTCGAACATAAATCGAAGTAATTGATACGTATTATACTTTTAGCAAGCGACATTATCTAACATGACATTTAATTTAATTTAACAACGTTTGACACATTTTTTGTCATATGGCGAGGTCATACGACAACTTTTCCAGCATTTTGTGTTGGAGGAAGACCCTGGTGCCCCTCCTGGTACTATTTCAGGCATTGGTCGTGCACATGGGTAGACCCGCCGACGACCTCCGGATGGCTTTCTAACATCGAATGAATATTTTAATCTTTTCCATATGATATTAATTTCATAATAGATATTAATATATTATTTGCACGGTCATAAAAAACATCAATTGCTACTAAGCTCACAATTAAACTTTTATAGTCATAAACTACTGTTATATCCAACAATTTACCAAACAATGTACAGGTTTTGCAAGTATTTCTGCAAGAAAATATAAAAATATTGCCATCTCAAACAGCGTATCAGCAGAATGATTTAATATAATTTCTAGGTACACTTTACAAAAAAAAAAACGTTGATCAAAAAGTTGAAAAAAAGTTTTTTTGCTGATACACTTTGTTAATTGAGTAAAATCTATGAAAAGATAGCAACCTCAAGCTGTGATAAACACCACTTCTAGTATATTAATTAAGAATAAAATATATTATACATATAATATGATGCAACGTATACTGGACATTAATTATCCATCGAATATGAAGGACTTGATCAACAGACTTTATAAGAGAATCACACTGCTGTAACTTGAATTACATTTCAAGCATTTTGTTATCATTATGTGTGTAAGGGATGTGTATGTGTATGTTTTGTTTTCTTTTTTTTGTATTTAGATAAAATTCGTCTGTCATTGTATCAGTTGAAATGATTACATGACAGGCATTATTGTTACCACGAACGATGATGCAGCTGTAATTGGTCTTATCGTTTTCTTTGTCATTGTTTTGGTTTTATTTTCCGAATTTTTACTTTTTACATCAAACACTTTCATTTCGTTCTAATTACGTTTTGTGGAGACCTCTCCTGATGTAAAATGCCTTTTGTCCATTGCTTTTTTTATGCTTACACCGGCTTATGCGTATCCTGTAATTTTCAATTAAAAGTGTTATGTTGCTTATCAATATTGAGTGATATGGATTTTACGAGGCCATTAAACTGAGGTCGGCATAGATTCTTCCGTATTGAGTGTACGCACGCATTGAATGTACACTATTAAACCTACGTCAAACCTAACCCATAACCTTTAGTCAGTATATTGTACACTCAATACGTGAGTACATCCGATTAGGACGATTTCATGTTGGCGATTACAGTGATCGGCATCATATAAAATGTATTTGTTTAGTCCTTCATCACCAGTTTAGTAACATGGAACTATCCAAAATATACCGACGCCTTATTGACAAAGTAATACGGACACAAAGCAGATACCATTTTCTTAAGTGGGTCTCTTTGGACGAGTGTAGTCAAGGCCGTTGACTTTCTCTTACCACTGTTGGTTTGAAAACTCGCTCGGATTGTAGAAGTCGTTCTTAAGTATGGGGAAGCTATCCAAATGACTTTTCGGAACTTCAGTGGTCCTATTCAGGTTCCTACAGCCCATCCCATTGTGGGCCGGTGGTCTAGTGGTAACACGCTTGACTGTCAATCCATAGAGTGTCTCCCACCTAACTAGAGGCCTGTACTGGTTCTTCCCAGGAAAGACGGCTTCGCGTGTATCGGTGCTATACACCGGGCACGTTAAAGAATCAGACTGTCTATTCGACAAAAGCTAGGCTAAGTTAGCCGGACACGTCTGTATCTTAAAAGTTCCCTCTGTCTGTTCTGGGGGCTTTATCTCACTATGTCCCTCTGGTCAGATCGCTCTGTATCTGTACTAGTAGAGGATGATTTCGCGCCCTGTGTGGCTGCAAGTTTATGTAAAGCGCCTTTGAACGTGTTTATCATGAAAAGGGCGCTATATAATTCTGGTATAATAATAATATAATCCCCGATGAAGTAATGCCCGGAGGTGCACCAGGAGTCTTGCTGCATCGTCAAAATCTGGAAAGTCACCTCCTGTCAAACATAAATGCGCCGATATGGCCTCAACAGAAAAAAAATCTCGTAGGTCTTTTGTCTTTCCCTGTGTTATTCAATTTTATTCAGGGCGTTGTTCATTAAATTGACTTAAATTCTTACGACGAAAACAAATACTTAATGCGAATATGTCTGTCATTAAAATGGAAAAACATTATTGGAGCATTACTTACTAACAGTTGAAAATATGTTATTTTACTGCGATGCTTGTGTAAACTGAGATAAAAAAAACTTTCATTCTGTTTCCTTTCAATTGAAATTACATTCATTTAATGACAAAGTACTAGACGGGTGAATGACAACAGTTATTATTGCGTGCCAACATCAAATGATTATACCCATTTAGGAGATATCAGTTTGAAACTATCACTCCTAATTCATTTATGTGACAAGATTAATTGTTGTCTATCTTCTTCAAAAAGTAAAATGGAAAATTCAATATTAGGGCGTTACTTAGCTAAAATGATTTGTAAGTAAGTGTAATGGTTGTAGTAACTGAGATTAAAAAGCTTTGATTCCATTTCCTTCCAATTAAAATTCCATTCATTTAATGACTAAGAACTAGACAGATGAATGACAAAAGCAATTATTGCGTACCAACATCAATAAATGCCATTAACGAGGCTTTAAATAATAATTAGAGCCTTTAATATAAATATTTATCATGCTTTCCATAGAAATGAGTCAATTTACGACACCTGTAAATTCGAGACACGAGAATTTCCAGCGAAGTAAATAAAACTGTCGTCGATTTATTTCGAAACTAACATTGCATGAACTTGAATACACCAAACCATTTTCTTCCAGGGTCTATTTGAAATAATTTTCATGACATTACAGGCAGAAAACATTCCTCAAGTATGCTCAAGAAAACGTGACATAGCTTAAACATACTTGATTGCGAAAGAAGATCATGTAAAATCTATCAATGAAATCGTGTCAATGTAAATGATGAAGATACCTGCATTTCATGTTTTGTTAATTTGATTGGGCTTTGTTCATCTTTTTTCTCATGTGCAATTGCAATTTTTAAGTTAGTAGTTTTTGTTTCGTTCCCAGCAAGAAAATGATTCTGTAGAAAAACAAGAAGATGGTTTTCCTCTTTTTTTAATTGTACATTTTTAACATTGGTGTCAGAAGCTTACAGTGGTTTAAGTTTTTGAAATTCACTATTTAATTTGTCAAGGCATACCCTATAATAAGACGAACTAACTAGTTAGACCAGGTAGGAGGTCTTATTAGCATGTATTATGTTTGAAGACTCAGAAAATATGGAATGAAAACTCGCTGAAGCTTTTTGTATTACCTTACTTTTAATCTTAACATTTATTATCACCTGCACATACAAGCAATGATAGAACCTTTTTCTGTTTCAGTGCATGTCATATTCAGTTAATAATATCTAAAATTACATCAAACATATTACTTTCTTTCTGCGTATTTCTTTTTAAAGCAAAGAGCGTGACATTTCTGTTTAAACAAAGCACTATCAAGGAAATTTATGAAAGCTATCAATTAGAATAAGAAACAAAGGGCAACACTTTATAAGTTAATTTAGTCAGAGCATTTTTATCATATTCCATACAGGTAATGCAAAATTAAAGTTAACGAATCCTATGTTTTTTCCGTTTATTTCCGTCCTTTTACATTTGCGCAGTTTAACCTTTTCAGTTAAAAACACTACTATACCATTTATCTGAAACCTGAGATGGGTAAAATATTCGTTGTGCAAAGACCCGACTGCGATAACAAGAAATATATTTTTGTAGACTAATATATCAAGATAACATAGAGTCCGTTTGAAAATAACAGGGTAAAGGAAAACTGTAGTATGTTATACGAGCGTGTGTTGTATTACATGAGCGATATATAAATGTTGTAAAATAATTAAATTGATTAACAATCTTCTTTTCAATTTGGTCACGAAGACCGCCCAAAGCCATAAACATTTATCTAGGCAAAAACATTTTTCATCGACATATTTGTTTTCTGTTAAGGTTCAGCGTTAATTTTTACTTATTTCAGAAACTGTAAATTTGCTTGGGACTGAGCACGGTTACTACGGGAATATTGCAAACTACGTATGAAGAACAACCTATTTGTCAAAAGTTTGCGACAACTTGTTATTTTAGCACACTCTGCCTTGAGTATGTTTTCGAAATCAGACTAAACTTTTCGGCCATTCCATCGTGCGGTTTATGTAGAAAGATGTGTTGAGGTACACAATGTAAGTTCATTTCATCTAAATATATGTTTTTCCTGATTTCTCCTTCAAATAAACTCTTAGCGGAGACATTTATTGTCTACATTGAAATAATGTGGGTCATCACAGAGGTGGTATTGACTAGAAATATGTCTGCCTACATTATGTGTTAAATTCTGTGGGCAGATTATTACACATGTAGTATTAATTTCCTAGTTACTGTATACAATGACGTATTTAATCAACCATAAAACAGTGCTCTGCATTTGGAATAACATTCTTTCCTTCAGAACATACGCGAGACGATGAGTTAGGAGGATGTGTTTTGATGCGAAATAGATTTAAATTAAACAATGTCTGTACTGAATTGAATTTTGCACAAGCAGATGTTTCCTGTAATTGTCGTAAATTTGTTTACAGATTTTAAAATTTCAATTCCTTTTTAAAACCGAAATTTGAAATTGTTATCAAAATGGTGATCATGACACATTTAATACCTACTTGTATACTACATTGTTCTTCAAAATAAGGAGATGACCATAGAGTGCCATAAGTGAATATCCTTATTTCTGCCCTTGTTTTGGGATCTCTATGCAGAGAAAATGTCAAAACATTTATCTGATACTGAGGTTCTGTCAAAGTGATGGTTCACAAGATGGAACGGAATCCTTGAAATGATATCAACACAAAGGTTCATCATCATACATGTTTTTTTGTACCTACCCTGACACGAAATGTCGTAATAACTGTTTTAAATGACGATGTACCTAAACTAGATTTTACGCCAACGCAAACAATATATGTATGTGGCCTAAAGACACTTGTTGCATTCATCAAATATATTAAAACTTGTATTTTGGGCATATGAGCACTTATGTTTTTTTGGAACCTGTTGCATAAACATTCAAACGTTCGTAAGTTTTGTCCAATGTTCCCTCGTAAGCATGAACCTCTTATTCAGCAATTTCCTGCTATCATTACAAAGAGATGTATTTAATGCAACGTTATGACAAATCTGTCATATTTTCTGTCTACTCAAATTCTAGGCATAGCCGAAAATTTAAAAAACTCTACTTACATTGTATATGTACAATGAACTCGTGCTTAGTTCTAACTTTGTCCGAAGTACAAACATGTAGGCTTTGTGAAACATGCTGCAGAAGTTTAACGCTGAATTAAATCATTTGAATAAAAAAGGACGTCTTGCGAACTTAGAAACTCTGTTAATAAAGAGTCAATGCGTTCAGTTTATCCAGGTAACAATTGTTAATTTGCAAGCATGCAGTTTTAAGGACTCTAATAGATACATACTATCTGAAATGTACCATACATACCTATTTACTAGAAAAAATAAACTGTAAAGATTTTTTTAAAAAACAGTTTATCTAATTATAACATCTGGAATCGTAAATGTATCATCTATTTTAATCCTGTAAATTTGTAGGTAAAGGAAGCATTTCATTTACACGTATTACTCACACTTTATTGCTTGATCTAATTTCTATCTGTTAACATGATACTCGTAAGAAATAAGAAATCAAAAGCTGCAGCTATTTTTTTTCTTATTGATCGGTGACGATTAATAGATATTACTCCAGACCATAATGTTTAATTTCGCCAGCCCCCAAAAAATAAAATAGTAGTAATAAAAAAACATGTAGAAATGTGAACCGTCATTCGACAGCAATTCAAAGAGCTAACTCCATAATCTATTAAATTAAGAAATCGTATAAGAAATAATGTAAGCATTTAAAAGGGAAATCTCCTATTTCACGTACTCTACATATCCATTTTCAACGTCTTGCATTGCCTTCTTTTAATCAGAGTGTTCAGTTGTTTTAAATGTTAAATGTGGCAATTTCAGATTATGATAAGCTATTTCTAAAACTGGCCTCAAAACAAGCTGATTTTATTTTCCTATGAATAGTCTGTTAAATGACAGGTAAAGAGAGAGTGATATTATCTTGATTTTCTTTTCTTTTTTGTCTTGCGATTCTTACACAAAATTCGTCCGAAATTTAAATTGACAAAGACAACATAGAAAAAAGCATCACAGGGTTGTAAAAAACTGGAACATTGGCCGTTATGAGAATTATCAGACAGTATGTGTGACTTGAAACCTTTCGGAAAAGTTTCTCCCCATAAATGTCTGGTCTTTCCCTTGCAATTTGACTCAGAATCACGCAGTACGTTTTCATTTCTTTTTATTTTTTCTTTATAGGTTCCACTATCTCATTTTTTGTTTTATTAACGCATAAATATAAACTATAATATGTAAAAAACCCCAATATTAAATGCAATAAATCAAAAAATATTTTCTGTAGCTGAAAGACAATAGTATGACATATCTTTTTCGATCTGTTTGTTTGAATAATCGCAGTAACAGTCATGCACACTTTTAATTCATGGTAGGAAATGAACCACATGATTGAAACTTTACAGTTCGCATTCAGTAAAAGGCTCTTAAGGTGTATTGTATCAAATTATATCTTGGTCTGCTCTTTCCAGTTTGCTGCAGACAGTCTGGTCATTTTGATCACATCGAATTTTCAACTTGTATTTCTGTTTACTTTTGGTGTTATCTTTTATACTGCCATGAATTTTAATCGAACAATAAGAAAATATTCAATCACAGTGTCAGAGGAAACTCATCAACAAAATTATGTACTTAGCCTAAAATGATATATGTTTGCATTGCAAATACTTTTTACGAGAAAAGCAAAGTAAAAATAAAAAGAGCAACAACAAAAATAACAAAAAAAAAATAAATAAATAAATGAATTAGGTCACCTAATGCATTCAATTTCCAACTCTGATAATTAATACTGTTCGTTATTTTCTACTTCTAGTGATACAATTAATATTTCTTTATTATCATAATTATGACACTATTATTAATTTCAAAAATTGAATATTCACCGATTGGTTTGAAAATATCAACTGCAGCTTGTATATATCTGTCTGTAATACATGTTGTTTTACAGCGGTCAAGTATTAAATAATACGAAAATAATAACGAAAGAACTCTTGTAAAATAATATTTTAATTTGCATTGTAAACAATTAATGCTATATTCTGACAAATGTTTTAGTGATAGTATTCTTTGACATAAAAAAGATAAACGTGAATTGAAAAACTGCAAAACAAATCACAAAAATATTTCACTTGGCAACAAAAGTCAGTAAATGTACATAATTGTTCCACATATTTTAGCCATTTAAACCAATGCTACTCTAAGCATGACCGACATTATTCCAATGTTATTTTGTATTTATAGATTTAATGAGATTTGACATAAACGTTAAAATTCCAATTTCGTCCAGCAGTTATTGAAAATTTTATTCAAGAACACTGCATTTTTTGTGTATATTTGATTCAACTACACCTCTCTGAATAGAGTGCGGAGAAAAAAACGATTGATATAATTCTATACAAGTTAAAACATATAAATGAAAAGTAAAATAAAAAAGTTGGTATATCTATTTTAAAAGTACATCGCCTTTTCAATAAACAACACGACAACACGATATAAGTAATGATGGCAATGTCATGTAAAGTAATGCTTAAAGCTAAGAATAAGTTGACTTTTAAATGTTCGTCAGTCTTTGTACCGACAAAATATCATTCGCGAGACAAATTTCATTTATTTCTAAGGAAACAAAAAGATAAGTTTGATGAAAATGTGTAGATAATATAATTATAAAGAAAATATGCAATATGTCGTGCTGTCATTTGTTATTGAAAGGCAATTTGTCATAAAAAATTGGTTGTGGCTGTCTTTAGGAAACCCATAATAAGTATATATCTATGCAGAATGAAGAACATTTCTAGTCGCTCAGACAGATTTTGCTGTGTTGTATTTTTCAAAGATTATTTCTTTCAAGATAATTTTTTGGCTCTTATAGATACTATGTTTCCATAGCTTTCTGTAGTGTCTAAATGGGTATTAAATTGCTATGGGATTAAGGGAAATACTATCTTAAAAATGATGCATTTGGTTATTATATTGCAATTCAGTTCTACTTAAACTTTCTCCCAACAAAGTTGTATAATCTTTTTAACAAACGTGCCGACTATGAAAATTTGTCTGCGGTATTAACGATCTCCAGTATTAACGATATAAGAGAAGCTAGATTCAGTACGGGAATAAAATAAATTAAATTGCAAATGTACCACTTTACTGTTAAACGGAATTTAATGATCCTTAACGTAACGTCTACTTCATTTGTTATAGAGTTGCCACTTTTGCTCATAGATATACATTCTTGCAATATTAATTGACACACTTTGTCGTCTGAGGTACACAAATAGGTAAGAAAGACCTGTAAATGACATTTTTAATTGTTTTATTTTAATTATCAACATTAGAAGGAAAAGAAGACTTTGTAGATAATGCTTTATACATATATGGCAAACGAAAACAAAACATAATCTAAATCTGTTTATTATTATCAAAAGACATTGTCTGATATTTTATAATAATATAACTTTACGATTTAATGTTATCCTTATTTGCCTTGCCTTTTTTAAAAAGTGAGTGAGTCTTAACATTATCTTTTGTGACAATCATGAAGATAACCACGACAAAGCAAGTTATCATGTCACTGAGAAAATTTATTAGTCCATACAATAAAATGAATTAATAAATTTAAAGAAGAATTGTTACCTTATGTTTACTGCATAGTTATGAACCAGACTGACGAGTAAAGCAACAATAATTATCTCTGATTGCCTACATTGTAACATATTACATGAAATGGAAACCGAATTATATTTACATGTCAGACTTGTTTTTGTTGAAATGATTCAGTTTTTAAAAATAATTTATGCTTAGAATTATCTGTATATACTTGTATTTTCAACTATTGTAAGACATTTTAGGAACTGTTAACATCTCTAACTCACCAAATTAATAATGATGTAAAGCAGACCAGCAAAAACTGTTCAAAATTTACATAGGTTCAGAAACTACTTGGAAGTCATCCGTGTAAGCTAACGGCATTTCATTCAGAGTACGTATATAGCAGAGAAGGAATGCTTTCTGTTAAGAGACAGTAAACAGTTTTGAGAGCTTCTCGGACTTCAGTCGCCTACTTGAATTTCAGAACATCACACAAAAGTCTGCAACCACACACCTGAAATAAAACTATTGCAATATTAACAACAATTGAAGATTTATGTGTATCATTATAAACCGACTGCAATACCTGTCTAGTATCTAGATGTCTGATCATAAGACCTGAATTTTGTGCTCTCCTGGTCTCGAAATCTGATGACGAGAAAAGCTAAATCTACCAATTTTCAAATCGCTGTAGTAAATTCCCTCCAAACGATAGCACCAATGCTACACGGTTTCTTACTCCGTTGACACTCTAAAGTAAGCGCAAATATATGTGCCATCCGTACCGTTTTTTCACTGTTTAAATTTTCCTTAGGCGCCTGTTAAAATGATAGCTCTACTGTTAGCTGGCTCACTGAAGGCATGTGTTTACATCAGCAAGACACTACGGCATTATTTCAAGAACAATGGTTCTCAAGTAATTTTCATTCATTAACTGAAAGTCAATTCTTGCCACCGAAACTTCAATTCTATCATTTATTATTGTTTTAAAGTACAAATATGTACTTCAATCCGTAAATTGACTCTTATTTGTAAAGACCATGGCCAATTCGACACTAACAGCTGAAAACTGGTTACTGCCTTCTTAGTTTCTGAGTTTTTAAAGCAGTGGTAGAATTGCCCATGGCTTTAAAAATCATTAATCACCAAATGGATTCTTTACTGAAGAATATAGAGCTTCTGGTCAGTCAAAGACAGTCTGAAATAAAGTTTTTAGGTACTTGTAATATATTTTAAGTACTGTTGTTTATTGGGAATGTTGATTAAATCTATGGCTTACAAACGGTACTGAAAGTATAAGATATAATGCATTTTATTTCTTCTATACTATTAGTAATCACTTATCGAGGGCAATTTTGCCACTCCCTCTCTTCTTAATTGTATAGTAAATACAAGACATTAGTGTTATATTCGTTTGAAGCGCAATGTTAAGTTAAAACTGCAGAAATGCGACATACTGATCATTATTTCTGGAGAACACTGGTTTATAATTTGAAATAGGACTGATCATACATATTTGCCTTAAGTCCGTGACGTTGACACTTAGAAATCAAGGACAAGGTACGAGGAGAAGGTATTGAAGAGCTCATACTTATTTGTTCTTTGTAATTATCTCCTATGTAGATAAAAGCACAAGTTGACCTGGCACGTCACGTTCAATTAATTTCATTAATATAATGTTGACAATCATACTCATGAGATTTTTGTGATGTTACCTATGCATCTATCGACAAATATTGGAGATACTGAATAAGGTTAACTGTAACATTTCTGGTAGATAGAGACCTTCAGGTTAATAATCATTTTACTTAACATTCCAAGTTAGTAGACGTAATGACTTCTTGTCTACTAAGCAAAATTGATATTACATCTTTTACTTTTGCATTTCTCTTTCATTGATAGATTGATAGAATATAATAAATAACCAACACCTTATAAGAAAAACAATGGCTAAATAACTTCGAATTTTAACAGTTAATAAGAAAAAAAAAAAGAAAAAGAAAAGGATATCGTCTGGACATCAGTGCTGTTATATTTCCTGGTCCTTTGAATAATAGAATCCATTCAATATTACTGAATAATAGAATTCCATTTAAACCGGTGCTAGTGGGTAGAGGGGCGTTATATACTTGATTATCTCGAAAGCCTAGTAATAGATGCGGCTGGTCGTCTGTTCACTCTCTCCCTCTCTGTCATACAAAAGACATGAAAACTCATCTGGTACTACCAGTTCCCTCACTTGGCGCTGAATATTTTGATGATAGTTCTAGGACTGGTCAGGGCAGTATCAGAAATTGTGACTAAGAGGGGAATTATGCCATGTGTTTACGGCCTGATATTTTAACGAGACAGCAATATGAAATAGAACATGAGCTCCATGCTACAAGTGAACACCCCACCGTCGTTTACATGATAGAAAAAAAATGTTAAAAAATACGCACTCTAAAGTCGAACACACACATAAACAGGTTTAATAAAACTATGCCAATTAGTAATTTGCTTGGGTGGAGGCTATGCTTCCAAACTATCTTTTTGAAATTATGAGTAGGAATCTATATTCTTGGTGCTTTATTGCGATTCCATTTTGATACTTTCTGTCTCTGCTCATTATCAAATTAAAGAGAAAGACATATTTATTGTTTTTAATACGGTAATGCACTGACTTGTTGTTCTTCGTACGAACGTAACATTTCCATTCGAATTTCTATACTGTTTTGTCAGTTCATTAAAAGTGGTTTGATTTGTTTACGATGCACCAACACAATAAGGCGCAAAACATGACTAAGGTATTTGGATTCACATCTCATCTGCATCGAAGTTAATTATGAGTAATGGAGTCAAAGCTTTCATAAAAGCTGAAATCACAGAAATACAGAGAAACCAAGTGTTCAGACCATATTAGGAGGAGTTTTTTTTATTAATTTAAAACAGAATGACGTTTGCTTGAAAAAGAAAGAACAGAATTATATAAGGAACAAATTTTGTAATGGACTGGAGAACAAAGAAATCCTTCTCGTATTTATCTAGTACAAATCATTGTATGAGAAGTTTGGCAGCTATTCGTAAAGGCTAATACGAACAATTGATTTATGGCTGATGTATTATTATATTACCAATTTTCTATTGGAGAACATCATTATTTGTGATTAGATATAGTGCCTTACAGGTTCCTAATAAGGCACTGGACAATGATGTATTTAAGTAACATAAACGTGATATTTACTCGGAGATATAGGTTATTATCAAGTTGTATTGATCAAGCCTTAATTCGATACTCTGGCGTATCGTTTTTATCTAGAAGTTAATGACGCGCAATTGAACAATGTACTTTATACCGCTCGGGTTACAAGGATAACATCTTCAATCCTGCTTTTGTTTATAAATTCGAAAAAAAAGTTGAAATGTTTGTCTTTCTAGATTCTTGTAGCCTTAAACGTTTTAAAGTAATGGATTTAAACAATTATCAAAGCTTAAGAACTCCATATCTTACCTTTGTATGAAAAATATGTTTTGCAATAATTCCCGTTGACCGTTCGAAATACAGTTAAAGAGCAGACAATGTGTCCGTTACACTGATGTCAGAATGTTTGAATTTTAAAGGGACTAGGCTCTACTGTTTGGCTAAAAATTATATTTCCTTGAATTTGAATTTTAAATCATATTATATCACATAAAAAATGTGGTATCTAAACTGTCCTAAAAATGCAAAATCAAGAAAAAATCTATGGACTTGAACCCGGTTCCCACTATCTTGACCAATACATCACGAAGGAATTTGTACCTAACGTCCATTCATATAGATGTTGAAGAAAGTTAACAAAATTCAAACAAAATTTTCAAATACCTTCAAGATAAATGCTGTAAATTTTGCGTGGTTACTGACATATACCGTCGTGACGTAATTTTAACGTAGCAATGCATTCATCATTTCAGCTATTGTAAATCACTTAGCGTCGGAGATACGTTAAATGTAATTGTCAAAATGAATGAATATACAATTGCTTCTAGTTTGTCGTAGATGTTGTCGTAAAATATCATGTGTTTTCGAGACGGCACTTGAAAAATTCTTAAAATTCTTATTTTTAAAAAAGGCAAGATAACCAGTTTCAATTGTATTTTCAATACAGTTCCTATCCATGAGACAATTACAACCTTGTAATAAAATAAATGGGTTATATGTTGTTCCCCCTTACAAACTGATGAAAAGTTAACGTTTCACTTTTAATGGTTTCATCAACATTTCTTTTGCTACTTTATTACATCAATAATATTTATTATGGAATGTAAATAGTGTCTACGTAATATCCAAAAAATTAATAGTATTTACATACCTGTCTTTGACCTATTACATTGTCTTTAATGCCTTTGTCATCATCTGCGAAAACACTTACAAATGTTAACACTGCAATTTTGTTAACTGTTTATGAGTGCCAGTTACAATGAACTAACACCAAGGAATGTGAAGGATGAGTATTGAAGTATGACTTGATGATAAATATGGTAATTGTTAGACCATAAATTATATCTGCACAACAAAATTTTCGCAAATACCGCGTATGTCTATAAACCAAACATTACATCTTGATTAAGTTCCATGTTATTTTATAAATTATGTATGTTTATATCTGATATATTGCATTACATTTTTCTAGGGGAAGTCAAGAATATATCTAGCATTTGTTACTGCCCTTTGCGGAAAGACGCCTGCCCGACTGACTGTGTTTAAACAGTAGTAGAATTTATCTTCATTGCAAAAAAAGGAAAATTAGGACCAGTATGACAGCATTTATGCAAATCGTAGTATGTAAATTTGCAGTCACCCTAGTGGAAGAAATCTGCTATATGCTTAACAATATCCTGTCGGTCCCAAGGTTTCCTTTCTATGTACAAACAAGCGTAACCATAACAATACAAAGCAAATATCTTTAGACTGAAAGAATGATCGTTCTTACGATGTATGTCTCTTTATTTTTTACTGTCCGCTTCCTTTATGCTTTATAATGTTTTTAATAACGATTTAACAATTTAAAGCGTTGATAAATGCTCATTCAGTAGATACGTGTAAGGCTTGTTTTTGTATGAACACACTAAACATTCTTACAGATAGACTTCATTTTAATCCTATAAAAAGTACATTTGAGGATTGACTTAGATAACATCCATGCAAAATATCATTTTAAAATGATTTAAATTTATAATGCTTATGTAAAAAGGTTATTGCTTTACATCGTGAAATAGACCTGTTTCTTTCGCGGAATAAAATGGGGCACTAAAGTCGTGCAATATTTTATCTTCAGAACTCCTGCATATATTGTGCTGATACTAATCTTATAACTTATGGTCATTCCGCTCAAGACTTCTCTCATTTCCTCGCAAGCTAAATTTCAGTACCGAAATATAAAATGTTAAGAAATCTATTGAAAATACATTTGTCGGTTACAGCTTGGTTCTAACTTAGCCAGAAAGAGACTTTGTGATTTAGGACGCAGAAGTTTAACACTGAATTTAATCATTTGAATAAAAAAAAACATCTTGCGAATTTAGAAACTGTAGTGACAAAGAGTCAGTGCGTTCAGTATATCCAAATAACAATTTTTAATTTGCAAGCATGCAGCACTGTGACAGATATATACTTTGTGAAATGTACCATGCATACCTATTTGCTAGAAAAATAAACTGCAGGCTTTTTTTTAAAAAAAAACAAAACAGTTTATCTAATTATAACATATGGAATCGTAATTGTATCTACCATATTAGACGTGACTGAAATTTGTAGTTTAAGGAATTGTTTCGTTTTCACACAACGTATATACTTGATAGGTTGAACTCTTTCGTATCTGATAATATGATACGTAAGAAAATGCACGTGAAAAATAAGAAAGCAAAAGCTATCCTGTGACGACTAATAAATACGCTTGCATTACTCCACACTATCAATCTGACTAAAGTACTTGATCTTCTAAACGAAGATCTGAAAACGACCCATTCACATTCGTCTTCTGTATATTTTGGATTTCCAGTATTGCTATTTTTATTTCATCCAATCAGACGACTTGTTTAAATGTCAAAGAGTAAGAAAAATGTGCAGTCATTCTAGGGCTCGAACCCGGGACCTCTCGCTTCACAAGTGGCCTACCGACTGAGCTAGCCGGCTATCTGATACATTACGACATAAGTTACTTTTTACTACAATTAACCTTTCTTTATTATCATAATTATGACAACATTATCAAAAATTAAATAATTCACCAATTTGGTTGACAATGTCAACTGCTTTTATAACTCTGTTTATAATAGTTATAGAACTGGATAATGAAGGAATTCTATAGAAACAAACTAATATGCTTGCAAGATCACACAGTTAATGATATCCTCCGACAAAGCGATGAAATGTAATAATGCATTTGTCTGTTTTGGTAATAGTATCGTTTCAGATATAAATTTAACACAATAAAAATGTAAATTGAAAAACTGCAAAATAAAACACAAAATCATTTCAATTTTTCTAATGTTAAATGATACGGTTATAATGCAGTTTGTTATTATCAAATATATGTTAACAGTAATTTGCACTGGTCTTGTCCGGTGAAAGAAGTCAAACTGACAAGAGAGCGGAGTGCTGTTGTAATATTGTGACGTCATACAATGTGACATCGCAAATAATTTAAGACTATAAAACTTGATCTTCTGCCGCATATGTGTTTTTACTCTTTCAACACGTAAACATTTAATTGTTACATAATAAACAACTGAGATTTGGTATAGAGGTTAAAGTAGTTATTGAAAATTTTAGTCAAGAACTTCGTTGTATATTTAATTCAACAACATTTCTCTCCGAATAGAATGCAGAGAAAATAACGATTAATATATTCTATACATCCGTCAAGTTAAAACATATCAATCAAACATCAAAACAACAGTTGGTATATCTACTTTAAAAGACAATCGTTTTTCATTAAACAACACGAGATATGTAATGGAGGCAATATCATGTAAAGTTATGCTTTAAGCTTACAATATGTTGACTTGTAAATGTTTTATAAATCAGTCTTTGTACAGACAATATTACTCGCGAGACCAATTTCATTTATTTCTAAGGAAAAAAGAGATAAGTTTGATGAAAACGTGTGGATAATATAATTATAAAGAAAATATGCAATATGCCGTGCTGTCATTTGTTATTGGAAGGCAATTTCTCATAAATGATTGGTCGTGGCTATCTTTAGAAAACCCAATAATAAGTATATATCTGTGTAGAATCAAGAACATTTCTAGTCGCTCAGACAGATTTAGCTGTGTTGTGTTTTTTAAAGATTATTTCTGTCAAGATAAATTCTTGACCTTTCATGCGCAGATCTGTGTGGATACTATGTTTTCGTAGCTTTCTGTACTCTATAAATGTGTCATGGCATCAATGGAAATAAGATCTTATAAATGATGTAGGAATAAATATTAGTCTACTATCAGCTTGCCATTTGATTGCAGTTCAGTTCTACCGCCACTTTTTCCAAACAAAGTCGTATAACCTTTTAACAAATGTTCCAGTTTTGGAAATCTGTCTGTGTTATTTAGAGAAATGTGTGCACTATCTTAGAGGAGCTAGATTTCTGTACGGGAATAAAGTATATTTAAATGGCAGACATACTATTGTACTGCCAAGGATATTTTCGGGAGTTGTTGCTTCGTAACCTTTTGCATAGCTGCCGATCTTTTACTTGCTAATCCGCCTTTTGGCTTAAATATCCTTTGCAGGGCCGTCATAAGAACGATTTTGAAAACACAGAAAATGATGTCAGACGACCTTCAGCTTTTCCCGGTAATAAAGAAAATGAAAGTACACAGGCTGAACTTGAAAACGAAAGTCGCATCTGCATTGGTCTATAGTCAGGGTTCAAGCGCAGGGGTCACCCCGTCTATATGTATGCTCGTGGACTACTTTTTTGGCTAATGGGAAGTCAATTTCAGCACTTTCTTACGATTTGAAAATACATGGGCTTTAGCACGACATGTCAGCTTTTCATCTACGAAAAACTATTTGCACTCGAAAAAAAATCCCACAGGAGTCCGTAACGGACCAAGGGTATATGGAGGTTTTTGGAACTTTGTGAAATCGTTCAAAAGGTCCTTTTTGATGTTTGCTAAAAGTGTCAGTATATGCCTTAGATGTCAGTTATTCCGTATTTGAGAGCTTCAGAGCTAGACATTTCAGAAATGTTTTCAAAATGAATTTCGTCTAATAGCTGTAGAATATACGGAGGCGTGAAAGGGCCATCAGACGCTAATGCGTTTTAATACGCTAAGGCTACGAGAAGGATATGACGGTACTGGACATTTCTGTGTAATTGCATGAAAATGTTTCAGCAGGTAAAACATTAAAAAATCGGTATATAGTAATGGTATATTGTAATGGAAAGTCAACTGCAATGAAAAAAAGAAATAGAAAAGTAATGAAAATGAAGTATATGATTATTGTTGTCTACCTTTTGCAGATTTATGCATGTTATAGTTACACTTTATATAAGCAAAAGAAAAATATATTTGATGAGATGTTTTATCTAGAAATTGGTATTTTTGTAAAGATTAATTTAAATCCATGTTCTTTATCTAAGTTACTCAGAAAAAGCATGGATACCTATGATTGAGAAACTTTATGAATTTTGAAGAAAAAACATTAAAATTTATTGATTTAAGCACAATTGTAACCTTACGTGTACTGCAGCATTCTTAGCAGGACTGACGAATAAACAAAACTGCTTATCTCTTTACTATTGTAACAGAACTCTAATGTGGAATTGTCAGCTATGTCTTCGATAAAAAAGAATGATATTTTGATAATTGAACACCGTATGTTCATACCTAGTATTTTCTAGTATTTAAGCCAAACTTCGGAACTGATAACATCTTTTTCTCAGCAAATTAATTATGTTATAAAGCAGACCAGAAATACTTGTCCAAAATGTGCATAGTTTCAGAAACTATTTGAAAGTCATCTATAAAGCTAATAGCCGTTCCTTCAAAGAACGTATATATCAGAAAAGGAATGCTTTCAATCATCTAGTATTGATTTATTATATTTTTTAAAAATATAATACCTTTTCAACAGCGGTAGAGTTACTTTTAAAGAAGATAAAAAGATTTTCCTCAATATTATCATGTATGTTCAAGTCGATTCTTTACTGAAGAACATAAAGCTTCTGATCAGACAATGACAGCCTGAAATACCGTTGCAATATTTTAAGTCATGTAGTTGGTCGGGGATATTGATTAAATATTACAAACGATACTGAAAGTTATAAGAAAGGATGTATTTCATTTCTTCTATACTCTTATACTCCCATTTTTACAAAGTTTACTATCTAAGAGCATTCGGAAGAATGCCTATGGAGCGAACTGGTCAACATTGTCCTTAAATGGCTGTTTATGAGGTTGACAATGTTAAGTGGACCAGAGGATATGAATTTGTATCTTCACCTAAAAGCTTTTAGGATTCAGTAACAGTGTTATATTGTGCTCGGGTTCATTAACCTTTAGCCTGCTGGTGGCAAGTGATTCTGCCTTTGCGACCACTGCAGACCAAGTAAATACAAGTGCTATATTCGTTGGAAGCGCAGTGTTAAGTTGTATATATTTATTGCGCCTGTAAAGTATGTATGTGTTTTTGATCCAGATTACTGGGACGTCGGGAATCTTACATGATCAAAATTTAGAATTCATTTACTGACTGTGAAAGAGTAACAATGATTTAGCACTTAAACGAATAATAAATAACTTCTTAAATACTGTCTCGCAAAGTTTTCAAAATCTAATTCTTGAAATTTAGCACGCTTCATTATTTGAAAATGTGTCTAAATAATCCATAACTGTTAAGAGTAAATGGAAAACACTATCCAAAATCATTCGTGTTTAAACAGTAAATGCACTGTACATTTTTCATAATATTATATAATTTATACATGGACGTACCTTAAGTACCCATTATATTTAAGGTATTGAAAAACACTGGCTAGCTTATTACATGATTACAGGATCTGAGTACTGTCTATTTGACCCGGTGGTCAATATATGTCACGGCCGGGGTCCTTTGTTTTACATTGTCTTATATAGGAAAATTCTTTAAAAATCTTCATGTCCAGAACCATAAGGCCCAGACTTTAGATACTTGGTCTTTAGTATTGTCTAGTGGTCATCTGTCAAGTTTTTTAAAATCATGACCATGTGATTAAAATTGACTGCGCTCAGAGGTCAGGTTTATATAGGCAAAAAAACTTACAAAATTCTTTCCTGAAACCTTAAGGTCCAGATATTTGGAATGTGGCATGCTCTAGTTGTTCTCTATCTAGGTTGTTCAAATCATGACCTTGGGTCAATATAGGCTACGTCCGAGTGGTCCCTTGTTTTACATAGACTTATTTGTTTTAAAAGCTATGGCAAAGAAATTTAGATCACAAGTATAATATTTGATATAAATTTCAATACTCATCTATAGTCTTCAAGGGTGGTATAGTACGTCATCAACAGGTGCGCGCAACACTTCCCGATGCGGCTTTTTTGTGTCAAAACATCTCGATTCGGTGAGTAAACTTGCGATTGTTACATTGATAACTAATAGATTCGGAAATGACATATAGTCGAAAGTACCCGCACATGCGTCTAGTTTATCATTTACGTTTGCATTTTTCAAGAAAGCCTTCCGTTTAAGAGAACATTCGTGCACAATGCACTTCATGGAAACACTTCCCTATTCACCACACCATTTTAAAATCGCATATCAAAGTTTACATGCATTTCTGATAAATCAAGCATTGACGGGTGTTCTTTTATGGTAAACAGATGTCAGTGATACCTTGATTACTCATTGGAATCTAAACTTTCCGAAAAATCAGTAAACAAAAATTTCGCCTTCCGATTCACCAACTGAATTGATGTCCTTCCGGCTCACCAATTTCCTGCATGACTAACATCGGGCTGGTGCTCATGTAAATGTGATCACACTTGCCTGGAAGTTCTATTAATTCGAATAACTAATTGTTAGAGTGCTTGCACTAGATGGTCTGTAAACTTCATTTAAGCATTTGAAGATAATATTGAAAGAAAGAGGCATATCTTGAACATATGTTGTATACTATAAACATGCATATGTATGATATAATTATGTTCTATCATGTCCTTATATTTGTTATTTTAGATACATGAAAGATGAAAAAGGAAACAAAACTTCTAGTCTGCATCAATGGAATTGTCAATATATGTTAAAAAGGATTGCTGAGTGATCGGCATGCAAGACATTATTGACATATTATATTTTCCAAAAGCTGTACGACATAATATTTCAGAAGTGGAGAACATCCTCTAACGGAATTACCCCAGACAAGAATTTCAACGCTCAACTAGGTCTCCGTACCAAACTTTGTCACGACTATGTCGGTTGCTGTTTGAAGGTATGGATATAAATAACTGATTTAATTTCAATAATGTTACAGTAGATAAATGTTAATAAGGGGTATAGTTAGATAGGCACTTCGACACATGATAACATAAATAGAAAGTATTTTGGAAACCATTAGTTAACTTGTTACTCTAATTATTTTTTCATGATAACTTTTTATGGCGTGTCATCGAAAATAGTCGAGTATGATGGCTTTGATTCCGAACTTGAGTTCAAGGCAAGACTCGATGAGACAAATAAGAATATGCATTGATAATATGCTAAGTAAAGCAAAATTATATAGTTAAATTATTATCATGTGCTGATTTTTAAAGTAGCAACCTTTTAATATATTTTTAAAGGTATAAAGTCGCACCAGTGCAGTTTAGTTTTTAATGATATGCTGCTATTTAGTTTTGTTTAACGTTTCAGGGCCACGTGATCATCACAATTGCTCGGGAAAAAATGAGAAATTACTGTATCGCGCCATTGAAATGTTCTTATCAAGGAGTTTTAGATGTGCGCAGGGAAAGACCAAGAGTGACTACAACCGAATTATAATTACCACGTAGTAGAATGGGACATTGAATCTACACTAGAAAGCGGTTGAGGATTTAACATTTTACTAATGTTCAGATTTTGCTTGCAAATCTTAGTGCACCCAATTACATGTTAAAACTCGAAGTGAGCTTGAACAGTGGTAGAACAATTTTACTTGCAATGTAAATTACTTTGGTTTTCTTAAACTGTTTATTTGTTGAAAATGTTGTTGTATAAAAGATTATTTAAAACAGGAAATTTTACTGATTTTTTATTTATACCCTTACACAGTGGAAGCCGTTGTGACATAAACTTTCAAGACATAGCAACATCTTCCTTTTATCAGCTAATGTTATATATTTACACAAATCAACAAAGTTGATTTATTACTTGATTGTAGTAATTCTAAATTTTATACACACTTATAAATACGAGTATAATGAAAACGTTTCTTTAACTTTGGACGTAATTCTTTATAACTCAGCATTTAAAAAATGAAATTCACCTTAAGTTTCATTAAGATCGCATATCTGACAAATTCTTTCCACATTGTATGCTTTAATTTTCTTCGATCAAGAAGCAGTGTACATCTCTATGTCACATATTCTCAACAACTGGAAATATTCAGACACGGCAGAAAGACGCGAAGTGAAGATGCACTGCCTAAACTTCAATATCAACAAAAATCAGAATATAATAACTCTTGAAACCATTAAACTGGAAAATGTTGAGGTTTTGCGCAACTACACTAATTATAACTCAGAAATTTCATTATAAACACACAAAACTTGATAAAGTGACAATGTAGTATAATCTGTGAACGCTTATTGACCGAAACATAGAGATAACAAGAATATTTACATTGTTGTGTTTTACCCGTTATGCGCATTAGTGTCAACTACATTTCATACAAAGTTTAATACTGCTGTTGCCTTTCATCAAAATCTGTCAAATGTTATTCAGAAGAAAGGAGAGGCACTGACCAGAGTCTGTGACACAGACAGACAAAACAAAACATGTTTCAATAAAAAATCACAATTGTTTGAAGTCACGCAAAATCACATTAAATTCCGTCTACAAAAGCTGTTCATGGCTAAATATTGTACGATAGTGGTCACACGTAACAGTGAGCTGTTTCAAACGGTGTCTGAACATATTGCCAGTGAGTGAACCTCAAACAACGACTACTTTTGTGGTCTTCATTTTTGACTTTTTCACAAACATCCTCAACAAGCGGGTATTGTTCTTTCTACAATTCTGATTTTTTTGACGTGTCATTTTATTCCCGAGAAATGCATGAATTACTATATGCAGTTTATGTTCATCTGTCTACGGATATCATACTGCTGAACCCCAAGTGTTTCGCTTCATAATTTAATACTGATAAACAGAATATCTCAGGTGTTTCTGTTGTGATCTGAAAAAGAAAGAGTAAATCTGTCATAATATAGCCCTTGAAAGTAAATTAAACACTGTTTTTACTGACATAAACGTTCATTGCTAAATACTAGTTTTGCTGGTATGACAACCGAAGTACCATGCGTCAAAATAAATTGAAAGGCTACATATAATTAAGTCAAACACGATGCCACACGGGCGGTGAGCCGGGAAGTGCATCGTTTTACCTGGTGAACCGGGAAGGCGAAATTTTATATTACTGATTTCTTTGAAACTATAGATTCCAATAATTAATTAAGGTATCACTGACCTCTGTTTGCCATAAAAGAACACCCGTCAAGGCATTTAGTCATTAGAAATGCATGAAAACTATTTTTATGCGATATAATATGGTGTGGTGAATGGGGAAGTGTTTCCATGAAGTGCATTTGTGGCTCGAATGTTCACTTAAACGTAAGACTTTCTTGAAAAATGCAAACGTCAGTGATAAACTAGAGACACATGCGGGTACTTTAGACTATATGTCATTTCCAAATATATTTGTTACCAATGAAATAATCGCAAGTTTACTCACCGAATCGAGGTGTTTTGACATAAAAAAGCCGCATCGGGAAGTGTTGCGCGCACCTGTTGATGACGTACTATACCACCCCTGGTCTTAATCATGACAAACTGACCTACTTTACTGTTTTGACATATATAACTTTTGATACATATTTCAATACTCATCTTTAATATTCGCAACCCTGACCTAATGACCTACTTTCTTTTGATACAGATTTCAAAACTCCACTTAAATAGAATCGTGACCGACTGACCTATTTTTTGAAGTTACAGTATAACGTTTGCTACAGATTTAATACTCGTCTTAAATAGTCTTAATCTTGACCTATGACATACTTTCTTGTTTTTGGAGGTACAGCATAGAAATTTGGACAACGTGTATTTCTTTTGATACAAATTTCAATACTCATCTTCTGACCTACTTTCTATTGATACAGATTTCAATATTCCTCTTGAATAGAATCTTGACCTACTGACTTACTTTCTTGTTTTTGAAGTTAGAGCAAAGAAATTTAGACCACATGTATAATGGTTCATACAGATTTTAATACATGTACTCGTCTTAAATGGTCTTAATCTTGACCTACTGACATACTTTCTTGTTTTTAAGGTACAGTATAGAAATTTGGACAACGTGTATTTCTTTTGATACAGATTCAATACTCATCTTTAATATTCTTAACCCTGACGTACTGACATGTATAATTTTTCATACAGACTTAATATTTGTCTCGAATTTCTGTTTAGAATTAATTCAAACGACTTCTTTTCATGAACTGCTCGATGGATCTTCAAAACCTCGAAACTTAGTCTGTAGTATCATTACAAGGTCCTCTCTCAAGTTTGTTCAAACTGTTTAACTTAGATTATTTCAAGGTGTAATAGTCAATTTTAGGGGAGCTTCTTAGGGCCACCATGGCCCTCTTGTTGTTAAAGTTGTTAATGATTTTGAACATTATGCGTCTTGGTGCTTTTTGTGATCCGACTTTAATAATTTCTCACTCTGCTCATTCCCAAATAAATAAACTGACACTTTATTGCTTTTTAGACGGCACTGCTTTGATACTGCTAGACTGAATTGTTGTACCTCATTTCATTCAAATTTCAAAACTGTTTTGTCAGTTTGATTTGATCTGTGGTTTACGGAGCACAAACTTAGTACAGGCGCAAAACATGACTAAACATTTTGGTTTCAAATCCCATTTACATCAAAATGAAATATGACCTTATATAAAAGCTGGAACCACATGTATACAGCAAAACCAGATGTTCAGTCAATATTTAATAATTTGGAAATAGGATCAGAGTTACGAGCGTTTTCTCATTAATTCACAACTGAATGACGTTTGCTTGAAAATGAAAGAACAACATGACATTTGGAACAAATATTGTAGTGGACTTGAGAAATAAACTCATAATACAATGAAATCATTGTCGTATTTATCTAGTACAAATTGTTATAGAAGATGTTTGGCAGTTCTCCGTGAAAGCTAAATTTGTGGCAGATTTATTATTTTTAAATTATTACCAGTTTTCTAGCGGAGAACATCATTTTTGTGATTAGATATAGAGGGCTCCTAATAAGACACTTAACTACCAACGTGAGACAATGATGTATTTAAACAACATAAACGTGATATTTACTCGGAGATATAGGTTATATCAAATTGTATTGATCGAGCCTTAATTTGATACTCTGGCGTATCGTTTTCATCTATAAGTTAATGACGCGCAATTGAACAATGTACTTTATATCGCTCGGGTTCCGCAAAATTGCGTCCAAGTACAGCCACAATGGTATACGATCAGAGATTTTACTGTTAGTCATTATTTTGGGAATATTTCCTCTCTGCCAAATCGGAGTCTTTTGTTTTTGATATACAGACAAGTGTGCTTTGAATATAGGAATGTACCTCATTGGTAAGTCTGTTTGTAGGAAGTATTGTCCTTTTATCTGTGACTGCTGTAATATTTCAGAAACTTAATATATTGTAAATAAAATCAATTTTCAAGATATAAAAATAAATAAAAAGGTTTTCCGAGTTGGCTAAAAAGTGACCAGAGTCTTTTTCTGCTATATTAGTGACCTAAAGACCAAAAGAAACTTCAGAAGTGCTAAACACTTCAAATAATAAAACTGCTAAATGAAAAGCAAAAGAAAGTTGTATAAAACTGCAACATTTTCTCGAGGTATCTAATTTTGCTATTTACTCACTTACTGACTTACTGAAAAGTACTCGTTATTAGAAAAAGTCCTACATGTGTCTCAAACAAGTCATATGTCACGGTTTTACTGCCACGCGACCGACACTAATTTTAAATATTAGCTCTCTGATTTTAAAATATTTCTTTCGGTATCTTTTTTATCTAGAATTATGTCACAATAATATAAACAAGTGAACCATGATGGTTGATAACTTTGCAACGAAGCTCGTAAATGACAGACTATAAATGCTTCATTACCATTTTATGTATCATTATATATATGTAAACTTGCCAGTAAAATTATAAGCGCAGAGGAGCTATGATTTTACCTTAATTAACTCCATAGATCAAAACCAGAGATAGACATTTAAAATCTGGATAGAAGATAGTGGAGATACCATCAGTTAATCTGCTGATCCTTGAGGGATTATTCCAAACGTGTATAATAAATATTAAAATGCTAAATCGGTTGATAACTGGTTCTTTACATTTTATATGTTCGGCTCTTTGGGGTAAAGGAGTCCATTCCAGTTTAGACAGTTGGCCACATATCACATACGTTTGTTCAATCCTTTACACTTTGCTGCTACTCCTTGCCCTTTTACTGTGTCTGGCGGAAGTGTTAAAATTTCCACAACACTGTTTTCAAAGCATACTGACTACATTTTAATTTTATGTAATGGCATTTGCAAAAAAAAAAAAGAACATCAAAATTATATGTGGTAATCTTCTTTGTAAACTGATCGTTTAGAATATTAAAATAACACCAGTGTATGCATAGCTGTTTATGTTCTTTCGAAAATAACAGATTCATTTACTAGGTTGATATATATTTGCATTTGCAGTTTACAGATGTTCTCAATGCTTTTATTGGATATATCAAATAATACACCCATTTTCAAGAAGTCCTGCTCGTTCATTTCTTCTAAACGAAAGTCACATATAATTACAATTACAATCTCATTTTAAATGAATAAAAGATGATATTGTCTAGCTATTTCTTTATTAAGAAAAACACTCTCGAATAGGGAAAGTTGTGCCACAACGAAATTACGGAAATACCGAAATGTCGAAGACATTCATTGTTTGAGGAAAACATTATCACACATTGTTAAGATGCAAGCCTGTAGTACTAAGAATTATATACACATAAAATGAAATTTGGGGGTCACTCAATCAAAGGTCACGGTCACAGGGGCCATCCGTCCATCAAACTTCATTTTCGATCTGTAACTGGAGAACCGTTTGACCTAGAACCTTCAAACTTCATAGGGTAAAATGGCTTACAGAGTAAATGACCCCTATTTGTTTTTGGGGATTACAAGATCAAAGGTCAAGGTCACAGGGGTCTGAACATGGAAAACAGTTTCTGATCAATAACTTGAGAACTACTTGACCCAGAATGTTGAAACGTCACAGGATGATTGGACATACAGAATAGATGACTTCTATTGATTATTGGGCCACTTGATCAAAGGTCAAGGTCACGGGAAATAGAACATGGAAAACGGTTTCTGATCAATAACTTGAGAACTATTTGACCCAGAACCCTCGAACTTCATACCATGACCCTTATCGTTTCTGGGGTCACTCTGAAAAGTCAAGGTCGCAGGGGCCTGAACATGGAAAACGCTTTCCAATCAATAACTTGAAAACCACTTGACCCAGAATGATGAAACTTCACAGGATGGACATGCAGACTAGATATTACCCCCATTGATTTGTGTGTGTGTGTGTGGGGGGGGGGGGTCTGAACATGGAAAACCGTTACCAATTCATAACTTGAGAACCACTAGGCACATGATGTTGAAACTTACTGGGATGATTGGACATGCCAAGTTTATGATCCCTATTGCAGCCAACCATCAGTGTCTCTGACTTTTGCTACTGTCCCCTATTGACTTCTTGTCTATTACGACTATGCATTTGGGGAGATATGCGCTTTTCTACAAAAAACATCCACTAGTTTTAATTTGCTGCCAAGTGAAGTTCTACCCGGATGGATACCCATTCTCACCAAGCAAACGTTAGGCGTGATTTAAATTTTTACAAGCGATAGCGCCCCTTGACAGAAAAATATATTATTGTTTCCTCGACAATTTCAATCAACAAAATTCAATTTCAGAGGCAATATTCCTTGATTTAAATGCAGAAAGATAAAGTCCTGGACAAACGCTATGGATAAGTCAATTTCCGTTTCTTGGAGCGTGTCCGTTATATAAACTTTTTATGGTAATTGCAGATACGGGTAGGGGAATACGCCATACATTAGTGACACTGTCTCACGTTCCGTATAAAAGCTCATTTATGAAGATCATGTTTTCAAAAACAAACTGGCGTTGTTTTGAAGAGAGAGCCAAAAAAAAGAAGTCCGACCAAAGTGTATTTAGTGACTGACCTAATAAAGCAGAATTTATTATACCCCTAGATTTTGTCCTTTATTTCACATGAATGTAGGATAAAATAGTTTCAATGAAACTATAAAACTAATTGGTCTGGTAAATCTGACATAAAACAGATAGATTAGGAATAGCACACTCATGAGCACTACAGGCAGAACGCGCTTGCAAAATTTAATAACTTACATTATAATCAAAGGTTTCTTCTTTTACTGTATACAGGAGAACTCTTAAAATTAGTTAGCATATCTGCCAAAATTCTCATTTAAATAATTCGAGAAATGAAATTTATGGTTCGTATTCATCTAGTATTGGTACCTGCGTTCATTCATGACTGGAAATTCGTTCCATCATTCCATTAAACATGACGTTTTGTGGTTATTTTGGAGCTAAAACTGTTTGGATTGACCGCTTTACATCAATCATAGAAGCTGCTATTTTTGAGTTATTTATATTTAATAATAGATCCTTTACTTGTATGAGGCAATATACAAATATGGATCTAACCAGGGCAATACAAAATTTATATAGTACTTTGTCCGCCTCGTTCTGTATTGTCCAAGAAGCGGTCTTTTAAAGATGTAATCAGTTTCCCGAAAACATTCTGTACAACTAGTTACCAACGTAGATTCAGGTTTACTAAAACGTTGCAATCTATTGCACTTCGTGTAATTAAATGCTTTAGCTGCTGGAATCTGATATATGTTTGTTTCTGCCCCTTCGAGTAACAATTTTTATCCAGGTTTAAAGTACAAAACCGTATAGAAGTGTTTTATATTGAAAGAAGAAGGAAAGTATGGATTTGTTACATTTTTCAGCTTATTTCAGTTTTATTTCCGTAGAATTCTGCACTAACATAATTAGTACCAGCATTAGCTTTCTAATAAAACCTTATTAAAGTATATGAGCCGTGCCATGAGAAAACCAACATAGTGGGTGTGCGACCAGCATGGATCCAGAACAGCCTGCGCATCCGCGCAGTCTGGTCAGGCTCCATGCTGTTCGCTTTTAAAGCCTATTGGAATTGGAGAAACTGTTAGCGAACAGCATGGATCCTGACCAGACTGCGCGGATGCGCAGGCTGGTCTGGATCCATGCTGGTCGCAAAGCCATTATGTTGGTTTTCCCATGGCACGGCTCATATGTCTTGAGACTTGCATTTCTACGGTAACGCATATCTCTCTTACGAGCAATTATCGATAATAACTAGCTTTTCGACCGCTGGAGTTCCATTTTCTGTAGCACAAGGTCAACTTATGGACAGAGTATCACACACTTTTACATGGTACCCTATCTTTTTTAAAGTTAAAAGTGACTATGGTAACAGAGATAAAATACTTTTATATCTTGTTTTTGTTTGTACTTACGTAAACAAATTTTGAATTATGTTTGTCTTTCATGTCTCATATAGCTTCAGAACAGTTTTTTACAAAAATATATAAACTTAAGTGCTTTTTATTTTACTTTTATATGGAAAATATGTTTACTTACAATTATTCCTACGGACCATTTGAAATACTGTTAAAACGGTAAAGCTGTCTTCGTTAGAGGGATCTGAACTTTAAAAGTGACAGACTCCAAATATTAGCTAAAATGATTTTCTTTAAAACTGAAGTTTGATCACACTATAAACATTAGAACATGATATGTGGTTTCTAAACTGTCTTAAGGTAGTTCTGCACGTTTGGATCGAAATTTTTTCTACCATGTAGAATTTGATTAAACTCTAATTTTTCAAAACTTCAGAATATATCTAGAAAATTCAGCAAATTAAAAAGATATGGTCGTGTGCTTGATTTTCTGCTAGACTGATTTGAAAAATTTGGACCTCGCGCACTATTTCATAATGGGAGTCTAAGGGAAAATCATACTTTCATAACATTTTCTCGAATAGATTTTTTTTCTACAATGTAGATTTTGATGAAACTTCTCACAGTTGTAAATAATCACATGGCCTATAATTTGGTGAAATAAAATGTATAGGTCCTTGTGCTTATTTTTGAAATATTTGACCATGATTAAAGGGAACCGGACATTTCACGTTAATTTTAAGACATTATTTTGAATTCGTTATGGTCCAATATGTTTTAGTATCATATTTTGACTTTAGAAATGTAGAAACATTGCCATTGTAATAAATTTACTCACAGGTTTCGATTAAGTCATAAACTGATTTTCATTTCCGTACGCCGAATCCAGGCTTTATTATACGTTTTCCGGATAAATGACGTTACGCCATCACTTCCGGTTTTTCAAACGTGCAGAACTACCTTAAAAATACTAAAGCAAGAAAACATTTTCTGAGTTGGGAATTGAACCCGGGTTGCTTTGGCAAAAACACTTTCCCACCATCTTGACCAAGGAGGAATTCGTAATTCGTACCTAACGACCGTTTATAATAAAGGTCTATAATTAAATCAATTTGCTTTGAAATTCGGATCTTCGTTTCAAACGTATTTCAACTTTGAATAGAAAAAATAGTAAAAACAATTTATTCTCACTGTTTCAATTTTTATCTTATATGTCAATTTAAGTTTCAAAGCATTAATAAGAAATACAGAAATAATGTCCTCATGACTTAAAAGTTTCTTTTTCCGTTGTTGTCATACGATCTGAATGTCAGTCTCTTTAAAATAAGATATATAGGTCGCGTAGTTCTTTTTATTGTAACATAACATAGTCCACGATATCACTATTTTCTACCAAAATATAGACAAATTTAGGGTAGTTGCTAAAGCATAAATTTCAAATTATCAATAAAAAAGGAATAAAACAGGTATTACAAAGCATCGTTTTTGTGTGTGTGTTTTTTTTAATAAACGTTTTAATTAACATTGCACCAACTTATTCAACAATTTTCTTACTGTTCACATAACATTTCAATACAATTACCTACATTTAAAAGCTCCAAAATATTTATTATTATTCAAAACGAAAGGATCTTGAAACACATTTAATTTAATAATGACTGATAATTGATGAAATTGAGAAATTGTGCGGTTACTGACGCATACCGTTTAGGCGAAATTATAACGTTATAATGTTTTATTTATATTGTCCACGTAGTATTTTATTTATCATTTCGGCAATTGTAAACCATTAGTATTAAAGTGAATGAATAACATAATGTTGTCGTAAATTCTCGCATTTGTTTCCGGTTGGTCCTGCGTACTTTCAGATTTTATAGAGTAGTACTTCCTTAATAAAAATGGATACAATTTGACTAGATAAAAAACAAGGTCAGTATATAGCCTGGGTGGGTCACAACACACACAAGAAAGAAAACGTGATATTTCACCCCATTCACAGTTGAATTTCGAATTCCAAGAGATCGAGCGTTTCTATTCCAGATAAACCGAAATTCGACTTAAAATGGTATTTTGTGCACTTATTTTCGAGGCGGGACTTGAAAATGTCTTTAAAAAAGGCGGAATTTTGAGAAAAGCGAGTTCGGGATATCGAGTTTCAATTTTACTTTCAAAACAGTTCTTCTCCATGAGGCAATTATATCATTGTAATAAAATAAAGAGGCTCTACGTTGTTTTCCTATTCGAATTGATGAAAGAATAACGTTTTACTTTTAATGATTTCATCAACATTTCGTTTGCTACCTTTATTACATCAATACTATATATTATGGAATGTAAATAGTGTCTACATAATATCTCAAAGATTAATAGTATTTACATACCTGTCTTTGGCCTGTTACATTGGCTTTATTGCCTTTGTCATCATCTGCGAAAACACTTACAAATGTTAACACTGCAATTTTGTAAACTGTTTATGCGTGCCAAATACAATGAAATAACACCAAGGAATGCGAAGAAGGAGTATTGCAATAAGACTTGATGATAAATGTGGTAATTATTAGCCCATAAACCAGACTATAAATTATATCTGCACAACAAACTAAAAGTTTTCTCAAATACCGAACATGTCTCTGGAAACAAATCTGGATTAAGTTCTATGTTTTCTTATAAATTTATTTATATCTAAAGGCTAATATATTGCATAACATTCTCCTAGAGAAAGTCGAGAATATGTCTAACATCTTTCACTGCCTTTTGCGGAAAGACGCCTTTCCCGACTGACTGTTGAACAGAAGTAGAAATTATCTTCAGTGCTAAACAGTAGAATTAGAACCAATATGACAGTATTTATTACATAAATCGCAGTATGCCTACAATCAAATTTATTGTGTACGAGAAGTGGTCAGTCAATAGTAATTTTTTGGTTTGTTAGTGACCCGCCACGGAAATATGTGGTGTCAGTATGATTGATGTGGGGCGGGACGTTAGCCGAGTCCCCCTATTTATCATACTGACCCTACGTATTTCCGTGGACGGTCACTAACAAACCCCAAAAATAACATCTATGTAATTTTATGTAGATGTAAATCGCCACACATGGTTTCCTTTTCGGAAATCTGTCTATTAGTATTATATCGTTTTCCTTGTTTTAATTTTTTTTTTAACTTCGATAGACTGAGACATGTATCGAGCCGAGTCAATACTGGTGTGTTCTCTGTTAATGCTATCATCTTTTATTTTGTACAATTGTGTAAGACATCATTTTGTAATAGAATAGCGCGTGTCTCATAACTTCGTTTGTAAATCTGCAGACATCCTAATGGAAGAAATCTATTAATATGTGCTTAACAATATCCTGTCTGTGGCAAGGTTTCCCTTCTATGTACAAACAAGCGTAACCATAACAGTACAAAGCAAATACTTTTTAGACTGAACAAATGATCATTTCTACGATGTACAGGTATATCTCTTTATTTTTGATTGTCCGCTTCCTTTGCGTTTTTAAAATGTTTATTAACGATTTATCAACTTAAATCGTTGATGAATGCTAATTCAGTGGATATGTGTCAGACAGACTATATTTTTAATCCTAGATAACATCCATGCAAACAGCCAAAAACAAGCGTCGTTAGGTAATGGTATGTATAGTTACGCTACCAAATATTGTCACACAAACCTGCAAGTATGGGTTTACTTAATATTAAGAGAGATACGTCTGTACACTTAAATACAGGAAAAAAGTGTTATTCCTGGTTATTCTGTCCTGACCTTACATCATGTATAATCATATGTCCAGACCATAGAAAACTTCATTTACTTTTAAAGACCTGCTCCAATCCTACCTTTTGACCTTAAACTGAAAAAGCATGAAAATCCTAATTATGAACAGTGACGCCTGTCAAAATAGAGTTTATTTTATATAAAATTCTATATAAAATACCTATGGTTTTGCGTGCTAAAGTGTGGCGCGTGGCCGTTAACTGTGACCTATTGTAATCACGGGTTGCACACCACACAATAGAATTTGAATAGCCGCGGAGCAGGGCTTTAAGCGCTACGTAAGCTTCCTTTTCAAGTTACAAAGCAATAGCTTCTCTCTTCTATGACGAGTCTCGTTCTTGTGGAGGACTGAAAGCCTGGTTAATATCGATTCTTGTTGTTTTCCTAAGAGCTGTATGTTTATAAGTAAATAAATTGTTTTATTACATACTCATTTTTCATCTTTATTCAGTTATAATGGAACATCTAACGCCATTATCTTTCCATTTTGACATGCATATTTCATATCGGTTGTGTGAAGCAATTTGTGCCGCCCCTTTCATGTGTGTCATCGCATAAAAAAGTTTATTAACGTAGATATTTCAAATATTACTCGGGCTATAAATAAATTGTTATCTTTCATGAAATTATTTAAATTTAAAATGCATATGTAAAACGATTATTGGCTTAACATTGTGAAACGCGCATTGGTTCTTTCGCGGAATGAACACTGAGACCCTAAGTTGTGCTATATGAATGCTGCTGCAGAATTCCTGCATATTTCTTGCTATTTAATAGAAAATATAAGAAATATGTTGTTAAATATAATTTTTGTGGGATTTATTAGTTGTTTGTTGAATTATAAGCTTTAAATTTGAGGATTAATACATTTCGGCAAATACAGATTAATGCCAACAATAACGCGGCTATGACAGTCAACGTAATGACGTCTCCGCAGCATTTCTGTGGTAATTTACTAATTATTTCAGCAGTATTAAACCATTAAGTACCAAATCGGAGACAGGTATTAATGCAAATGTTTAAAAGAAACAATATACAAACTCCTTAAATTGGTCGTTAACGTTGTCGTTAAGTCTTACACTTGCTTCAAATTGCACAAGCGCTCATTCAAATGTTATGGTTCACGACTTCCGCTAATGCAAAGTATGTTCTTTGCGCATCTCAGATTATCACAAACTATTCCCTACTTTTTAACAACACAATTTTTAAAACGTCCCTACGAGTATCACAAACCATTTGCTGAGGCTAGTGCCAAAAACAAAGTTTCTCAAAACCTAAATGTTCTATACAACTGTGTTGGGTCTTAAGCTGACAAACTGATTTGGTTTAAAATAACATTAAATTGCGATATTTAATTTAAAGCCCTTTCATTTGATGGACAGCTTGAATAACATAATAGTTTGTCTACTCAGTTATGTTCCCTTCATTAAAGCAAATTCTATAAACTAGTGGAAACAGTATGTGATGTGCTTTCCAGCATTTTTGTATGTGCGTTCAAATAATAAAAACGAAAGAATACTAAATCATGTGGCATTTATTTGCTTTATTTTTAGCTACTAGGAATTTCACTGAAGAAAAACGGTCTCAAGAAGTAATATATTTATTACATATAGAATAACGTATGCATATTTTTGCATTTATCTCTGCAGTCTGACTCCAGTATTTGCCATTCGATCATACAGGGAAGCTTTATTTCAGTGACGCGCCGGTATTGATAATGACATGTGTTTATCAAATTGTAAATGTGAAGACAAACACTCAGAACTTATCAAAATATAGACATACTTATTGCCTAACTCCCTTTTTTGATTTTTAATATATCTCCGCCCTGTTGTGAAAATCCATATATCATATAGGTATGACGGTATTAAAAACATTTCTTCTTTGAGTCATATTAAATTGTCAAAGTCTACAGTGTTTTATTTTACTTTTCCATTCTTTCACTTCTTGCCAGACCATGTTCCTTTTACAAAATAATCCAAATGCTATTGAAAACACAGAAAAAAACAATATGTCGACCATAATGCAAGAGCACCAGCTGACTTTGAATGACATCACTATTGTAAACAATGTATTCTTCCGCAAACTTTCCCAGCATCCGCAGCTGTCACTTAGCAACATCCTTAAACTACATATTACCAATTTCCATATATCTGACCTCTTCTAAAATACTCTATAAGGATATAATTACTGATCAAATTAAAAATAAAAGCAATATCTAGCATGAAAATGCCTTTTTTTCCCCCAAAAAAAGTTTGAACTATATAGTGTCAGGGACTACATTCGAGTGGACCACGGAGGAATACCGGCGCATTACTCCCGTCATACCTATATTTCAGCTGCGTTAAATACTCCCAATATGCTTTATAATTAATAAAGACCGATTGGCTAACGAAAGTACATCCAAACTTCATAAACGCATACTGAGGTAAATAGTATCATATTGAGTCCATACTACATGATTTGTCATTCAGGTACAAATTTGAAATTGAATACACAAAAAGAAAAACTCACAAGATGTGTAAATGTTTATAACTGTCTTGATTAAAATGGCCAACTTTTATTTTATATTAAGCAAGGTCAAGATAATGTATCAGAGTTTTGTTGCTTGGCTGCTTTAAATAGAATGATATAACAATTATACCTGAATGCCTTTTGTGTAATTGGTAAGAATTAGATCAGTGTGTTTGTTGTTTAATTGAATACCGACTGTCTCGATCTGAAACGTGTCAAGAAAATATTTAATGAGCTCTGTCTGCAAAATATTCTTGCTATTGTTTCTGTCAAGTCATCGTATCAGCAGTCAATCGCATTCTTTCAATTCAGCTACGAGAAATAAGAGAATACCTCGTATCAGTTTCACGTTTGGGGACTTTTGCTTTTACTCAAGTGTGCACTGACGGTTTTTATTTGTTCTCGGCGTTTGCAGTAACGGGTTTTAGGCAACTTTAAAAGTCATCTTTTATAGTCAGGCATAACATTCAAATATCATAAACAAGAAAGGGAATAGGAACTGAAAGTTTCATGTTGGCAGAAGAAGATTTTCATAAAGTTTAATAAGATCAAAAATCACATACTTTAATTGAAGTCAGGGGACTCCGTGGCCGAGTGGTTAAGGTCGCTGACTTCAAATCACTTGCCCCTCCTCGATGTGGGTTCGAGCCTCACTCGGGGCGTTGAATTCTTCATGTGAGGAAGCCATCCAGCTAGCTTACGGAAGGTCGGTGGTTCTACCCAGGTGCCCGCTCGTGATGAAATAATGCACGGAGGGGCACATGGGGTCTTCCTCCGCCATTAAAGCTAGAAAGTCGCCATATGACCTATCATGTGTCGGTCCGACGTTAAATCCAAACAAGAAATATCTTTAAAAATGATGGTCGGCGAATTGTAATAAGGAAAGAAGTTTATGAATTTTTCATCTAACATTCATCTTTCATCTAACATTTTTCAAATTGCAAAACTAAACACCGCACTATTTAAATGGTTCTCTTTTAATTTTTCGCAAAGGTTTCGTAGGGTTGCAATTTTGTTTCGTTTATCCTTAGACGAATAATTACAGCAGTAGTTTGATGAAGATTCATGAAGCGGTTCATGAGAAGAGGTCATTAAACGTGTTTATATTTTTAGCTAAATTGGTCCCTATCCCCATTTGTAACAAAATAGCAGGAGACCTTACGATATTGTTACACATCGAGTTTGATAAAAATCCATTACATTTTAGTGATTAATGCGAAGAAAGGCATATCTACTTTCAGCTATAGTGGTCCCTAATAGGGCCCAAGTTCCTATATAAATAAATTTGGAAGAGGACCTTATAATGATGCTCCAGACCAAGTATGACAAAGATGCACCAAGCTGTTCATGAGACGCTGTATAAAGGCATTTCTAGTTTTAGCTCTAGCAGCCCCTAAAAGGGGTCAAATGTCCCAGCTGAACAAAGTTGGCTGCGGGCCTAATAAAGATGCTATAAATCAAGTTTGATTAGAATACATGAGAAAAAATCAATTAAAGGATTTTTTTATTTATTATTTTTATTTATTTCTAAAATAGGCCAACTGATCCCGCTTTAACAAATAGCATATTCGCTATTCATGAATCGTTGGACAATGACGTCACACCTATGAAAAGTGAAGGTCAAGCAAAACAAACAGTTGTAATTATTTCAATATTTCTCCTTCATAAGCAAAGTTTGACCGTAGTCATATCACATAGATAAACTGTATGCAGCGTACCTTCATTTCAGTGTAATGAGATTCAGTCATTATATAGCATATATATAATAAAACAGATTTCAACTGAGTTCAATATTTGCATACCATACTAAAGAAAAATCTTCATATATAATACATCAGTTAAATAATTTATAACAAATATATCAAAGCAAACAAGTACTCATTTTAATATGCAATCTGAATAAGTCAAAAAAGCAAGAAACATTTTCATATACAGACGACAATTATAACAAGAAAAATCTTTTAAAAAGCACTTCTCTACATAAAAGACTCTTATCACACCCTTATTCATGTGATACGCAGACCGTATTCAGCTCTTTCTTTAATTTGACATATGTTGGTATTTGAACAGGTTTTTATCATATTTATTAAATTTATTTATCATTTTGAGATATATCAATATTCTTGCTAAATATATTGAGCCAAAGTTAGCTTTAAAACTGTGAACAGCGTCGTTTAGGATAAACGTTTTGTCTACATTTCACTCAGCGTAGCACAATCAACAGAGTGAAAGAAATTGGCACTATCGTCCAATCAGGCAGAGTGTTGCATAAATCTTCCATTTTGATAAATTATCTATAATGCGTTATCAAGTAGTTTGATTTGCAAACTGAAGTCACGTGGCATAGGTAACGAAAACGAATTAAGACGGCGTCGCCCAAACAAAAAATTAATGTAAGTCATAAATGTAAAGTTCTGTTTGGCATATCACACGATTAAAAACTAGTTCTTATGACATCTTTGTTCGAAAGGACTCGTCCTTGCAATAACAGGGTAACTTTAGTTTCATGATTTCATGCTGTTACTGACAAATGGTGTTTAACTTGATTATTGATATTTCTGAATATTTTATAGCAAGAACGTATTTGCTAATGTATTTCGTTTTAATTCAAATGTTTGTATAGTGAGGGTGTTTCCACGAAAAATGTCCCGAATGATCTCCCATTAAACAGCCGTATAAATAGTAATATTCATTTGGAAATAACATTTTTAAAACATACGCGAGTCAACACGTGTGATGCGAAATGGCTATACACTAGTGAAAGTTGCATATCTTGCATTAACATTGTTCAAGGAGATTATTCCTAAAATCCTAAATTTGCATATGGATACTCATTGTTTTCATTTTAAATGCTGCGATCGCAAGCGAATTATTTTTAACAAAATATGTCTCGAAAAAGTTCAAGCGGTAAAACTGGTGAACATCTTTAAAATTTGGTGAGGCCTTATGTACTTTTATACTCTATGTACTTTTACATTAAAGGGAGATGACCGGAATGCTAATAACGGTAATGTGTTGTAGGAAAGTTCAACTAAGTAATTAAAGGGATCTGTCAGTATTATGAGCCATTCATAGAAAGAAGAGTTTAACCCAATCCAGGAAACGGTGTCAACTAGGAACTCTTTAATACCTCTCCTGACATAAATTGGTGAAATTACTGGAAAGTAAAGAGTTACATTATATCTAATTGTACAAAACGGTATATATCAACCCGTTTCTACTCAAAGATTAAGTACCTAAAAGATACTTATTGAATTCATCAACTTTATTTTACGTAATTGTATGTTTGGCATTTGGGCATGTGCGTTATTTAGAAGTTAAAAGTTTTGACCTGGTAGCCTGGAGTGTAATTTTGTAAATCATTATAAAGATAACTGTATGATTGAAACTGGCCAGAAAACTAACAGACGCTTAGTTTCGTTGTTAGAATCTAAGCATTTTGCTGTCATTAAACATTGGTAACTGCAAGTAAAGATAACCAAAGGTCTCAATAACCATTTTGCGCATGCATTCAAATGGAGGATAACCTCACTTATACATACCATTTTGGTTAGTTTCTACTGAAAGTTAACATGCCAACATGTTATTAAACAATATAAACTGTGCAGGTTTTCATCAATGGTCCATCAGGATATATCTTAGATATTATCAAATTTTGTGGTCCCACAATGACAAACTATTCAAAGTTGCAAAAAAAGTAACACATAATTTGAAGTTTTGATTGTTCGTTTGTTAATTTAAATACGAGTAACACTGCGGATTAATCTTTTTATTGAAAACAATTAGAATACATACATCTCAACTTATTTATTTCTAAATTCATCACGACAGCATGCATGTACCGGTGTAGTGAATGTCAGTTAGACATGTCACAAGAAACAGAAATCATATACAACTATTATATTAGGGCCATAGGGTTACATAACCAAAATGATGAAGTTGTAGAAAATAGATCATGGGTTTATGTTTATTTCGTGCACAGTATCGTTAAATAATCCAATACATGGTTTTGCTGTTATTCTACGGATAGTAAATCAGCTGCAGATTAGACAAAACATAAAGCGGTTTATACGGTTTTAAGGGACTCGTAGTATGTTGTGTAATGTTGGGCTCCTGTTGCAGTGTTTTCGGTCTAATCCTGTCAAGGCAAGATTCAAGCATCATTTAAACGCATCCTTCTAGTGTTGTTCAGAAGTTAAGTAGTTACCACAGATCTTATTCAGGCCCATTTCGACGGGTCAGTCTTACGATAGAAATTTTGTCTAAAAACAACGAAAAAGGCCGAAACTGTCCAATCCCACTCAATATTTTTTACCATATTTACCAAAAGAGACTCTTTCTAAATGAAAGTTATTTCCTTTTTGCGTAACAAGTCCATGGTAAACCAGTACCTGTACTTCAATTAGCCGCCGATTAGCTTTTAGAAAAATCTGACATTGTAATAATATGTTGCACGGCACAAAATTGGTCACATTAGGAAAAATATGTATAAGGCAGCCGTTTATCTCAGTCATAAAACACTTGCTCTGTTAGCAATAGGTCTTGGAGCCGAGCTTTTCACTCTTTGATATTTGGCGGCCAACAAAGAATTGTGGCATGCTTAGTCAGTTTCACGAGGCTTGCGAAATTATCTACCTCTTGAATCTGAGGACGAATTTTTTATCTTGTAATGTGTTCTGTACGGTACGAAATAAGTACATTAGGGAAGAATGTATGCAAAGCAGCAGATCAGTATAGGTAGAGCATCCGCCTCGTAAGCGAAAGGTCCCGTTTGTTTCACCCCGTGACAATTATACTGCAAAACTCTTTTGTAGTTAAGAACAGTTTAATATAAGCATGTGTAAACATTTCTTTTATAAAAATCTCTGCAAGGCAGAGATATTAAAATGTAGCTGGCATTCATAATAACTTATAATAGTTATACAGACCTGTTTCAAGCAAAACTAGCCATGCATGCGTTTATATTCTTGTAAGAATTCCGTTCAGCTAGGAGTCCTGATTTAGTTTATACTAATTTATTTTAGGTCGATTGTGAAGCAAGTTCTACAACTTATATTAATTAATCACTCTCAACACCTCATTCCTGATTGAATCCATCGCCACGAGGGTATGAGAGAAGAAGCTAGTTTCCCTTTTAATGCTGGGTGCCAAGCAAGGGAGCTACTGGTACAATTTTTCACGTCTTTGGTATGGCGCGGCCGGGGATCAAACCCACGGACTCCCGAACTCGAAGCATACACTTTACCACTAGCTATTAGGCTATCGAGGCGGTAGGAGTCCTGATTTGGTCTTATATTCGCCAAGTGTTCCCTTGCAATTGGTGGTTGCATATATGTTAACGTTCTTTTCTTTCCTGCTTTACCGTTTTTCACTCCGTTTTATTGGTGATAGTGTTAAGTTTTGGAAGGTTGTCCTAATTTGTTCATTCCGCATAATTTAAATCCGCTGTTACAGTGTTCAACTGTTATTTGAAATTGTCTTTGTCCTCTTTCATACCTGATCTCATTCTTTGCCATTTTCCTCCCAACATGTCAATAACGGGTTACCACATGACGGAACTTTGGTTGGAAAATACTCTAATTTTTTTCAAATAATTTCTGGAGAAACGATTCTCTTGAACGATAGTGGCATTAATAAAGGAGCCCGAGTAAGATTATGTTTAGTGTCGCAAAGTGTTTTAGAGATTAATTAAATACTATATACGGATTATTTGGGAATCATTTAGCAGTCATATACAGATACATAAACACACCGATTATCTCTTCAATGCAAAACTTGATACCTTGATTTTCAGGGAACGCATCGCGACGAAATTCGAGATCGATCCCTCTACGGTAACATGTGATATACCGAATGAGATATATACTACCGAATTAAAAAATGTGTACTTCCGGCACGTGCACAGAGCGTCTGACTTCGGATTTTTTTGGAAGAATACGCTTATCCTTGTGCCTAATAAGCGTTCATATAACTTATCCGAACCGCAACGTCTTGCACATCAGTACAAATTATAGACACGTAGTGTTCACTTGTAAATAAAAGCACCTTGTGAGCACAGTTCTTATAAATAAATATACCTCTCCGGATGGTGCCCTATCCAAGAGGCGGAAATTACCTTTAATACAATACAATACAGTACGGAAACTGTTCTTTTTATTCCAAAATGTACCTTTAAATTGATAGGGAATTGATCCTACGCGTAGCGATGAAAATCGGGATCGATCTCTCTACGGTAACATGCGATATACCGAATGAGATATTTAATATCGAATGTAAAATATGTGTCCTTCCGTGCTGTCATTAGACAGTTCTTTTAAAATGTTATGGGATGAGTGGAAGTCGGATCGATTCCCGATTGAGACAGTGCCTTATTTCATATTATTTGTTTGCTGAAAGATAAAAGCATAAATTAAAATGGTTTAGAAAACCAAAAAGTGTTAACAGTATTTATCCCGGGTCTAGGTGGATTGAGAAATCTTCTAAACTAGTTATGGGGACATTTTAACCCTTTATAAAGTATTAAACAGGTTTCTTGATGCATTCTTCTTCCGAATATATTGTCCTTGTCATCAAAAGTAAAAATTACACGTTGTAGCACCATCACTGTTCAATGGAACTTCTTTATACCGTCATAAGGTAATGATCTTGCAAGTTTATACTTTGCAAAGCGTCTATTGCTGTACAATAGATCAAGTTACGATTTTTCGTGAAAACTGACCTTTCATTTTGGACTATACAAAATAGTGGTGTTATTTTGCGAGATTCTTAGTTATAAAGCTGTGCAACGTTTGATAATGGAAGTTCCAGAGAAGAAACGATAAGGTATGTAAGAGATTTATATTCAAACGTACCATATTGTAGCGTTTTATAAAGCTTTAGATACCTCGAATCTGTTGCTCTGTTGTCTTGTCCTGTTTCTACATACTTTAGTTAACTGCATTTATCTGATGACTTAGAACCATACATTAACAGCCAAGCGCATGTCAGGAGTATTGCGTGTCCACGCTAGTAACTGTATTCTGAGGAAACAATTTAAAATTGATATCTTTTTCAATAATATTCTCCACCGAACGAAACTTAAGAGCTAATGCAAATTTAACTCTTTGCAACAGGCTCAGATACCATGTGAAATAACTTACAAAATTGTTATTCGAATAAGATGTTTTTATTTTTTGCGCGACAAAATTAAATCAGTTTCCATGAAAAGATATAACTTGATGAAAACCCGTTTCAAACACAATTCAGAAAGAAAATAATTATGTCATATGTTTTCATTTATAATCTTCCCTTCTGATAAAGTGCTATAAAAATGTTATATCTATGCATAATGACATGTCCTGTAGCTCAGACAGAATATGTTAATATCGGATAAGTTTTATTTTTCAATAACTATTTCTGGCAAGAGAATACCTTAAATATTATTACGCAGACCAATTTAACTATCTGTATTTGCATTGCTTTTTTTGTATTATCTTTATGGGTAAACCGTTATGACATTAAGGAAATTACGACAGAAACTGAGACTAGACTGCCATCAAACAGCTGGAACTTCTTTATATGAATTATATCTCCCCGAATTTACACAATTTCGAGTAGTATAATGCATCAAACAAATGTCTCTGGTATGGACATTTGTCTGCACTATTATGCGGAATTGGTGTAATTCTTCATTGGTTATCGCTTTTGTGATGGCTAGGTGTCGGTACCGCAGAAGTCTACACAGAAGTTAAGCTGTAATATCTGATAATTATCTTAAAACATGTTTGCGAATTATAGAGTTATTATTTGTAACATATGTGGTAAGTTTACTGGAAATTGCTCCACGTTTCATTCAAAGTCAAATACATATAACTTGATCAAGGTCAATCTTACAGCGCTATTATTTGATACTTTTAGTGTTTGTAAAACCTATGCTTGTTTTCCTCTACTTTGATAATAGAAAATAATAATCTATAAGTTTTGTTTCTTTGTGACTGATCTGTTTATTACGTTCAATCTCTGCAACTAGCAATGGTTATGTACATTTCAACAACTACAAATATCTAAATGAAACTGAAAAAATACATCACTTATCAAAAGAAACATTTTTATCATAGAATCGTGCGGTAAATGCGGAAGACTGAGAATGCGACACAAAGTTCTTTTCACGTTATAGAAGTACGTCCGGCTGGTCATATCCTAGGAGGCACGTGTTTGAAATTTTGAAGCCATCCCTATTTTGACAAGCTAAATTTCAAATGTATTAAATGACACTGTAAATTTTGTGTCATTTCTTATGTCTTCAACAGTTGTTTATCTGTTCTCTAGGCCATACCAAATTGATTAATAGTTCTTCGGAAAATTTTCAAAAAAAAAAAAAAAAAAATAGGAGCGGGCGAGCGAAATTTTTATTTTATCTTTTTTTTCTCAATTTTGATTTTTTCAGAGACGGGTAGATTTTACATGGAGCGAGCGGGCTTTTTTATTTTTTCCCCCAGCTTGAACCCTTGAGGAGGCGGTTATGATTATATATAAAGTTAACATTTCTTTAGAAATAACACAGAAATCAAATATTTACAGTGTGGGTAACACAGTATATAGCTTTTCTATATGTTTTAAAGACTACATGAATGATTTTGCAAATAAATTCTTGCCAGAACTTAGAATCACTTTTTTTTTATTTTGTAATTTTAATTTCTAAGGAATGAGTGTCTTATTTTTAATTTTGTTTTTTTCTACATTAATCTGAAGACGTGCTTATTTAATGGCACAGGATGAGGAATATTTAAGACAAAACAGGCACATGATTGTGTGGAATAACATTTCTTCTGAAACACAGTTAGATGGCTTTGACACATGAACAAATTTGTGCCCCTAGTGGAACTCCAACCTATAGAGGTGACAGGGGAAGTAATAAACCACTTGACCAGTGAGACCTGACAGAATTGGGCATACAGATGCTTAGACATTGCTCGAATCCCTTTGGAATAATTTTTAACAGATCATGATCAGGCTAGCTTAAGCTTTTGTGGTAGAGATTCATTTCAGGCAAAAATAATAACAGACGGACAAAGAACGATCCCAATATGACCACCCTTAAAAGTGTTGTTTGTTGTGCTTTGACTGAACTAGAAATTTAGAGTTGGGGAAGTCTGTTTTTTTTTCAGTTTCTTTCGTTCAATCAATTTACAGCCAATTTTAAATATATCCTGGCATCATGTGTACAAACAGTCAAAACTGTGGTTACAAAAGGACAGAATTTGTTAGAAATTATTTTCATACCAACACTACTTATTTGAAAAGCTAAACAAATTTGACTAAATGCTTTTTGATAGAATATCTGACTGATGTACTATTTAAAGGAGTTACGTTCAAAAAACTTTGGGTCGAGACAATGTGATAGGTCGGTCAGGATCCGTGAACAAATATTTTTTTAAGATAGTAGTTGGCCTCAGCTTTGGGCTCTAGATCTAACATGCTGAATTAAACAACTGATAACAAATGGTTTGGAAACTTTATATATGAACAATATTTCCAAATATTTTAACTGCATCCCCGTGCACGTCTTACAAGTCGGACTTCGTTCTTTTCACTGTATCGAACAAAAGTAGAATGTGCCTATTTCATTACCTACCGGCACATCGAAGGCCATGTGTGGCACTAGCACAGACACTTCAGATTTAAAACAGATGATGAACAACACCATAATTCCTGACTTTTTTGAGTTTGGATCATCAGCTACATGTATTACGGACGCATGAAATCCGATCAATATCGCTTTGACGCATTAAAACAGCGATAAAACCTGTTTTGCCGTTATTATTCCGGACCGCGTAATCGAAAAAAAAAATTTTTTCGGAGATTTTTATGTACGTGCGGGCGGGTAATTTTTATTATTTTTTTCCTCGGGAATGGAATGATTGATGCGGTAGTTCCGACGAACGACATATCAATTTGGTATGGCCCTAGGATTAGAAAGTAGTACCAGACTGATCATCCTTGACAGACGTGTATAGAAATGTGTACAGTGATTATAAACGGTATGTTATTTGTTGATGACAATTATTTTCTAGTCTTGACTGAGAAGGATAGGTTTGAACATTAGAAATACAGAGCTGCCATTGTTGTAATAATAGTTTTGCAATTCATAATTCATGTCCAAAAGTGCTTGTTCTTCTACAGATCAAAGAAGTAGAAGAAAATACTAAGTTACACATTCGGTGGATTTGCTCAAGAAAGGTGATAGTCATTTATAATTAGCACAAGCGTTTTGTTTATACTTCTAGAGAATGTCCGCACTGCATTAACAGAAACTTTAGTAACAACAACAATTCCGCGAGATAAACACGATTCCGAACGCTTCAATCAGGTACTTTCAAACACAAGGTGCGTATCATAAACCAGGCAATAACTTCCTTCGGTACACTTTGTATTATGGGTATGGTTTTATTATTAGATTTAATATATATTTTATATCGGAGTGCATTTTCTCATGCTACATATGAAACAGAAACTCATCCGACTCTTCTAATAGTTTGCGGAGATTTGTAAATAGTCTTAGACGTCTTTTGTTGGCTTCAATTTCCTAAGTTTGACCACATTTGTCTGATAAAACATTTTATCTTACCCTCATATAAGATATAGTACAATATCGGCCTGCCTAATAAACTTTTCTTTATCTAGTCAGTGTCAAGATATCACTTTTGCGGGAACTTTTGAAATCACATATTTTTTCAAAATTTTGCATTTAAATCATCACCATTGTATTGGAAATGTCTGAACGTAGAAAATGAGTGGTCGAATCAAAGGTTTTTATCCTGAAACAAAAAAAAGTTATTGCTATTTTTCACTTTTACAGCACTTCAGCCGGAAATTTTGAAAACAATTTTTTTCCGAATTTTTCATTGAAACTGACATCATTGTATTGGAAATGTTCTAACTAAGAAAATAAGTGGTAAAATCAAAAGTTTTTATCCAGAAACAAAAACGTTATTGCATTTATGACGTCAAGTCTGCACGCTGTTTCTCTTTCCAACGACTTTTCCCCAGTTTTCTGAACAGGTAGGATAAATAGAATATTAGATTACTGTCTGAAAAAAAAATACTAGGCTCATCTACGAAAAAAATTTAAGGCTCGGCAAAGCATCGCCTAATATATTTTCTTCAACTCGCCTAATAAATTTAAATTTATCAGACAGTAACCTAATATTCTCTATGTCTCTGCCCACATGAACGATTGCATATTGAAACTAAATCATTGTTAAGTTGAGGTACAATCAGGTTTTCAACAGAAAGTAATATCAAATATAGTTACAAGAATGTACGGTAACCTAAGATTAATATCAAATGTAGTTAATCTTAGGTACATTCTTGAATTACAATACATGGGATTGATCTATTTGCAATGAACTTTAGGACTTACAGAACACTGTTGGATGCAAACCAATCCCGTAAAGACAAAACTACCCCTTGCAATTGCATACCGTTATAGCTAGAAAATATTTTCATGTAGATGTCCTAGTTGTCTATCAAATCATCACATAAAATGGACAGTGTCTAGAGTTAAAACTGAGATTTAGAAGTCTTTTATCTTATAGCTGGCTTTAAATTTTTTTATTATAAGGCCAGTCAACATTGGCACTCAAATATAGGAACATAGTGGGTACCCCCTTTGAAAGATCAGTGACAAAATATACTGTACAGTTTAAATCGATGTATGGCACTGTATGTAAGATCCAGCAAAGGAACAATGAAATGCATTGTATCAGTTCGTATTTGTATTTTGAATCTCTCGATAACATACATAACAATAACAACATATCATAACGTCTGAAGTGACGTTGACGTCATAAACGCGGTAAGACGTAACGTGCATACTAGCGTAATTAACAATACAATACTTAAAAACTTATCTAACTCGCGAACAGGTATGCACCTAACCAGTGCAAATTAAAAATATTCCTGTCAGATGAATCCCAACACATTCAACTGTAACAACAAGTATGGTATGTTAAACACACACAAAAATTCATCGTCAAATATAATAATCAGCAAACAATGTCGTAATATTTCCCTTGCCATGCAGTTAACGTAATAATTTCAAATTATACTTGTACCGTCGCTTTATTCATGACGACTGTAAATGCTAAATAATGTTTTACAATGGCTTCAAAACTGAGTAACGTACGTTGCTATCATTTCATTTCATCTGTTACAAGCATGTTTTTAATATTTTCATAAAATAAAATACAGATCCCACAAAAAAAGTAATTACGTTGTCACAAAAACACAATTATAGGTCACTTTCCAGCTTTGATGGTGGAGTAAGACACCAGGTGCCCCTCCGTGCATTATTTCATCTACCTGGGTAGAACCACTGTGAACGAGCGATTGGGTATAACTGATGCATGATAGTTTACGAAAAGGATTTTGTCAATATAACACTCATACATTTGTTTCACTTTACACATTCTAAGATTGACATTGTTATCTATGGCGTATAACATCAGTAGAGAAAACTGTTTTAGTGCTTGAAAAGTGAATCCACTTCAAGAAGATAGGTTTCTGCTGTTGGTAAAATAAATATTTTAATAAGCAGAAAAAATAATCGGATCCGCTCAGTGGGAATATATCTGTTTTAGATTTTGATTTCAGTGTAATTTAAAACATGACTGTTACACTCTGTCACACAGTTTTGGAAAGAAATCTAGACGTGTAAAACAAATCCCACGGGATAGGAAACCTGATATGTTAAATATCAGTCGTGTCAAATAGGTTACCGCTTTCCTGTTTGTCTATATTAAACCACTGCGCTAATCAATTACTAACGCGACAGACAACTTCAAAACAAACACTTTATGATAAAAGAATAGTGGTAATATGAAATAAAACTGTAGATGAGACATGACAAATCGTAAAGGCAATAATAGTGCGCATAGAGTTGAGAAATATTCAAAATAAGCTGATATTATTATATCATACAAGATTTATATAGCGCCCTTTTGATGACAAACACATTCAAAGGCGCTTTACATTGTGCAAACACTGCCACTCGTGGCGCGAAATTCATCCTCTACTAGTACAGACAGAGCGATCTGACCAGAGGGACAGAGTTATATAAAGCCCCCAGAACAGAGAGAGAGAGAGAGAGAGAGAGAGGGAGATCCTTTTTAAATACAGGCCTGTCCGGCTAACTTAGCATAGCTCTTTGTGATAGACAGTCTGATTCTTTAACGTGTCCCGTGTATAGCACCAATACACACAAAACCGTCTTTGGGAACAACCAGTACAGGCCTCTTAGTTAGGAGTTAGACACTCAAGAGCATCTCAGAAATTTCCAGTGCCAGGACTGGTATTCGAGCCCCAGACCTTTTGATTCACAGTCAAGCTTGTTACCAACGGAAGCGTATAACTCTTAAGACGAAGAGAAAATTGATATCGGCACCGAAGCATTTCTGGTTGATCTTGTGACGTAGTTATTGTAACTTGTCCAGTTTGTAAGAAGTATTTCATTTTCAAATGTACATGGACTCATTGTTTCCGGTCAACCAACGCCAATAACTAATATTCTTGTCGTTCTATAATCCTTGTCTGCTTTTAACCGTTTCAGTATAAAAGAATAAGTTACGACTAGTAATAAATTGTTTGCCTTAATATGTGATTGGCCATAAATAGACATACATGCACTACTTAAGTTGAAGTTTTGAACCGACGGTTTGCCTTTACGTTACTATGCCTTCTTTGATAATTTATCAAAACTAGCAATCATAAACTAAATAGTTTATGCTTTTCAGGGAAATACTGAATTTTATCAGTGAAATAAAATTGATATTTTCACTGCTTCAAACAGTGAAAATATCATTTTTAATTTTTCACTGGTACGGAACTACACTTGAATGCGAATTAATATAAATTATACATAATCGTAAATTCCTTGCAATATTTTCTTTAGTAAAGATATCATAAAGGTATACGATCGTTCCATCGTAATAAGATCTGAAAGAAATCTGGAAACTTGATAGAACTATTTGACAGTTTTTCTACATAGATATCATGACGTCATAGTTGTTATATGACTGGTATGTATTCAGCAAAGGTTTACAAGGCAAATAATTCAAATTAATGATAAAATTTTAAAATTAATTTCTGATGTTGGGCATCGCTCCACTAACTTTGACTACTGACCGGCAAGTCATTATGTAATTTTTCGGACGACGAGAAATAGGTATCGGCAAAGACGGAATGAAGGAACCTGAAAATAACTGAACTCTAAATGTTCGTTAATGAATTTTTATCTGGGCAAATAATTAGGTGGAAACTCAAATGCGCATTTTCAACAACTCATTTGTTTTATTAATCCACATAATAGTGTTAATGACAGACTGCTGATAGCAAAACAATTCTTGAGTGGATCATTACAGAGTTATATTTGTCATTTTATTTTTATGTTTAAGTCGCAGCATGTTGCCAAGCAGTATGTTGTGTAATTGTTAAATTTTTCACAATCATTTCAGACTGACGATTTTTAATTACAACAATGATAAGTAATTTACATTCGGGCAATTGTATATTCACACATCATTTAATTTACAACATCAATGATTAATAAGGCTACAGTTCTTTCGAATACACATGATTTACTCCGTAATCAACATAATTTTAGATTAATTATTATGCCTGCTCATTCATTATTTATTCTACATTAATTATTATGTGTTAAATGGCAATCGAATATGCATGGCGTGCTTCCTGTAATTAATCATAACAAGTAATTTGAAAGATTATTATCTGTGTACACATGCATGCGGGTTTTAATTCATTACTCACCGCAAAAATCACATAACTTGTAGTTATTCGCTAAAGCATGTGCATTGGGGGCATACTTGAAGTTTTAAACATGATGATGGTGCCAGACGCAGATTGACGAAACATGTCAAAGTCATAAACGTCAAAATAAATTTCAAGTAATTTAAAGTAAAAGTGTTATAATTTGGCTCTGCATCTATGTCTTCGTGTAATCGTAAAGTCGCCGTGTCAGTGTGTAAAGCTTACTTATGAAAGAGTCATGCACACTTACGGATTTTATAAACTTAATATGATAAATTACCCCAGAAAGCGTCGCCGAAAGCCAAACAGTTACCAGATTATTTTTCATAAAAGTCGAAAGAAAAAACCACGTTACTTGTGTACTTGTGTTCCAAAATTAAACTCAGTGGCATCGTATATTTGTATGTATAACGATAGACGTATACAAAAGTCAAAAATGTATAAAAGGACATACACAGTAAGACAACGCCTTTGAACGGTCAGTGAAGAAAGCTTCACCTAGAGTAAACTAGTTACCTGCGTGCAAATACACATGCATTTATTTTTACTTCAAGACAGTTGCACTTATATTTATTGCAGGTTAATATATTTATAATTGCAGACTATATGCAAGTGTTTACAAGAGAAGCAGCAGTAATAATGCACATTAAGTAACATCATTTACCCCTAAGTTTTCATACTAGCAGATTAATAAATCTTGGGAAAAAAGTCATTCGGACTATTCGTTTACAATAGATTGATGAGTTCGACGTGGTGTAACCGCTTTTTAAATGATTATGATTAAATGTCATTGTCGTTATGACCAGATGTGCTTGGTTTGGGAGGAGTATCAGACTTTACTTCGAAGCTTCATACAAGTGGTTTTCAACTTAAAATTAAACACACTTAATTCATACTTACATGTTCTCTGATTTATATTGTAGCAAATGACAGAAAATGGAACCAGTTGAATTATCAATATATTTCATCACGAGCGCGTAGAACCACCGACCTTCTGTAAGCCAGCTAGATGACTTCCTCACATGAAGAAATCAACGCTCCGAATTTTATAAAAGAGACTGTGTCTGAAATCATTTCCTTATACACTTTTAATTCATCCTGAGAAGTGAGAGTTCCTAGCGGAGATCAGATAAGGTAAGTACTGGAAACTGATTACTAGGTAAACTGTCCGTCGTTACATAACTAAAGAACTGTAGAAACAATAACTGTGCTATACCCGAAATAAACAAAACGTACAAGTTTAGAATCAACAACTTCTTTCCATAAACTCGTGTAAACTGTCAGCTTCGAATTAATCGTGAAGAACGATGGAACATGAATGCCATTCCTTCTGTAATACAAATATTGTCTGGGATAAACAAAATGATAATTTGGATATATTACAGGTAGATAAAATACTTTTATCGTAAGAAAAACAGGTGTATAAATATTAGGATTTTCTCTTCTCATGACGTGTATTTTACGATTTCACAATCAGTATACTAATTAGTGTATATTGCCAAACTATCTGGCAGACAGTGCGATCTTTGATTGTTTCCTTTTACCAGTTATAGCGTATTTATATTTATTCTTGTCTGTTTATCTGACAGTCTGAGTACAATCAAAGGTTATTTATTTTGGTAATTCAGAGTTATCATTTAAAATCAACGTATACGAAAATAACAATATCTCCATGGCATTCGTAGTTTTAGTATGAAACAGTAGTTTAGACAAAATGAATCTGTCATATTATTCTGGGATGCATTCGTACCATAATAAATATGTGTAAAATGACTTATACAGATGCATGGTAGATTTTAGCTTGAATTTTCGAAGAACATGTAGAGCTATTACATTCATTCGTTCGTCGGCGTTCCCATCGTAGTCCCGATTCGGTTATATGTGTATGTCAGCTTTTTTATCAGTTACCACCAGTGGGATTGGATTGAAACTTCACACTCCCTTTTCAATGTGATGATGTAATAATTCACTACAAAGGTTCCATAACTCTATTTTGTTTGCTTTTTACAAAGTTCAACCAATTTCTCAACTAAGCAATCTTTGTTCAAGTTTTTATCTGTAAGCTTGTATCTCACTAACTGCTCACTGAAACTTTACACACTTGTTCACTGTGATGCCTAAGTAATTGTCGTTTTTCGACTCAGCTATGTTTTTTGTGTGATCTGTTATTTCTCTAAGCATCCTTAGAAATGCAATTTGTATCAGTAAAACTTGTTGCCCCTTCTGTACTTGCTTTTGATAAAAGACATTAAGTCTAAAATTAATTCGTCCTCCACCTCTGGTTCATGTGGGAAAGTTAGCGGTTACTTGGAGAGAACAGGTTAGTACTGGTACAATATCCGGGAAAACTGGTTAGGTTGACTGCCTGAATTATTGTTGAAAATATGACACTAAACCCAAAGCAAACAAACAAAATTCTGTACTTGCTTATGTCTATGTTTTCATTATTTGACAATGAGCGAATCTTTGGTTAGTCAATATTGTTAAAGTAACGTAAGCCTTCTTTATCAAATATTGATATTCAAGAAACATGATTTCAAGCTTTTATATGTAAATACAAATGTCTCATTTCCTTCAATAGGCCTAATTAACAAGTAGCAAAATCTCTGGAAAGATAACTCAAAATGCAAGTCTATAATTTGACACAAACTATATAACTATCTATATTCCAATAGCATAACAGGGGAAAGGAATTATTTACTACCTGCAAATAATGTATCCCAAAGGAAACTTGTTACACAGAGTAATTCCTGATAACAAAAATTCACCCAGTATGTAGATTATGTGAGAGGTTTTGGTAATTATACCGTCACATTTAATCAAATGAAACAAAGTTGCATCTTTGTATTATATCAGATTACATGTCATTAAACAGCTAAGTTAACGTTGATTGATTGTAATTCTATGATTATGACTCAAATTCGACCGGCAACGTCCTTAATACTCATATATGAAATATGTTGAACTGAAACGGGAACCAATCTTTAACCACTAGCAAAAATTACGCTCTTGCTGGAAAATGAGTTTGAATATAAGTTTAGCATAACCGACATGGCGGTGAGAAGGCTATGAGGATAGGTTTTATAAAGTAAATCAAAAATATCATTTGGACGTACAGTATAGAACACAAACATGCAAAATAATGACACATCATCAGAAAACAGTACAGTATATGTTTGCTGACTATCTTGGAGATACTGCTATTCATCAAGCCTAACCGTTTTATAAGTATGTTTTGTATGTTATAAAAGAATATAAAGCAGTTGTGATAGTTTTAGAGTATCAAGCGATCTGTCTATTTATCACAACCTTATATCTGCTGCATGACAATCTTTTCATGCATATTATGTGAGAAGCCTACGTGGCCGATTGGTTAAGATCGCTGAATCACGTGCCCCTAAAAGAGTCGATTGGGGTGCAGAATTCCTCATGTATAGAAGTCATCCAGCTAGTTTACGGAAAGTCGATGGCTCTACCCAGTTACCCGTTTATGATAAAAATTGCCCGATGGGGGCACATAGGGTCTGCCTCTACCATCAAAAGCTGCTATACGACCTATATTGTGACGGTGGGACTCTAACCCTAACAAAAACGTATTACATCCCGTATTTCTGTAAAACGTAGGAGTATTGTTCCTAGCAAAGGTTTTTCAGTGCGTTACAAAGTTTGTAAATGAATTCGAAGCACTGAAAGAATTAACTGAGTTAGCAAAATATGGGCAAAAATATGCCCCTTATGACAAAACTATTACTGCTGAGTGATTCCCTTTAAACATCATACAGTAATATACGTTTTCCTGATAGCTTGAAATAACCGCCTTAAGACAGAAATGAAATTTTAATAAGCGCTTAGAAGACTCATTTTCATTTTCGAATTCATCTCAACGTTTGCTGACGCTGTCAAAATAATTACCTCTACTCGTTTCATCAGATTTCATGTGCTATTCAGGAAACACATAAAAATATGAGGCATGCAACAAAATGGTTGTTAAATGCCAACTTTGTTAATTTCTAGTCTTTGCTGTTTCTTTATATGTAAGGCTAACTTGATCAAACGTCTCATTCAAATCTTATTTTCTTTTGTGCATTGTATACACTTGGAGTACAATCCTGATAAAAGTTATTTAACCTTTAAAACTGGTCTAAATAAATCATAAATGGTATGCTCCTGCTTTGTAAAAAAAAATCTTCTCTTAGATCCTTTCGAAGCATAGAATACAACCAAGTGAAAATAATATCAGGCTCGGTTTGATCGAATCTGTTCTTTAGAGGTAATGAAATCTCGCACCGTAGCACCGGCTTAAGCAGAATTTTATGATCTGTCACCATGACCCCAAAGGACCAGACAATATGACCACACTGAGTCCAAATACACGGAGACCTTTTACAGCCACCACACGGCAAAGACAGCTGTTGTGATAATTAAAACCAAATAAGAAGGTCCTTAAGAAGCACAGAATCCAAATCAATTACTCCATAAGATGTTAACATTACTTATAATATATTATTGACATTGACAGTATATAATGATTGTGTCCACACATATTTCGAAGAAAACTGAACACAAAGAAAATAAAGACACGCCTATACTAATAGACTGTAGGTGGTGTAATATTTAGCAATTTATGAAATTATTTGCTGGAATGGTTAGTTTCAATTTAGATAAAGAGAGAACTAATATTTGGTAAACTCTTTCGCCTGGCAGGTGATAATGAATGCTTCAAAATAATACATCTTTTAAGCAGCGATTCACCTGTCAGACATTTGAAATTATATAAGTTTGAATTATTAAGTGTATAGCTTTTGCAGCTATACGAGGCTGATTTTATGTTTTCTTGCTACCCAAGCCAGAGGTCATCATAAAACAATTGTCATGATTCCCTGGTGCTCAGTTTTATTTCCGAAAGCAAATACGTTTCAATGTACGGTATTATTAAAGTGCAAAGAATAATGATTATTAATTAAGTGACGGAAGAAGAGATAAGTTTACCCAAATGGTAGACTGAAACCTTAAAAAACGTACCTACCTTTACATTGACGGCTTCCTTAGGCAATAGTAATTCAATACTTGGCGAGCCTCGAACGTTCTACGAACAGAAACAATAACGATATTCACACAACAAGAGAAATTCGATGGTTTAAAACCATATCATACCTAATTTTGATATTTTCCTCTTTATTTCATGTGATGTAATTCAAACAGTGGAACAGTATATAACCAAATAGAGAAAAGTGGAAACTTCACTTCACAGGTCGCTCAACACGACAAAAACGAAACTGTTGCAGGCTCAGTTTGATTGAGCCTGTTCATGGACGGTAGTGGAAATGCATGCTACCGTCCACGCCCTCAAGCCCCGGGTTGAGCAGAACTAAACATTTATACATGCTAAAAGTACAAAAAGCAATTCAGAGACATCCGTAGATGTATTCAAACGGCGATGAACATGGAACCTTCAATGATACACGTGTTGAGGCGTTTAATTCCATGAAGAGCGGCGTCTGGTCCCCAAATAAAATAAAGGGTTTGCCCCAAACGAGAAAACAATGGGCAGAACTAAACAAACTGGAATTTAGGAAGGGGATCTGAGGTTATGGAGCCTGCAAAGTCTTATTTCATATAAGCACGTTTTTGTCAGGACATTGTCTGGGTCATGTTCAGATCAACATTGCATAATCCAAATGCAATGTAGAAAACTACACTTTAATCCATCTGCAATTTACGATATTGGCAGTCAGAACAGAAATACAAAACAAATTTATTACAAGAAAATTACAATGCAAGGCATCAAAGACGCCGCATTTTAATCACTATGCATTTTAAATGAAGCCTTTTAATGTTTAGTAATTTATTGATTTTTTTCCACTAAAAAAACGCATTGTTCGCATGAATTTATGCAATAGTGTTAAGGCATTGCAGTATTTAAGCAGTGGAGAATAATTCTTTAGCAGGCAGGCACTTCTGCTCAGATCAATTTGAAGTAATCATCAACATTTTTAGTGTTTCGATACAGACAGGATATAACTGCCAACAATATTAAGTTACTTCTTACAAAAGGTGTTCTTTCACTAAATGAATGCACTTACTTGTGCTCATGAATTCATAAAACAATGTTACTGAAATGTATATATTTAATGTGAGTCAACTTTATAGCATGTATTGGATGTATATCTAATAAACGTTAGTGCACGTTTGTGATAGAACAACAGTAAATACATTTGTCATCTGTTCTATTCTGTGAGAGCAGTCACACGGCCATTTCATCTAACCTTAGTTTCATAAATGACTTGAACCACGAGAAAAGTATCGGTCGTGTATCTTATGTAAGATATTCTTTGTCTGACATGTCAACGCTATGGAACAACTTCCGTACTGACAGGTGAAATTTGGTTACATTTTAATGCAAAACATCTCTTAAAAAGCTACCAAAATGTTAAGTTAGTGGAAGTCCGCAGGTAAATAAAAATATATGCTGGCTTACATAAAAGATGAAAAGTCATTTTAATTCCGCCATTATCTGACAGCCCGGAAATGCTGCTTGATTATCTGTTTAGTAGCTTTTTACCTGATCACCAAATTATTATCTAAAATATACAACTAGTGTGTTATTAAAATGTAGTACGTGATAAATTTGTGGGCTAATACAAGCTACAAATCTGCCAAACTTATAAATCCCTCAATACCATGTGAAAGTATTTGTTTAATGAAAATGTTTTCCGAGTGCTCATCGTTATACAAGATCCACTTATTTATATGACTGATAAATCACAGAAAACAATGTTCTGCTTGAGTTTATGCACTTTCAAGTGCACTTGTAAGAGAATCGACAACGATTCGCAAGCGCAGCTACTGGTGTCAATAGCTGTCTCCTCTTGAAGCATAATTAATGTTTAAAGAACACCATTACAACTGCTCAGGAAAATGCATTTCTGTATAATATGGTTCAAACAGTGATTGTAAATTATGTTTACCTAGTATATGTATCCTCGTCTCTTATCTTACAATGGTAAAATATTTAAAATGTTTTGGAAGCAAAAAAAAAACAATTAAGCAAAACAGTAGCAGACGTGGTTTGTTTGAGTCTATTCAAGAAGGATAATGAAATGGGTAACATGTTTTACGCCCTCTAGCACTCTCTTATGCAGACCTATTTTTACGCTCAACCATAAGGTACTAGGGTCACGACTACAACCTGTCATATGACACCAGGAGGCGGACTCAAGAAAATTTCAAATTAACTTTCATCGCTGTGACAATCATTCTACAAAAAATAGTATAAAATATATTGTACATCTGGGTTTTACCCTCAGCCCCCCCCCCCCACCCCCGTGCCCTATGGACACGAATCGAGTTTGTTTTTGCTAGTACCACGTAATGCAATAACATTATTATCACGGTATAACAAGCAGATTATCTAGAAGTAGTATAGGGGCCACTTTGCTTGTAAACAATCGGGCGCCATCTTGGATGACCTAGTTACTATAATTAGTAACTCATTTGCATATAAGAATTCATAATCAGTGCGCGTGTGCGGCGGCCATTTTGAATTCTAATGACGTATTTATGAAAATGCTTAGGAATGTCTTGTATACTTATCTAGGGCGTGTTCGCGCATATCGAGGGTCAACCCTACAGGTCACAATAGCCTAAATAGTTTTCCCTATATATTCTATATAAAACTGACTTTTTTTTTTTCAAAGAGCTAGCAAACAGAGCTAGACCCATTTCAGAGAACAAATCCTTTCCTCATTTTAAAGAGTTATGATAAAACTGATATAAAATGAATAGAAAAGTAGGGGTCATGTATCTTCTAAGAGAGATTTCTCTGGTCACATTACTGTAAACTGACATCAAAATCACACTTCTGTGACCCGGAAGTACTACTCATACTAAAATTGAGCTTGACTTCACCGAATACAACCTGCTCTCCCACGTTTCCTACCAAAATGTCAACAATACATCCACAGTGAAATTTAAACAAAAACTAGCCTCAATTTAGACCTCTGTTAAGCGAAAAATTAGTATTCAAATACTTGACAGCCGTTACGCGGACTAGACCAGATGGCTCACACGCTGGTTCCTTTTAGTTTAGTTAGGCCGGGAGATAACACGAAAACAAAGCTATACGCATGCGTTATAAAGAAACTCTAGTATAAAAATCATTCGAAAGAAAATGTATAATATAATTACGTACTGCTGACCAGTCATTAAAACTATACGAGAATACCTATTTATAAAATGAAATTAAAAGACAAACTATTACGCACTCAACGGATGTAAACCCGTCGATATCCCACGCTAAAATGAACCAACACTTTTAGAATACAGATTAATACCTTCGTTTCTAAACATAAAATAGCCAATCAGAAGTCAGGGAAACGAACCAATAAAACGTCTCCAATAAAGTCGTTTTGACCAATGAAAACGTCGAAATTTTAACCAATCGACGCTCAATATTATTAACGAATGACATCGCGAATTCAGAAAGCGAATCGTATATAAGAGAGTGCACAGCCGTCATCCATTGGAATTCATACGGGTGACATGGAAAACTTTACCGTTAACACTTTCACCGGCGCAGACGAATTTTGCGGGGATCAGGCGTTCTCTTCTGCAAATGACAACGGTAAGTCTGAATACTGATCAGAGAATAAACTATTTTGACAGGCTTAAATCCGTACTATAACGTACATATACGATAATTTTACATAGCGCGATTTATGAGCGCATTAATATAATGATTACAATTTCTTTAATAAACCCGATACGAAATACAATAGAAATAATTAACTCAATTATTCATACAACTTACCAGTCCGGATAAATTCGCCTAATGAATCAATGGATGAATAGAAATATCGTTTCACTACCAACAGCCGATCGGAATGCATTATTTGACAAGCGGTAACGTTTTTTCCAATACACCTGACAGGTTGAGACACGTATCGCTTTACGTCTACTCCACGCTACACATATATTGATTTTAAACAGCGCCGTTAACGCTTTATACATAATTATAGAAATGATTATAGCAAAATGTCATGAATTTACCCGATACGAAAAAGAAACAGAAATACCTAATTTAATCGTTCATACAACTTATCTGTCCGGATAAATTCGCCTAATGAATCAAATCTTTCGATGGTTGAATAGAAATATCGTTTCACTACCAACAGCCAATCGGAATGCAGTATTTTGACAAGCGGTAACATTTTCCCAATACACCTGACAGGTTAAGACTCGTATCGCTTTACGTCTACTCCACGCTATATATATTGATTTTAAAGAGCGCCGTTAACGCTTCATACATAATTATAGAAATGATTAAAGCAAAATGTCTTTAATAAACCCGATACGAAAATGTGAATACAAGCACCTAATTTAATCGTTCATACAGCATAAACCGTGATGTGCGCTTTACTAGATCCTCTAATCGAATGATATTACCTGTAGAACTCCAGTATATAACACATCACTACCATCAGCCAATCGGAATGCAGTATTTTGACAAGCGGTAACGTTTTTCCAATACACCTGACAGGTTAAGACCCGTATCGCTTTGCGTCTACTCCAAGCTATATATTTATTGATTTTAAACAGCGCGTTAACGCGTTATACATAAGTATAGAAATGATTAAAGCAAAATGTCTTTAATGAACCCGATACGAAAATGAAATACAAGCACCTAATTTAATCGTTCATACAGCATAAACCGTGATGTGCGCTTTACCTGAGATCCTTTAACCGAATGATATTTACCTGTAGAACTGGAGTATATAACACTTCGCTACCTACAACCAATCAGGAAGCAGAATTTTGACAAGCGATAGCGCGTAGTTTAACATTTGGCCGCATTATTGAGCGCGTTTTATAATTTCAGTGTATAGCTTTATAAATACTAACGGAATTAAAAAGCTAGGTTATTGAGTTTATTTATTTCCTCTAACGGTTTTTAATGTGATAATAGAAAGGAATGTTTACTGTTCTTTAATACATAGATGAATAACTATTGACACGGCATCAATTAAGCACGATGGCTGTCTTACCTTACCTATCTGTTAAAAAACGTAAAGTACAACATTTCTCTATTATGCTTGGAACGGCTTTAGCAGTGTTTGGTATCAAATGAAAGGTTTTGACGAGTACTATTGACAAAATGATTTGTTTTATCACATATCCAAAATGGCAGCGAATGAATTTACAGGGCGAAGTATAATAAATAGAGCCAAAGCAACGTTCTGATTAGTTAAATATAACTTATAGCATTGCTTTGATTTGCTAGCGATACGGCGCATTTTGATTGGTCGCACAGGGATCACACGCATATAAGTCAAAAGTAAATTCAACCATGACTGAAGGGGTTACGAGTTACTGTATATACCTACACCACCTCCTCTCCCTCCTCCACACCTCCTTCTCTCCTCCTCCTCCTCCTCCACTCCTCCTCCTCCTCCTCCACTCCTTCTCCTTTTCCACTCTTCCTCCTCCTCCTCCTTCACTCCTCCTCCTCCTCTACTCCTCCTCCTTTACTCCTCCTCCTCCTCCACTCCTCCTCCTCCTCCTCCTCCACTTCCTCCTCCTCCTCCACTTCCTCCTCCTCCACTCCTCCTCCTCCTCTTCTTTCTCCTCTGCCCCAAGAAAGCGTAAGAATGACAAACAGAATAAAGCAGTGTCTTTTTGATAAAAGATACTTACATCGATTTCACAAATGCATCAGTGTCCTGTTTGCCATCAGTCTTTCTCTAGGATCGACAACATGCGGAGACATCAACGTTATGTCCACGGAAATGACGAAGCCACTGACAGTTTTTCACCGCCATTACAAGCATGGGACATCTCAAGAGAGATCACGTTTCAACATCCATTTTCTATGGTCCTGAAACCATAGAGGAGGAGGAGGAGGAGTGGAGGAGGAGGAGGAGGAGAGAAGGAGGTGTGGAGGAGGGAGAGGAGGTGGTGTAGGTATATACAGTAACTCGTAACCCCTTCAGTCATGGTTGAATTTACTTTTGACTTATATGCGTGTGATCCCTGTGCGACCAATCAAAATGCGCCGTATCGCTAGCAAATCAAAGCAATGCTATAAGTTATATTAACTAATCAGAACGTTGCTTTGGCTCTATTTATTATACTTCGCCCTGTAAATTCATTCGCTGCCATTTTGGATATGTGATAAAACAAATCATTTTGTCAATAGTACTCGTCAAAACCTTTCATTTGATACCAAACACTGCTAAAGCCGTTCCAAGCATAATAGAGAAATGTTGTACTTTACGTTTTTTAACAGATAGGTAAGGTAAGACAGCCATCGTGCTTAAATGATGCCGTGTCAATAGTTATTCATTTATGTATTAAAGAACAGTAAACATTCCTTTCTATTATCACATTAAAAACCGTTAGAGGAAATAAATAAACTCAATAACCTAGCTTTTTAATTCCGTTAGTATTTATAAAGCTATACACTGAAATTATAAAACGCGCTCAATAATGCGGCCAAATGTTAAACTACGCGCTATCGCTTGTCAAAATTCTGCTTCCTGATTGGTTGTAGGTAGCGAAGTGTTATATACTCCAGTTCTACAGGTAAATATCATTCGGTTAAAGGATCTCAGGTAAAGCGCACATCACGGTTTATGCTGTATGAACGATTAAATTAGGTGCTTGTATTTCATTTTCGTATCGGGTTTATTAAAGACATTTTGCTTTAATCATTTCTATACTTATGTATAACGCGTTAACGCGCTGTTTAAAATCAATAAATATATAGCTTGGAGTAGACGCAAAGCGATACGGGGGTTAACCTGTCAGGTGTATTGGAAAAACGTTACCGCTTGTCAAAATACTTCATTCCGATTGGCTGATGGTAGTGATGTGTTATATACTGGAGTTCTACAGGTAATATCATTCGATTAGAGGATCTAGTAAAGCGCACATCACGGTTTATGCTGTATGAACGATTAAATTAGGTGCTTGTATTCACATTTTCGTATCGGGTTTATTAAAGACATTTTGCTTTAATCATTTCTATAATTATGTATGAAGCGTTAACGGCGCTCTTTAAAATCAATATATATAGCGTGGAGTAGACGTAAAGCGATACGAGTCTTAACCTGTCAGGTGTATTGGGAAAATGTTACCGCTTGTCAAAATACTGCATTCCGATTGGCTGTTGGTAGTGAAACGATATTTCTATTCAACCATCGAAAGATTTGATTCATTAGGCGAATTTATCCGGACAGATAAGTTGTATGAACGATTAAATTAGGTATTTCTGTTTCTTTTTCGTATCGGGTAAATTCATGACATTTTGCTATAATCATTTCTATAATTATGTATAAAGCGTTAACGGCGCTGTTTAAAATCAATATATGTGTAGCGTGGAGTAGACGTAAAGCGATACGGTCTCAACCTGTCAGGTGTATTGGAAAAACGTTACCGCTTGTCAAAATAATGCATTCCGATCGGCTGTTGGTAGTGAAACGATATTTCTATTCATCCATTGATTCATTAGGCGAATTTATCCGGACTGGTAAGTTGTATGAATAATTGAGTTAATTATTTCTATTGTATTTCGTATCGGGTTTATTAAAGAAATTGTAATCATTATATTAATGCGCTCATAAATCGCGCTATGTAAAATTATCGTATATGTACGTTATAGTACGGATTTAAGCCTGTCAAAATAGTTTATTCTCTGATCAGTATTCAGACTTACCGTTGTCATTTGCAGAAGAGAACGCCTGATCCCCGCAAAATTCGTCTGCGCCGGTGAAAGTGTTAACGGTAAAGTTTTCCATGTCACCCGTATGAATTCCAATGGATGACGGCTGTGCACTCTCTTATATACGATTCGCTTTCTGAATTCGCGATGTCATTCGTTAATAATATTGAGCGTCGATTGGTTAAAATTTCGACGTTTTCATTGGTCAAAACGACTTTATTGGAGACATTTTATTGGTTCGTTTCCCTGACTTCTGATTGGCTATTTTATGTTTAGAAACGAAGGTATTAATCTGTATTCTAAAAGTGTTGGTTCATTTTAGCGTGGGATATCGACGGGTTTACATCCGTTGAGTGCGTAATAGTTTGTCTTTTAATTTCATTTTATAAATAGGTATTCTCGTATAGTTTTAATGACTGGTCAGCAGTACGTAATTATATTATACATTTTCTTTCGAATGATTTTTATACTAGAGTTTCTTTATAACGCATGCGTATAGCTTTGTTTTCGTGTTATCTCCCGGCCTAACTAAACTAAAAGGAACCAGCGTGTGAGCCATCTGGTCTAGTCGCGTAACGGCTGTCAAGTATTTGAATACTAATTTTTCGCTTAACAGAGGTCTAAATTGAGGCTAGTTTTTGTTTAAATTTCACTGTGGATGTATTGTTGACATTTTGGTAGGAAACGTGGGAGAGCAGGTTGTATTCGGTGAAGTCAAGCTCAATTTTAGTATGAGTAGTACTTCCGGGTCACAGAAGTGTGATTTTGATGTCAGTTTACAGTAATGTGACCAGAGAAATCTCTCTTAGAAGATACATGACCCCTACTTTTCTATTCATTTTATATCAGTTTTATCATAACTCTTTAAAATGAGGAAAGGATTTGTTCTCTGAAATGGGTCTAGCTCTGTTTGCTAGCTCTTTGAAAAAAAAAAAAGTCAGTTTTATATAGAATATATAGGGAAAACTATTTAGGCTATTGTGACCTGTAGGGTTGACCCTCGATATGCGCGAACACGCCCTAGATAAGTATACAAGACATTCCTAAGCATTTTCATAAATACGTCATTAGAATTCAAAATGGCCGCCGCACACGCGCACTGATTATGAATTCTTATATGCAAATGAGTTACTAATTATAGTAACTAGGTCATCCAAGATGGCGCCCGATTGTTTACAAGCAAAGTGGCCCCTATACTACTTCTAGACATGTTCTTCTTATATGCAAATTGCAATATATGATTCTGTTTAATTGTACACACTTTAATCAAAATAATCAGATACTAATAGCAGTAAAAGGAAACAGATACACCTTTCTAAATTAAATTTAATTTATACCTCGATGTGAAAATATAATTCTAAATATAAGAATTGTTTTTTTATACAAATAATGTGTTTACATATCAGATAAATAACAGCATTTTACATTACCAACATCGCGTTTAGAACTCTGCGATGAGGGTCAAATAATTGAAATATTTTAAATATTTGTATCATATACAGTACAATCGCGATCCTACGGAAAGCCAAGGGACCGGCCGTTTTTTTTTTTCGTAATATCGCATTTTCGTTCGAGCGTAGCATAGGAAATTTCGCTATACAGCACCTTAATATCTACACGTCGTTTTTGTTTGTTTGTTTGTTTTGGGTTTAACGCCGTTTTTCAACAGTATTTCAGTCATGTAACGGCGGGTAGTTAACCTAACCAGTGTTCCTGGATTCTGTACCAGTACAAACCTGTTCTCCGCTAGTAACTGCCAACTTCCCCACATGAAACAGAGGTGGAGGACTAAAGATTTCAGACACAATGTCGTTTATCAAATAGTTACGGAGAACATACGCCCCGCCCGAGGTTCGAACTCACGACCCCGCGATCTGTAGACCAACGCTCTTACCTACTGAGCTAAGCGGGCGTAACCCGTGATATCTAAACGTGATTTTCGTTTAGGAGTACATGTATACCAATTTTATATGTACATCTAGGTTTACTACAAATTTTATTCGAATCTGAACTCAGATGGTATCTGGAATGTAAAACGGGTTTATTTTCCTTCACTTTTTGTTCACTGTACATTTAACATATATAGGGTACAATGTTGCACGAGAACAAAAAATCGCAATTGCATATTCCGATACCATTAGCTACCCTCTACTGAATTGTTTGGAATAATAAAACAACAATAAACAGACGATCAGGACTTAGATAATTTTTTTTTACTTTCTTTATGCAGTGATTGTTTGAGACGTATAGATATCGAAGCAAGTGTGACTGGTATGCCATCCGATCTGATAGTTATAAGAGAAAAAATTAACCACTAACTTTTGTCATAGTGTACAGCGTATGTGTTTCGAATTTAATTACTAAGTTTTCACACTTTAATTACTGTTTACGCTCAGCTAAATGATAGTGACACTTTCCACTCTAAAGCGTTTTCACGCGGTTATGGAAGGTGTGAAAATTTAGACAATATAGGTATTCGTAAAATCGCAACTTAAGCAAGTTGAAAACATGCTTTAAAGACATAACAATACATTCGTAGGAGCGCATTTTTCGTTTAAATTGCATTTTCGTAAAACCGCGAATTTGTAACATAGAAAAAATTAAAGAAAGAAAGCAGCCGGGACCACAAAACCTTTTCGTAGTATACCGGTATTTCGTTAATTTGCGATTCGTAGCATCGCAAATGCACTGTATATGCATACGTTAAGGTTTAGCGTCTTCACTCATAAAGGGTAGTGTCTACGTGTAGCAGTGAGCACAGTCCCCGACTTTGTAGTGCTGTTTCACTAGAATATCACACCGTAGACACGTGGCATGATACCGGACCCAGTCACATTACGCTTACACCGGGCTCAAAGAGGGAATTGCTAGTACCATTTATCAGTTCTTTGGGAGTGAAACAACAACCGCTAGGCTACATGGGCGACAATATTTGAATCTAGGACATTGTTTTAGCTTATGCTACAGGGTTAGTTAACTGTAATACATTAATTTAATTGTAATTACTCATTACGTATCCCTGCCAACGGCAGGCGGATATCTTAAAAGAAGCTAAATTTCATTATCGAAATGCAAGCACTTCAAAGATATTGCTTTTAAGAAATTTGCTTTCATGCGTTTCGAGAGGTACATCAGTTTTAGAAATGTTTTTTAATGTAATAGAATGTGTTTGTAACAAATCAATTGATTGAATGCGAATAAGACCATATTTGAGCCGTGCCATGGGAAAACCAACATAGTGGGTATGCGACCAGCATGGATCCAGACCAGCCTGCGCATCCGCGCAGTCTGGTCAGGCTCCATGCTGTTCGCTAACAGTTTCTCCAATTCCAATAGGCTTTAAAAGCGAACAGCATGGAGCCTGACCAGACTGCGCGGATGCGCAGGCTGGTCTGGATCCATGCTGGTCGCATACCCACTATGTTGGTTTTCTCATGGCACGGCTCATTTGATACTCGGGCCTAAATATTTCATGAGAGAGTGTTCTCAGATGTATCCTTCTCAGCATTACAAGTGTTAACTTAGTAATGGATGAACACAGTAAAATTGGAATGAAATGAATGGGAAGTGAGACCATATAAATAGATAACAAACATAAAATGTCTAAATATAAATATTTCCATCATCAGAGGAATAAATCTATACAGAAAATGTTCGATAATTGTCTTAAATTAAACATTTGGTATACGTTTTTTTAAGATATTAATTGATCTAAAGCCACAATAAAGGTTCGAAACAGTTTCTTTATATTTACCATGTTTAATGTGTGTGTGTGTGTGTGTTCGGGTTTAACGTCTTTCTCAACAATTTTTCAGATATATGAACGACGGTGTCTACTTGTAGCAGTGAGCACAATGCTCAACTTTATAGTGCTGCCTCACTGGAATATCACGCCGTAGACACATGACATGATACCCCACCCAGTCACATTATACTGAAACCGGGCTGACGAAGCGGACGCTCTACCACTGAGCTACCGAGGCGGTACCATGTTTAATGACAAACAAACATTTCACATAAGTATATCGATAGCTGCAGTTAGTGTTTTTCATAAGACTAAGTGTAATGACTAAGTAGATGCATTGCAAATCGGACAGACTAAAATCAAATTGAGTAGGTTAACCAGATCGTATTATCTGTAAGTGTCACTGTGTCTTTGGATAAACGTAAAGCATTTCTCCATTTACTTCTACCGTCTGTTTTGTTGCTTCGGTAAAATTATCCTGTTAATTCGACGCTATGTATTGGTCTAAAGCATTACCAGTATCCTACATAATTTGTAAATAATATTAGAGATTTATTTAATCTTTATCCATATATTTTTATGAACAGAATTGATAATATCTAAGAGCCGTTTCATACTGTATGCGTATTTAATAGCTATGCTTTCTTAAATAAGGTGCTTATTAATATGAAATGCAAGAATGACGCCCATAACATCAAATTATAAATGTTACATAACTATAAGGTTTGGCAGGCGAGTTTTGCTAGTCAGCGACTGAAAATCAGTGTTGAACATAGATATGCTATCTGTTTGAATCAAAAAAGAAAAATCCAAATATTTATTGAGGCAATGTCTTGACGAAAACAGCTTTTTATAATTGAGCGGTATGAGACTTTAAAAAAGAGGCTAACGTGGACGACTCGAGGTTCAGACATAGGAATGCATCACGTTCATAAACGTTTTGAAAATTAAAGAGCGTGTCTTCTATAGAGCGGTACATCACATTTAGTGACCCATTTCGTCAACACCAAAGGGTTATTATTATATGAACAGTTTTTACTGATTCTTCGGAAATAGTAGAATATGCATTGAATGGCGAGAAACTGGTAATCGCAAGTTGTATTGATTATTTTGTTTGATGCGACAGTGTCATAAGGCATTGGGTCGGTTATGTAATAGTGACGTTGCCTTAGAAACAGCAAATGAATACTCTTCTTGTTCTGACTCCTGTATTCAGCATGTTCAGATCTATCATATTTTTAAATTTCAACACAGTGGGATCAGAAATGAAGATATGAGAGCACTTTTCTGCATCACTACATTTTAGCTCAATACGTCATTCGGCGCATATGCTGTTATGATTAACTCCCCTTGATTGGAAAACATAGATAACGATATTTTCAGATATAGAGTACTATAAAATTAAAGTAAGCGATAACAACTATTTAATCTAATTTTCAATAACATCTTAGGTCTAATTTAAAAGAAATCACAAGTGAGGAGATCAACCGAACAAATCGGCATAGAACAAGTAAATACAAGCTTAACTACGTAAAGCGTCTAGACGGTTTGGTATAAGATTATAAGTTATTTACTGAAAGTGTTTTATTAGTAGACATTTATGGTGTCTGCATTAACTACACTCGTCTGGAGAAATTGTAAAATACACGGCCAGACATATGACACTTATATTAAAGTAGCATCAGTGTGGTAGACCGGTAAAACATTTCCTCATGGTGAAATTGCAAATACATATAAGTTAATGGTATTGTAATGTATTTAATGTTACTACCATTTAGCAGTGCAAGACAAGAGTAACAGCCAATCATTCTTTATGGAACACAAACACGCGCGCATAAACACTCACGTAATATCGTACTTATTCATTTTACACTTAGAAAGAAACAAACTACCATAACACATGTGAGCTGTCAGATTTGACAAGACTACGTTTTCACATGATGCATTTATGTCGGCTTTATTCTAGTACTAGAACTCATTATATTTTCACCTAAAATATAGCCAAAGATGGCCCCTACGTTTGACCTTGTACAAAAGATTGTACATAAAAGTATTTTTTTAATCTTCTACATTGTAAATAAGATTTCAGTCTATTTTATACTACTCTATTATTTAGGAAAACATTGACAGAAAGCTTTAAACCATCAGAGTTTGCTATTACTTTTTAAATTCCCCTGCTTGACTACATCTTTAAAGAACATAATGTAGACACAAATGTACAATTACGTAATTAAGACGTGAGATCTGTCGGTAGGATGAGCTTTTTCAAGACCAAAAAGAACGTCTAAATGGTGATTGGGGAAATGAAAGTTTTTCTGTGACAGTATAATAGCTCTCCCGGCACGAATTGGTGTAATTACCTGAAAATAGAAGAGCTGCGTCATAATGACATGTGTAGTAAAAAATAATAGGCTCTTAGGCATGTATTGCGTTCTAGAGGTATGTCTCTATTTTCATCATCCAATATGTTAGATATTTAGTATATTTCAACAGATATACCTCGAAAGCGGTATGGTTGAATTTGATCCCAAAACGTATATCATTGTCAAGTTTTATTAGACTGTATCATTGTTATTATGACTTAAGGAGGTAGGTTACCTTAATATTTGTATGTGCGCATGCCCAAACGGAAGCTAAGGTAACGATTTACGACGACGTTTACGACAAACTAAATGTGTTTGTATATCCATTCTTCTAAAAAATAATCATGAATCTCTCTCCGATCTGATGCTTCATGGTTTAATAATGCAGAAATGATGAATAAATTGCCGCAGAAACGCCTCAAAACATTGATGCCTTACGTTACGTGTCAGTTACCGTGTAAAATTAAAAGCTTTTATTTTGAAAGTAAGTAATTCTGTGCATTTTCTTTATTTGAACTATTTTTAAACAGCCAATATTTGCTGAAATATTCTTTATGAGTTTTTCGCTCTGAATAATGATCAATATTTTGCTTCTTTTATGTAATTACATTGAAATTTTATGCGGAATGTAAGAAAATGGATGACGGTAACTGATGTTATTGGGAATATAGTTGGATGAAAGGTTACTTTATTACGGCCACTTTCAAATAAAAATTTGTCAGTTTGATTTTGTAATGCCTATTTTTCAGTTTCCGTTGATAATTCATTACTTATATACTAAAACTAAGCTCTAAAATTGTTCAAATTTCAGTAGAAAATTGTGGTTTCTTGAATTAAATTGATGTTACCATGTAAACGAAGCCCGTGACCTATAAATCTAAATGTTAAATTCAAAAGCGTTGACACTGGTCTGTTTAAGGAACACAGCTTCGGCTTTGTATTTGCATTTCAACAATATCAATGGGAATGATAGCAGCATGCAGAACAATTTTTGTATAAAAATGTCAGAGGAGGAGTACTGCTGTAAGTATTGTAAGCTGTGAAATTTGTTTAAAAAATGCAAATAACACGAAAATATTACTTACGTTAGAAATAAAATGATTTAAAGCTACGTCAACAAGAAAGATAATTTTATTCAATATTATTGTATAGGAAATTACGATAAAAAGCAAGATATAAGCTATTTTAAACATCTCTGTTGCCATGGTTACTTTACACTTTAAGAAATCGGGTACCATGTAAAGTGCTTGGTATTTCACTAATAATATTACCCAAATATTCCATGTTGGTCATTAATAGAATGGCACTGAAGCCGTCGAAAACCCTGTTTACATACATATATGTTTGAAAATTAAAGAAAATGCGTTACCATGGAAACACGAGCCCCGCGACATATACCTTTAAATCTTATATTAGAAAGCTAGTAAAATAGTAAACTAGTAAAATTATCAATTATGCAGACTTCTACGGATAACAATGAAACCAAAAAGTGTTTAATATCCGTATTTTCCTTCTTCTTTCAATATGAAATACCTTTGGAGGGTCATGTACTTCAAACCTGGATAAAAACTGTACTTGAAGGGATAGAGATAAACGAAATTGAGATTGTAGCAGTTAAAACATTAAATTATACGAAATACAAAAAATTGCTGCGGTTCAACTAATTTGAATTTACCCTGGTAACAAGGTAACCTACCTCCTTAATATAATGTTCTAGGTGTGATTAAAATATACTAGTGAAATCCCAGATTTTAATCTTAAGTTTTATTTTTGCAAGGCATGTCCTATCTGTTTTCACCCGATATCAACGTTAATTTTTCAAAGGTTTTGTTTGAATTTGTTGTTCAGAAAACGTCGTCTTGGTATACTGACAGGACTTCGTCCAAATGTCGAGACTATATTCAAGGAGTAACTATGTGATTGCTTGACTTATGTTCATTTTAAGAAATTGCTTTCAACTGAGAATGTATACACATATTCAAACAGATGTACATCAATAACGGGCTTTAATTTGAGTATACAAATGTACATGCTTTCTTCTTTGAACAGGGCAAATTGAATTTAACGGCAGTGTTCCCGCAATGAACGGCATTAGGTTATACCTTTCAATCAGTAATGCTCACAACAAACGTGTACTTAAAGGCAGTAACGTCCAGATTTTGGCTAAAAATGAACTTGCTTTGAAATTAAAGTTTGGTCGTATTATGAACATAAGAGTTTTTGTTTCTAAGCTATCTCAAAAATGCAAAATCAAGAAAAACATGACCGTATTGGGAATCAAACCCAGACCGCCGCGGCAATAAAATAATCCAGCGTTCTTGACCAATATACTACGGAGGAATGCGTACGATCGTTAAATATAAAACTGTATAATTGTACAGTTTCCAACTTTGAATGGGCAATTAGTAAAACAACTTATTCTTATGGTATCCACAACATTTAATCTGTCAGTAACTAAGTTTCAAAGCCTTCTTTAGAAATATAGCAATAATTATAATCTGATATCTAAACATTTTCTCCTTGTTTAACTGTCGTAGGATCTGGAGGTCAGAGCATTTAAGCAACTACAATACCAGAAATATTAAAATATACACAATATGGTCCTGACAGTAGATACCAGGTCATGGTGTAGTTAATCATATATTCGGTCGAAATTATAAGCGTATACTCGGCACAAATGTTTTACACACGATTAGCAACGATTTAAATGAAAGGGTTGCCCATGTACAACAGTCTTTATTGGAGTTAAAGAACATCTGTACGATTATCATGAGTAACATGTGTCACCAAGAACAACAGACAATAAATTGCCTGCGTTTAAAGTCAGATGGTAGCTAGTAATGTGGTGATTATTGCAGAATAAATCGAAAAGGAATGGGGTTTAATCTGCCGTAGTGTTTTATGCAACAATGGCGCTAGTTCGTTCTATGCAATGCATTACCGCTTTTTATTTTAACATACAAATTACTTTTGTTCAGCAATATTAGTTGTCATGTGACAAAAAGTGTCTAGATGAAATTTTTACTTTATGCCACATCTCCTTTTTAATTTTATATATCTCACTTAATCAGTATTTTAGCCACACCAACCGGACGTCCCACTAGGGTTATGACTTCATCTTATATAGCACCAGTATTGATGTGCAGAAAGCGAACTCGAGTTGATTGAAATAAATACAAAGCCTTTGACAAAATCGAGCTCAAATTTATCAGAATAAACTACAAGAAACCTTTAACTGTCTTGTTGGAGTACAAAATCTTTGTTAAGTATTTAAAAGCAGCCATATCACGGAAGCTGTCGCAGCATAAATTATCGATTTGCACAAACTGCAAAATGGTGAACGATTTTGAGCGCTTTCCCTTATGATTTTGGTGATTATTTTCTTTCCTTCAATGCATCCTTAATACATATAATTAAAGGTACAAATCGTACAACTCTGAAGCTCTTCTGATGCGGAGAAACACTGTTAATGTTAAATGCGGTGTAGTTCACAGCCAGCGTAAGAACGATGACGGTAATCATGCAAGTATTGCGATTTTGCAAAACAAAAAAAACAGATGCATACAGCAGTTTCAAAGCTACAGTAACTAAACATGCTTTCGTATTATCAAATGCTACAATGATTATACATTTAGGTTAAAGTTTAAGGTGCATTTCTATATACAGGTTAGCAAAAAAATGTAAAATTATCTCGTTTACAAGAATGCACGCATGTGTGATACAGATGTACAATAGCTAACATCTTGAAGGTGTCCAGTCCACCCAGGCTGGATGCATGGTTTGCTTGCCATACGGGGCAAGTATGACCGTGTACGGTGCGCTTAAAATGTAGCTAAACACGTTAGTTTGTATTTATAACAAAATCAACAGCAAAACCACAAACACATGAAAATAAACAATTCTGTTATCAACAATCTTAAATTTCCATTCCATTGAAACAGCTCCCTCTACAAGTACCCTGTGCTTAGCAATTTTTCGTGTGAGAACTACATCTCCGATTGGCATATGAGATGTGGCTGATGCAAAAAGGTGACAATTTAAGACTCGAGTGTTTTAGTTTCGTCCTGAATATAAAACCCTTTGTCAACCATAACCCTATCTGATTTTTCCATTTACCAGTCAGTTAATTGCTATAGTAATGATAGCAATCCTTTTTAGCTGTTATATTCTGATCCTGAGAAAAGCATGAAAATAAAGGTAAATTACCTTATGGGACAATTCCCATAAGTCTTTGTTAATGTCTCGCTTATAGTCTGCATAACGCTGGCTTTGAGAGCTTGGAGAACGTGGGCGTTCGATCTTGTTACCGTTTCTCCCAGAATGATGAGAGTCGGGGAGGCCTTCTCTAATTTAGCTTGCTTTTTTCACTTGAGATTCTCTTTTGTACCAGAGCCAATCCAAAGTTTATATTAATTCATCCAGGTTCGAGAAAGAGCACCTGCGTCTTAGTTTGGTGTGGAAAGGAATAGTAAAAAGTGCAAAGTGCAATTTTATCCATACTTTCACAAGTGTTAAAAGGGACTAACTAGTCCTTCAGTCTCATTAACCTGATGCTCGATAATGTTTTGAAGAAATTGATTGGATACTAAAACAGAAAAAGTTGAAACTCTACAGGTCGCTCGACACGACAAAAAGAAAATGTTGCAGGCTCGGTTTAATTGAACTTGTTCATGGACGGTAGTGGAAATGCATGCTACCGTCGACGCCCTCTAGCCCCGAGTTGAGCAGAACGCAACATTTACCCATGTTACAAGTACCAAAAACAATTTAGTCAGGCCAGAATTTCTATATATTTGCGCATCACCTGACAGCATACTTCTATTGGAATTATTGAGATGAAACGTTCATTCTCAGTAAAAGACTCGACTGTGCAAGGGGCGTTGGAAACTTAAAGTAAACACCAAATACGTTGCGGGAAATGATGCAAATGACGCATCCATATTGGTATCAAATCAAAGGAACATTAATAGTTACAGGATATTTCTGAGTCGGTTGATGATTCAAAGAGTAATGTAAGATAAGGTTACAATAGAAGAAATACAATTAGAAATGAATAAGTTTTACAAGGTTTTAAGTGATATATATACAGATACCTTTCGATGAATCTGTGCTAGTTGGGTAAATTCATTTTATATTTGACAAAGTTGGTTCTCTTGATTACTTTAAATAAAAATACATCCAGTATGAAAACAATAACACAGCATTCGCATATATAATTGCACTTGTAGTATAACGTTCACTGTTAAGTTATTACATAATGATATTTGTTTGCGTTTATATTACGCACTACAAAATTAATTTATCTTTAAATGTCTCTCATTAAACAGATTTGGTGTAATTTACCAACCTCATAACAAATTCTCTTTAGGTGAGTCTGTAGCTAAACGACGTATAAGCAAGCGATGGTCTGGCAGGAGTTTTATTACTAACGTTGTCCGAGTAGTCTGGAGTAAGATCGGGATACTTCTCAATCGGAGATAACCTTCAAAACTGTTTTAGGTAAACTACAAAATATATAGTTATCAGATTAATAAGAGAATGATTTTAATGCATTGACACAAGTTCTTATTTTTGGCAAGAAACTGACAACTTCACCACAAGCGCCAGAGGTAGATGACAAATGACTTCAGATTAATTGTCTTTTACGTAAACTTGTCACATTAAGCAGCCTCTTTGCACAGTGTTAAAACCTGCAACCGTTTGCTAATGGAACTATAACAAACTTTTATATACCAGAAAGGTAATCTGATTATCAGTCAACCTCACGTATGTAAGTTTGTGGAAATGAGAAAATGACCCGTTATTAAATTGAATATCAGGTAAACACTCAGAGGTCTTACAAAAATGTATAGAACCCGCTTCCTGGACCACAACGAAACATGGTTTGTAAAAGGTGCACACACGTTTACCTTCTATAAAATTCAGCACTTCACAATGAAAAAGATTTTATATATTCGGATGAATACAATTTGTTTAACAAAGTTAGCTGTGTTTACACACTCGCATATGTGATTAGAGTAGCGAGTAGATTTGACGCAGAACATATTCAACATATGAGCCGTGCCATGAGAAAACCAGCATAGTGGGTTTGCGACCAGCATGGATCCAGACCAGCCTGCGCATCCGCGCAGTCTGGTCAGGATCCATGCTGTTCGCTTTTAAAGCCTACTGGAATTGGAGAAACTGCTAGCGAACAGCATGGATCCTGATCAGACTGCGCGGATGCGCAGACTGGTCTGGATCCATGCTGGTTGCAAACCCATTATGTTGGTTTTCTCATGGCGCGGCTCAATTATTGTTTTCGTCTAATGAAGCTGATCAATGATATAGAAAATACTGCCATGCCTTAGTGAAAACATAGAAATAGCTCTTAACTAAGTTACTGTGATTTTGAACATTGAACGCGGTGTTCAGTCGGTGAAAGGTTTTTCCAGTTTTCACTGAAACAAACAAATCTCTTATTTTTTTCATTTATACATTAACTTTTGTCAAATCAAAATGTTAACCTGTTGCGTTCTGTGCTTCAAAATAATTTTCATATTTAATTAGTCATACAAATAACTGTATGAAATGTTACATATTAATTAAAATTCTGTATAAAATACATAGTTCGCTATATTCTACAACATATCAGTGAGAATTGGAAGGAATAATGTCTATTCATACAACACTTTATTCTATATTTAGCAGAACACCTTTCCTAACTTTAGTGTTCTGTAACAGGTGCATAGTAGCGTCTCCTGGTGTAATTTGTGTCAAACGCATAAACATCAAATCAAATTCAAAACCATCTGCAGTTTCTTCCTGAGCATATTTAACTTGCAATAGCCATAGTTTACATAAATGTTATATTTACATTTACCTCTCATGTGTAATTTACATTTTGCTTTATACCTTCTTTCTGAGCAGGTATTAGTGCGGTAAAGTACTTAATATTAATATCTACGAATCTATGTAGATAACGTAATATGCTCTCTGATTTAAAGTACTTTGTATGCAAAATCACTCATTCGTTGCTCCCTCAAGGTATGCAGTAAGTCTTGGTTATCATAAAACCTTGAAACCGCCTCGGTAGCCTATTGGTAGAGCGTCCGCTTCGAGTGCGGGAGGTCGTGGGTTCGATCCCTGGCCGCGTCATACTAAAGACGTGAAAAATGGTACTAGAAGCTTCCTCGCTTGGCGCTCAGCATTAAGAGGGTAGTGCTAGGACTGGTCAGCCCGGTGTCAGTATAATGTGATTGGATAGAGTATCATGTCACGTGTCTACGGCGTGATATTCTAGTGAGGCTGCACTATAAAGTTCGGCATTGTGCTCACTGCTACAAGTAGACACCGTCGTTTATATGACTGAAAAATTGTTGAAAAAGACGTTAAACCCGAACACACACACACACACACACACACACACACACACATAAAACCTTGAGGAATGTATCATCGAAGAAAAACATCTTTCGGTATTAAATGTTATCCGAACTTTCAAAGTACAATTTTAAGAGACAAAACTATATTTATTGTAAGGAAGAAATATATGAAAATAGAATTATAACTTTATTTTTGATTCAAGTAGTAAATAAAAATATGAAAATGGTCGAGCACTGAAAATAACAAAAAAGTAAATAAATGTATGCAAATCAATAGGTAAAACAACCTTGTCAATCATGACTTATAGGCATTCATTGTAAACTGTTGTTCAGCTTGATCAGGTTGATGCGGTAGGAAGTCAGTAATGGTTAATATCATTTGTTAAGTGGCAATAATACAAAACTGTTATACATATAAACGTTATAATGTTTTAGTCATTTTCTCGGTAGACATGTACATTAGAAAGTATTTGACCGAATGCAATATACAGCCTAAGTGCAAAACTATAATACAAAAAAAAAAACGAAGTGACATTTGTAATATGAATAATGGAAACATCAGCATGGAATCCATATCTGCTTAATACCCGGATTAACTTCCCATGATAAACGATGATTTCCCATATTGATAATACCTTCATTAGCATAGAGTATGAAAACATCCTGAATATGATAATTGTCGTTGCAATGAATATTTATAGTTTTTATATATTATTTCATATCGTCTTCTTCATTTGTAATTACATTTGCTAGCGGACTTGTTACAAAGGTAGCAGTTATACTACATTGCACTTAATGGGAACAAAGTTGTAGAAACAGTCTATGTATTTACTGAACTTCCCTAAACATTATTGACGGTTGGCTTATACAAAATATTTTGACTGTCATATACTTCTCAATCAAAGATGTATACTATCTAGATAGCAATATTTTTACCACAGAATACGTCTTTACTACTAGAGACTGTTTAATAACAACACAAAACAGCCTCGTCGAACTAAATACGTAATTCTTATACAGTCTTTGCCATGCCGAGATACTCGTATCACAAAAAGGTAAATTTATTTGCAGGTATGTATAGTTAAATAATTACACTGAAATGCATTTCCTCAAGTAAATTGTATAGTCCAAAGGCGAAGCGTTTCAAATGGCAAAGAAAGGAATCCCTAAGCTGGAAGGACTTCAAATTTCACGATTTCTAACTTTAAATGCCCTTCTTTCCTATTTCTAACTTCATTTTGTCCTGAAAATATTATTGAAAAGTGATGAAGTTAATATAAAAGATGAAGTTAAAAGTAATTAAATTTGAAGTGATGAATTTAGAAATTAGAAGTTAGAAATAAAGCAGGCAGTTCGAAGTTAGAAGAATTAAGTTTCAAGATACATGTTAGCAATGTGGGAGTTTGAAGTTAGATATCAGAAGTACTGAATTTTGCAGTTCCTCCAGAATTTCCATAGGAAAGCGCTTGATTGTTCGCGCTAGTTTACACATGTAAGGGCACCATGTGAAATGTACGCAGTTTTACAGGATATCAGCAACTCTGTCTTTTTAAGGATTTATTGTCAAAAGTACAATTCACTGGATGCGATAAAATACTGACAATAACAAATTGATATTAATATTAGAATTTTTTCACGACCTAAGCGAGAAAAAATTCTACGCGTGTAAGTTATCGTCAACATTTTACTAAACTTAAGACAAAAAAAAAACAAAGAAAATATCAAACAGGGAATGCCATGTTCCAAACCCGCAGCCTCCCCAAAACGAAACCCACAGCACGCAGACGTGCACACTACAAAACACACACACACACACACACACACACGCACTCGCACTCGCATACAAAGCAAACACACGAGGACAAAACGAACAAATAAAGGAACACAGTGGGGGCACCGCCTTGGAACGGTCAGTGGCAAAAACACCACTGGGCAGCTTAAACCGGTTTATAGTGCGCACCCAACCTCACTCTTACCCCCACCATGTTCCAAAGACACGGGACAGTGTAAATAAAAGTAATCCCCGCCAGGTGAATCTCTAACACACGTAATGGAAACAAAAAGGCATGGCATGTAAAACACAAACATGCTCCTGTATAAATATATAAAAAGCAACCCTTAAGAACCAAAAACGTATATACTCAATGCCTTTGCAGAAGACAGAGCAACAAGAGAAACACCCTTAAGGGCCCGACGAAACAGGCCGGAACACAGGTATCAAAACAGTTCAGTCCTAGTGGGATTTAAAAACTGCTTATCATAGAGTCCTCCCCCTCTTCCGTCAAACACAATCAAAGAGGGAAGCGTAGTGTCCAACTGTAAACGGGTTGAACACTAAACATGCGGTATGCCTCAAAACAGTTGGGTCGTAACCTCTTTTAATAAAGCGTTTTATAATTTTACCAAATACAGCTGGAAAATTACCATGACCCAATATCTTACGAAGTTTGTAAACCACATCACCATAAAAAACGGGTTTTGAAGTACCTTCTCGCAGAAGTGTCTTTAAATTACTGTTGAATTTTAAAACTAAATCAGAATTACGATAGTAAAATTTAGCAAAATATTTACGCAATTCATAATAACGGTAGCCTTGCTGAAGAAGTTTACTTGTAATATATTGATTGCGTTCATTGAAATCCTTGACATGACTACATGCTCTGGCAAACCGAATTAATTGAGAAATGTAAATACCTGTAAATATAGAAAATCAAATAAATTATATAAACTAGTTGCGTTTGTAGAGCTATATTCACAATTAAATGCGAGTTTTAAAAGTCATTTATTCTTCTGGTGGTACACATTTATACATGTATAGGGCGTGTACTATTCTAAAATTCTGCTGTCTGGTATTATAAGACCACAATGTCAAAGACACAAGATGGGTCTACCCTGTGATACCTGTATATTTACAACTTCAATAATGGTTCTGCTGACAAACCTTGCAGCTCGTGAGATACGCACCTTTTTGTCTGCATCAGTTACTGCGATCATTGCTTCGTAAACTTAACACTTATGCCTATGTGCATTAAATTCTAAGAATTTGAAAGTTGATATATTTCACGATGATAAAGAAAATTTTAACAATTTAAACAATATTCTAAACTATGCTGTAACGTAAGTAATGAATTCTTCATCTTTCTATTTTTCATTGTTCCTTCTGTACATTTATATTAAACATGGTATATGGCATATATAAGATAATGCTACGGACGGGCAGATAGGATACCATTTGTTTTACGATTTCACAGTCACGTTTCAATTAGTAAATGATGTACAAGTATCTATCAGATAATATGATGTTATATTGTTTCGATTCCCAAGTTTTACGGTACACAAAATATTACTTCTCGCAATGAATTCGTTTACTTCAACTCTTATAATTATAAGAAAAATATCTCGCAAAGGAATTAAAAAGCTACTGCTAAGATATGGTGGAATTACATTAACAAAACTACCGGGCTTTGTTGTTTCGACTGAAATCATTTTTAGTTACAATGAATTCTAGATTTCTTCTGCATATAATACTCTAAAATGTCTTTTAAATTGGTTTTAACATGCTGCTGAAAAATATAATATTTATATAATAAGAACTATTCTTCATAACATCATCAGTAACTATAACTGTAACGATGCAACGACAAAATTACATCGATTTTTTAGAACACATTCTTTGGTGTGAACTATCGTCAATATTGTCTTTGTATGAAAGATTTTAATGTTTAATTTTATCATTTTTGCTGAAATAAATATAATTTTATATTCTATGTTTGCAATCTACCAATAAATGGTTTTACGTCAAAGATTTAATGACATTTGTTCAATAATGCAGAATAAATGGATATTGATGAGAAATAGATAACTGTATACGAACAAATGCGATCCGAAGCCTTTTTACATGATATGGAGAATAACCGATCAATTTAATTACCACAGCACAGACCGCATCCATATCAGGTGATTCAGCACATGCATGGTTTACTTAATGAATTGATAAAGCACTGACTTGCTTAAAAATTATTTGTAGTGTACAAATATCGTTATTAAAACTGTCATTAACTTTTTTGCATTTATCTGATTATGGACATTGAATATTGCTACAGATGAGCACCTGTAAACATCTTTCGTATGACAGTTTAAATCCGATTTTGTTGAGTATTATTTGTTATTCAGCTAATCCAGAGGTAGCTGCATCCTTGTACACTTATTTGAGAGTGAAATGTAGCCTGCTGTCCAGTCAATATAGTCAGATTTGTTCAAAAGATGAGTAAAAGTCATCAACGTACTTGCAATAAATACATATATTCAGTGTGTTTTGTGTAATAAATGTGGGCACACTTGGTTCCATATCAGTACGTATTACATGATGTATTACATACATTTTACGGTCACGTGTCTCTTACCTTTCTGAAGATATCGCAGAGCTTCTCTTCTACACGATAAAATGTATGCAAATTAAGGTAAATTTACGAAATAGTGTTAACTGGTTAATTCTTAATGAAGTTCTACATTTTCAGATTAAAAATGTAACTTAACCATTATTTTTGAATACATAAAGATACATTTAGAACATTCGGCCAGTTAAAAAGAAAGGATCGTGTGCTTGAGTTTTTGCTGGACTGATTTGAAAAATGTTTACCTCAATCAAGTTTCCATAATGAGAACACGAGCTCGTAGAACACAAAAAGCACCCTTTGATGCATTCAGTAACTGCACAAGGAACATAAATTATTTGGTCACTGTGCACCGGACGTTTGACATACTGACCTCAAATCAATAATTATGCGTCATTTACCAGTCATAAGTGACCTCCGTATCAAATGTTATGTTGGACCAAAGCATTCTCTAGTTATTTGGCAAAAATGTTCAACTGTTCTTGGTCACTGTGATCTTGACCTTTGATCTACTGAAGTCAAAATCAATAGGAGTCATGATCAAACTCCCTATAAAGTGTCATGATCCTAGGCCCAAGCGTTCTTGAGTTAACATCCGGTAACCGATTGATCTGCGGATCGACAGACCATCTTCGAAAGTGGGGGGTGGGGGTGGGGGCATAATGAAAATCACAATTTTGATGAAATTTTCTCGTAGATTTTGATAAAACTTGCAACAATTGTAAACCAACTTATTCTCTCCCTTTGTGTTATCAAAAATGTGTCGATCCTTTAGCATAGTTTGAGCTATTTTACAAATTACAAGGTCAACTTTTGTAAAAGCCAGCCAACGGTCCGTTTATTATTCTATCGTTCAACACAGTAGAGTTCGTTTATTATTCTATCGTTAAACATAGTAGAGTTTGAAAGGTCTGTGGCTATGACATAATTTTTATCATTATCCGCATTCACTTCCAGGATAAGAACAATGGAGCGCAGTGACAGGCATAAAGTCCATAAAACCTTTTGCAAAACTAATAAAACAACAATTATACCTGTTCGGAACAGAAATCGTTGATTTGTTTCAGTTAATTTTCTAAAACAAGCGTGCAATTTTCCTCTATATTTTTACATATCTAGCCTAATTCTTTTTTTCTTACAAATAATTGAGACTAAATATTTAGCCAAAATGTTGTAGATTTACATCTATTACAAAAAGTAAGCTTAAAGTTTTTTTTGTAAAAATTCCATTAGAAATTGCGCATTCAAATGGAGCATTTAACTGTCTCCTGTAATCCCAAAGTGATTGTTATTCTTCTTTATCTCGGTATTTCATTTGAAAGAACACACATGTTTTAAATATATAAATTTCGTGCGAAATTCGTAGTTTTGCATAAAACTACAATGCCGTTGGGTTATGGACAGTCCCCTTTCCAGTATGAATGATTTCATAATATCCCGTTTCTCTGCATTAGTTTTCTCTGACATCAGAAGATATCATGCTGTTTCCATAAAAAGCATAATTTTGCCACTGCTTGTGAAATCAATTTAATTGCAGCATATGGTGAGGAGTCTTATTACCCTTTTCTATATCCTCAATACTACGCAATATGCCCTAATTATGTTTGCACTAGCTTACAGTAAAGTGTTTATTAAGATGTTAGACATCTTGAAAACAATACAGACAAATTATATGCTACCAACATTTACATTTGATGTGTGTATATGTTCGAGTGTTCGAAGACAGCTTGTTTCAGACAGATGTAATTTAAATTGGTATACTCATGTCCATTGTGTTTACTAGTTAGATTAAATTTTAGTTATATTTGCACAAACAGTGTGAAAAAAGTTCGTTATATATTCATGTCACGTATAAGGGGAAAATGTCAGAATACGATTTATGTTTATTTAATTGCAATAGAATTTCACCGTTCTCATTGCGTATTTCACTTTTCCTGTTTTTTCGATTTAGCCTGTGCACAATTCACTAGTCGTTCTTTTAAAGTATAAGAATCAAAATTATTTCGTTGTACTAAAACGACTATGCTTAAGAAATTGTCTTTGGTAGCCGTTTCATGTTAAATGTATGCATTCAAAATAGATATTAATTTGTCTAGAAGAAACATTAGCTAATTGTCAATCGCCTTTTTCTCCGTTTTTAGCTTGAAAAACACAAGTGCGTTATGTCTAGACTGCTTATACTTAAAACTTGTAAAACCATCTTAAAAACCACCAAATTGCTTTTTGCAGACAATATCATATTTGATGATAATGAACACTGATACGAAGTAATTAATTTAATATTAAAAAATAATCAGAAATTATTTCAATTTAACACAATCGAAAGAAAAGGGCATGTGCAAATTTTAACTTAAAGCGTTTTACTAATTGATTATGTAATTTTAATTTTTAGATTCATTTTAAATCTTAGCTATTTCTACCAACAAAACCCTTTTCGAATACTGTGAAATCATTTAAATTCGCTGGCATGAAATTTCGCGCAAACGTGAAAAAGGACTGTTTCGCGCGGGCTTTAATTCGCGCATTTTCAATTTATAAATGAAAAAATGGATTAAAAAATAATAAATACCGCGGTCTTAAATTCGCGCATCGGTTCTAGCGCGAAATACGCGAAAATTCGTCCTACGCGAATAAAAATGATTTCACAGTACATGTAATAGCATTTTATATTCCGTGTCATTTGTGTAAAATTAACATTAAAACAAGAGCTTTTTGTAAAATATGTATCCCCCACCCCCCTCCCTATGATGGGTTGTTCCATTTTCAATCAATTGATCACTATGACCTTGAGCTACTACTGTAAAATTTAATTTCGTGGGCATTCAATTTCGTGGTTTTGGTCAAAACGGCAATTTCGTGGGGATAGGAATTCGTGGATTTCAACTTTCGAACATAAAATGAATTGAAATTCTACTTGTTCGTTGGGATTAAATTTCGTGGATTGACTCAACCACGAAATCCACGAAAATTATTCCCCTACGAATATTAATGATTTCACAGTAACCCCAAAACCAATAGGGGTCATAACTTTCAAGTTTAAAGATACAGGTCAAGTTCAAGTTGTTCTCAAATTATTGAGTGGAAGCGATTTTCAAGGTTCAGACACTTGGGACCATGACCTTTGACTTACTGACCCCAAAATAATAGGGGTCATCTACTCACTTTGAGCGGAAACCGTTTTCAATGTTGAGGCCCCTGATACCTTGAACATTTACCTACTGCTTCCAAAAACAACAGGGGTAATCTACTTTATAAGCCCAATCATGCTTTCAAGTTTGAATGTTATCGGTGAAGTAGTTGTCAAGTTATTAGGCTGAAACCATTCTCTCTACCGACACACTGACCAACAGCCGCGACACACAATACCCCGGTTTCTTCGAAGGGGGTTGGGGTGGGGGAAGGGGACAAAAATATGCTTTCCGAAGAAATATAGAGAAATAGTATTGAAATATTATGCATATTTACATTCATTTGTATTTATTGTTACTGGACTGAAATATATTTTCACTGGTTTAGGTGTTCTAATTCAGTGTCCTTGAAAGAATATTGCTGTTGTTGTCAGTTTCAATCTTTTGCGTATACATTTTGTATAATAAAAGCGTTATTAAGTATTTATCTTGAAAATTGTAATATTTCACTCTCTTGAAATATTTGGTTTCAATACAGTTCGACAAAAATGAAAACCATAATACCATAATAAAACAAAAAATGTTCCATATATCCCGGTAATTGGACTGCACATCTACTAGATACCAATTATACAATCTTTGACGAGTCTGAGAATGTTTGTCAGTATTTTGGGCTACGTTTTCTTTTGTTTTCATTCGACTTCAGCATTATTGCTAGATATCATGAATATACCCGTTTGAAAACTTAACGGTTAGTACACCATTATAAATAAAACTCCATTGGTGATAGTAGGAACTTTTAGGTTCTAAACATATCTGGACTACTTATCATTTTTGTATAAAATAAACTGGTAGGGCGTTTTCTATTGACAATTGCAACCGTCCGTTTCGTGTCACAGACTTTTTAGAAACAAATGCGAGATTTAAAGCATTTATTGTTGAACCAGTGGAAAACTTTTTAAATACCTTAAGTTAGTAAGTATAAAACAACACATTTTATTGTTATTTCCGGCAATTTGGGAGTCTAATCAATGTACTTGAATGTATAATTTAGTTCTGACTAGCTTGTGCCATGCGGTTTCAAGTATTACCTAGCATCATAAACACGCGTTCTTTACTTTGGAATAATCTACTTATAGATTTGATCATGTACAAGTCCATACCATTAATTCCACAATGCGCATTCTGTTCAAACATCATTGTTTCCTTCCTTTGAAAACATAATAGCGACATCTGCCAAAAGTATTTGTCGTTTTATACAAGACCAAAGGGTTTCCGTTATTAAACATTAAGCAGAACAAAAAATTGATTTATAAGCGTATCTAACGTAAGAGTCCTTATCCCTCACTTGTAATATACATTTAATATGATAGGATCTTTTTGAGTGTGTAAGAAAACGTTCAAGTACTTTGTTTTAGAAATATTCTCTCAGTTCTTAACCTATGTACTCTCTGTGCAAATAATCCTTTTATATTTAACTTCATTAATGATCATTTAGGACGACAAGTGTTCATTAACTTGAAATCATAAAATATCTATCATTTAAAGAGAAAATGAAATATTTCTCTATTTATACTTATTCAAAATTTCATACTGTTGTATCAGATAATCTGATAAGACAAACATAAACTTAAAAATTTGATTTTTAACTTATTGATAAGACACACTTAAATGTCTTTAACAAAAATAAAGAAAATATCAAAAAGCTTGAAAATATTGCAAACAAGAAAATGAAAAGAAATGTAATTATGTAAATCAATAAATAAAACAACGTTTTCATCAGAGATATACGTATTAATTTCAAATGAAGTAAATAGGTGGACGGATAGCTCAATGGTTTGCACACTGGCCTTCCAAGCCTGAGGTCAGGGGTTCGATCCCCGGCAGCTACTCGGGAATTTTCAGAAACGCTTTTTAGTGTTTTCCACCCAACTAGAGGTGTACTGGTCAGGAACCCAGGCAATCCTTGCGTGTATCAGTGCTATACACTGGGCACGTTAAAGAACCAGGCTGTCTATTCGCAACGAGCTAGGCTAAGTTAGCCGGACAAGCCTGTATCTGATTTCTGATCTCTCTGTTGTGGGGGCTTTGTCTCACTCTGTCCCTCTGGTCAGATCGCTCTGTGTCTGTACTAGTAGAGGATGAATTATGCGCCCTGTGTGGCTGCATTTGAACTATGTAAAGCGCCTTTGAACGTGAAATTGATCATGAAAAGGGCGCTATATAAATCTGGTATAATAATAATAATAATAAATAAGAATCGCACTCTGGGGTTGAAAAAGCACTTAAATGTCTTTAACAAAAATAAAGAACGTTTGAACAACTATATTGCTCATTTTTGTATAAACAGGGGTTGGGCTTATATTCGTTATCCTGAAATCGGGGAATCCAGGAAAAAATTATTCTGCCCTGACGGGGTCCATTTATCAGAGGCTGGCAATGAGGCATTCCTGAGCAACATAAAGCATGGCCTTATGCAGTTCATTTCCAGCAGCAAAAGGGTTTACCCACTTTAGGCGGTGTCTGGCCCCAGGATGGCTTCCTATTGACTGCTGGTGGCGGTATGGCAAAGAGCTGCATATAGTAGACATATGCTTTGTCTTTGCCTTGTGGCCGTTAAGTACCTCCACCAGTACAAGAAACTTTGTATAGTGATATATATAGTGATGAAACAGTTAACTTTGTCATTTCGGGTATCTGGTACCAGTGCCCATTCAACAAAAGCTGCTAGTTACCGGAAGGAAACTAAAATATCGGGTCTCTGTTACCAGGGCCAAAATTAGTTGTTGAGTGCAGTGTTTATCGGTTGTTGAATATCATAAGGAAGTTGCGGCCAGACTCCGCCAACAGCAAATATAATAATATGTGTTTCATAAATAAAATTATATTATGTATAAAGCAGATTTGTCAAGTTCTTTATTTTTAGTATACATTTGTTATCATAGACTCTGGCCTCTGTAACATACAAATGAATGAAGTGATGTCTTTTGTTGGAATAGGACCGAAATAGATGTGCGACCTTAGTGCGAACATAATATTATGTCATATATTGATAAAATAGCTTTTGTAATAATTTATAAAGGAAATAAGAGAGTGGAATTTATATATTCATAACATCCGCATTATCTTCCCAGGTACTATCCTAATCGTCAAAACAACGAAGATTCAACCCATACATACAACAAAAGAACCAAAATCGTATAATGACGATCATATAGTCGATATGCTTTTGATACCTGCAATGTATTTATTATAAAATCGATCTTGGCGCATTCCCTTTTTTTCGGTAGAAACATCATTCATTCAGACACTTTTCGTGACATATACTTTTTTTTCGTGACATATACCAGGAAATGCTACTCGAATGCCGTTTGACACTAAAATTGATGTAGCCGCAGGTTTAAGTATAAGAATTTTCTATTTTAAAGGTCCTTATTGACTGACAAATGTGACGTATGACGCGTCGACTGCTCATTGTGACGTTTGTCCTCTGTAGGTTGCTTAGCTCTGTATGGTTGGCCACATTGACACCCTGCCTGGGCATGCTGACGTAATTTGGGTCTCCGCGTTCCCTTTGACTGGCCGACGTGACTATGTCTTTGCTTAATGACCGACACCTCTTGCTGTTTTGATGCCCGTTGTGACTTCACTTGACTGGTTGACGGGATCTCTACACGACAATCTTTGGAATTAAAATTTCAGTTAACGTTTTCTTCTGAAACCGAAACAGTTTAAATGTAAACCAACGAAACACGCTGCATTCAGATATAACGTAAAGGTGAGTAGTCGGGAAGCATGTTTCTTAGATCTGTTAGTTTTACAAGTCAAAGACTGGTTTTAGTTATTTTGTTAATTCCCAAACTGACACTGTAAAACAAATATGTAAAGACTTTTGGACAAAATATTGTAAAATTTAAAGAACAGCCAAGACAGTGTGCTGTTCATGGTTGAATTTAATTTCAAATTTGGAAACCACGGCTGAAAGTATGCTAGACTTTTTATTCTGTCAAGGAAATTGTCATCAGCCCATAGTGTGAAACAGTGGAAAAATGAACGCTTGGAAGAAAAGTTGTGATTATAACCCAATGCCGGCTGTGTAAGACTTTGTAACCGAAGTACCTTACATACAAACAGAGTACCCACAGAAACATAGAGTACCTACAGAAACATATACACATAATACTTGCGTTTCCTTGACAAATGATTGCTTATCATTGTGATTTAAGGAGTTTAATATTTTCCGAGGGCCGTTCAACAAGCTCACTGTTGCCTAAGAATTGCTCATCTTGAAAAGAACGTACGTAGCAAGTGCGTTGTAGATAAAACATTAAAACCCAATGTTTTTCGTAAACTTTTTAGGTATAACTGTAAAGAAAATCCTAACTTACACTGTCTTCCTTTTTATATACCACTGGAATTTAACACTGAAAAGTACGAGTACAGAAGCCGTGACAACTGAATACAATTGTTAGTAAATCTAAACTCACAAGTAAAATTGTTTTAAATATACAATGTATTTCCTGTTTCGGTAATGCGCTAAAATTACTTACGGTCAGTGCATGCCGGTTTGTGTGTTCTCAGCAATTCAGTGTACCAGTGAATGATTACTAATAACAATACATAATAAACTCTAGAAACAAATTCACACATGGATACATCCTGCACGAACACAGGTAAGACGTATATCGAGGTACTACAATATCAGTGGCATGTCTTCATGCAGTTAAACAATACATGGTCAGAATTCGAAGATTCGGTAGAAATCGCTTTGCATAAGAGCATCGGAATCTCTTACAACTAATTGGTATGCGTAATTACTAAGTTTGTAACCCTTGATTTTAAAATGATTACAACTTATATGAATATTCATTGTTCAATTATATACTGTAAATGTTAAATCTGAAGACAAATTAGGAATTATGACTTATATCTATGTAATAGCATTCCGCGTAACCCTGTGCAAAGGGGTATGAATGGTATTGCACTTTTCATTACCTCTCATGAATAGACTCAGCCAAACCGAGGCTGCTACAAAATGCCTTTGTTGCATTTGTTCTTCCAAAGGTACTATATATAGTGAAACACCTTGAATCTATATAGGCGAAACCATTAAGTTCCGCTTTAGTACAGTAAAATTCTTTGAAAAACAGTTTAACTTACAAGAAAAAAGAAATATAAGAAAAAAAATGTTTGGTCCTAGTGCACCCTCCTGAAAAAGTAGTCAAAGTAGGTTTATGATAGGAATTGAATACTCTTCAAAAGGTGGCTGCTCTTCTTAACCTAACTATTATCACACTGTGCTATATGTAAGCCCGAAGATCGTATTGACAAACCTGATCATTCTTTCTGTAATGAACACAATGCCCTGTATATACAAGATACGGTTCGGTAGATAAAATATTTTTGGGGATTAGATATTCGAGTATTCATTTATTACGATTCACGTGCTATGGTCACAACACCAGCGTGTCACTGAGTAAACACCATCCAAACATGTGGCAGATTGTCCGGATTTAACTCTTCCTTTACCTGGATTAACTATACACTGACTTCTGAGTAAAATAAAACAGTTGTGTACTGTAATAATGTCTGCCCTAAGTTTGAGATAAAAAAAATATTCAACAGTGTACCTTGCAAAGGCAACGGGCCTGCAAGATTTGCAGTTCTAATATTTAAGTTTTGCGTGACTTTTATATAATTATGTTGTTACTCTCCTTTAGTTACGTACGCATGCAGTACTGTTGTGTTAATGTTAAACTGCTTTCTCATTAAAATATGAGAAAAATGATTTAATAAATAACTACTTTTTTATCTTTGCCCTCAGCATTGATATTCTAATCATCAACAATCAACTTGTTTGCCATAAATAACAGTTTAAAACATTATAAAACTAAATGTTTATGTTGATGTCATTTTAAGATCCGCCTAATAAAATTATTCTACATGTAATCGTTTATAATCGAGCCGAGAAATTAGTATGAGTAAACTTAACCATCATGATCATGCGGGCGCATTTCCCATTGGTGTCATTTGTGATATCAGACTCCGACATCTGATCGGATTTTACTAATTTGTTTAAACATTCTAGTGGATTGTGTACTAAATGAAAAAATATCCCAAATCCATTTGATCTGGTATATCTGGTAGTTAAATGCACAAGTAGATAAGATAACCCATTTTGTACTATTCAATATTATCAAAATATCACATTATTTGCAGTATAAAACTTTTACAATAGCTGCCATACTCTGTTTTACTCTGTAAATTTTCCTTTATCAATGAGTGTCACAGATTCGAATTTGTTAAATCAATAGTTCACTAATATATTTGTATAAGATACCATTTATTTAGCCAATAAAATTCAAAATGGAGTTTGGTATCGTTGAAATATTTGCATTTAGATTTTTTTGCCTGTGATAGCCCGACGATATACTGACGTTCTAATAATGAGAATAAATATAGTTAGGTCAGACATATGAGCCACACCATGAGAAAACCAACATAGTGTATTTGCGACCAGCATGGATCCAGACAAGCCTGCGCATCCGCGCAGTCTGATCAGGATCCATGCTGTTCGCTAACGGTTTCTCTCATTGCAATAGCCTTTGAAAGCGAACAGCATGGATCCTGACCAGACCGCGCGGATGCGCAGGCTGGTCTGGATCCATGCTGGTCGCAAATGCACTATGTTAGTTTTCTCATGGCACGGCTCATATGTTTCTCTAGGATATGATGGCTCGATGTGGCGAGACAATTTTATCAAATACCTTTTTTAAATCATTAATGACGAGTATTTACAAATACGTTTATATTTTCTCATTTATGACATTCATTTGCACTAATATGTAGATTTGTTTCGACAATTGTATGGTCTTCGTTATATATATTGTTATTCTTCCTCTCAGTTTCATGTTTTAAGAAAGTTGAACGTTGAATACAACTTGTCCCGAACTAGAGCATGAAAATGATCATGACTACATTTTAAATTTTACCATTCTTAGATTATCTTTTTGTATTTGTATTTGTATTTTAGCAATATGATATATTATGAAACCTTTTGGAAGCACTGGCCCCATGTTTACAAAACATTTTTATTGGGTTTCGGGTGATAGCAAAATATAGTAGAACTTCAAGACTCAGTTCCCATTGAGACTAACCGTAAATACTGAAAAGTCACTAGAAAACAGTCAATACTGAATAGTCACTAGAAAACAGCCACTAGGAAACCGTCATTTCTGAATAGTCACTAGAAAACAGCCACTAGTAAACCGTCATTTCTGAATAGTCACTAGAAAACAGCCATTACTGAATAGTCACTAAAAAACAGCCACAAGAAAACCGTCATTTCTGAATAGTCACTAGAAAACAGTCATTACTGAATAGTAACTAGAAAACAGCCACAAGAAAACCGTCATTTCTGAATAGTCACTAGAAAACAGTCAATACTGAATAGTCACTAGAAAACAGTCAATACTGAATAGTCACTAGAAAACAGTCAATACTGAATAGTCACTAGAAAACAGTCATTAACTTAACATTTAATTTTATTCACGTAATAGAGATATAAATGATAAAAAGTCTCATTATCAAACTAAAATGAGACTGAACTCTTTTGGTGAACACGAGGCCAGAATACAAATTCTTGTTTTAGTCTGTTCATAAGCGGAAATCTGAAACAGAAAATTAAGAAATACTAAGTTCGCGGATCCATTAAAAGTAAATGCCACATTTGCCTATGTGTATATAGGGCAAAACCTTTTCTACGGGCAGAATTTCTTTAAACTTTGTGTACTGACTGAGAATTTATCGAAAATGTCCTGTTTACCAGTATGCTGAAAACAGAGCATGCCATGCAGTTAGAATTATATTACGTAACATCATCAAGAACAATACAACGGCATAATTAAATACATTTCTTAGAACTCATTCACTGATGTGAATTATCTCTACTTTTATCTTTTATTAAACATGTTAAGGCATTTTATGTATTATGTCATCTTTTTTCCAGTATTTTGTTCTCTGTTTAAAAACTACCCATAAATTGTTTTTACGTCAAAGAAAATAATGACATTTGTTCATTAATAGATAATAGATTGATATTGATAAGGAACATGAACAATGAAATCAATTCCCCTGCATTACGATCCGAAGCAATCTGTACGATATGGAGTACAAGCGATCAATTCCATAACCCCGTACATATTGTGGCCAAGATTATTCAGCAAAGACATGGTAAAAGAATAATGAAAACAGTATTGATGTTCTTTAGGAATTATGAGATAAAGTTTGAATTTGTCAATTACCCCCACCTGGACGGAGATGCCCTCAAGCAACATAATACGATAGATATTTATTAGAAATCTGTATCAATACTCGTTTCACAAGAGGTTGCTGGAAGCTTATGGATTTTTATTTATAGAAATCTTTATAGTATGAAAATACGGTTACAACAGAGTTAGCGCTGAATCAAATTATTGAAACATTCATTATATTTACCACAGGTCATCCGAACTTTTACAGAACTATAACACAAACCATAAAACAATTTCTTAAGATTGTTGCATACTTTGCAAAGAGGGTAGATACACTTATATTGAACAGTAGCATATCATTGTACGTCGTGTAATTACATGCTTAACTGTTAACATCTCGTAATTGTCTCTGTCCGTTCAAGTAAAATTGTTTTTCAGGTTTGAAGTACATGGTCGTCTTAAGGTACTTTAATTTCAAAGCAGATTGAAGAAGGATATAGATATTTAACAAATTTTCAGTATTTTTCTGTTTTGCTCTTATCCGTTGTCAATTTAACTGGTTATATTATGACATGAAGTTGCAATTAATAATTATAGTCGAGGACCATTTTTCAAACAAAGTTGAAAATAGAAGATTCCTGAAAAATATTTGGGCAAATAATGACTGTTTCTGCATAAAGTTATTTAAAATGAAAACAAAATCCCAAAAATCACGACTTTCAAGATAAAAGCAACTTTCGGATATATAACAAATGATAGCGTTATTGGGGTGCTCACTGTTTTATTTCAGCAATATCAAATCAGTTAGCTCTAGTTTAATTCACCAGAAGATTGTCGTAAATAGTCGTAAATTCTAACATTTGCTTCAAGTTGGACATGCGCACATTAAGTAAATATCGACTAGCATTGGTTTATGACACATACTGTTATCTTTCTAATCAGTTATACCCAAATGCAGAGAAAATAGAGCGATCTAAATTAAATTATGCCCCTTTTCTGCTGTACGTTTCAATTCAGGTCTAAGTTTTACAACTAACTCCGTAGATTCTTTATACAAATCTCCTGAATGTACACAATATTTCAAAGGTTTTACATCTTTCTGAATGATATCGTTATGAAACAGAAGACACATGGACTGGACTAAGTGTTGCTATATTTTCTTGTGCCTTGAAATTGTCAATTCATTGTTTTGTTCTACATTGGTGCTTTGAGGCGGGAGGGGTAATCAATTAACATTTCATAACTTCTTACCAATAGATCCGATTCTGCTATTATTTTGCTTATTTAGTATATCTTTTAAGTAGTTGACACGTAATGCCAAACGTATTTTCTGTGTGCGCTTTCATCATTATCTGCTTCTAACCCTGTATATTTATTAAGCTGAACCTTGAACTTCTACATAGGTTTGATTATCGTTACTTTAGTTAATTCTCCCTCCCCACCGGAGCCATGTGAATACATTTTGACATTTCAGTTGTATAACAAAATTTGGTTCTTATCTCAATTCTTGCTGACACACGTGCTTGTCTTTTGTTACACATTTTCACCTGATGTCTAAGCTACATACGAATAGTTATAGCTGTCAGATAATCAAAACATTGACTGGAGGTATATGCTATCAAAAGAGTTCATAAATAATAAACGAAAACTTATTACGTAATGTTCACATATTTGCATTTGTAAAAAATCTAACAATAATAATAAAGTGAAAGTGGATATTAAGATAAATAAATTCAAGAGTAACCCAATATATTTGCATTGACAAAGATTTATTTCGTAGTTGCTACTTGAATAGAAAAAACAATTAAATTCTGAATAGAAACAGAAAAGTGTCCATCGTTTTGCTGGAATTGACATGTTGATTGCATGCTGATGCCATCAGGTACGTGTCATAGTTAGAACGATGCTCTGGATGTTTATTACGCTGTGGTAACGACAACATGTGCGGAAATATCAAAGGTCCACAAGCTGAAAAGAAAGCGCAGAAGCTGATAGGATACTTGCCGCTTGAGACTAGAAAAAATGGCGAAGGTTTTCTTCTGTCAACGATGACCTTAATTCTCCGTTTCTGAATCAAGATAATTCCAAGTTCATTCTATCAAGAACTATTTGGTATTAAAATCAAACTGCATGCAGTATTGTGCAATGTAGTGATGACTGAAGTAAATAGCTGACGTAAATAAAACACTTTTAACGTTACAAGTATAGGACATCTTAAATTTTAAAGTTTTTTAAACAAAACATTTTCGATATCCAAGCTAATGTCAAAGAGATGAAAATCATGTTTCACGGACTGAATTAATATTAGAGATCTAGATGAAAAAATATTCATCAGTTATCGTAGTGTCAAAGTTATATTTTGTAGCAAAAACTTCGGAAGAAAGAGTGATGGGACATCTGCGATAATTTCCAAGAATTTAGAAATCATGAGTGACGGTCCCGATTTAAAAGAAAAGACAACAAAAAACAAAACAAAGAAATTATCTACAAGCTCCTTTATATTTAATAATCCAACATCGCTCATAACTACTCTGTAAACAACAATTTTCGGATATTTTCACACCTATTTACCCCTGTCGAGTGTTGTTTATTGCATTGTATAACAAAGCCAGGTGTTGATTATAATTTGTGACAACTGAGACAGATATTTAATTTCTATAAAAAAATATTAATCACAATCAAATTTAGATCAGAAAATATATATTGGCTTTTATCTTTTTTCTATAACTTTTTGAAATCGAAAGTACAGTAGTTGTCGCGGTATCAGCCGGCCGATTTTTGATAAATATTTCTTTTAAATCATTTTAATAAGAGAAAATGTCATGGTAAATTTTTATATCAGATACTGTCAAATGCTGTTAAACTGTCTTTGTACCATCATAATTTGTCAAACACATCCTTTAAACTGGAGATTTGGTCAATTTCTACGAAAGTGTAACAGTATCGGGACATACAATTTTGGATATCTGGATTTTGATCAATAAAAAATCGAGGCTAGGGGTTTTGGATACGGACAGGCGGGGATGAGAATCAAACAGTTAATTTTCTACGCCTAAAATTGTATTATTTCTAACTCTGTACATTTTGTTTTGATGGATCTAACAGTGACTGTTTTTGTCATGCCAAATTGTAAAATTTCATCTGGGGAATTTTGTTCCCTACAAAAGAAATATGAGTACAGGTTTAATTCTCAGCAGAGTTTTGAATTTAGATATACAGTAGTGCAATAACTATTTGATTTTGCAAATAAGTACAACAAAGAGTTGAAGTGTGGTGACAAGTTAGATATTAGCATTTCAGGACTTAAAATGCATTCATGAACGTGTAAACTCATTTTTATTATTATCTCCAAATTTACCAGGTGAGCTCATAAAAATGTGAAAATAAGGGTATATTGTATTTAAAAATGCAGTGGAAAAGATGTTCTTAAATGCTTCCAAAATGCCCCAGAATGCAGGAAATGAAGCGCTGAATTTCAAAATTTTTCGGGGGAGCATGCCCCCGGCCCCCCCCCCCCCCCCCCTAGCTGGCCGCCTACTTTTCTATTTCAGCCTGTTCAACAAAAAAACTTATTGATAACCCTGTTAAATGGTGTCCATAATCCCAAAGGACCTGAAAATATTACAACACAGCCACTATTTTGACTGATAAAACATGAAAATTTAATTACAATCGTATATGTCCGTTGTATTTAGATTTTCTAATACACGTAATGTTCTAAAGATCTTTCAAGTGAATTTATCATAATCCTGAAAACATCATATATCCATTAAGTGTGAGAATTATAGTACATCGCATCATCCAAAACAATTTAAAGGCAAACACAAAAATTTATCATTTCCTGAGAATTCATTTTCAGATATGAAATCAGAATAATTTTCAGTTTTATCTTTGTTTATTATAATAAATACATTTTATGTATTGTATCATCTTTTCCCATTAAAACCGATATGTGACTGCCGTTTATAAAACCACCAACTCACTGTTTTAAGTTAAATTATTCAATTACGGATGATTATTGATAAGAAGCAGGGAATGTTATATAAACAAAGAACTCTTATTTCCGTGTCTTATGATTCGGAGTCTTCAGCATGATATCGTATATAACTGATATAACTTAATCGGTTTTATTAACATCGAACATACTGCTTCTGTGTAAGATGACTTGGCATATGTAAAATGGATTGCCAAAGTATAACAGCGATTACTTCCCTAAAAACTGATATATTCATATAATTATGATATTATCATACCCAAAATATTGTCTAATAATGTATCCTGTACCAGTGGATATTCTATTTAGAGTATTGCTATTAAATCGTTATTTCATGTATTGCAATTAAAGTGCTAAATGCAAAATGGCCCAGCATAATGACACTTAATGGATTTGCAGCAATACATGTAAGAGACTTCCACCTAGAATCCAATAAAATAACCCGCATAAAATGACCCCATTTTTTATCTAAAACACAATTCTAAATGGCCAGATTTGTTTTTCAGCCGAAGAAAAACAAAGAGGTCAAAACGTGGTGAATCTGCATTATTCAACGATAGAAGATCAGTATAAAACAATACATAAACTTTAAGGCGTATATTTAATACCTTCTAGTGTTTAATCATGTGTTTTACAACGTTTCATCGTTTCGTTCAGATGTTTGGATAGCTGAAAAACATCGGGCTAATATGGTCCAAGACTTGCGCATCCGAACGCCGAACTGTGTTTAATCAGACAATAAACCGGGCTTAATACATAGATCATAATGAAATTTTGCATCTTACCAATCTTGCATTTTGTGTTTACCAAAACCACCACAATTAAATCTACAAAAAGAGCTTTTAGAAGTATAACAGACTGACTCGGATAATTGAGTCTGTTCATCGAGTAATGAAATATGCAAAATTCATCGCATCTGCCTAAGCGGAACTCTACAAACAGAACCATTTAATAGACTCCATGACCCAAAAAGCCAGAAATTATAATAACATTGGGTCAAAGAACAGGGGTCATCATTTTGTTTAACTCCATTATTTTTCTAACATTTACCGCGCCATGTTAGGTTAAACAACGTCTTTAAAGTAAGCAAGAGAAAGAAAATTGATCGATTCCTGAAAACACATTCACTGATATAAATTAATCTCAGTTCTATATTTATATATAAACATCTAACGTAAATTTTGTTAAAAACATAGGAAACAAATTGTTTAACGTCAAAGAAAACAATGGCATGTATTCAATAATGGATAAAAAATGGGTATTGATAAGAAACGTATAACTGTATATAAACAATGAAATCAATTTCCATGTATTAGGATCTGAATCCATTATAGTATAACTGATCAATCAGATTACTACCGAACGTACTGTTTTCGTGTTAGTCGATTCAGCTCATGTAAAATTATTGAACACATATCGACGCCTCAGAATTAGAAGGGCGTAAGTGGAAAATCATAGTTTTCGGCAAAATGAAAAAAAATGTCTATGACAGATACGCCCTTCTAATTCTAAGGGCGCAAGTGGACTTTTTCTGGTACAACAATTAAGTGCCGATACGCCCTTCGATTACTGGGATTCTGAAAAACTTTTCACTTACGCCCTTTTATTATTGGTGAATTTGGTTAACACAGCATTTTGTGACAAAATTCTTTTTACAGAATTATGCCCCTTGGTGTGTAGTTTCAAAAAAAAAATGTATAATTCATAAAAGGGCGTAACTAACACTTACGCCCTTCTTGTTCTGGGGCGTCGATATTTGATATAATTATAAATTGGCCTTTCTATCATAAAACATTATTATTATTATTATTATTATTATTATTATACCAGATTTATACAGCGCCCTTTTCATGATCAATTTCACGTTCAAAGGCGCTTTACATAGTTCAAATGCAGCCACACAGGGCGCATAATTCATCCTCAACTAGTACAGACACAGAGCGATCTGATCAGAGGGAGCCCCCACGACAGAGAGATCAGAAATCAGATACAGGCTTGTCCGGCTAACTTAGCCTAGCTCGTTTCCAGGCCTCCTAGCAGGCCTGAACAAAAATAAAGGTTTTTATAAAGGCTCCAATCTATGGAAATCAAGGCCTTTTAGTGTAAAATATTAAAAAATAAAGAGTAAATAAAGGCTATTTTTTGTCGGAATTCTCGTTGAAAACACTGAAATTCTCGACATGTGGCGGTTAGGTCAGCCTCCATCAGTATATCTTAACGTTGTGTAATAAGAAGTTTGTTTGTTTCAAGTATACTGTATTAGGCCTCTGTTCACAGGGCCTCCACATCTGCATTTTAAACATATACTTTATATCATATGTATTTGTATATTGACATTTATGTGAAGCTGTGACCAATTTCTGCCAACCATTAATTTAAACGGAATAAGATACTTATTGCTTGCTATAGTAAAATTATTGATAGTAAAAGTAATGTATTCATACAACTGTCTTGGGTTGTTCTTTTTAGTATTATTATTTCTGTGCCAAGCTATCTTCAGTAATGTGTTTTTAATGATTACCATTCAAAACCTGTTACTGAAGGAGCTCTTATCCTGTTGTAAGGGCCCGCTTTAGCTTATGTCTTGTTGGTATATTAATATACTTGTTGCGATTTAATCTCCTTTTGGGTCCTTTCAGTTTTGCACATGGAAGAAGAAGGTCGTTTGCAAATAGATGCGAGGGTTGATTTTGCTTCTTATCGAAGGAATCCTCGATTGTTTATACTTGCTGATGTTTAATATCCCACCCTCCACTCCCCTTATTTTGCTTGTGTTCTCCTTTTTCTTTATAATTTCAGGTACATCTTATGTGTTCAAGTTCAGCCTACACCTTCCTTCCCTTCAGTCGTTACAGCTTCACATGGAATATTGGCAGTTTTCACATGTTGATGTATGGACATGACAGTGTCTGTTTTCCAGAACTGTGAAATGTGTATGTGTCATATATAAACGTTTAACGTAGTCACTGATTCTGTATGTCTGTTTTTTGTATACCTGATCTCCGTTGAATTCTGATCCCAGGTTCGGCGGTTAGGTCAGCCTCCACCAGTATATCTTAACGTTGTGTAATAAGAAGTTTGTTTGTTTCAAGTATACTGTATTAGGCCTCTGTTCACAGGGCCTCCACATCTGCATTTTAAACATATACTTTATATCATATGTATTTGTATATTGACATTTATGTGAAGCTGTGACCAATTTCTGCCAACCATTAATTTAAACGGAATAAGATACTTATTGCTTGCTATAGTAAAATTATTGATAGTAAAAGTAATGTATTCATACAACTGTCTTGGGTTGTTCTTTTTAGTATTATTATTTCTGTGCCAAGCTATCTTCAGTAAATAATATGTATAGGTATTTACTAAAAAAAGTTAATTTATATATGAAAACCCACACTCTAAAACCACAGATATCAGAAATAGGCATGTTTGATATTATCCCATACTGTTTGAATTATACATTATGATTGATATACATACCTAACTTAATGGGTATACCTACTTTCACTGCACATTTATATCACCTATTTTCGTATATGGTTCCTGTTTTATACATTGTAGTGTCTACATCAACTTTGCTCAGAATGCTGTATCTTCACCAGACCTTGTCCACTGTTACCATAGTGTAAACATCATGTCACCAGACCTGATTTTTTTTTATTTATTCAACTAGTCCCAATCAGTAAAACTCAGCATTTGTTACAACCATCCAATCATTTTCCAACCTAAAATTCAGACATTCATAACAGCAAGCAGTACTCAATTGTGGTACATGATTGGGCATTTTGACAAATGCTGAGTTCAAACACATAATTATGCACATATACATGCAAAATAGTTAAAGCAAGTTAGTATGATTTGATAAAGCAAGCAGCTAGTTAAAAACATGAAAATCTTGCATGGATATTTGTTCAAGTATTGAAAACTAATAGTACAAAACACCATAGCTTGATTAATATCAGAACAGAACAGAGCAGATCATAGTTAGGTACAACAGCAAACTTGTTAATTCAAAGAATATTCAGGCACAAGGTTCAAGCTTACAAATAGGTTGTGTTAATAATATATGGTTAATACTAACTCTTACAAGTAACTATAGAACTTTACACTCTACATGTATGTTACACCCTACACCAAATAAGCAACTAGAAGCTTAGCAATCTATATATAAGCTCAAGTGTTAGTAGTTGAGTGACAATATACATAATCATTCTTCTCACCAGTCTTTTTTTCTTGGCATATTTTTCAAGTTGGTATGTGATCTTCTTTTTCCTTTTGTTCAACTGTTGCCAATCTGCATGTGCTGGTTTTTGTTTATTGGCTGCAACTTCCTGCAACTCGTGTGCAATTTCAATACCCATCATGTTCTTTTCTTTGATGGCTTCTGTCATTATTTTATTAACCTCAACATTTAGACCATCCAACGTTATAAACTGTCCTTCAGCTTCTTCAGAAAAAAGCATGCAAACTAGCAAAGCAAAAGCATTGCATGTTTGTATGGTATCCGGGCATAACTTAACGGGAGAAAAATCATGAATTAGCAGTTAACGTGCTGTTAATACACAAGCTTATAAATGTTGTGTCAGGGGGCGAATACCTATTCCTGCGCAGCTTGGCACCTGTTTCTTCCATAATTATAGCTTTTTTTAGCATAAAAGCTGCAATCTAACCCATAGTATGTTTTTCTGTATCAGTTACCAACCCTAAACGCACTGCTCTTCAGAGCCGCCAGCATGTTTGAAACACTCACTTTCAAATTCAGCGTCGGTTCAATCTTGAATGTATTGAATCGCGTGTAACGCGTGGGATTGTTTGTCTTTCAGAATCATATGAACGATCTTTGGAAGTATCAGCCGATATATTTTAATTCAATTTCTCATCAAGTCAATACGTCGTATTTATGCGTACTTAAAATAACTCACATGTTAAATTATTATTTTTAAACTCGGGAGTCCGTTTACTGTTTTTAGAAAAGATACAAAAAGCATTGAATACATGTTTTGGTAGACTAGTGGTATTGATTTGTGCGTCCCGGTTATGGATATTTGAAGCAAGTTGACCGTTTCCAAGAGCAACACAATAGTAAATATAGATTGTGCTTGAATCGTAAAGTCATCACTTAATAGTATGAAAACAATACATTTAGTTTTCGTGCCATGTTTTGTTTTGCAAGAATGGCGATAATACACGTTTGTTTTGCATATTAACCTCTGCAAAAGCCCTCGGGATAGGTTTAATATCCCAATAATAGTACACTTTTTAATAAAATCACAGATCCATTTCTTATCTACTGTCGAGAGTATATTTATTGTATAAGTTTGCTGTCGAAGTTTATTAGGTCACAATTAAAGTAATATTATTTATTTGTTTTGGGTTTAACGCCGTATCAATAGTATTTCAATTATGTAACGGCGTTATGTTTACATAACAGTGTTCCTGGATTCAGTACCGGTATAAACCTGTTCTCCGTAAGTAACTGCAAACTTTCCCATATAAATCAGAGGTGGAGGACGAATAATTTCAGACACAATTTCTTTTATCAAATCGTCATCGGACCGCTCGAGGATCGAACTCACAACCCCGCGATCCGTATTGAGCTTGAGTTTGTTTGTTTTTTGTTTAACGCCGTTTTCCAACAGAATTTCAGTAATGTAATGGCAGGCAGTTTACCTTAACCAGTGTTCCTGGATTCAGTACTAGTACAAACCTGTTCACCGCAGGTTGTTACCTCGGTATTTCACTTCAACCACATACCAGCGTTATGTCTGTACTGCTCATGTACAAATATTAAGCGAGTCATCCCCTGTCAAATATCAGCTAATTGTATTTAACAGACACTATCATATTTGCGTATTCAAAGACTAACAAGTCATTGACTTGACATTGAATTTTATACACGTCACATAGATATAAATAAATAAACAAATCACCATGAAACAAAGATCTGACTGAGAACATTTTTGTCAACATTAGGTCTGAATGCAAACTCTGGTTCAGTGTATTTATAAGAAGTACTGAAATTGGCAACGTCCATAATGTCCCCTTATAAAAATACAGAACAAAAATAATCCAAAGTACGTGGATACATTAATCATCGTTCTACACTACAAAAAAAGCTTGTGATTTCCGCTGCAAGTATGGCTCGAAAATGCCCTGTAAATTGAGTTTACCAATATGCTTGAAATATAACATCCCATGCAATAAGTATTATATAACGTATTCTAACACGACCAGCAAATAACCTACATACATGTAGAGCAAAATCTATCTCATGTTATTCTGCAATATACCACTCGCATTTAATGTATTTTGTCATCTTTTTTTCCAGTATTTTGTTCTCTGTTAAAAACTACCTATAAATTGTTTTTCACCTCACAGAAGAAATTGATTTTTGTTCACCAATGAACAATAAATTGATATTAATAAGGAACGGTAATTCTATATGAACACTGAAATCAATTCTCCTGTATTACGGTCCGAAGCCATCTGTACGATATGGTGTACAGTAATCAATTTTATAACTCCGCATATAGAATTGAAAACAGTATTGACGTTCTTTAGAAATGATTAGATAAACTTTGAATTTGAGGTTTCGTCAAGCAACATCGTTATACAAAAGCTTGACCGAAGCTTAAGAATTATAGAAATAATAATATAATCATAAATATACGGTTAGGCCACACCAAATTGAAAAGTTGTTCATCGGATTTTTTTTTTGAAAAAATTGAATCGGCAAGCGAAAAAATAGTTTAAATATTTGATTTTGTTTTTGAGAAAATCAGGAGTGAGCGAAGAGCGAAGAAATATATTTGTCTTGTTTTGGCTCTCGATTAACTAATAAAAACCTTAAAATAGAATTATAGCCTTTTTACATTAGAAATAATTCACCAAGGATTGAGAAAACATGGGTACATTTTGGTTTGGGTACATTTTGACCTGCAGACGCACAACAAAGCGAACTCATGGAAAGGTAATAACATTGGCATACAGTACAGTGTAATCAAATAATGTATGCGCTTGAAAATGCTGTAAGAAAATATGTATTATACAACAATGCATAAGTCTACACCAGAAGAAACAATCCCCATAACTTTGATTTGAATTTTGACAAATATGCTAGTTTTAACTTAGATTTTTTGGTTAAAGTTTTATATAATGTCTAATATCTCAATTACTTTCAAAGCTAATGACTATTATGCCCCTTTTACTGGCAAAACTCTAATTCAGAGTCAAGCATTGAGAAAAGTCGGGCATGCTGTCTTACAGACATCTCCCTCTTGTTCTAATTTTAAATGGCGTAACTGCATAAGGGGAAATAGCTTTAACGCAACTAAATATAAGTGCCCTGATATATTAAGACGAAATGTATTAGTTGTGATTACATTACATTTGAGAACAATCTGGGACTGGAATTATAAGCATTTTGTACACTGTTACGTCCGTAAAACGTAGCGCACCAAAAAAAATTGCCTTGATTTTTTTCAATGGGGCGAGCGCAAGTCAAAAACAAAAACAAAATATTTTTTTTGTGTTTCTGAAAATTTACGAGCGGCAAATCCGAATAACAACTTTTTAATTTGGTGTGGCCTCACAATATGGTTACTGCTATATCAAACTATGGAATACTTTCATTTTATTTTACCAAAGATCATCCGACCTTTCAAAGAATTATTACACAAAACGTACAAACACTTCGAAAGGTTGATGCAAACCTAGCCAGAGAGATTGAATGTATTTGTCCGTTTTAGTGCAATAGTTAACAGTAGCATTTCACTGTATTTTGTGTAATTAGATAAATATCTACTAACACCTCGTGATTGTCTCTGTCGCTTCAAATAAAATTGTTAACCAAGTTTACAGTTAAAGGCAATCTTAAATGCACTTTATTTTTGAAAGAAGAAGAAAAATATAAATATTTAGTACATACTTTTCAGCATTTTTCGAGTTTACTCTTATCAGTAGTCGGCATAGTTGATAATATTATTACCTGTTGTTGCATTATTGAACTAGTGGACTAATTGAAAACAGTAGATTCAAGAAAAATAATTGGACAAATAATGACTGTTTCTGTTGGGATGAATAGTACCCAAAAGTCAAGTACTTTCACGATAAAAGCCGGTTTCGGACATGTAACGTCTTAAAAGTAATAATAATTTGTAGCGTTTCCGCTTGACCCATTCCTTCATTTCATTTAGCTCTTGTCCTTTAGTTAAATTCTCCACAAGATTTAATCTACACAAACAAACACATTTAGTTCGTCGTAAATATTTGTCAAAAATTGTAACCTTAGCTTCCGGTTGGGCATGCGCACATTCAAATGCCAGTGTAAACTACTTTCTTCGATATATGGTCTTACACCCCCGTTTAATACTGGGATGTAGGTTATAATCCACAGTTAAACAAAATGCTTGCCTTAACGAACTTTGTAACATATGTTAGAAAATTTGTGGTAAAATCTTTGCAATACAAAAATCGTAAAGCACAGAGCATGTTTGGTGACTGTTCCCTGAACAGTTAGCCATTATTCTTTCCTGTTTGATGGTGAGAAGTCTCCTCAAGTAAAAACTGTGATGCTTTTCTCTTACATCCTACAAACAATGACAGAACGAGTGGATTTTTGTCTTGAAACATGCACTATCGCGCCCTTTAAAGTTAAATTCTGGGCCCATCACATCAGGCAAGTTACCTTATCTCGGCGATAATTTAGTTTAATTACAATGTCTTATCTCACCAGTTGCAAAATCTGGTAAATATGAGGTTGGTATCTCTAGCCTCGTTATGCCCCCAGTTTCATTTATTTAGTGTATTGACCTTTCGAGGTAGTGTCCCTATTTTCAACATTTTTGTCCGTATTATTTATATGTTACGTATATTGTCTTGTACGTTTGTGGTGTTACTTTGCGTTATGCATCCACCCCGCTTATGCGCCACCACTTTTATCTTATGCATCCTCCTTCTCTTACTCTTTCTCCTTCTCAATTCCCCCTTTACAACAGTCTCCATCCGTATCTTTATATTTTTTGTGTAATTAAAATGTAGTTATCGGTGGACAATTTGAAGCAACACGTCTGCAATATCTTTCCAGTTTAGTTTCGGTTTTGGTTGGCCTGTCTTGTGCGCACCAACTCTCCTCATCCCCTTGACAGAATTTAATGAATCAGTAACAACAGTAGTTGTGCATGGTACATGCTATGTTCTTTCAGAAAAAAAATGCGGAGTGATGAGACTTTGGTTTTTGTTACTATACTATATACTATATACATTGAGTTTGCATATGCAATCTTGTGCGCACCAATTCTCCTCATCCCCTTGACACAGTTGAATGAAACTTCTCACAAGTGATCAGTAACAACAGTAGTTGTGCATGGTGCATGTTAGGTTCTTACAGAAAAAATATCTGCACAATTATGGAACTTTGTTGGGTTTTTTTGTTAATATACTATATACATACAGTCTGCATGTGCAAGCTTGTGCGCGCCTAATCTCCCGAACCCTTGCACACAATTAAATGAAACTTCACACAAGTGATCAGTACCAACCCTAGTTGTGCACGGTGCATGTTACGTTCTTTTAGATAAATATTCTGCAGAGTTATGGGACTTTGTTTTTTGTTTCTATGCTATATACATAGTAGTCTGCATATGCAATCTTGTGCGCGCCTAATCTCCCAAACCATTTCACACAATTTAATGAAACTTCACATAAGTGATCAGTGTCAATCTTATTTGTGCGTGGCGCATATGAGGTTCTTTCAGAAATATATTCTGCAGAGTTAGGGGATTTTTTTGTTTGTTTCTAAACTATATACATAGAGTCTATGTACATATAATTCACATAATTACGTAGTGTTGTGTGCGTCAAATTGCAGTGTACTGTGTCAGTGCGTGCGGTTTGGGGGGGGGGGGGGGGGGGGGGTTACATTCATCACCTTCAATGATAGCTCTAGTTTTGATTATGGTTACTTGTGAATGACTCATTTCCTTCTTCCTATTGTCAATGAATCCATTTGTTTCACAACTGAACTATCAGTTGGATAACAAAATCTGGTGTTTATCTCAACTTTTTATGACATGTGTGCTTGTCTTTTGCTACACTTATTCATCTGAAGTTTACTTTATATATATAAAGAAATGAAGTTGTCGGACAATAAAGATATTGGCTGGAGGTACATGCTAACGAGAGAAAGACAAGTTCATAAATAATGAACCAAAAATTATCACCATAATATTACGGAATAAAACCAATATCTTTTAGATGGAGGAATATATATCTCGTAGATGTTGTTCCTTAAATAGCAAAAGCAATTGAATTATGGTTCCCTTGATTAAACTAGTATCATGAAAAAATAGATCAATCAAGGAATGAATAGAATCAGAAATGTGCCCCATTGTTTTGCTGGAATTGACACGTTCATTGCATGCTGAATACATGTCATCGTACGAACGACGCTCTGCTTGTTTAATACGCTGTGGTAACCACAATATCTACGAAAATAACAAAGGTCCTCAGCCTGAAAAGAAAGCGCAAATGCTGATAGGGTACTTGCCACATGAGACTTGAAGAAATGTCGAAGGTTCTCTTTGCCAACGATGACCTTAAATCCCCGTTTCAGAATCGAGAAAATTCTAGGTTTATTCTGTCAAGAACTATTTGGTATCAAACTGTATGTAGTATTTCGCAATATATTAATGACTAGGTAAATAAACACATATCCTTACGAGTATGGGACATTGAAACAAATCGTAACTTCTCGATATGGACACAGTGAAACAAAATCGCAAAACATTCTGTGAATGTTTTGTTGTTATTGATCATGCTGGCTCCAAAGTCCGTGTCATAGATATGGCAAAAACGCATCTTTTAAAAATCTGAAATTTCAGCAATATGCAGTCAAAATGTTGAACAATATATAAATACTGATTTAGAAAGGTATTTTCAGTATAGAACATAAATTTTCTGCTTGAAAACGATATATAAATGTTTTTAGTCTTGAACCTGGTCCTTTGTCCACGACAAAAAGGCAAAGAAATTTTGCGTGATACCGTTCTTGTGTTTTTTACCTGTAACGGTAAAACTATTAGAAGACCTAAAAGAAAACAAAAGCAGACAGCTTATTCGTTCCTGTTCATACAGTCATACAGTAGGAGGTAATGAAATGTGTGACACCACTCACACACTGCAGCAGCGGCTTAAGCAGAATTCTATTATGTATATACCAAAATGGACTCCATGATCACAAAGGACAAGAGAAATATTACACTACTGTATACTAGTGCGTTGAAACATTTTAAGGCCGCCATACGGCACTTAACAACTGATGTTGACAGTTGATGATACACCCTGTAAGAAAGCCTCATTTGGAAACACGGAAAGCAGCAAAGAAAAGTAACAACATACTCTGTATGATTGGGTCCCTTCATCAGTGACGATGCGATGTGTAACAGCCATCACGTTCCCTTGCACCGGCGTAACCCTTTAATGCATAAACATGGTGTTCATGGTCCCAAAAGACAATAACAATTTGGGACTAAACCTTTATTTTAAATGACACAGCATGAAAATTTAATTACAAAATATATATGTTTTTTTTTTAATTTTTACTGCACGTAAAACTTTCAGTTGAATTGATTATAATCCTGAAATCATCATATATCCATTAAGTATGGAAATTATACTGCATAGCATCATTCAAAATGATTTAAAAGCAAACACAAAAAATAATCAATTCTTGAGAATTCATTTTCTGATGTGAGATCAGAACAATCGTCAGTTTTATCTTTGTTTAACCACATTTTACGTATTTTATCATCTTTCCTATTAAAACTGATATGCGGTTGCCACTTATAAAACCATCAACTCACTGTTTTAAGTTAAATTGTTCAGTTACAGATGATTATTGATAAGAAGCAGGGAATGTTATACAAACAAAGAACTCGGTTTCATTGTTTTACGGTTTGAAGCCATCAGCTGGATATCGTATTTAACTGATACAATTTATCAGTTTTATTACCATCGAACAAACTGCTTTCATGCTAGAAGATTCAGCATAATATGTAAAATGGATTGCCAAACAAGTATGACTTTTTTATCATATATTTTTAGATAGCCATTGTCCTGCCTTTCATTAATAGAAAAAACTATTGTCAATATTGAATATAACGTTCATGTACCTGTAGATATTCTAATTAGAATATTGCAATTCAAGCGGTGCGGAATAAAAAAAAACTTCAGTATAATGAAACTAAATTGTTTTGCAACATTATATGTACACACTACAACCAATAAACCACACAAAATGACCCCATTTCTGATATAAAGAACAATTTTAACATGGATAGATTTCTGTTTGTCAGCTGAACAAAAAAGATATCAAAGCGTGATACATTCTGCGATAAAAACGAGGGAAGAATAGTAAAATGTGTATGTTAAAATGAAAATAATTAAGACCTTATGCTGGAATATCATGTGATTTACGACGTTTAATCGTTTCGTTGAGATGTCTGAATATTTAAAACAATCTGGCTAATCTGGTTTATGTCTTGCTCATCAGAACTCCGAACTGTGGTAAATCAAACAATAAACGATCTTGGTTATTAAAGGCATTTATCATGATGATCTTCTGGATCTTACCATTCTAGCACTTTGTGTTTACCAAACCCATCACAATAAAAAAAAAAAAAATAAAAAAAGAACTAGGTTACCCGAGCCTGTTCATGGGGTAATGAAATGTGTCTATGCGGAAATCTAGAAAAAGAATGGTTCAATAGACTCCACGACTAGAACGCCAATAATTGTAATAACATCGGGTGGAAATACATACGTCATCCTTTCGATTAACAACATTATTTTTCTAAGATTTCCCGCTGCATGTTAGGTTTAACAATGTATTGCTTATTTTGCAAGACAAAGAATATTAAATTGATTCCAGAAACCCCATTCATTTATATGAATTACCTTCGGCTGTATATATAAAAGCGTCTAAAGTATATTTTGTTAAAAATTGATATTTGTTCGCAGTTAAAACACAGAAAACGAATTGTTTAATGTCAAAGAAAGTAATGGCATGTATTCAATAATGGATGAAAAATGGGTATTGATAAGAAACGTATAACTGTATAAATAATGAAATCAATTCCCATGTATTGGGATCTGAATCCATTGTTGTATAACTGATTAATTATATTACCATGGAACGTATTGTGTCCGTATTAGTTGTTTCAACGCATGTAAAATGATTGAACAGATATTTAATATATTTAGAAATGATAAAATTATGTACCAAAAAGTTAAACATTGACCTTTCGGTCATAAAACAATAAATGGTGATTGGATTTAGATTTAATATTCGAATAATTTTACATATAAATATTCCTTTTATACTTAAATAAATGGCTTTTCGTATAGCCAATGAAATATTCCACTTCTGCTAGGCGCAGACTCTTTCAAGTTACACAAGGACATGCTTGACCTGAACGAAACACCTATTTAAAAACGAAACTGTGAAATCCTTTATTTTGTGGAATTTTGTGCTTTTGGCTAAAACGGCAATTACTTGGGGATATCACGTGTAACTTTAGTATACCACTCTAGGGCAACCAGGACATCCAAAACAGTAGTAGTCCACGATTATTAATGAGTTCACAGTAATGAATCCTCATTTCGTTGATTACTGTTCATATAAAACTCTAATTGATTGCGAAATTTTCCTCTTACCTCATTTTGGATTATATAAAGCTTGTTCGGAATTTGTATATTATGTTGTGTTCATTGCTGATAGAACTATTTCTGATTCATATCTGAAATTCTCTTTTTGTAGCATAAAAATGCAATCTTATCCATAGTATCCCAAGTATGTTTTGCTGTATCAGTTACCAACACGAAACTCACTGCCATCTCCCTAATACCCCAGTCTCACACATACGGCGCGGATAGCTACGTCTAGCTACGGATAGAAACGTAGTAATCTGTATAGATCCGTCCCTGAGCCGTACGGATTGGTACGGATTACTACTTTAAGGTACGGCTCAGGTACGGATCGATACGAATTACTACGTATCTGTCCGTGGCGAGACGTAGCTGTCCGCGCCGTATGTTTGACCGTGGTATTACAGAGCCGCCGACGTGCTTACTCACTACTCCCACTGTTTACTCCCTATCCAATTCAGTGTCGGTTCAATTTTTTGTCAACAACCGTAAATGTATTGAATCGCGTGTAACTTGTTTGTTTAAAGGAATCAGAGCAACGATTTTTAGAAGTATCAGGCGATGTGTTTTTATTTGATTTCTCACAGAATTCATATAAATCTTTAAAGCAGGTTAAGGAGGTAGGTTAGCTTGTTACCAGGATAAATTCAAATTAATTGAACCGCAACGATATTTTTGTATTTCATGTAATTTAATGTTTTAACCGCTACAATCTCAATTTCGTTTATCTCTGTCCCTTCAAGTACAAGTTTTATCCAGGTTTGAAGTACATGACCCTCCAAAGGTATTTTATATTGAAAGAAGAATGAAAATACGGATATTTAACACTTTTCAGTGTATTTTGGTTTCATTGCTATCCGTAGAAGTCTGCATAATTGATAATTTTACTAGTATGCGCGTTAGCTGTCAAATATAAGCTTAAAATATATATTTCGCGGGGGGGGGGGGGGGTGCTCGTGTTTACATGGTAACGCATTTTCTCTCATCTTTAAACAACTGTGTATGAAAACGGGTTTTTTGACGACTTCAATGCCACTCAGTGTAATATAATTAGCAAAATACCAAGCACTGTATTTGGTACCCTATTTTTCTTAAATTTTAAAGTAACCATGGCAACAGAGATGTTTACAATAGCTTATATCTTGCTTTTTATCGTATTTTCTTATAAAAAATACTATTAAATAGAATTATCTTTGTTGTCAATGTAGCTTTAAAACATCTTATTTCTAACGTAAGTAATATTTTCGTGTTATTTGCATTTATATAAATAAATTTCACAGCTTAGAATACTTACAGAAGTACCCCTCGTCTGACATTTTTTATGGAAAAATCGTTCTGCATGCTGCTGTTATTCTCATGGATATTGTTGAAATGAAAAAAAAAAAGCCGAAGTTGTGTTCCTTAGATAGACCAGTGTCAACACTTTTGAATTTTACGTTCAGATATATAGGTCACGGACTTCGTTTCCATGGTAACATCAATTTAATTCAAGAAACCACAAGTGGAAAATAGGTATTGCAAATCAAACTGCCCAATTTTTATTTGAAAATAGCCGTAATAAGTAACCTTTCACCCAGCTATAATCCCAATAACATCTGTTACCATCATCCATTTTTTTAAATTCCGTATAACATTTCAAAAGAAGCAAAATATTGATCCTTATTCGGAGCGAAAGACTCATAAAAAATATTTCAGCAAATAATGGCTGTTTAAAGATAGTTCAAATAAAGAAAATGCACAGAGTGACGTACTTTCAAAATAAAACCTCTTAATTTTTCGCGGTAACTGACACGTAACGTCATGGCGCTAATGACGTCATTTTAAGGCAACGATGTTTTGAAGTGTTTCTGCGGCAATGTATTCATTATTTCTGCATAATTAAACCATTAAGCATCAGATTGGAGGCAGGTTCATGATTTTGTTTCAGAAGAATGGATAAACAAACGCACTTAGTTTGTCGTAAACGTCGTCGTAAATCGTCACGTTAGCTTCCTGTTGGGCATGCGCACATACAAATATTAAGGTAACCTACCTCCTAAATACGTTCATACTTATTAACTGTTCGTACTCAAAATAACTCATTTATTAAATTATAAGTTTTGAAGTTGCGTTCCTGTTTACCGCTGTTAAAAAGATATTAAAAACCATTGGATGCATGCTTTTGGTAGTGTTGTTGATTTCTGGTTTGGGGGCCCAGGTTATGCAAGTTGATCATTTTCAAGAACAACATAATGGTAAATTGAAATTGTACCGATGTGGTAAAGTCATCGCCTATGAAAACAATACATTTACTCTTCGCATCATGTTTTTTCATGCAAGAATACTGACAATAACCGTTTTGTTTTGTGTATCGTCTGCTGAAGCTTTTGGCTTTTGTTGCCGACATCGAACTTTGGTCTCTGTCACTAACAAATCCCGCGGGCTTCTGCAGACGTTAATACACAAAAATGCGTGTATCATTCCTATAGTCGTACACTTAATCATATGATATATATAAAAAGTAATTTCCTAGTTTTCCGACTGGTTTACTTGTGCCCGTGTTGTTTTTTTAATTGGAATTTCGTACCAGTGCAATGCCCTGTGTTATTTCTAGATAGCAGATAATACCAGGCAATTGTGCTAATTGACATAAAATATGGGGTTCCTGATGGGCGTTGTAACATGTCCGTCATTCCTTCTGTAATAAACACCATGTCTGGGATGAGGCAGATATACCTCTGATATATTGCAGGCAGATACAAAACTTTTTATTCCGTTAATAATCGAGTATCAGTAGTACCAATTAGCTTCCCAGTCATCATTTCCCAAATACCTGGAATATAGTGCGATCTTAAGTTGTACTTACCTCCTTGTTAACATGATGTTTTTTGTTTTCTGTACATATGTTGTAGGGTTGAATGGCAATGAAACGCTGCACATATTCATACTTTCTATTTAAAAATATTACAAATGTTTTATATCAATGAATGTTATTGATATGGAATAGAAAACTCTCAAGTAGCTTTCTCTGATATCAGTTGATATGATTATTCCGATTAAAAAAGCTGAATACTGAACAATTGTGCATTAAAGCATGTGCAACATATGTTGAAAGTCATATGACACATTTCTAAATATCAGATCAGATTTGTAAATACTGCAATCAGCTCGCAAGATCCACTCAATCTGCCAACAATTCTCGTTCATACAGCACATTGATGAACCTACACATTATACTGAGAATTCGTCCTCGTTAATTGATTTAATATTTACATCTAATGCAAGTCTTCTTTACTGTTCTGGTGTTGGTGATCCCTTCTTATCCAAAGAAATACGTTATCATTGCCCTACTTACGGACTTTTAGAATTAAAGAAGCATTCTAACCCAGCTTTTAAAAGACGTATTTGGCTATTTGATAAAGGAAACTATGATCTTCTGCGCCAGAAAGCATCGATGATAAATTGGAGTTCTTTTAAAGATGAAAATATTAGTAGTTATTGTTCGAATATAACTCATCAAATTTTGGAAATTGCAAAATCGTGCATCCCAAACAGCGAAGTTCTTATACGGCAGAATGATCCATCATGGATTACAACTCATATAAAAAACTTATAAGAAAAAGATACGAATTTATCGAAAAGCTAAGAACACTGGGTCTGAAGAACACTGGTCTAGATTTCGGCATCTTAGGAATAGTATTACTACACTTATCAAAGAAGCAAAGAAAACTCATATTTCCAAACTTGCCAAAAACCTTACAGATCACTCAAAGTCTTCTAAATCGTGGTGGTATTGTATGAAATCCTTCATTAAACCAACAACCAAAAGTACCATTTCCAACCTTGTATATGATGACGAAGTTGTTTATGATGACAAACAAAAGGCTAACCTGTTAAACAATTTCTTCAAAGAACAATCCCTGTTAGATGAAACGGCTGCCCAAACCTTGCCTGATAGTCCAAACACTCAGCATCCTTCCCTAAATTCACTTCAAATTTCACCAGAAGAAGTTCAGTCTGTACTTAAAACCCTACCACTCGGCAAAGCATCCGGTCCCGACGGGGTAAACAACCGAATTCTGCGTGAACTTTCTTTCGAACTTGCTTCACCATTATGTATCTTTTTAACACTCACTTACTTGTTGCACTTTTCCAGAAGGATGGAAGGAAGCAAACGTTACACCCCTATTTAAATCTGGAGATCCATCTCTTGTTACTAATTACAGACCAATTTCTCTACTAAGTACAGTCGGTAAGGTCTTTGAGAGAATCGTATTTAAACATGTTTTCAACTATCTTCAAGATAACAATCTTCTTACACCTTTACAATCTGGTTTTGTGCCAAGGGATTCCACAGTCAATCAACTTGTTTATCTTTACAACACATTCACTCATGCAACTGACTCCGGCAAAGAGATAAGAACTGTCTTCTGTGATATCAGTAAAGCATTCGATCGTGTCTGGCATACTGGTCTACTCTATAAGCTTCAATTATTTGGAATTTCTGGTCGTCTGAACTCTTGGTTCTCATCTTATCTTTCAAATCGTAGGCAGCGTGTGGTAATATGTGGTACTAAATCTGACTGGAATTCTATCAATGCTGGTGTACCTCAGGGGTCCATTCTGGGCCCTTTACTTTTCCTGATGTACATTAATGACATCGTAAATGACATCGGAGATAATATACGTCTATTTGCTGATGACACAAGTCTTTATGTAATTGTTGAAAATGAGCAAGAAGCGGCAAACACACTCAATGTTGATCTGTCGAAAATCTCTGAGTGGGCTGCAAGATGGTTAGTTAAATTTAACCCAAAGAAAACTGAATGTCTTCTCTTTTCAAGAAAAATACACCAGTTCCACCATCCACCAATCATAATGCAGAACCAAATCGTTCAAGAAGTTCAAAATCACAAACACTTAGGTGTACTATTTTCTAATAATCTTCGATGGAACCAACATATTGAATATATTAAATCCAAGCTTACAATAGACTAAATATAATGCGAAAACTCAAATTCATTTTAGACCGGAAATCATTAGAAACAATGAATATTAGTTATATAAGACCAATACTTGAATATGCAGATGTCCTTTTTGATAACTGTACAACTGAAGAGTCCGATGAACTAGAAAAAATACAATATGAAGCCGCCCGCATCGTGACTGGTACTACTAAATTAGTTTCTATCCAGATATTAATGAAAGAAGTGGGCTGGGACACATTGAAAGATAGAAGAAGTAAACATAAACTAATTCTATTTTATAAAATGAAACAAGGTCTTACGCCTGAATACTTGTCATATTTAGTTCCGCCTCTCGTAGAAGATAGGTCTAATTACAGCAACGCAGACGACATACAAGTTCCACGTGCACGCACAATACTTTATCAAAACTCATTTCTTCCTTCAGCTGTACGTCTTTTCAATGAATTGCCTCGACCTACTCGGGAAGCTGAATCACTATCTAGTTTTAAACACCACCTCAACTCGAATATTGTATATGTTCCTAAATATTATTATTATGGGAGTCGAGAAATTCAGGTTTTACATACTAGGTTACGTACCAACTGTAGTTCACTTTCGCAAAATCTTTATTCAAAGAACATTTTTGACTCTCCAAAGCGCTAATCATTACTTCATTCACTGTGAAAGGTACAGTGGCCTACGAATGTGTCTCCTGGAGACAATTTCTAGTTATTGCCAGGTATCTTTAAATGATCTCCTTTGTGGTGACCAGTCTCTCTCTAGTCTAGAGAAATCGAAACGCTTCCTCAGATAATTCACCATTGTACAAAGCTAACAACTCTGTCGCCTATCTTCATCTTCATGTCCATTTACTCTCTGATCTCTTTTTACTTAACTAGAATCTATATTATATTTTGATTTTGATAAATATACTTTTGTTTTGTTTTTGCTAGTTTGATTTGTTTCTTTTCCGATAAACTATATCAACTCAAATACAATATAACAGAGCATTTCCTTTTTTTATAAGTTCGATAACGCCATGATTCTGTGTAAATTGATTATATAAATGGAGAGGACTTCAATACGCCTACTGGCTTGCAGTCCAATCCAGAATTTATGAATGTAAATAATCATTTGAAATGTACATATTGGGAAATAAAATATGTTTAAACCAAATACTGCACAACATGCTAATGAATACTCTACCACTATACACTAATATGTAAATCCATAAATGAGCCGCGCCATGAGCAAACCAACATAGTGCATTTGCGACCAGCATGGATACAGACCAGCCTACACATCCGCCCAGTCTGGTCAGGATCCATGCTGTTCGCTTTCAAAGCCTATTGCAACTGGAGATACCGTTAGCGAACAGCATGGATCATGACCAGACTGCGCGGATGCGCAGGCTAGTCTGGATCCATGCTGGTCGCAAATGCACTATGTAGGTTTTCTCATGGTGCGTCTCAAATAATATTACTTTAGAGATCTAGACCAATAAGACCATTTTTTTAATATTTGCTACCAGCTCTGTATAAGTTGGTTGTCGAAGTATATGAGTTCAGGACAGAAGTAATTCTAAGAGAAATGTATAGAAAGATATCAAAGTATTTTACTATTGTGACAATAACATGTTCCGGTTATATTTTTACAAAAAGTGTTACACTGAACTTAACAAACACTGAAATAAGATTTCTTAAAAATAATGTCTGTCGTTTATTACCACATTTTTTTTATTTAAACATCTGTTTAAATTCATACTGAAAATGTCTGGCTTCATTTTTCATTTTCCATTTTCAGCCTGTCATTATTTCTTCTTTACAAATCATTGGGTACAAAAGCTTTTGGCATTATGTCGTTTCAAATAAGATATGCTTATAGTCTTTTGTAGCAAATTTTATGCGTTCAGAGAAAGATTAATCTGTCTAGTGGAATCCTACACTGGTTGTCATTGGTCTTCAGCTGGGTATTTCACTTGTAAACATATACCTGTGTTATATTTGCATTGCTCATGTTCAAATATTCATTGAGTCATCCTGTATAATATTAGCTAATTGTATTTCACTTGCAAGCACATAACTGCATTATGTCTTTTGTAATATTGCTCATGTTCAAATATTAACTCAGTCATCCCGTGTCAAGTATCAGCTAATTGTATTTTACAGACCGTATTATATTTGCTTATTTAAAGATCACGATAATAAGCAATGCTTACAACCAATTAAGATATCACCAGTCAGTAGATATCCTTTTCAATTTATTACGACTGACAGTGTCACATGTGCAAGTTTTATCTCCAGCTGATTAAAATGTGTTGGGTTTTAAAACATAACTATTTTTTCCAAAGGAAGTCCTCTCATAATAACATCCTTTTATATTCGTGCCGTTTGTATGAAATTAAAGTTGTCCCGATTACTTAACTGCACACCTTCGAGATGATTTATTAAAATAGAATTCTTAGTTTGGGTTGTATTTGTCTATCGGATTTCTGTTCTTTTCTTTTTGTTTTCATCCGACTTGAGCAACTTCCGGTGTGGCAATTTAACCACCTCCTCTAAGATTTGTTGCACAAGAGTTCCTGCCCCCTTTTTAACATAAATCCATTCTTAAATACGGAATTTGAAAGCTGTGTTTTAGAAAGTTTCATATTCGTCTATACATATATGTACTGATACTGTCACAGTGTAATTTTGAAAGGATTAACTAATGATTGGTTGATATTTTAAATGATTGTAAAGCATTGGTGATTATCGTGATTCATGAATAAGCAATATATATACGTCTGTTAAAAATAACACGGGTTTGAAAGGAGCTTCCTGGTTGCCATGAAATACAGGGTGCAGACAGGGTTTCGAACCACACCTTTATATTTTCACAAATCCAGTCCCCCTGCCTATATTAGGATTTGCTAGAAGTGTTATAAACCGGTCAGGACACTAAATCACAAACACGCTGTCACTGGTTATGCCAATCTAAAACATGTGTATGGCAATCAGCTTTTCGTGCACTGCTCCAAAGCTTTGGAACTCCCTTCCTGTCAAGATCAGGAAAGCTGACACGCTAGCTGCTTTCAAAAGCCTGCTCAAAACCCACTTCTTTTTACAATATTTTGTTAACTTATCGATACATTTATGTTTTTATCTCGTTCTAAATTATACTTGTTTTCATTCATGATTTTTGTTAATGTGGAATGCATTATCTTTGTATACGTATTTGTTTATATTTTTGCAATTTATTCTGTAAAGCACTTTTGGACGTGTACAAGTGCATGAAAAGAGTGCTATATAAATGTGGTATAATAATGATAATAATATGTACATTGTATGGTTTACCTATTTTATGATACAGGCCTTCTTTATCTCAGACAAAATTACTGACGTTATAGTCCAGCATAAGAATACATAGGAGGTAACAGGAACTTACAAGTTGTAAAGATGCAGGTTTGCAAAATGGTATTTTACATTACATTTTGTGTCATAAAATTAAAACATGTAATTTAAAAAATATTATATATTTAAGTATGCATTAATACCAACATACACATTTTTTAATAGTTAAGAGAGTATTAGTCTACTCAATTTTCGCAGATCTAATATTTACGCAGGAATGTTTATTACAAATGAAATTATTAAAGACATTAAAGTTTTAAGAAATGCTACTTTTACCCCCATGGAAACCTGTACTGTAATAATACAATCTAGCTTATATCTGGATCGTGCCAGTCTTTTCAGCTTCTATCGATCAAACAGTAATGGTGGGAATGTATTATTTCAATGTCCTAGGTCGTCTTAGTATGAACAATTGAAATGATTTGTGCACATTTCATTTCGTAACAAAGTTGTCATATGTATTTCCTGCTTTACGGCGATGCTTAAAATGAATCATGGGGTAGCGGTAGTCTAGTGGTTAAAGTGTCGGCCACACAGTCTGGTAGTTGTGGGGTCAAGCCACCACGCCTTCTCATATGACACCTGTACTGAATTTTTTCAAAGGAGGCGGACTACAGTGTGGTTCAAATAAGCTTGAAGATTTCATCACAGTCTAGCTAAAATAAATTAGTATAAACTAAAAAGAATCGGAATATCTGTTGATGCATCCACTTGACGTAACATGTAACACTTTGTCTGTAATGGTATAAAAAGAATAACTTCGGAAAAGTGTCTGGTTTAATTATTTGTTTTTACGCACTGAATGAAAACAAAATGAATCATTATCATGTATCACTTTTTAATAACATTAACAGTGACAAATAGTATTGAAACCTGCAAATTGCAAATGAAAAACAGGAAATGATATTGAATCCCGTATTAAAATCAATTTAACAAAAATGCATTAGCGACATTATTAGTGAAGAACCATCATGATGAACATGATAAAACAAATTATTGAACACAGCATATTCATAGAACACACTGAGAGATATTGTCGATTGACAGTGATTAAAATAGTAGAGTATAAGATATGCAGACATGTATGCAACCATAGGTAATATTAACAACAGAACATCTTATGGTACTTCTGCACGTTCAGAACGAACTTTTTTCTACAATGTAGTATTTGATAAAACCCTGATTTTTCAAAACTTTGATATGCAGGCTCCATAACCTCAGATCCCCCTTCTAAATTCCAGTTTGTTTAGTTCTGCCCATTGTTTTCTCGTTTGGGGCATACCCATTATTTTATCTGGGGACCATACGCCGCTTTTCATGGAATTACACGCCACAACACGTGTATCATTGTAGGTTCCATGTGCACCGCCGTATGAGTACATCTGCGGATGTCTCTAAATTGCTTTTTGTACTTTTAGCATGTGTAAATGTTGAGTTCTGCTCAACCCAGGGCTAGAGGGCATGGACGGTAGCATGCATTTCCACCACCGTCCATGAACAGGCTCAATCAAACCGAGCCTGCAACATTTTCGTTTTTGTCGTGTTGAACGATTTTTGGAGTTTCCAATTTTTTCTATTTCATAATAAACTTCAGCAAATAAAAAAAATAGGGTCGTGTGCTTGATTGTTTGCTAGACTGATCTGAAAAATTTGATGACACGTGCGCTTTTGCTACACTTTTGCTACACTTATTCATCTGATCTACTGTATATATATATATATATATATATATATATATAAAGAATTGAAGTTGTCGGACAATAAAGATATTGACTGGAGGTACATGCTAACGAGAGAAAGACAAGTTCATAAATAATGAACAAAATATTATCACCATAATATTACGGAATAAAACCAATCTCTTTTACATAGAAGAATATATATCTCGTAGACGTTGTTCCTTAAATAGCAAAAGCAATTGAATTATGGTTCCCTTAATTAAACTTGTATCATGAAAAAAAATAAATCAAGGAATAAATAGAATCGAAAATGTGCTCCATTGTTTTGCTGGAATTGACACGTTGATTGCATGCTGAATACATGTCATCGTACGAACGACGCTCTGCTTGTTTAATACGCTGTGGTAACGACAACATCAACGAAAATAACAAAGGTCCTCAGCCTGAAAAGAAAGCGCAAAAGATGATAAGGTACTTGCCACATGAGACTTGAAGAAATGTCAAAGGTTCACTTTGCCAACGATGACCTTAAATCACCGTTTCTGAATCGAGAAAATTCTAGGTTTATTCTATCAAGAACTATTTGGTATCAAACTGTATGCAGTATTTCGCAAAAATTACTAGGTAAATAAACACATATCCTAACGAGTATGGGACATTTTCCATTTCGGATAGATTTTGAAACAAATCTTAACTTTTCGATATGGACACAGAGAAACAAAATCGCAGTACATTCTGTGAATGTTTTGTTGTTATTGATCATGTCGGTTCCAAAGTCCGTGTCATAGACATGGTAAAATCGCATCTTTTCAAAATCTGAAATTCAGCAATATGCAGAAAAATGTTGAACAATATATAAATCCTGATTTAGAAAGGTATTTTCAGTATAGAACATAAATTTTCTGGTTGAAAACGATATGTAAATTTTGTAAGTCTTGAACCTGGTCCTTTGTCCATGACAAAAAGGCAGAAATTTAGATAAAACTTGAACGAATCATTACGATATTAGTTGCGTTTTTGACCTGTAACAGCAAAAATTAGAAGACCTAAAAGAAAACAAAGCAGACAGTTTATTCGTTCCTGTTCATAGGAGTCATACAGTAGGAGGTAATGAAATGTGTGACATCACTCATACACTGCAGCAGCGGCATAAGCGGAATTCTATTATGTATATACCAAAATGAACTCCATGATCACAAAGGAAAAAAGAAATATTATACTTCTGTGTACTAGTGCGTTGGAACATTTTAAGGCCACCATACAGCACTTAACAACTGATGTTGAGACAGTTGATGATACACCCTGTAAGAAATCCTCATTTGGAAACATGGAAAGCAGCAAAGAAAAGTAACAGCATACTCTGTATGATTGGGGTCCATCATCAGTGATAATGCGATGTGTAACATCCATCACGTTCTCTTTCACCGGCGTAACCCTTTAATGCATGAAACATGTTGTCCATGGTCCCAAAGGACAATAACAATTTGGGACTCAACCATTATTTTGAATGATACAGCATGAAAATTTAATTACAGATTTTTTTTTTTAGATTTTTACTGCACGTAAAACTTTCAGTTGAATTTATTATAATCCTGAAATCATGATTTATCCATTAAGTTTGAGAATTATACTGCATAGCATCATTCAAAACAATTCAAGGGCAAACACAAAAATTAATCAATTCTTGAGAATTCATTTTCTTGAAATCAGAATAATCGTTAGTTTTATATTTGTTTAAACAAATTTTACGTATTATATCATCTTTCCCATTAAAACTGATATGCGGTTGCCACTTATAAAACCATCAACTCACTGTTTTAAGTTAAACTGTTTAATTACGGATGATTATTGATAAGAAGCAGGGAATGTTATACAAACAAAGAACTCGGTTTCATTGTTTTACGATTTGAAGCCATCAGCAGGATATCGTATTTAACTGATAAAACTTATCAGTTTTATTACCATCGAACATACTGCTTTCATGTACTTTTAGATATTTTATTCAGAATATTGCAATTCAAGCGATGCGGAATAAAAAAAAATAGTTCAATATAATGAAACTAAATTGTTTTGCAGCATTACATGTACACACTACCACCAATAAACCACACAGAATGACCCCATTTCTGATATAAAGAACAATTTTAACATGGATAGATTTCTGTTTGTCAGCTGAACAAAAACGATATCAAAGCGTGATACATTCTGCGATAAAAACGATGAAAGAATACAGTAGAATGTGTATGCTTTAATAAAAGAAATAAGACCTTATGGTGGTAAACCATGTGATTTAGGACGTTTAACCATTTCGTTGAGATGTCTGAATATCTAATACAATCAGATTAATTTGGTTTAAGTCTTGCTCATCCGAAACTCCAAATTGTGGAAAATCATACAATAAACGATCTTGGTTATTTAAGGTATTTTTCATGATGATCTTCTGGATCTTACCATTCTAGCACTTTGTGTTTACCAAACCCATCACAATAACATTTAGAAATAAAAGAGAACTAGGTTACCCGAGCCTGCTCATGGGGTAATGATATGTGTCTAAGCGGAAATCTAGGAACAGAATGATTCAATAGACTCCACGATCCTAAAAGGCCGATAATATCGAGTCAAAATACATACGCCATCCTTTCGATTAACAACATTATTTTTCTAAGATTTCCCGCTGCATGTTAGGTTAAACAATGTCTTACTTATTTTGCAAGACAAAGAACATTAAATTGATTCCAGAAAACACATTCATTTGTATGAATTACCTTCGGCTATATATATAAAAGCGTCTAAAGTATATTTTGTGAAAAACTGATATTTGTTCGCGGTTGAAACACAGAAAACAAATTGTTTAATGTCAAAGAAAATAATGGCATTTATTCAATAATGGATGAATAATGGGTATTGATAAGAAACGATAACTGTATATAAATAATGAAATCAATTTCCATGTATTGGGACCTGAATCCATTATGGTATAACTGATTAATTATATCACCATGGAACGTATTGTTTCCGTGTTAACTGATTGTTAATTCAACGTATGTAAAATGATTGAACAGATATTTGATATATTTAGAAATGATAAAATTATGTACCAATCAAGTTAAACATTGACCTTTCGGTCATAAAACAATAAATGGTGAATATTTGGATTTAAAATAAATATTCGAATGACTTTACATAATTATAAATATTCATTTTATACTTAAATAAATGGCTTTTCATATAGCCAATGAAATACTCCACTTCTGCTAGGTGCAGACTCTTTCAAGTGACATAAGGACATGCTTGACCTGAACGAATCACCTATTTAAAAACGAAACTGTGAAATCCTTTATTTTGTGGCATGGAATTTTGTGCTTTAGGCATAAACGGCACTGACTTGGGGATATGACATCGTTTAACTTTAGTAGACTACTCTGATTCAATGTTGTGGACGCAACCAGGACATCCAGACAGTAGTACTCCACGATCATTAATGAGTTCACAGTAGTGAATCCTCATTCCGTTGATTACTGTTCATATAAAACTCTAATTGATTGCGAAATTTTCCTCTTACCTCATTTTGGATTATATAAAGCTTGTTCGGAATTTGTATATTATGTTGTGTTCATTGCTGATAGAACTATTTCTGATTCATCTGAAACTCTCTTTTTGTAGCATAAAAGATGCAATCTTATCCAAAGTATCCCAAGTATGTTTTGCTGTATCAGTTGCAAACCCTAAACGCACTGTCATCTCCCTTACAGAGCCGCCGACGTGCTTACTCACTACTCCCCGTTTACTCTCTATCCAATTCAGTGTCGGTTCAATTTTTTGTCAACAACCGTAACTGTATTGAATCGCGTGTAACTTGTTTGTTTAAAGGAATCAGAACAATAAGAATTATCAGGCGATATGTTTTTATTTGATTTCTCACAGAATTCATATAAATCTTTAAAGCAGGTTAATACGGTCACACTCACCCATTATCACAATTAACTTTTCGTACTCAAAATAACTCATTTATTAAATTATAAGTTTTGAAATTGCGTTTCTGTTTACCGCTGTTAAAAAGATATTAAAAACCATTGGATGCATGCTTTTGGTAGTGTTTTTGATTTCTGATTTTAGGGGCCCAGGTTATGCAAGTTGATCATTTTCAAGAACAACAGATTGGTAAATTAAACTTTTACCGAAGTGGTAAAGTCATCGCCTATGAAAACAATACATTTACTCTTCGCATCATTCTTTTTCATGCAAGAATAGTGACAATAACCGTTTTGTTTTGTGTATCAACGTCTGCTGAAGCTTTTGGCTTTTGTTTGTTCGTTTCGTCTTATGTGTTGGCTTTGTGTGCGTGTGTTGTTCGTTTTGTCCTTATGTGTTGGCTTTGGGTGTGTGTGGTGCACGCGTCTGCGTGCTGGTGGTTTCGTTTTGAGGAGGCTACGTTTTTGGTGCGTGGCTTCCCTGTTTGATTTTTTCTTTGTTTTTTTTTGTTGCCGACATCGAACTTTGGTCTCTGTTACTAACAAATCCCGCGGGCTTCTGCAGACGTTCATACACAAAAATGCGTGTATCATTCCTTTAGTCGTACACTTAATCATATGATATATACAAAAAAGTAATTTCTTAGTTTTCCGACTGGTTTACTTGTGCCCGTGTTGTTTTTTTAATTGGAATTTCGTACCAGTGTAATACCCTGACTGTGTTATTTCTAGATAGCAGATAATACCAGGCAATTGTACTAATTGACATAAGATATGGGGTTCCTGATGGGCGTTGTAACATGTCCGTCATTTCCTCTGTAATAAACACCATGTCTGGGATGAGGCAGATATACCTTTGATATATTGCAGGCAGATACAAAACTTTTTATTCCGTTAATAATCGAGTATCAGTACTACCAGTCAGCTTCCCAGTCATCATTTCAAAAATACCTGGAATATAGCGCGATCCTAAGTTGTACTTACCTCCTTGTTACATGGTTACGTTGTTTTCAGTACATTTGTTGTAGGGTTGAATGGCAATGAAACGCTGACGTTTTATTCAGAACATATTCATACCTTCTGTTTAAAAACATTACAAATGTTTTATATCAATGAATGTTATTGACATGGAATAGAAAACTCTCAAGTAGCTTTCTCTGATATCAATTGATATGATTATTCCGATTAAAAAAGCCGAATACTGAACAATTGTGCATTAAAGCATGTGCAGCATATGTTGATAGTCATGTTACACATTTCTAAATATCAGATAAGGTTTGTAAATACTGCACAACATGCTAATGAATACTCTACCATTATACACTAATATGTAAATCCATAAATAATCTTAATTTAGAGATCTAGAACAATGGGACAGTCCCATTTCTTAATATTTACTGGTAGCTCTGTATAAGTTAGTTGTCGAAGTCCATCAGCTCAGGACAGAAGTAATTCTAAGAGAAATGTATAGAAAGACATCCATGTATTTTACTATTGTGACAATAATATGTTCCGGTAATATTTTTACAAAAAGTGTAACACTGAACTTCACAAACACTGAAATAAGATTTCTTTAAAATAATGTATGTCGTTTATTATGACATTTTGTTTTAATTTAAACATCTGTTTTCTCGTTTAAATTCATACTGAAAATTTCTGGCTTCATTTTTCATTTTCCATTTTCAGCCTGTCATCATTTCTTCTTACAAATCATTGGGTACAAAAGTTTTTGGCATTATGTCGTTTCAAATAAGATATGCTTATAGTCTTTTGTAGCAAATTTTATGCGTTCAAAGAAAAAATAACCTGTCTAGTGGAATCCTAAACTGGTTGTTATTGGTCTTCAGCTGGGTATTTCACTTGTAAACACATACCTGGGATATATTTGCATTGCTCATGTTCAAATATTCATTGAATCATCCTGTATCATATTAGCTAATTGTATTTCACTTGCAAGTACATAACTGCATTATGTCTTTTGTAATATTGCTCATGTTCAAATATTAACGCAGTCATCCCGTGTCAAGTATCAGCTAATTGTATTTTACAGACCGTATTATATTTGCTTATTCAAAGATCACGATAATAAGCAATGCTTACAATCAGTTAAGATATCACCAGTCAGTAGATATCCTTTTCAATTTATTACGACTGACAAGTTTTATCTCCAGCTGATTAAAATATGTTTGGTTTTAAAACCTAGCTATTTTTTCAAAGGAAGTCCTCTCATAATAACATCCTTTTATATTTCGTGTCGTTTGTGTGAAATTAAAGTTGTCCTGATTACTTAACTGCACACCCTTCGAGATGATTTATTAAAACAGAATTCTTAGTTTGAGTTGTATTTGTCTATCGGGTTTCTTTTCTTTTCTTTTTGTTTTCATCCGACTTGAACAGCTTCCGGTGTGGCAATTTAACCACCTCTTCTAAGATTTGTTCAACAAGAGTTCCTGCCCCCTTTTTTTATCATAAATCCATTCTTAAATACGGAATTTGAAAGTCGTGTTTCAGAAAGTTTCATATTCTATTATACATATATGAGCATTGTATGATTCACCTATTTTATAATACAGGCCTTCTTTATCTCAGACAAAATTACTGACGTTATAGTCCAGCATAAGAATGCACAGGAGGTAACAGGAACTTGTAAATGTAAAGATGCAGGTTTGCGAAATGGTATTTTACATTACATTTTGTGTCATAAAATTCATATGACAATTTTGTGTCGATTCGCCGTAAAACCCAACTCACTCACTCACTCACTCAAATTCAAAAATGTAATTTAAAACTTATTATTTATTTTAGTATGCATTAATACCAACATACACATTTATTTTATAATTAAAAGAGCATTAATTAGTTTACTCAATTTTCGGGGGTCTAATATTTACACAGGAATGTAATACAAATGAAATTATTAGACATTAAAGTTTTAAAAAATGCTACTTTTACCCCCATGGAAACCTGTACTGTAATAATACAATCTAGCTTATATCTGGATCGTGCCAGTCTTCACAGCTTCTATCAATCAAACAGTAATCGTGGGAATGTACACTTACAATGTCCTAGGTCATTTTAGTATGAACATTTGAAATGATTTGTACACATTTCATTTCGTACCAAAGTTGTCATATGTATGTTTTGCGTAAATATTCCTGCTTTACAGCGATGCGTAAAATGAATCATGGGGTAGCGGTTGTCTAGTGGTTAAAGTGTCGGCCACACAATCTGGGAGTCGTGGGATCAAGCCACCACGCCTTCTCATATGACACCTGTACTGATTTTGTTTCCAGGAAGCGGACTACAGTGTGGTTCAAATTAACTTGAAGCTTTCATCACAGTCTAGCTAAAATAAATTAGTATATACCAAAAAGAATCGTAATATCTGTTGATGCATCCACTTGACGTAACATGTAACACTTTGTCTGTAATGGTATAAAAAGAATAACCCATGAAAAGCGTCTGGTTAAATTATTTGTTTTAACGCACTGAATGAAAACAAAATGAATCATTATCATGTATCACTTTTTAATTACATTAACAGTGACAAATAGTATTGAAGCCTGCAAATTGCAAATGAAAAAAAAAGAAAATGATATTGAATCCCGTATTCAAATCAATTTAACAAAAAATGCATTAGCGACATTATTAGTGAAGAACCATCATGATGAACATGATAAAACAAATTAATGAACGCAGCAGATTCATAGAACACACTGAGATATATTGTCGATTGACAGTGATTAAAATAGCGGAGTATAAGATATGCAAACATGTATGCAACCATAGGAAATATTAACGACCAAACATCTTAAACTGAAAATAACGTTCACTTAAAACTAAAATGTGAAGGATCAACATTTAAATGTTTATGTATATTTACTGGACTATACAAAATAAATTTCGACTATGATCAATTGCATTTCCTTTAACTTGTGTAGAGTTATCTTTGATAAAGTAAATGTTATGAATAGCTCACGAGACAACAAGAGTGCAAGAATGTCACAATATATGCCCGTCACAGCAAATTTCTTTACTCTAGCACCTGTATTTGCAAATGGAATTTTAACTCTGTGGTTGTTAAGTAATAACTAAGTGTTTTGTTTTTCTAAGTCGACAAAAAAACTCCTAACCAGGTAGAGATACCTTAAAATACACCTAAAATTGGAAAGTAACATCTATGTTGTACCACAGAAAAGTGGTCTTGGTTTTTCCCTACGGTCAATTATAAAAAAGTTACAATATAAGTTATCTATAATAACAACTAAGGGAAGTTAATCTTAAAAAAAAAAAAAAAAAAAAATCAAAAAAAAAAAATCAAAAAAAAAATTGTAAGTCCTCACAAAAATCTTTACCAGGTAGAGACTGGTCAAAATACACCTCAAAATTGGATGTAGCATGCATATTGTACTACAGAAAAGTGGTCTCGATTTTTCCCTATGACTAGTAATGAAAAAGTTACAATATAAGCTATTTATAGTAACAACAAAGGGAAGTAATTCAAAAGAAGGGAACTGCGCATGACACTTCGTCTCATGATGGTATATAATTGTGTCAAGTTACATCAAAATCCCTCCATGCATGAAGAAGAAATGCTTCGGACAATGTCATTCTTGTATCTGACCTTTGGCCTCTAAGAGTGACCTTGACCTTAGACCTAGGGACCTGGTTCTTGCGCATGACACTACGTCTCGTGGTGGTGAACATTTGTGCCAAGTTATATCAAAATCCCTCTATGCATGAAGACGACATTTTCCGGACAAGGTTTTCATTCTTGTATCCTTTGACCTCTAAGTGTGACCTTGACCTTAGACCTAGAGACCTGGTTCTTGCGCATGACACTCCGCCTCATGGTGGTGAACATTTGTGCCAAGTTATATCAAAATCCCTCTATGCATGAAGAAGAAATGGTCCGGACAAAGTTTTCATTCTTGTATCCTTTGACCTCTAAGTGTGACCTTGACCTTAGACCTAGGGACCTGGTTCTTGCGCATGACACTCCTTCTCATGATGATGAACAATTGTGCCAACTTTCATCAAAATCCCTCTATGCATGAAGAAGATATGCTCCGGACAAGGTCATTCTTGAATTTGACCTTTGACCTCTAAGTGTGACCTTGACCTTAGACCTAGGGACCTGGTTCTTGCGCATGACACTCCGTCTCATGATGGTGAACAACTGTGCCAAGTTTCATCAAAATCCCTTCATGCATGTAGAAGATATGCTCCGGACAAGGTCTGTGGACGCCGCCCGCCCGCCCGCCAACCCGCCCGCCAGGGGCGTTCCCATAATACGTCCCGTTTTTCAAACGGGCGTATAAAAAGTGTTATCAATATTAGAGTTTTGTCCATTTTTTATATTTTCGCAGTTACATAATTTCTCGAATATGCAAAATACACGTTAACGAATCAAGTCAATGAATCGCTTGACTCAAATAATTGTTCGAAGATAAATACGACATATTGACGTCGTAGATAAACGAAAACTGTTGTTACTAATTGATCGTTCAGGTTTCGACTTTGTAACGTTAGTAGTTTACTTGTCTGGAATAAATTTCTTTCCAACAGAATCCCAGTTTATGGTTTTTATTACTTATTTTAAATTGGTTTTAGCTGAGGCATCAACTGAGGTAGGAAACGGGAGTATTGCAGTAACTGGAATGTACGTACTAGTATTACAGTTTTAGCAACGCTAAGAGGTCCAAGCCTTCATTTGCTTGTATTGTATCTCAAATTGATTCGTTTGCCTGTATTGTCACGCAATTTGGTTTATTTCTATATACGTCTGCATTTTCAAAGAGTTACTATTTAGGTTTCTTTTTGGAGTACTTATGAAATCAAAACGACCTGTTCATTCAGGCACAGCTATGAGGGATGTCCAAAAATAATGTATACTTTGGATGTCACAAGACGCCTGATCTGTATAGAGCAATGTGTAATCATTGTGTCATTTGGTTATAAACTTTTTGAAACATTTTTGCTGATAGGCGAAACGTGTAGAACGTGTTAATTACCATAGCTACGGATAACCCGCGCAGTCACTTTTTCGTTCGTCATTGTTTTAGTTCGACCACTTATGTTCGAACTGGTAGTCCACAGCAACACGTCAAGGCGACATGAATCGAAAGTATGGTGTCATTTGGACTTGAGAGGTGGAAGTAAACAACGTTAACTAAGTGAATATTGATGTTTATAACACATGTAATGTCGCAGATTGTAAGACAATTGTTAGGTTATGTACAGATATTGGCAAACACCAGCTCAGATCCAGAAAAAAAATGTTCGGTCATCTTTTTCTTCATTTAGTGGTACAAACGACTAGCAAATGGCCCAGAATTGCTACAAGGCAGCGAAGGCCGAGGGAGAAATCAAAACAATCCGTAATTTGACGTTAAGGTCAATCAATGACACCTTGGATAAAAACCAATTACACACGGTGCGTACCCTGTCTAAGATGACTGGCATTTTTGTTCAGTATTCTAATCAAACAACTTATTACGACTCGAGTTTTGTTGATGAAATTTAATAAAAACAAATTTTCAAATGTACAATAATGCAACTCCTGACTGTATGATCAATATTACATCAGACTTGCAGTTAAGTTATTAGAATGATAAGAAATCATGACTGGGTTTTTTCTTGCTTTGTTTCATTCAAGTATATAAAGGCTTGAGACAAAGTGTACGTTATCTTTGAACAGCCCTCGTAGTGACCGTTCATGCTTATGTTAAATAATCATTTGAATTTTACCAAATAAATGCAAAAGAAGTTATACAGAATATGTTAAGAATAATGGAAATCGTATGGTGGTATAGTAAATATTTTAATGACCAAATTAAAAGAAAACAACTTTCAATATATACATAAAATATTAACATTTAACATTCATTGTGTACAGAAAGAAATAAATGATATAAATGACCTAAATATATACAAATACAGATTTATATATGCATATGTCAAACCGTCATAAGTAATGCCTTACTGACTTTGCACATAACCGCATTAAAGCGGGAAAATGAACTATGCATTATACACATTTTCTTTTAACCCTTAGTCTGCTTAATTTTTACTATAAATTTGCACATCTTTCAATTTTGACATTACCATTAACTGTTAAAAGGGGTGCTTACCAAAAAGATACTGACTGAATGGCGAACAGTGCAGACCTTGATCAGACTGCATATATACTGGCCGCAAATGCAGAATCGATCGTGTTCAGCATGATAAGGGTTAAATCAAAGTAGTTTGTTCTTATGATTCAAGTTTATTTGTACATGTACATCTGATGAAGATAGTTTGATACAATACATAGAAAAAGAACATACACTATTTTTCTTAAAACTGATATCTTCTAACGTTGTTTCTGTTATCAATATATGTACAGCTCCCTAGCATTAAATGCGAACACTCACTGGAAATTTATGTACGTCAAAAATATTTTCCGTTACAATTATTGCAATATAATGATATTATTACATACTCGTATCTATTCCCTATTAAGTTACAATGGTACCGGAAACGCCCATATTTTTCCATACACTGACGCCTGAATTTCATATCTGGTGCGTGACGTATTCAGTGTGTGTTGTTGCACTATATTTTTCTATTTAGTTCAGTATTGTCAAGCCTATTCAGGCTATTGAACATATGTATGATATTTACATAATATTTATACGTGTAGATGCGTATGTAATAAAAAAGGTTATTAGCTTTGCATCCGGAAATATGCACTCGCTCTTCAGCGGAAGAATATTCCGCTCCTAAAGTCGCGCAATATTTCTGCTGAAGAACTTGTGCATATTTCCCGATACAAAGCTAATAACCTATAACTATTATACTTTTCATGTCAGTGGGGATGAAGGCATATATCATTTTATATGGTGTCCAGTAACCATGGCCATACAGCAGTGTGAAAGTACAATGCATTCATATTTTCAATTTTTCTGTAAAATATTCCATTATGTGTTAACTGAATTTACATAATTTAGAGTTACTAATGTCGGTATCAGTACAAAATAAATTATTTATACACATTTACAGGTAGATGTGTTTGGATTTTTATGAATAAAAGGCATTTATTATGATCTATTCTGCTTTACCATGAGTGCACGTCGCAATGTAAGTGTAAATGTAAACTATTTTCGACTGACTGTGATAAAGTGAAGATATACAAGTTACCATAGCACAACATGAGGTAGTATTCAATAGCATGTAAGCGCATTATCACTCTTCAAAGCTGCAGACAAATAAATAAAATGGACAATACTAGTAAGCATAGTATAATGTAATCAGCTGTGGCAAAGTCCTAGACATTATTACATATCCGTTATCAACATATCCATACATATACGTACATAACGTCCTGCATTATTGAAAAATGTCGATTCTTTCAAGATTAGTTTCATTGTTGAACACTCTTCCTTGTTAAAATAGTGTATAGTGAAGTTCTGTGACCATTTTTTTGAAGAATGAATTTTGGTAAAAGATGTTTCAAGAAAATGATTTACAGTAGTTTCATTTGAACAATTTGGCTATATATAACACATATGTTAAAGTATTAACTGCAAGATGTACCTTTCACACGATTTAAGTATCACATATGAACAAATGAGCCGCACCATGAGAAAACCAACATAGTGGCTTTGCGAACAGCATGGATCCAGACCAGCCAACGCATCCGCGCAGTCTGATCAGGATCAGTGCTGTTCGCTAACGGTTGCTCTAATTGCAATAGGCATTAAAAGCGAACAGCACTGATCCTGATCAGACTGCGCGGATGCGTTGGCTGGTCTGGATCCATGCTGTTCGCAAAGCCACTATGTTGGTTTTCTCATGCCGCGGCTCAAATGTGTTGCAAAATGCTTTATTTAGGAGAGAACATAGAGTGAAACTAATGAACATGTGTGAATTAGTCCCTAAATGTCAAAGACAAATAGGGCAATTTGTTTCTTTATTTGAAGAATGTTCGACTTCCTGAATACGCAGGCAAATGCATTTGAGAAACTTTTGTATCTTAATCATAAATGAATATGTTAACAGTACTATACCATACAAATGAACTCTAGAGACTTTTCAAGGCACCTACAATACAATACGTGCGCAATTCACTTTTACTGTTGCAGAAAGTTAATAACTTTATAGAAAAGGTGTGTCAGCTGTCGCAACATGGATAGATATTTAACTAATGCTGTTCGGAGATATTGCTACATTTTTGATACGTGTGTCTGTTGTAGAATTTCGAAATTTAGAACGAGAAGTATAACTAAATGCTATAATATTAACTTCAGAAAGTCTTAATTTATAAATTGCATCTGACACAAAAGTTTTAACTTTTTTAAAAACTGATCATATTGTCAATAACAATGGTCCCACATAAAAAAAACACAACAAAACAATAACTTAAAAATCAATTAAATATCAACAGTAACATTTTATTTCAGCACTCCATATTATATTTATTTATAATATATTATATGTATATTACCATTTTTGTAATGTTGTAAAGAAGACATCACTTTTGTGTCAGTATGCCATGCTATGTCATTGCTGCCATGAAAGCAAGTGGTATATTTTTGCTCAGGTATTTGCTGTCGTTTGTTTGTCAATTATTTCGTAATAAGACGTCTTTATCAAGACACCTCTGCGGTGAGCTTTGCAGATGGTCAGCATTATTTCTCCCGCATTGAATGTACAACGCATTGAACGTACACCATTAAACCATGTTAAACCTAACCCTGACCTTTAGTCTGACTCCGTATATTGCACACTCAATACGTGCGGTGATTTGATGTTAGATTAAATGTATACAACAAATAAACTTCAATGTTTATGATTTATAGTGGAAAATGATCGAGTACTCAACAAAACCTCAACTTTCTCAACAAGTATGTCATAAATTGGAACACTGTCAGTATGAAAAAAGATGTAATATGAATAAAGAAACAAACACAGATCATATAATTATATGATGAACGGTTTCAACACTAATTTGAATCCAGCTCTTGATATTATTCTATTTCCCAAAACATACGAATTGTTTTTAGCTTAATATAAATTATACGCATATATTCCATATGAATCTATGTAATATTTACAGGTTACACATAATTTCATTGAAAATGTGAATAGCTGAATCAAATTATTTAGAATTCGTCTATGATATATAATATTTACTGCATTTAAGGCCGTAAAGTATCACTGTAACATTTTCTTAAAAGATCTATAATCCTGAAACGTTTTCTGGCTGCACAACAAATTTCATTTTGAGCTTTATAGATTGTGTATTGAGCATTTAAATCTGAGAAACGTGGTGCACGTGTATTTTACTTACAATCTGGAAGAAAATAAATGCTGCTACTCAAGGTTCGGTTGAAAAGCAAACATATTTTTACATTTAATCACGTGTACGCATTGCTGATGTATGACAAAATTGCGCTGTGATTTGGGACGTGCAACATTATGCTCGAATGAATAAAATGTATATTTATCTTTATTTGTAATATAAACAAAACGGCCTCTATAATACTTTCCAGAAAACGTGTCCGGGCGGAAACTGGGCATACAGATACCCGGTAGTCCAAACTAACCAAAGTAAGTGGCGGTTCCTCACAGAATATACCGCAAAATTTGTTTATTCAAGTCTAATCATATTCAAAAACGTGAACGTGTCACATATATACAGAATAATACAGCCATTAACTTATGGATAACAAAATAAAACGAGGTTTTGCAATTCCCCTGCAGAATACAGTGTCTTTGTCAAGATCCTCAAATGATTAACCTATGTCGGCCATAATTTTATTGCCTCGAGCTCCAACGGTTGACATATCCGGTGCTATTAACCATGTTATTCCTGGCGGAAGTTGATTGCGTGAATCCATAAAAAGCAGGTGCAATCTGGTGGTTTTATTTTTTAGTGTACCTTGATTATCCTTACTTTTATTGTCATACAATGTTGACAATGAGAGCTCTCCATCATTGGAATCATAGAGGAATCACATGATAGCTGTGTGGTATCAACTTGCGTCATGTGACCATAAAATTAAGTAAACAACAAATAAAGTTGATACAATAAATAGGAACTTTTCTGAGAGCACATGTCCGCTAGTGCTTCCGCTGGAATCTCCTTGAAATGTGTTAGCCTGTAGCTTGTCGCCTTCTGGAACTTAAACGTTAAAACAAATGTTATGATACAGTATATAACCAACTAAAAGAGTCAATATTTTAAATACGACATCTCAATAGTAAGAGTGCATAAACTACTAAAAGACTTAAAGAAATACGTATTCTAAATACAAATGGCAAATATTTAAAAACATATATTTGCTTACTAAAGATCATTCCTTTATTTTCCGAAGCACCTATATTTCTATTTGCAATGCGAGTTTCAATGTTATAGAGTGTTTAACGTTATCAAAATGTCTACATACCTCTTTTAATTTTAGGCTTCTCTGCTGAAATAGAAAACAGAAAAATCCATGAGTCTCACAGCAGTTAGAATTTAAATAGGTTATGGTTGCCACGAATACATTATATTTATCTTTTCAAACACACTACTTTGTAAACTTTAAAATGCAATGTCTGGCAACAGGCAAAATATGAACGTACGCTTTGCACCATAAAAGCTGATGATTTGCACAGCAGAACTAATAAGTACTTTACGAAAAGGGCGTTGAGAAATGTGCTAGGTGTATCGATTTAAGATTGTTCTGTTGCTGTTTCCCAAAACGAATAGCTAACCAGCCAAGCTCTAAACAAAGAACCTTGAAATCTATATGTAGTTCTTTGAAGCATTCAAATAAGTTCAGTAAAAGAAAATTTGTTCTTCTAACACGACCGCAGATGCAAAACAATACTTCGACGAAACAAAGAACACAATTTACACAAACGAAATACACACCGCTAAATAAGATTAAAGTGCAGTTTGGATACATGCTGTGAAAACTATAACTCAACATAATTTTTTTTGAAAATAACACATGTAACAAAGCTGTAACGATTATTAATTTTGATACTGTTTTATGAAAATAATGGTATTCATCTATTGAAATATGTTCTTTTATGGTCTAATTCTTTCTCATTTCATCTTGTACTTGTTTTTGTTACACTTTATTTCATCAAATACATTTTCTAGCATTTGAGCATTTATGCCTCTTGTTATATACTTAGTCCTAGATATATTTTTCTACGGACTTCTAACGGCCAGCAATGATTATTGGTAGCCTTTCATTATGTCGTATTTTATTCAACGAATTTTTGAAAAACACTTTGTGTTGTCACCTTTTTATGACACTGTTATACTGCTTATGGGTTTAATGAAGTTGAAGACCGATGTCAGAATTGTGTTCGGAAATAAAGTATTAAATGTATTAAGAGGAGAGAGGGGCGGGTGATAACCACATCCGTGAGCCATTTAGAGACCTATACCTTTTTTGTATTCATACTGACAATTGTCAGTTTTTTAAGTGTTATACCCTACCTTAAACATTTTTTTACGTTCAATTTTCTGTGTCTTTTTAATGTCGATTCAGGGACGAGAAGGTGATAAGGATCAGTTTGGAAAAACGTTAGGGCTGTGAGATTTGATATTGGAAAGCTGTCTGAAATATGCTATGCATGGTATGTTGGGTTGTAATATTGCAAACAAAGATAATGACATCATTAAACGTATATTCTATACTTCTGTTTACCGATTTGCTGGCAAAACTCGAGTGTACCACGCTCAACAGTAATTGCGATGTATAAGTAAAAGACAACAGAGCAGAAGTTTTCATTATACACTTAATTTTCACCGTTTGGCTGTTTTGGAAGAATAAATAATTATTACACCTCGAAAAGGTGAGTAGGCCCTAAAAGGCAGCTGAATTTTGTTGACTGTTCAATTTAGGTCTCTTAGCTGACGTAACAGTGAATATAAATTAGACGAGAGCTTGTTTCCTTCAATATTCCAAATTAAAGGAAGCAGTGTTAAGGAATTCGAGGTTTGAGGAAGTATCTTTTGCATGAAATTCTCGTGAGTTATGAGTCTTCGTGGACCTATCATTTAAAAGTGCAGTTATATACTTACTTAAAGCGTTGCCATCACAACAATTTCCAAATTTTATAATCAATGGAATTGTTGGCAATGGAATTGTTGGTTTATCTAATAAACAAAATACATGAAAACTAAAATTTCTATCATGTTCTGAATTAATTGGAATCTAGGGGTTCAAAACATGCATTTGGTAAATTACAGTACAGCAAAGTAACATAAATATAACAAACAAAAACCAGACAACTAAAGCACTTACGAATTAATAGTTTGAGGATTTTGAGGTTTGAGATATTTAAAAAAAAACGAAGCATAGCATATATCTCAAATTCTCTGACGATATGTAATTATTGCTATCCTACTTCCATTACAAACAACGTAATTGCTCTTTTCGGATGAAAGATTCAAGCAGTTTGTATGAAAACGTGAGAGAATACTTAATTTTACTTTTAAAATACATACCGTTTAAAATATTAACATTAACACTTGTCACTTGTAAATCTGAAGTCCGGCATGTGTACGTCCCCTTATCAGACATCTGTGCGTTTTTAATTTCTAATTCACTTGACATTTTTCTCGTGGCGTACGAAAATTTCTTGGTTATAGTCACCATTTTTTTCTCATTTGACTGCAGTTGTAATCCGTCCTTATACCAGTCTATAAAATCAGGGGGAGCAACTGCACCGGTAGCATTACAAAGCAGTTTAATTGACTGTCCTTTGTCCACGTGAAATAAACCACTTATGTTGATCACTGAAATGTTCAAATATATGTTAGGCTACAAAAGTAATCAAGTTAGGGTCATCAGTAGTGGCACAACTGAAAATAGTGAACGCTGTGAGAGGGACAGTATGCTTTCATTTCCAACAATAATTATTGCTAAAGAAATAGAAGTAGGAGTAGTTTAAACGTACACTTAACGCTCTCGTACTTATACTATTAGTGCCATATCACTGACAGCTGACAAGAGAGTCCAAAACGTTTAAACATATACAAGAATAAAGATTTCGTGAATGCAATAAAATTGAAGTAATATGTAATTGTCTGCACTCTACACAGAGACGTTTGAAAAATATTAAGTTTCGCGAAAGCAAAATAAAAAAATATATGTGTGACCAAGAAGTTGCGTTTGAGCCTCCTAAGTGCTTTATAATACGGTCAATTGTTGCAATGAATTAAATGTGGAAAGCAAATTTATGTGGCTGATCCTCAGTATTTGACGTTGCCCTTTTTACTTAGCGTGAACCAAAAAAGTGTATCACTAGTAAAAATTTTAGAAATATTGTCAGTTTAAAGTTTATCATATTAAACGTATATATCGTAGTTATATAAGGAATATAGAGGATATATGTATAACTTCGATTACTTCTGTATCCCATTTTCATTCAGTGTTCTATCTACATCGGTTAAAGTTATGTCCGAAAAGCAAGATGCTCAAATAATCACAATGATATGTCCGTAAACGACCCGTTTATCTACTACTTCACATTTGTAGGAGCAGAGTTATTGTTTGTGTTCAACATTTTAGCCTTTACCCTGCAAAATTTCTAAAAAGGACTGGTCCATCAATCAGTTTGGGCAATGCCACTTATCATTCAAAGGGGTGTTCACTGAAAATTTGTTGACTGAATAGCGAACAGTGCAGGATGTGTAGGCTGATCTTGGTCTGCACTGGTCACAAAGGCAGAATTAATTGCCGCCAGCAGGCTAAAGGTTAAAAGGTATCAATATCCTTATCTCCTATTTGTTACCTCTTCTGGTTATTTGGGATCATGGGGTCCATTTTTCGAATAATTGAGAGTTTCGCCAGGGCGTGAGTGGCGTTATACAATTCATTACCTCTGGTGAAAGTTTCAATCAAACCGACTCTGCTATTGTTTTGTTTGCTTTCAAGACATTTTCCATATAATATATGCAGATAAAGTCAATTGTATTCATTTCTTCTTAACGAATATCCCTTAGTGCAATGTTTGATTTTTTTATGTTTCTCTTTCGAACTTTGCAAATTTAATGTAGTTTGCTGTTAAGACTAGTAAATACATTTGTTGAAAAATGACAAAAATGTTAACTAATACGAGCCTGTAAAGTAATTTTGCTCATAAAATCTAATTACACTGGCGAAGTGGCAGTAGGTAAGAACAATTTGGACTCGAGTAGACAAGCGTTTTAAGAGCACGTTAAATGACAAAAAAAAATAGCTAAAACAAGTTTGAAAAGTAACTGAGATCGTAAAATACGATTATACTTGCGAAGTGTCACTTGTTTTTCAACAATTTGGTCATGACTAGACAAACAATTTAACAGATGTCAAATTATACAAGTCAATCGTAGAAAACAAAACAAACATCTCTCTTTCATTGTACGTATTATGTTTCGTTTTATATTGTACAATTCAGTTTGCATTTGTACACAATTTCGACCATGACATGGTATTCCTAACGTTACGGTATTAAAACCTGCTTTCATTTATTTGGTGTCATCTGATATACGTGCTCTTCAGATATATACTGACAATGTTGGAACAATCAGTCTTTGAAATGGCGTTAAACTGATTTTAAATGCATTATTTTACATAAAGTTATAACTCATATAAGAAGAATAATTATATTTGAAAGTTTATAAGATAGTGTTACAGACAATGTCTGCATATTAAGGTGTGCTGTAAGTGTTAAACTCAAAATAAACTGGTTAACAAATGTAAATACTTTTTCAAAATATGATTAAGGTAAGAGAGAAAAATTAAAACCCAGCAGGTTGTGGTTGGTAAGCATGCAATTCAATACCAAAACACAGACATACACGAACAAAATGTAAGGCATGGAATAAATTATCACTCTACTTTTTTGTTCTTTGTTTGTATCGCATATATGTAGTTATTAAAAGGTAAATAAAGCGAGTTCAGATATTGAAATAAAATAGTCAGTGTTAATAGATTAAACAAAATTATTAGCACGATGCAAATAATCATTGTTGTCTCTGATAAGAAGATATTAACAGTTAGGGTTATCGTTTATTCGCCTATATGTCCTGCGAGCGTGTATATAATGCGATACCATGGCGCAAAGCGAAAACGTGAGATAACTATGCAAAGAAGGATATCAAAGACACACCACAACTTAGTGACCTATATTTTCCTCACACATGAACTACATGAAAATCATCCTGAAAATTCTGTTATAATACAGGTATACTACAAGTCAAAAGATTTCCTGCGGCCAGAAGTTATACCAGGCTAAAAAGAAACTTATGAGTGCTTGTTTTTTTTTTTACCATACCATTACGCTTTACATAGGAAAAATAACTCCATTCTACATGCTGTACAAGTAGACCTATGAAATATTTATTTCTTAATTCTGAAAGTTATTGTTTTGAGCAAAAGTAACTATATTTCCCTTTCATGTATGACATAACTTTTAGCTAAACTGGCCACATTCCTTGACTATTGAAATACTTTACTAGAGCTATCACAAATGTGATTCATGCCTTCACCTGGACTTAACTGACATATAGAGCAAAACAAAACAACTCAAGACCATAATCCAAGAAATTAAACAAAGAGGAATCTAAAAAATCCCTTATGCACAACTAGGTATCAATATTGATCACTGCTGAAAGTTTGAATAAATTATATGAAATAATGAATGAGGAATTCAGGTCACAAGACTTTCTCTATATATATCATACAGAGTGCCAGCTTTATTGCAATAACGGCGTTCCATAAATCCGATAAGCCAATCGCATATCGGTAAAATATCACGTGAAATCACCCAGTCTCCATGTGCTTTACTACTTGTTGCATTCCAATATACCTGCGGCCTTCAGGTAACAAGGTGTCAGGTGGACAATTTAGACCTTCCCTAAATTAATGTGTTCTCACAGCTTCATCTGCTAACTGATTCGCCAATGTTTTAAAAGATGAATAATCACGTGACACTGTAGAAACAACGTGTGGTCTAAACTCAGTTTAATACATCCAGTAATGAGCATACTGCTATAATGATTCAATTAAATATCTAGGCATTAAACACATTGTCTTGGCCTTATATCTAGCTCTGTCAATTTGTAAGTAGATATTTGTTTTTCTCAATTTTTTCATGCAAAGCACGTAAAATACAGTTATTCTGTGGTGCGTCTTCAGCATAGTATTTCTCATCGCATTATTTCACTGTCGTCCCTTATAATTAATGGCGAAATAATAGTATTACAAGTATGTGATGGCACGATAATATGACACCAAAATGGACGCAAACGTGCGATATTTATACCGCAACATCGCATCGTATCTTCGAATCTTATTACCGCAGTGTCTCCCTTATAAACCTATAAGATAAAACAACAAAATAGCATTTGCCTAAACGCAACACTATAGAAGTGACCAGGCATTCTGACGGCCACTGTGTTTGATGAATGAACAAATAAGGCAGATTGTCACCCAAGAAACACCTATGAGAAATACCTTGCAATTCTGCTGAGATATTTAAAAATTACACAATAAACAAGAAGGGAAAAATAACAACACCCCAAGCAGTCAGGCATTGACGAATCTAAAGATTTTCTACTATGTTTATATAGCGTTTATCAAAAAAAAAACCCCCAAAATTCACACAAAAAAAACAACATTTCTGTAATTATGTTAAACTAAATGAAGAGCTGTCGCTAGTAGATTCTGGCGTACCATCTCTACAACCGATCGGATCTTGTTGAAACATTTTGGAAGAAGACCCGTGCCATATTCACTGGCAGAGTTATGGTTCCTGTATTTTGTAACGTAAAAAAACTTAAGTATATTTAAGACGGATTTATAAGTTACAGTATCACTCTTATGCGGAATCTACGTTAGAGTCGTCTGAAAAAGTAATACAAAACGAGTGAAATTTGTATAAATATCCCCAAGACAGAGTTAAGGTCTTGAGTCCGTCCTGAAAAGGAAAATGAATATTATGAACAAGTATTATTAATTTGAACCCAATTTTCCTTGTGTTCTTCATGCTGCAATGAAAACTCTCTGAAACATTTACTGATGACTAGCTGACTAAATAAAAATTTAATAAGTTTAATCTAGTTTTGCAAAATAAACTCCTCAGCGGTTAAGACAATAAAGAGCGGACACGATTAACAGACGGTTGAAAAAACGAACATGCTCTACTATAAAATAGCCCCAAACACTTGGTATCTCGAGGTGTAATAGATACAGACTGCTATTTGAAATTTTAACAAATTAATTTATAAGTGTTCAAAAATCACAAAAAGACACATACCTAGAATGCAATTGCTCAAACTCATCAATGCGGGTAGATGTATCGAGCCTCTCTATTAAACCACGAGGTAACTAAAAGCTACACATGTTAGAAATGATAAAAAGTGTTGGTTGTACTTTAAGGCTTAGGAGTCATTGCATTTCAAATCGGATGTCAGACAAAAATTTGAATAAACAATGCAGGGATAAAGAAAGCAAATACGGTGTAATCCTTTTATCATTTCAGAAAGAAAATCGAAATAATATTAACGTTGATTACGTTCCGGACTTTCCTATAAATGAATATCAATACCATTCATTTACTATTTTAGCCTCCATGAATGAAATTAAGTCAAAATAATCTTGTACTTTATGGCACTGATCCTCTCCCTTAAATACCGTGATATAGTGTCTCGTACATTGGTATTACACGCCGGGTTGAGATATCAGACGGCGGAATTATCTAGAAAACCAGATAGTAATATTTGCAGTAATGGATTGATCTCGTATAAAAGCCAACATTAGCTTGTTGTTACAATCAGTCAAACACGCCAATTACTGGATTTATTGCCTTAATCACGACTCCGGACAACTTTTTGCATGAGTTAGAGGCTTGTATTCGTCTAAATGCAACACTAAATTTGAACAGCTGAGAAAACTAAACATATTTTGAACGTTTCTTTTCTCTGAGACGTTAATAAATGAGCCATTTCATCTGCTGTTTCATTAGATACTCGTAAAAATAAATAATGTTGAAAATCAAACATTTGTGAATGTATTTGAAAATACTGTCATGTTATTCAAATAACTTATACTTAAATTACAAAAACTACCTACGCTCTGACGTCAAATTCAATACTGTACGAATTAAGCGTATAAACTTAAATAATGCGCCTGTAATCCATATGACTAAAATACCAAACATATAGAATCATTTAACATTAATCAGTGAAGGTAAAGGTGTCTTTGAAAGTCTCTACATAGAATGGAACATATTTTAAGTCGAGCCCACGATATGTGTCATATTTACCTCCTAAGCATCTAGCCTAGGTCTATACTGCTGAAGGGAATACTACTTTCAGTGAATGACAACGTAAGACGGGATATCAGCCGTGACCGGGAACAGAACCCGGATCACTAGTGTGGTAGCTCAATCTGACAACCGTTGCGTTATTGACTCCCACAGGGTATGTTACACACATCTTGCAACAACAACAAATATTACTGTTGTTTTAGTTTTTTCGCTGTCATACTGAAGAATATCAACTCTCTTCTGCATGTCTGGTAAACTTGGGCATCGCTCTTTGATCACCGGCATTCTTAGATGTCTTATTACTGTCAATGTGAGATATTGCCTATACTAATGAACTATTACAACAAATCAGTTTTATCTTTGCTAGAATTTGCAGCCATTTCTGCTCCATTATTTTGTTATATATTTCTCAAAATAATGCCGACATCTTATGGCCAACTAATAAATATATTTCTGTTTCTCATGTAATTTCTGTTCAAGGGAACGTTTGGTCAATAACGATAAAAACGGATTTTATTGAATCATCATACTAGTCCTTATCAATAAAAATACTTTTTTCCTAAATGTTGGTATGTTGCACGAACTGTTCCCGTAGAAATTCATATAAGATCCTTATAGAACTGCCTTACCCTAAAGTTTTACCTCGATATTGTCAACTTGACAATACTATGGCAATTTTCCAATTGTATTTAGAAAGTTATTAAACGTTTTATTAAAAGTGGTTATGACCCAACTGTTTTGAGACACACCGCATGTTTGGTGTTCAGCCCTTTTACAGTTGGACGCTACGCTTTTCTATTTCATTGTGTCTGACGGAACAGGTGGAGGACTCTATGGTAAGTAGTTCTTAAATTCCACCAGGACTGAGCTATTCTGACCTGTTTCGTCGGGCCCTTAAGGGTGTTTCCCTTGTTGCTCTGTCTTCTGCAAAGGCATTGAGTACCTGCGTTTTAGGTTCTTAAGGATTGCATATATATATATATATATAAGTGAATTTTTGTGTTTTACATTACATGCCTTCTGTTGCCTTTGCGTATGTTAGGGTTACACCTGGCGGGGATAACTTTTATTTACACTGTCCTGTGACTTTGGAACATGGTGGGGGTAAGAGTGAGGTTAGGTGCACCATGAACCGGTTCAAGCTCGCCAGTGGTGGTTTTGCCACTGACCGTTCCAAGGCGGTGCCCCACTGTGTTCCTTTATGTGTTTGTCTTGTCCTTGTGTGTTTGCTTTGTGTGTGTGTGTGGGGGGGGGGGGGGGGGGGGATCGTGTGCGCGTCCGCGTGCTGGTTGGGTTTGTGTTTGCGGAGGCTGCGTTTTTAGAACGTGACTTTCCTTGTTGGATATTCTTCCTTGTTTTTTGGACTACTTAAGGTTATGATCTTCAGCAATTTTTCTGGACGCTTAGTATTTAAATCTGAACAACGAAAAAACATGTATCCAGTTAAGCTATATTTCATTTATATCACTACAGAACCTATATAAGGAGTATTAGACATAAGGATAATCAAATTAAGATTCATGATTACCGCCATGCCCTTGACGGTCAACATTTCAAAATATCTGTTTTGCAAATTTATCAGTCTGAAAGTTTTCTATGAAACAACATATAAGTAGAAAAATTAACTGAGTGTCTTTCATATTGAATTTATTAAACGAGTTGAAACAAAATTTATAGGAGTGATATAATTAAAACAAGAGTGCAAGAATGTCACAATATACGCCCGTCACAGCAAATTTCTTTACTCTAGCACCTGTATTTGCAAATGGAATTTTAACTTTGTGGTTGTTTAGTAATAACTAAGTGTTTTGTTTTTCTAAGTCCACAAAAAAACTCCTTACCAGGTAGAGATACCTTAAAATACACCTAAAATTGGAAAGTAACATCTATGTTGTACCACAGAAAAGTGGTCTTGGTTTTTCCCTACGGTCAATTATAAAAAAGTTACAATATAAGTTATTTATAGTAACAACTAAGGGAAGTTAATCTTAAAAAAAAAGAAAAAAAAAAAAAAAAAAATCAAAAAAAAAAATTGTAAGTCCTCACAAAAATCTTTACCAGGTAGAGACTGGTCAAAATACACCTCAAAATTGGATGTAGCATGCATATTGTACTACAGAAAAGTGGTCTCGATTTTTCCCTATGACTAGTAATGAAAAAGTTACAATATAAGCTATTTATAGTAACAACAAAGGGATGTAATTCGAAAGAAGGGAACTGCGCATGACACTTCGTCTCATGATGGTGTATAATTGTGTCATGTTACATCAAAATCCCTCCATGCATGAAGAAGAAATGCTTCGGACAATGTCATTCTTGTATCTGACCTTTGGCCTCTAAGTGTGACCTTGACCTTAGACCTAGGGACCTGGTTCTTGCGCATGACACTACGTCTCGTGGTGGTGAACATTTGTGCCAAGTTATATCAAAATCCCTCTATGCATAAAGAAGACATGCTCCGGACAAGGTTTTCATTCTTGTATCCTTTGACCTCTAAGTGTGACCTTGACCTTAGACCTAGAGACCTGGTTCTTGCGCATGACACTCCGCCTCATGGTGGTGAACATTTGTGCAAAGTTATATCAAAATCCCTCTATGCATGAAGAAGAAATGCTCCGGACAAAGTTTTCATTCTTGTATCCTTTGACCTCTAAGTGTGACCTTGACCTTAGACCTAGGGACCTGGTTCTTGCGCATGACACTCCTTCTCATGATGATGAACAATTGTTCCAACTTTCATCAAAATCCCTCTATGCATGAAGAAGATATGCTCCGGACAAAGTCATTCTTGAATTTGACCTTTGACCTCTAAGTGTGACCTTGACCTTAGACCTAGGGACCTGGTTCTTGCGCATGACACTCCGTCTCATGATGGTGAACAACTGTGCCAAGTTTCATCAAAATCCCTTCATGCATGTAGAAGATATGCTCCGGACAAGGTCTGTGGACGCCGCCCGCCCGCCAGGGGCGTTCCCATAATACGTCCCGTTTTTCAAACGGGCGTATAAAAAATGAACAGCTTGTATAAGATGTGTGTAGTTAATAAATCTGCACGCTTACATTATTTCCGTTTTATGGCTTCATATGTTATTCACACACATGATGATAAGGTGTATACTTCCCTTTTTTACAGGGCAATACCCTTTTTAGGGGTGCGTGTCTTTGATAATATTCAATGTGGAAAGACACAAATGTAATACCCTTTTATCACAGGTTAGACATCAAAATTCTTCTTTCTTTGCTTATTATAGACAAAGCCAATTCGACCACTGTCCCCTACACTTAAAACGACGTCATCGTCCAAGCATTATACCAAAGTTATGTAATGGCTTTATTTCACTCCCATGAAAATAAGCAATACTTTTGTAACACTATCTTTAAAAGGGAAACTATTCAAATATTAGAGCGTTGATTGAATGTGTGTACCATTTTATGTAACTACCAAGACTTATGTTTGATACCTGTATAAAATCAATTATTTAACTGCATTTCTCTTTTTTCATTTATAGCAACGTAAGGGTACATTTAAAAGCACGATAAATACAATAATCCTCTTTTTTTTTTAAGATTTCATTAAACCGATGAAAGAGTTCAAAGAGATTGAGCTGGCACATTTTAAGATAAGACAGGTCAATAAGTCATCTCAGGGATCCAGTAGAGTGTTAATAAACTTTTATGGACTGAAGCTTTGAACGTTAATTATCAAAGACACGCACCCCTAAAAGGGTATTGCCCTGTAAAAAAGGGAAGTATACACCTTATCATCATGTGTGTGAATAACATATGAAGCCATAAAACGGAAATAATGTAAGCATGCAGATTTATTAACTACACACATCTTATACAAGCTGTTCATTTTTTTAAATTATATCACTCCTATAAATCGCCGGTCCATAGTTAGTTATATATGACCGGTCTACATTCACCTGTTTGCTGGGCTTATAGATTAATATTTTCAAAATAAAAATGTTGCAATTAATTTCTGATGTCATGTAGTAATAAAACACTTACTGAAACGTTTGTCGGTCAATAGTCAAAACTATTGGCCCTCGGTCCTTTTGACCTCAGAAATTGGTTCTGATTATTGACCACAAAGCAATCCGAAACGTGTATATCATTATACATCATTTTTTTCTCACGTTTAACTTCTGTTAAATACCATTTCCCAGACGACTCAATATCTGGTGGCCCATACCTTTAACACTTTCTTATTGTAAATGACTATTGCGCTTATATTGTTAAAAAGGCAGTAAATTATTTCTTAGTGAAAGTAAAAAACATAATATTATAGCTTTAAACTTCTTCAAAAGTTGGTTACTTTTGGTGTTATAATGGTTTCAAAAATTACTTTTGTATCAGTAATTTATGTGTCAGCTTTGATTAAAGTGACTTAACAAAAGAGTCAGTCGCCTTGTCCAGTTTTAAATGATATTTGAATTTTGTAAAGTCGCATGTAGTTTTCCTCAGACAGGCAGTGATAAAAAGACTTAACACAGTAAGTACGCAGGTACTGGGATATTATATCGAGCATACGTTTATTAATGTGATGGTTCTGATAGTTTACTATATATTCTATTTCAGTTTTCAGTACCCTGTACGTATTTTTACGACATAATTGCCTCGTAAAATTTATTTCAAAATATTATTGTTTGGAGCTAGTCTTGATGATTTAGGGGAACGCGAGACCTATCGCTAACAGCCAAGAAAAGATATAAATCAAGCATTACCCTTGAATACTTCCTAAACTAAGATACAGAAAATCATAGGTACAACAGTAGCATCCCCCCACTGAGAACAATCTAATAAAGTATTAAAAATTATCAATGGGAATAGTCGTAATCAAGATCACCGCTGGGCAAAAAACAATTTAATATTTATGAAGAACATATTAACTTGTAGGAATTTCTGTCTGAGAAAAATAACTATTCCCTTACAGTTGTTAGAAATTCTAATCAAATATCCGTTTCAGAAGTCTCTTGTGTAGGAAACACTTTCATGTCTTCATACCGGCAACTGCGTGAATCAGTTCCGCAGAGGTAGTTTAAAACAATATTTGGAGTCTGACGCTTTTCAAAGCATGAAATGGTTTATTTCACTTAGGACTGTAACCTTTAAGGTTATATCATAACAGACATGCACACATGCATTGAAACCATGTTTGAAATATTACCGAATAATCATGGATGCAAAAAATATGGAAACAAACAAGAAAACATCCTATTATCATCCTACAAAGCAAACATGCAAACTCTTCAAATTGTAAAGTAGAAATAGTTCTGTTCACTTTAGCAGGAGAATTGCTTTATCATTCGCAACACGTAATATAAGTTTGATCACAAATTTTTAAATGGTCATAATTTATGCTTTTATGCTTTCGTTCGCAGGCTTTAATCTTATTAGGTCGCACACTTTAGGAATTCAATGTGTCAATATACCACTTATATCATAGCACGAATACATTTGACAATAACATTTCAAGACTTCATTTTAATAATTTCATTGCTACATATAATTTTGGTAATATTCTACTTTATTTTCTAGACTTTAAGCAAGCATAGAGTACTACAAGGTTACACAGATGAACATCGACACTCTTTAATCCCCAAAGATACTATATAACATAATCTTGCTAAAATTCATTAGACATAGCACTCCCACTAGTGTTAATTTGTCACCTTTGGCTCACCTACTTTTACGGCACCTTATATACACATCATTAATATTTCAATTGAATACTTGACCCTTGCAAACTAAAAAAAAGTGAGTTAGCGTTTGAATTAGTTACAGAAAGAAACAGCATTAATACAATACCGTAGTATCAAGAGACCGATTACACGCGACTGAACGTGCCATATGACGTCACTTACAAAAGACTTAAACAAAATGGCGTTCTTTAAAAAAAACTCAAATTTTAGAAAAGTAAAACTTAATAATTAAAACTAAACTTTCTTTTTCTCACGATGAAGATCAAAACTGAATCGACCTGTCTATGCAATTTTTCCTTTTAAGTCAGGTTAAATTAATTTAAAACCAGGAACAGTATTTTTTGTCTGAATGCAAATTAAAATTCAACGTCGGCGGATCATTTTGGCTGATCTATTTATTGTAAGATCGATAGTATGAAAGTCATTATATACTGTTGATAAGGTAACATTCGCGATTTTTTTTCTTATATTCGCCAACAGAGCGAAACGCGAATTTAAACCGCTTGCATTCATATATAGTACGAATCGAGAATAATACGCATCGCGAATATGCATAATGTCTTTGAAATAAAAAAATAATCGAGACGTGAAAATTATCCAGTGTGTAGAAATGTTATTATTGTGGAAATGGACCTCATATTATTATTGGAACTGAATGTTATTTCTTGTACGATTATGCGGGTGTAAACCACATTGCTACTTTTATTGGCAAATCATCCAAGAACCGCAATTTGTAATTTCGTCAAAAGTCCCAGTGTGGTTTTTACCCATATTAACGCACAAGAAATAGCATTTAACTCTAAAATGTTACTATATGTATAAAAGTATCGCGATTAACCTGTACTAAAGTATGTACAGTCAAAAAAAAAATTCTGATGAAAATATATCCTTGTGTTATTTGTATGATTTTAGATGATGTACTGTTTGTAGATACTTATGCACTGATTGGTAGAGAAAACATCATGCTATCATATCTGAACATTATCAAATTCTAATATTGCACGACCATGTTAAAGTAGTCTACATATGCTATAAATAATAGTATTAATTTTGCAAACAAGTACACATGCACACAAACGGGAAAGGCTAGGGTATACGTAATAACAAATGCTAAAAATTTGATTGCTTTGCCCCGAAAACAAATTAAAATTGCAACCAACAGCTTCTGACACACAGAAAAAGTAGCACACTTCAAACTTACTGAACTCTACGTATTTATTCATAGTGTTAATTAATTATGAAATGTAAAAGAAAGAAAAGTCTTACCAGGTTTTCTGAAGGTATCATCATCTACAAAAAGGGAAAATAACACCAGCTTAAATCATATGCTTGAATAACGTGCTTTAATATGCAGAACGTTCCTTACCTACTGTATCAGGTAATTTATATTCACTGAGATTTTGAAACAGCTTGATTAATCCTTTGTCTGATTACATGTGCATTCTTATGTAGTTAAACCATAGATACTATTTGCTCAAATCTTAAATCATATTATTTTCTTTCTTCTTATATCATTTCGGTTAAATCTAATGGACATTTAGAATTTTAGCAGACGACATTTCCAGCAGACGACAATTTATCTAGCATGCTAAAGGTTAATGGATGCAGTAACGTTTCCCTTACACTACTGTTAATCAGGATAGACTGTTATATTCATCTTTGAGGATTTTAAGAAACAGCTATGTGAATCCTTTGTCTGATACATGTGCATTTTTATTGTATTTAAAACCCATTTAATTACTCATTTTGCTCAAAATCTATAAATCATGATTTAGTTTTGTCTGTTTCCTTCTTATATCATTTCAGTCGTTTTAATCTAAGGGATCATTGTAGGAATATTTTGACATAATGTGATCAAGATCAAGATTTATATTAGGTTAAGTCATCCCCTAGCTGAAGCAAAAATTCCCAGTAAAGATCGAGCAAAAAAGATGAAAAATGGAAGTAATTCCGCAATATTAGAAATATGACGTGTGGTTACTACATACTGTAACTCACCTGAATGTTAAACATCATTGTGTGAAATGTCAACTAAATTCTTCGGATAATTTTTCAAGTTAAAATATTGGATACTTAAAAATCTATTCAGTGCTGTGGCAAGGTAAAAATGGTTTTTGAATGCATTTCTCTACATGTCATCTATCATTGTGTGTACATAAAACAATCCTTGAACAGTTCTTCAAAATGCTTTGCAACAAGTGTAATAAAATGTTGAACGGAGATATGGGAAATAAGTCAAGAAAGAGTTATGTTTCTAAGCCACTGTTTTTTCCCTTGATATCCTCTGTCTTTTAACGAAGATTGAATACATTCCTTCCATCGCTATTTGAAAAGGGGGTTATTCAAACAGTAGGAATGATTAGACTGCACTTCCTCTGTGGCCGTTTTGAAGTGTTAATAGTCTTGTTAATAGTCTTACAGCATTTCCGATAAAAATTTTTTTCCTAAACGTACTTCAGAAATAAAAAAAAATGTCCTATCCAACAAGTAATCTAACCATAGATGCATAATTTAACTAATCCATTAGTCCTTTTACCTACAGACAATTATGCACGTTCACCTTTTAAGTTACCGTGCGAAAGGACAAAGAAGCTTAATGGTCAGGTGAGCCACAATCAAACAAATAAGTGTTCACATTCTTATCTGTAACGGACTTCTAACAGAAGCATTTTCCGCGAGATAAAGTTAAAGCATTCTGAAGATAATAGATAGTTTTTGTGTATGAATGCATTGCAGAAAGGATAAGTAAAAGAGTTAATGGAAATATTTTTTATCAGCGACACAAAGGGAATAATTTATTACTACATCAACTCCTACGATTGCTTTAATGAATTCCGTTTTACTTACGTTAATACCAAAAGTCACATACATATTTAACGAAAATGATGGTCACGCACGCTAAAGGTGGGTCAAAAATGTTTACGTTGCTTAGGATAACTACCTTAGGTACTACGAGGGAAATTCAGAAAATTTTGAGACTGTCCATATAAGATATAGAAACAGAACTTGTATTTAAGCATATTGCTTACACCAGTTCTTCAAAATATTCACCCTTAAGATAAACGCATTTTTCCCGAGCACTCTTCCCTTGGTTTATTACGCAGACTAATACACTGCGCTACCAAGCGCGCTTCTGGCATTGTAGCTAGTCCAGCCAGCATTTTTGTTTCCGCAAAGGAACAGGGACTTATGTTGGGCGAATAAGGAGGGTGCGGCAATTGCTTGACCTGTTGGTCCTGTAACTACTGCTACTAACGTTTCTAACTGATTTTAGAACCTTATCCCTGTAAAAGTTTCCAGTAATAGATCTGCTCGGGTGCACTGGGTAGTTACACAACAACGCCTTTGTAATTGAAAGAAACCGTTTCAGCTAGAGTTCTTTTTGCGATGACGGGACGTTATTGTCTTTTTCTAAGTCACTATTTGTTCTATACCATGTCTTATCTCCTGTGAGAAGTTCATTAAACCTCCTTTCATCTGCATTTTATAGATTATTAGAAATTTTATGCAACATTACACTGTACGGACCTTTTGCTCTTTAGTCAAAAGATGGGTACCAACCATGCACACACTTTCGAATATTTTAAGTGTTTAGTCAGAATTTAATCAAACTTCCCGATGAAATTCCAACTGATGCAGCTATTTGCGATTTTCTAACTTTACATTTTAAAAAAAAAATCTATCAAGAAATTTGTATGACCTACGTGACTGGTAGGAACATATGACGCACGGTTTTCATTACAAGTCTTCCATTTGCCCTATCAGAGATCTACTAATTCACTTTACCCGATTTGAAGCTTTTGAATCGACGTTTACATGCATCTCACATCGTTTCTTATTCATAGCATCCTTTTTAACTAAACGATGTGTTAAACGGGCTTAAAGCCACAAAGCCATTAACAAACACCCACATGAGACGAGAATCATCTGTAACACGAGTAAATGCGTATTTCCGTTTTGTGTGCAGCGGTACAATCATTCTATTTCAGAATATTGTGATAAGAGAAAACCTGTTTAATTTTCCTGTCTTTTACATTATCAATGCATTACAGACTTTTAAGGTTGCAATCAAAGGTAACATCAAACATTTTTGATAACATCAGACAACTTAAGTTCTTTTAATATTCCCTTGCATTTCATCTGTTAGTACTAAACGTTTGCCGTTAGTATTCCTTGTACAGGTGTTTAACACGTGTCAAGGAGTATCTTTATATTGGAATATTTACGTTTACTTGCATACTTACACAGTAAATTGCTCACATACTTTAGGCGTTGTTTTGTAAACGTAAAGGAACGATGAAACAAGTATTTTCTTTAGTTTTGAAACACATTATTGATATTGAAAAGGTGTAAGCAAACCGACCAGTAATTATTTATAAAAACTTAAACCTTCGGGCTTCGTGTCAATAGTAAAAAATGTCAAAACTAAGAGTCAAGCGTATGAAAAAAATCTTTTGATTCTGTTATGCGAATGAAGTAGTAAAATGTTTTGAAAATAATCATTTAATATCTAAAAGGTTGTGGAACTAAATACTGGCTATTATTCACTGCAGTCATTTTTATTCGTTTAAAGACACAACGGCGTTTATAATATATCAATCAAGTAACAATATTCCTAACAAATCCGTTCAGGCTTTTTTTCAACTTGTATGCTCCTTTATAAACTGAAACTGACAAGTAATATTACGCTATCTTTTAAAACCAAGGATAATGTGGAAAATATCTCAAATCGTAATTTTTAAATGGTACAATAAACACTTGCAAAAAGAAAATAAATAAGATTGACTGTTTGACTTTGTAATATTCAATTCCTTATCGGTCAAATGTCTGCGGTTTTAGGGTTAAAATTGATTAAACATGTTCGCGTGTCCTTTGCAAATAAAACGTATCTAATATCTTGGTTAGACAGTTTTAGATCAAAATTTACTCTTGATAAAGCAATTTACCGCCTTTTTTCAGGTCCTAATAAAATCATACCTAACTGACATGAAAATTGTTTTCAATTTTAATGTTTAAGATGTATACATGTAATTTAAAACTTTAATACCTTATATTAGTTAAGAAAACACCTTCATAATTTTTACGCTCTAATAAATTTAACGGTTATATTACGAATTTGCTTTCTGGGATTATACAGATATTTAGATATCAACACGTTTACGATCTTGGACAGCATTTAAATATCTTGTCGCACGCCGTATCATTTTACATCCGCTATTTTCCTAAAATATGAATACTGTGTGTTTGTACATAACATTATATTTTGCTTAACTGTCAACTTTCTGATTTTAAATACCTTATACTCTTGTTAAAGTATGCTCCAAAAATATGTGCCCGAACAACCTCTCTCATTATGCTAAATGTATGAATTGCAAGGCATATTATTTTGTCTGAATATTCATCCATCCATATTTTTACGTTTAAGTCGGCTCTTTCAGAGTTTGCAAGCACTTCAATGCACATCGAATATATTTGTACAAAAGCTGGTTGATTATACATAACTTGTCACCATCTACAGTTTTGTGTGTTATTTAACAAAATTATTTTGGTTTTCTAACAATTATCCTTAGACAATAACGTTGCGACTTTAGGTAAGACTATATATATATACATCAGTCTCTCAAGGGACATATTTAATTATCCTGGAATAACTTACCTATTACATTTAAATGCATCCGTCTCTTCATCTTGTCGCCCGTGCTGATCTGACATTCATAGGTGTCTGCGTGTTTGGGCTGAACATTTTTAATGAGTAAGTTCCAATAAAAAGAGTTTTCAGGATGGTGTATCTTATAGTCTGTATTTGGTGAAAAAATCATCTCCCCTATTGCAAGGGGTTGTAGTGATGAATCCCTCCGCCATGATACCTGCAAATTTCCAACATTTTATAAGTAAAATGAAACAAAGTAATAGTGCATACGCTATACGTACATATACTCTATACCATATGCACACATATCTATTTCCTTTTAAGCTAGCTTTGATTAAAGACACAATGAAATCACTTTAAAACAGCCATTTTCATTTCGTAGATCAGTGATAATATGAAGCATGCATAAGACTCTGTACTTAATTGAGGTTCTCGATCACCAAAGATTGAGAGGATCAGTTTTGAAAGCACACATTTGATGCGCATCATTTTCATTTTCGACATTCTTGTTTTCATATTGTTACATTCATATACACTGCCTAATTAAATAATGGTATCAATAATATAAACCTTGAATTTTATTAAAGAGTTTGTGGTTAAAGGATGTGCAAAATCGCGAACAATTAAAATGGTCCTTTTCAGTATTTTTGTACAAATATCAAAACATGTACCGCCTTTGACATTTATTTGATATTTAATTTATTCTCAGTATAAATATTTTGCATAAAAAATGGATATCAATTAGTTTCACGACCGACTGTTCTGAAAATCAAAGTTTAGAAAGTTTATTTTTTAAGCGGGGGATATATTGGCTATAAACAATCATTCCAAAATCTTAAATGACACTTCAGTATATCAAAAAAGTAAAACTCTTTAAATCCTCTTCATACTTACTTCCATAAAAAACAAATTGAACAAATTATAGCATTACAAAAAGCATTTGATATGGTTTCTTGCCAGTTGGCTGTTACAGTTTATATATTACAGGTGCACCAGCGTTTGCCACGGCAATTAACGTTTAGTATGACCTTGAAGTTTAAGCTAGCGGACTATGGCTATGCGATACGTAATCTACCGATGGTGAATGTTTAGATCAATTATTCGAATATACATATGAGCCGTGCCATGGGAAAACCAAAATAGTGGCTTTGCGACCAGCATGGATCCAGGTCAGGATCCATGCTGTTCGCTTTTAAAGCCTATTGGAATTGGAGAAACTGTTAGCGAACAGCATGGATCCTGACCAGACTGCGCGGATGCGCAGGCTGGTCTGGATCCATGCTGGTCGCAAAGCCACTATGTTGGTTTTCCCATGGCACGGCTCATATATGCATAAAGGAAGACAGGGCGGGCACGGAGTGTGATCTTTAAGCAAAAATCCTACATTGGACCTTGCACACGGCACATTATCTTGTTATGATTGTTATTTATGCCACGTTCTTTTGAAATCTGATCGTGTAGAACCAATCCTTCGAAAGGACATATCTTTCTGGAAAGACGTACGCCCATGCAAACATATATAGATATTCAGGCGGACGGACGGACGGCAGGAAAGACACACAGATAGACAAATGGTAAATAATTTTCCCCAATCCTCATATTAATGGCGGTTTTTTTTCCATCATATTTTACATGGTATACAATATCTGAATCAATTTTGAATAATACACCATGTGAAAGAAAAAAACGTTTAATTCTATACATGAGAGAACTGACGTAAGGTATGTGTCCTTTTCAGTCTTCGCATATGAGAATTAATTAATATCTTCAAACTGACCTTGATCTTGAATATTGACTGGCGTTGAAGCTATTGCAACAACACAAGGGTAATTAAAGGGTAATAAAAATCATCGGACAGGACATCAAAGCAAGAAGTTGGACCTAGGGTCTAAATTATAAATATCATGTACATCAAGACGTAATCAAGAAATATTTGCGTGGTTTGTCAGTAAAATAAGTCTGATTTTTTAGAACGTCACAAATAGAATTGAAAATCAACACAATACAACATAAATGCAGTAAATATGTAATATGTCAAAGGACAGTTTCTTCTGATAAACTTCTAAAGAAATAAAAGAATAGAAATAGAAGTATAAAAGGATAAATAACAGTGGTGGGGTTTCTTACAGGGTAGCAATACACACCAGATCAAATCATTCCTCCATAAACTAAACATTATAGAAAAAGGGGCAGAAACTAAATAAATGTATCATTGCAAAACAAAATAAAAACCATATTTAATGCACATCAAGTGTTCGCGTGTCAAATAACCATAACAAAGTATTATCTGCAATTTGAATGTAAGATGTGTTAGTAAAAGAGTACGTGTAATACAATATATAAATTTGAAACAATATCATAACAATGTGATTAACTTACGACGTATGGACGGCCGTCCGACTGTTAGATAACGAAATTTTAGACTGAATAAACCATCTATGTGAAACAATGACAAAAAGTAATAAATTTTAAACACACATTTTCTTCGAATGACATGTACCCTGATCTACAGACCTATAGCGTTGGACATTATACAGGGAAGTTATTCATTTTTATAATGTTTTGAGAGATGCTACGCAGTGTGTGTGCGAGTGTGTGTTCGGGTTTAACGTCATTTTCAACAATATTTTCAGTTATATAAACGACGGTGTCTATTTGTAGCAATGAGCACATTGCCCAATTTTATAGTGCTGCCTCACTGGAATATCACGCCTCCCATTATTACTGCTTCAAGGCCCCCTTTCCCACCGCTTGACTGCATTTTTTCTTTAAATTGTATTTTTTTTTTAAGTTTTTATTTTTTTGATTGTTTCTGTATTTATATATGTGAGATTAGCTTCACATGTATACTTCAAAATTTGTCATGTAGATATGTTGGGTTTTATTTTTTTCTTTACTTCATATTGAAGAAATATGTTTTCGATGAATACCCGCCGTATCATTATGATCCTTATCTATATATACATTAATACAAACATATTCTATATTTGCGCTTTTTGTCACGTAGACACGTGGAATGATACCCCACCCAGTCACATTATACTGACACCGGGCTGACCAGTCCTAGCACTATTCCCTTTATGTTGAGCGCCAAGCGAGGAAGCTGCTAGTACCATTTTTTACGTCTTTGGTATGACGCGGCCGGGGATCGAACCCACGACCTCACGCACTCGAAGCGGACGCTCTACCACTAGGCTACCGAGGCGGTTGCTATGCAGTATAGATTATATTTACATGAATATTAAGACTGCAAACTATTCAGCATACACTGCTGTTTAGTTGAAGACGAAAGTATGATTTTTAAATATTAATCAACAATCATTTTGAATGTAAAATTGTAATGATAATATATAATACATGATGACCAAACGTAAGTTAGAAGGACAGGTCGCCAGTCAGGATAAGTTAGCATAGATTTTTGAGCAGAGGGTGTCAGTATAGGTTTACAAGCAGAAGGTAATAGTGGTAAGTAAGGATATAGGAGCAGAGGGCGTCAGTAAGAATTCAAGAGCAGAGGGCGGCGGTAAGGATATTTCAGTATACATGGGAGGACTACCAATTTATTTTTAATGAGCTGCAATGATTTCTGACACAGAGTTAAGACTGTAAATTGATTATATGGATATATTTGGAATATTTAGAGAAAGAATTATCACTTATGTGTACTATGGTTATATAGCATATAACTAGAGACATAGTAGAGGCCAGAAAACTGAGTAGCAAAAAAGTTTGTTTTGCGCCTTTTTCAACAATTTTTCAGTCATATACTTGTAGCAGTGAAAACAAACAGTTTAAAATAAGCCTAATTATGATAGAACACTGTATTTGTAACTGCACATGTTCTAAAATTACACACACAACGATCAAACATTTATGATTGTATCTGTTCCGTGTTGCGACTTTGCCGGTGGATTATAGCGAAATCTTTTGTTTTTATTCTAAAAGACAAGCCCCCTTTAGTTGAGACATTATTTTTGTAAAAAGCTTTTACCGCCTTTAGTTCTAATGTTAATTTTTAAAAGATCTGTTTTACACACCGGGAACATTCTGCTAATAGCACCTAGTGTAACGAGGAGGAATTGACGCTTGGTAGTACAGAAATCCCAACTGGTCAAAATATTCACAGCTCTATCTGCTGTATCAGTTTTGGTGCCAATTTTCTAAAAGATATTTAAAACTATTTTGTACGGTAATTTTCACAAATATAAGCTAATGCTGCATCACACTTGAGCACATAAATTGCATACAATCACCAAGTATTTGTGTTACTCTTAGAAACTTCATTTAATGCCGGATTAAACTGTGTTGTCAATTTTCCATTTTAGTTCAATCACATGCTGGCACTATATCACTTTTTTATGTATTTTATGTGTGCTGCAAGAAATTCTGTAAAATTAAAATTAAAGCTTGCACAGATAAGATCAAACTGCATTTTAAAAGCTGAGCAGGAAAAGTGAATGTTTAATTCAGGTTTTCTTGCTGAATGACAGAGGCTGCGCTCTTCTTTGAATGTGGTTTGCTTGCCGAACTTTTTGCCTTTATTTTTTGTTATTTGTTAAATAAATGGATACATGTTAATCTTAAATCAATAAAGTCTGTATTTTATGTATATTATGACTTTCGTCTGTACTGCAACAGAATGATTAAAATGGAATAGGTAACGCTTAAACTCCATTTTGTCTGAGCTGTACCAACAGTTATGTGACAGTTATTTAGGGTTTACCTTTCAGTAATAACTAAGCGTCTGTTTTGGAAAACTTTTGCATTAATATATAAGTAATATATAACAAATACTCCCATCAAATAAAGATACTAAAACTCTGAATATGATTTTCCAAACTACAAAATTTAATATTCTATTTTTATCACCGTTATGTTTAAATAATCGCAATTTTCTCAGACCTAGTTGCATTACAATGAGTTATTCGACAATTGCAAGCAAGTTCTTATCTAATTTTGCAGAAAGAATGAACAGCGTAATTGAATAAAAAACATGTTCTCAATTACTAAAAAAAAACTAATATATGTCCGAGAAATAGTCATGCCATATAACTTAGAGACAATACATATCGCATAGTTTTGAATAATTATATAACGCACAATTCTGCAGGAACACGTCTGGTAGTTTAAATGTATAAAGTTTAGCTCGTTCAATCAAAAAGAAAATATATAACATCACATTATCAATGCCAGAAAATGGAACAGCTTCGTTTGTCAGTCTGCAACCACCATTATAAGACATTCAGAATAAAATTTATGATATCTAACATATGTTTGTATGATATGTTGAGCAGTTTATCTATACATTCGGACGAGTATGTGCACATGATCTGAGCAATAATTCTACAGGTCCTGATAATTGTTTGACTACAAGTTTGCTGGAGTAGCTAGGTAGCATTAAGTCATTGATTACAAAAATATTTTAAGCTATAGGTAGCATATATTTATCATTTAAAACATTATGCGGCCAAAAATAGAACTATAAAAAAGTTTTAAAAAGAAGAAATAAACCACAATGTATTTTAATAAAAGTCTGTTTTTAAGTTTTTTTATAAGAAATCTCTGTACAGCCATTCAATGTATTCATATAGGAAAAATGAGACAAGAACAAATAACTGTTTTTAAATTAGTATAATTTTATATATATACAAATTCGTCTTAATTTAAAAACAATTATTTGTTCTTCTCTCTTTTTTCAACAGAGACGTTACTTACAATATGAAGGTAAATTTACTATTTGTTCTGGTTAACTGAATGCTATCTTTTACTGGCCTTGTACCTTTTTTTTTTATATAGTTACTTTTTCACTCCTTATTCCTAGCATCAAGCTATTTAAAAGAGAAGTCATTAAGTGGTCCAGATATTTATTAACAGTGCTTAACCTGATCTTGGTCTAGTAATTAATTTGTTCGATACTTCAACATCTAATCATTTACACATAGTTTTGTTCAATGAGCACTTACAAAATGTAAGATTTTCTCCGGAAGTGATTTTAAATATAGCTATTTTTACAGAAGTATTATTTGATAAATATACATTGTCTACGGAATGATTACAATATAAAGACTTTATGTTACGTTTTTCAAAGATTTGCATGGACAATACTATTTTAACCGAAATTTATTAGAAAATCAATATAACCTCCCTTTGCCTATGTTGGTTGGAAATTAATTAATTTCGAAGCTATACGCCATTTTAAAAACTTACACTTTTTCTTGTTTCAGATTTAGAACTAAAAATTATACGTTTATTGAAACGTTCAGATTGTTAAACACTTTCATATTAAAGAACGTTTATTACATACATTTCTGAAACGCGTGTAACACTATTTGAGCCGTGCCATGAGAAAACCAACATAGTGGGTTTGCGACCAGCAAGGATCCAGACCAGCCTGCGCATCCGCGCAGTCTGGTAAGGATCCATGCTGTTCGCTAACAGTTTCTGGCTTTAAAAGCGAACAGCATGGAGCCTGACCAGACTGCGGGATGCGCAGGCTGGTCTGGATCCATGCTGGTCGCAAACCCACTATGTTGGTTTTCTCATGGCACGGCTCATTTAATGTTTATTTTTTATTCCTTGAATAGATTTCTAGCATAACACATGCAATAAAATGTTACTTAAATGTGATTGGCCGCTGATGTATTGTCCCATTACTACTAAATTCCATTAGCCTAGGTATGTTAATGTCATCAAATACAATTGACATAAATTTCATAATATCAGGCTTTTTAAAATTTTCATGATAATATTTTTTACCGGTAGTACACGTTACGTCCCGAAGCATTATACGTAATATACAAATATCAGGCTTATCAAATATAAGTGAATAACTGGACAAACGCATTCAAATATGGACCAAATGTCGGATACATACACAGTGATTAAGTAAAAAGACAATTGAGCCGTGCCATGAGAAAACCAATATAGTGGGTTTGCGACCAGCATGGATCCAGACCAGCCTGCGCATCCGCGCAGTCTGGTCAGGCTCCATGCTGTTCGCTTTTAAAGCCTATTGGAATTGGAGAAACTGTTAGCGAACAGCATGGAGCCTGACCAGACTGCGCGGATGCGCAGGCTGGTCTGGATCCATGCTGGTCGCAAACCCACTATGTTGGTTTTCTCATGGCACGGCTCAATTAGTGATTAGTTTCTTGTAATTATGTAAGTGAAAAGAACATTCAAATAGATGTAAAATTGAAAAACAAATATGTAAACACACCAATCCATTGCTTTCTACTGAGCCATTTGATCACCTATGTCTGTCTGCATAATTTGGGGTTCGAACAATATTGCGTACCAGTATATAAGAAGGTTGACAAAAGTATTGATCTTATCGAGTTAAAAAAAAATGCTAAAGTTATATCATTTGGTTGACTGGATCACTATCACAGTCGATAACACAAATACTGACCGTTTTCGTTCCTAAATCCATCACTCCGCAAGTTAATGTTGCTGTATCGCCCTGATGAAACGTGAAGTTGGATCCTCCAGGTAAAAACTTTGGTCTTGGACTCGGGTAATAATCGTAACGGTGTTCACGGGAACCCAACACTGAAATATAAAATAAAGAGTATAAGATGACAGATTTTTCAGTCAGTATTGTCTTTATGTTATCTTTCATTTACCAGCAGCCACAATATCTCAATGTAATATTAAGTTGATCGATCTTGTTACATGTATATTTAATGAAACTCTAATACTTGATGAGACTCTAATTAGATATATTACTGTACGAACTATGACCATTTTGGTAAAAAATGTAAATAGTCTGAGAAGTTGATGGTGCTAAACAGGTTACGCTAGATCACATTTAGTGTAATATTTGATCATTACTTGAATTTATCTACTTTTCTTAAAGCAGATTTTATGCTTATTTATGACAGGACAAATTTTAAGTTCAATATAAACATAGTATGCATTGTTGTTGTAAATGCTGTAAAGCAACTGGATCTCTCTAGTCATTTACAAAAGATACAACTGTCCCGACAAAAGTCGTACTCAAGCGAAACTTGGGGATTTTCAAACTCCGAATGTATAGAACGCGTACACATAATATTTCTAAAATGGACTTTTAATGCTAAAATGTCGACTTTTAAGGAGAATCTGGGCGTGTGCCTTTAATCTATTGGACGTAAAATAAGGATTATTAAGTACTATGTAAAACAACCTTAACCCTAAGCCTGCTGGCGGCAAGTCGTCGCCTGATTCTTATAGTGCTCTATCTCCATTTTTTGAAAAAAATGAGATTTTTACATCATTTTGTTTGTCTCGCCGAGCTCTATCGTTCTGGAGCAAGAAAACGTAACTTTTGACGTCATAGAGAAAGATCCTGCGTAATACTTTGCTCTATGTCCTCTGTTTGAATGTAACAGTAACGATTAAAGTACTCCATCTCCAGGACTTAAAGCACTGTAATGTTTAAAATTATTCTGACCAATCATACACATAAATTAACATCATGTGATCATCATTAGACTTTGTAAAGGAGTGCTCTATCTCCATTTAACTTAATCCAGAATTGCTCTAACTCCATTTTAACCAATATAATGCACAGTTACATGCATGTGATCACAACAAAGTATGGCGGATAGGCATAGTTGTAGCATATTTGAAATATACTTAGAATGCCTATCTACACGACATGCATAGGTGAGATTGCTTATACAGGTTATTTTATCATTTTATTACTTTTACGAACATATAGCATTGTCAATTAAGCTATAGGCAAGAAAATACATGCAAGATTTGCAACAGACCTGTATTGATGTGTATTTCGGATAGAAACTATTTTCGTCATTCTGAAGCTGTATCTTAAGAAATACCACTGAATATAACAATGGTATTTGCAAACATGTTTCCGAGAAGCAAATTTGTGATAATAAGTTATTGTCTATTAAGAGCAATAGAAATAAAACCAAAAACAGAACATATTTTACTTTACAAAGTTACAGTAAGGCTCCAACTAATTTTCTTGTTGATCACTTTTTTTTAGCTATGCAAATTTTGCTGAATGCAGTATTCGTATGACAACAAGAACTGGCAGTACAATATCCCTACTTCCAGATGCAAAAATCCTATCGTTAAACTTGCAACCCTTGACAGAAGAGAAAATTGAAAATTAAATACTTGAAAAACAAGGACAAATATCAAACAAGGAATACAATGCTGAAATTCAAGTCACTAAATAAAAGTACGTACATGAAGAAACTGTGATGATTATAAATAACGATTGTGTTTGTGAGAGAAAAAAAAAAAAATATATATATATATATATATATATATATATATATATATATATATATGTATTTCTTAGAATTTTAAGTAGTCAATACTTATTACAAATGGTTGGTGTGAATCAAAATCATTCGAAAACTAATTAAGTATCACATGATGTAACTTACCGAATATGAAACATGTGTGTTGTGACTGCAACTGTTAAGTTGCAAAATAAATGCTATGAATTCTTGTTATGATACTCAGTATTAAGTTGAAATGTATGCCACCAGATTTGAGAACGACATGCAGAAACTAAATGGAATATATACAGTAAGATTAGTATGAAAGGTATGATCGGGACATATTATTTACGATGTAATATTTTTGAGCCTTAAATTAATTGTCAGAATTATGTGAAAAGTTAACAAGAGGGCTAAATGGGCCTTAGTCCTTCAACTAAGAAAGTCTAAACTATCTGACTTTGCTTCTAGCTACGTTTGGTGAAAATCCTTTAGCCTGTTCATTATTTTTTATTATCATTTTGCTGTCACGCATCAAAGCACATAACCTTCGAAAGAAATCATCTAAAGTTATTTCTTTTTCAACACTAGTGGCCCCTAAAAGGGCCAAAGTGTCCCTATTTGAATAGATTTGATATAAGACATAACATGGTAAAGGACCTTATAATGATGCTCCGGACAAGGTTTTATGAAGACCCATTCAGGAGTTAGAGAGGAATTTAGTAAGAAGGTATCTCTATTTTGCAACTCTAGCAGCCCCTAAAAGAGGCCACACTAACTGAATAGATTAGTTAAAGAACCTAATAAAAGTTTGATGAAGATCCATCAAGCGGTTGAGGAGTAGTCATTTAAAGGCATTTGTAGCTTTAGGTCTAGTGCCCTTAATCCAACAAATTTGAGAAAGGACCTTATACTGGTCTCTAGACCAAGTTTGGTGAATATCCATCAAATGGTTCATGAGTAGTCGTTTAAAGGTATTTCTATTTTGAACTCTTACAGCCCCTGAAAGGGACCAAGCGCCCCTAACAGAACAATTTTGGTGACGATTCTTATAATGATGCTATAAATCAGGTTTGAAGAAGATCCATTGAGTGGTTCATGAGATAAAATCATTTAAGGGAATTTCTAATTTTAGCTCTGATAATCCCTCAAAGGGGCCAATCGTCCGATCTGAACCAGTTTGGGAGAGGATGTTATAATGATACTACAGACTATGTTTGATAAAGATCCATTAAGCGGTTCATGAGAAGTTCCTTAAATGTTTTTCCTACTTTGTTTGCTCTATCTGGCAGTAGCTGCCCTCAAAGGGGCCAAGATTAACCATTTGTTCAACCTTTATAGAGATCTATCCCAAAATTCTACTGACCAAGTTTTGGTATAAATGTAACAAGTAGTTTCAGAAGAGAAAATGTTTAAGTACAATGTTGACGCAGGAAGACAGACGATGGACGCCGTACAATCCACCTAAAAAGAGACATGAATATAACATTGATTGTGTTGTGTAAAAGAGAACTGGTATGACTGACAAGTACAGTTAAATGCAAAAATTGAACATAATATAAAAACTGTTGTTTTGTGAAATAATACAGTTATTAATGAAAAAATTTAGTTGCAAAGACAATGTAATTAGGTATTGTTATAATGCTTAGTATTATGTATTATGTATAACTTAATGCCAACTAATAACTAAACACGGGAAATCTTACTCAGTGTAATGAAAAGCTAGTTGTATTTGGCAAATAGAATAGTTACGACTAAAAAGATTTTAGATCTTTGTTCATTGCTGACAATAATTATTGCGGTTACTGAGTAATTAAACTTCAAAATCTTTTTGTTGCTGTTTAACACAATACTACGATATGGTTTACGAATACCCATCTGCAAATAAGTAGGACCAATGTGCCTAGTTTAATAGCCAATTATGTTTATAGCGTAGCAGTTCAGTTAACCCTGAACAATACGGACAGCATGGTAAAACCATTGGCAAATCAGTTCAAATCTTCTGACTTTGAACACCTGCCACTCACCACTGTTTGAAACCGCAATTTTTTCATGTGAGGAAACCATCCAGTTGACACAAAGAAAGTCATATACCCAGATATCCGTGCGTGCCAAAAATAATGCAACTGGAGTCCTCCTCCTCAAAGAAAATCTTGAAAGTTGCAATATGGCCTATGATAGTGTGTCAGTTTGATGATACTAAAGCCAAAGCCATTCCTACTTTAATTTCAAAATGAGAACTGTGACTGTCTTTACTGTTTAAGAGCTCTCGCACTATTTTCAATATACAATTTAAATAAAATATTATCTTGCTCTATGTCCAATTTTGTAAATTCACAGTGCTCTATCTCCCGATAGAGCAATAAACCTTTAACATTTTTTTCTATTTTTGTCAGATTTGCTCTATCTCCAAAGTGAAAAATGTATAATTGCAGAAAAGTAAAAACGAAATGTATTTAAAAGCATTTACAGTCTGACAGAACTAAGCGCAAGGAACAAGTAGATATATTTATCATCATTTTCGCCCAGAAATAAAGAAAGTAGACGAGAGTTAAACTTTGGAAGCGATTTTCGCCACGTTTAAAAAATGGTAGATAGAGCATCGTTCCACTCACGCGACGAAGTGACTTTGCCTTTTGCGACCAGTGCAGACCAAGATCAGCCTGCACATCCGTGCAGTCTGATCATGGTCTGCACTGTTCGCTATTCAGTCAGTAAATTTTCAGCGAACACCCCTTTTAACAGTTAATGGTTCTGTCCAAATTGAAACATGGACAAGTTCATTATAGAAATTTAGCAGGGTAAGGGTTAAAGAAGAGAAAATTGTATATTAGCAACTATTCTGTCACGTCAGTTAGACTTAACGAACTGTATAATTTCTCCCTACAAGTGAGAAATCTGTTGAACGAAATTGGATTTAGTGACGTATGGATTTTCCCTATAGTTCAGTTAACACAGATCAGTTTATACCGTCTTAAGGCAAAGACTAAAAGACACACTTATAAATGAATGAACATACGAATTTCCACCCGTCTTTGTACATATACAAATAGCTTGAACAGGTACCCGAAAGTTATTTAAAAACATTGAACAATATAAACTATAGAAGTGCTAATCCTAAAATACGATTGAGCACTCACGACAGCTAGACATTTTGTAAACCCCATTCTGACACAGACAGGGAAGAACATGCTTTTTTTGTGATTTGAATGATTTTGAGGACAAGTTCCACTTCATTCTAGAACGTAGATTTTTTTTCTGAATTAGGAAAAAATATATAAGTCAATATATCTATGAAAATCTAAGTGTTTTTAAATTGATGGAATTGTTAAATTTAACAAATAAGAATACTTTGACTAAACTTGCACCATACATCACTAAGACATTTAAGTTTAGACAATCTAATATTAGACTATTTTGCGTAGCTCTTAGTCTAAATATGTACATCTGTGTTCTGCTAATTATTTGAATACATTCTCGCATCTTAACTGTCTTATATTGACATGTTTCTTTTGATTAAATCGCATCTTTACATGGATATATTAACATGTTATTTATTACTACTGATTTATACTGAACATTAATATTTAATAACACATTGAATATATCATGTTATTAACCATACCATATACTGTTTTTAAATCTTTTGTTTGTATCGCTTAAGACGAATAAAATTTATGTTACGTTATGTCATCTTTTATGATAGCCTTTTTATAGTTCTATTTTAATTGTTTAAAAATGACTGTTTGTATAAATGTATATGCAAAGAATGACACTTTAATAAAAAAAATAGTACTACGTAATCACGGTACATGAAATAACATCGACATATATCTGTAAGATGTGTTGTATAGTTTATATACTGCGATCATTTCAATTGATATAGATTTAGCAATTTCTTGCAGCCAGGGTAATAACGTACATCAGATATACTGAAGTGTTTGTACTTGTATATCAAGAGCCTATTCCGACTAGTCAATCATATATAATCTTGAAATAAATTCTTGCAAGTATGTGTTTGACGCAACTTGGGAATAAGAGAATTATTCTTTGAAATGTGCATTCAAAAAATCGAAATCTCAATTTGTAAGATGAATATATTGAATCGTGTGTTAACTTAAAAAGAGACACCCGGAGCTATATAGATCCAACAGCCGTTATTGTAAAAACATGATTTTACAGATCGAGTTATCAAATTAGGTTTGTAAAGAACGTTTCAATTAATTCCATTACGGTTTATCAAATCAAATTTGCGAAGAAAGCTTTAAATTACACCATTATATCATATTACAAAACACCTGCTACTTGTGATTTTGCAGTGTTATATAATCATGCATATGTAACTATAATTATTCGGCAACAATATGTAGTCTTGGTTTGTTGATTTGTATCTTTCTTATTTTGCTAGATACAACGCCGGTTGATATATAGAATGATTAATATGTTTGTTGCATGCACATGTAATACTTCATGAACGGACAAGCCTGGATTCCGACGACTTTTTTGGGTTAACTATATACCTTGAGTACTTTTGAACAACGTTGATTGTAGTTGCCAATTATGAAGTCGACTAAACGACATAATAGAAGGGTAGATAAGTAGTTCCATCTTCGCTTAAAAGCTTTTTGAGATTAAGTGGCGTTCTATTTGACATACTCTTGAGTGGAAATATCTTTGAAATGGAATAATACTACAAACGTACGTTGTATAGCTGTATATTAATATTCGATACGGAAAACTGATTAGAGTACACTTTAAAAGCAAAATTGAAAACAATAATTATCGTATTGCTTGATCAGCACACATTACACGTGTAGTAGAAATCTTCGGATGAAGGAGAAGGTTTTAAGTAAACAAACTGACCGGCTTCAAGAAAGTCTGTAAACAATAACCTTATTTAGATTAAATGGTCATATGACTGAAATTCATCGTAATAATTATGTATTGCATTATCCAACAATGTATAAGTTTTACTGAAGTTTTATTTTCAAACTCTATATATTACTGATATTCAAAACGTTACAGCAATTATCAAACAAATTCAGTAAATTTATCTTCACATCCACCCTCACGACTAGGATGTTTTGTGAATGAGGGGTCTATCTTTTGAAATATATTTAACTTCCATATATACACAAGTTCAATACAGTAGGACTGTGCCATGAATTGTTGGTTCACTAACTTAATTTGAATATAGTGTGATTTACTTTTTTAAAATATGGAAAAAAAACAACAAGCAATGACAGGTCTGAATTTGCAATGACGTGAACGACATAGTGCTTGTTTGGTGACCCTGCAATGAGGGCCTTGTATTGTTGTAACATAAACTACTAAACTACAAATACATGCATTTGGACATACATGTAACAAACTGGTAATCCCTTATATGTAGTATATGTAGGAGTGGAATCAACGAGTTAATACATTACAAAATTCAAGAAAACAGGAAAAATAAAAATAATGGCACCCTTACAAAAAAGCATCAAAGATTCTATATTCCAGTAACACCTTGTTATACTTAACTTTATGGCTTTGATATAATTAACCTCTCGCTAATGTTCTGTATTCGTGACAGTCTCATGTTAAGAAGATAAGCAATGGTGTTACATGTGATGTTTCAACAAGTTTCAATTTTTCAATCAAATTGGATTGTATGCTAATGCTTAGAAAGCACGAGATTGACGTCTTGTTTTGTTTGCCTTGACTTGAACTGAATTACTAGGGAAGCTGAAATATTTAATAAAACTTTCCGTATTATGTTAATAGTGAGGAAAAACGACATATGATCATACTTGGCTTTGCATTCAAGCAATTTCTTTTAATGATTTATTATGATATATAAGACTTGCGAGTAAAGAGGATAACATAAAGGTTTGCAATGCCAGTTCTGATAATATACAGTAAATATATATACAGAAGGAATCAAATAATAAATTGGGAAAAGAGAACTGGTTATACAATAAAATAATCACCGTCTTTATTTGGCACGAATAGGCACCGGTAAATTATTGGCGGCCGGAACAAACATCTATTTCCTCCTAATTGTTGGGAAAATGCAAGCAATTGATTTCTGTTTGAGCTATAATTTTATTACTAGTATTTCTTCAGAGAACATCGTTATAGGGAGCTTCTAATAAAGCACTTAAGTACTCATGTCGGACAGCGTTGTATTTAAACAACACAAAACTGATATTTATTCGGAGACACAAGTTATATCTAGTTATATCTAGCTGCATTGATCAAGTCTTAATTTGTCGGATTTGCTTATCGTTTTCATTTAAAAGTTGACAACGTGCCAGAAAGTCCATGACCAGTTAAAGATACATTTCATATGACATTCGCTATAAACCACTTTGTGAATCAAGGTATTACACATGACTTTTTGTTTCTTGTTGATACTAGGAAACAAACTATGGTTTCTGATTACTCTAGGTCAAATATGTTTTGAGATATGCATGATACAAAGGGTGTAATCTAAGTGCACTAACTTCAAAAATAAGAGGATGCACAAAAAATGCTTGCAAATACTAATGTCAACGTTGGTTCCCTGTCCAACTACAAATTTTCCTGTTATAAGGTAAGACATAAATTAGCATACAACCGGTCTGTCTCTGCAGCATGAGCAAGATAAATACTACCCCGGACAAGGGGAAAACGTAACTGAAGTTCTTTCTCGTTTTGCATCATACATTAATATATCCGAGTTCTTTAAAAAGACCGCATGCATGCTTTTACTAGCATTTCTGCGACAATGTGCTATTCACAATGTTTGTAAGACTACTATATTTTATGACAGTTTTCTGTAACACTTATTGTTCTTTCTCTTGTTCATCTTTAATGAGCAGACACTTTTTCAGGCAAAGGCGAGAAATAAGATTCTGTTAGGTTACACTTTATTAAAGTTTTCATTTCCACAGAAAAAATGAAGTGACTGTCTATGATTTAAACGTATCGGATTTTGTAATTACAGGAGAGCTGACACAAATAATTAACCTACACCGTAATATACACCAGAAAATGCTTTATTGAAATCTGCAGCTTCGTAGTTCTAAAGCGATAAGTCATTATATATCTAATACATTACATGACGGCAAAGGGTTGGGTAGAGGTATTTGTTAATGTTCAAAATATAGTGTAGCCCCTGAAAAGCTGCATCGTTCTGAAATATGAAGTATTCATTTTACAAAGGTTATGGCTTCAAGGGAGAGTGTGGGGATATACCAAGAAGCCAATTTATTTGAAAAGAAAATTACAGGGTATGCCTTTGAGGGGTATGTTAAGAATACTGTAGTAAATACAATAATTAATATCATAAACAGGGGCCTCCCTGGCCGAGTGGTTAAGGTCGCTGACTTTGAATTAATTGCCTCTCACCGATGTTGGTTTAAGCCTCGCTTAAGGCTCAGAATGTTCCATGTGAGGAAGCTATCCAGCTGACCTAAAGAAGGTCGGTGGTTCTTCCAATGTGCCCGCCCCTGATTGAAAAATGCTCAGAGGGGCACAAGGGGTCTTCCTCCACCATCAAAAGCTGGTAAGTTGCCATATTTATAATTGTGTCGATGTGACGTTACACCTAACAAAAACTAAATTCATACAAAATACAGTTTATTTTTTCAAATGTACATCCACAGAAAATTTTCCATAATAAGATTTTAAGTGTAACTGACGCAAGGTTTAAAGTCATACATGTTGTTGTTTCCTTGTCTGCCTCGATAGATAAGTAGAAATAATGAGTATCATATTTAATATCTCGCCTACGTCTAATGTTAGATAATAAGACTTTTACTACAATGTAATTTGGCTTACTTCCTCTTATTACGGTATAGTGAACCGGAAATGCAGTTACTGCTTTTTGGCTCTAACAATTTTGTGTGGGATGAGTATCATATGTTTGAACAAAATGTTAAATGAAATATAATTAAAGGAAATACAGACATATTTTATCTTTAATGAGTACTGTTGACGCAAAATCAGAAATAAATCAGTTTTCAACTAAAATGTTTCTTGTTCTCTGAAAGAGACTTTGTCCTTATTAATTGATTCGGAAGTGTTTTGCAAAGATTTGTCTGAAAACATTTTTCATTTCATTCCAATTTAAAGTACACGTTCAGGACTATCACGTTGAACGAAAACATGTCTATGAGCAGATGTATTAGACTCATCGAGATAACAGTTTTACAATGAGCGATTACCCGACAAAATCACGACACATTATCCAAAAGTATGGTGGCATATGTCTGCCACGAATATTTAAAAAAAGTTATCTCGATAAAGCGAAGTTTTCTGAAAAGATTATCTTAATAGTTATTGCTATAATTTACATAAGTATCTCGATAGTTTTTGCTTAAGTGCCCACAGTTGCCATTTATTATATAAATAATTAGCAAGATAGCTATCTCGCTACTTTCGAACTTTATGAAAACTTTATCTTAGTAGCCTAAAATTCCCTGGAAATCAAAAGCATATCTTGAAAACAATAATATATTGCGATAATGTTTTCAGAAAAATACACAACTTTTGTGGACAGTTTAAGATATTATCGAGATAGCTACCAAGCATCTCGTGGCAGTTTCAAGCACTAACGCGAAATTTTGCGCTAAAATATTTTTGGGAAACAAATGAAATATCTAGAAAGTATTACATTTTGCTGAACTGTTTTCGGAAAAATGCACAAACTTCTTGGAAAGTTTTTAATATTATTGTAATAGCTACCTAGCTATCTCGTGATAGAAATATGTCAACATACATAAGGAATATAAAACCTATTTACATTTCATCATACCAGAAGCCAAAATGTGTCAATAACTGTACATGTATTCAAAAGGAATAATTTAAAGTTGATGTATATTGACTGTGGCATTAGATTTTTTTCCGAAAATATAACGTTTAGTTGAAGTGGTTTTTCTTCTACGTGTACAGCTTCTGTCAAAATTTTCCACAAGCAGACTTGTTAGTATTCTGCTTTGATATCAACTAGCCAAGAATATATCCTATAGCCATACGGTATCGTCAGTGTACGGAAAACTCTAATTTATCAAGCTCCTGGGAAGAACAATGGCGTCTGTCTCAGTGATGATAGGAAATTATGCTTCTATTATTGACTAAACAGCCTGGAATTCTGTCAAATATAATTTGGAGTCATTGACACGAACTGCTTTTACGATGTAGAAAATACTGTTATGTTCAATGCATCTAAATATAAATAACACCAAACTGATGTTGAATGTAAACATAATGCTTGTAGCGCAATGCGTGTTTGTAAATGGACTTGAGCCATTCAATCCTCATATTTGCCTTGTTAATTATCACAGAAGTAACCAGTCTTTGGTCCCTGGTTAATTTTAGAATTTTCATTTTGCTATAACTAAAAGGCACATTGGATTGAAACATTAAATGGAAAAAAGATGGTTATATTTCACACTGTGATATAGAGGTGGAAAAATTACATGTTTTTTACTACTAACTTCTGCTGTCTCAACCATAACGGTAATTAGAAAATATTTTGGAATGATACTGAATATCCTGTAAAATTGTTTTGCTATTTATTAAATTTCGTTATTTTTTATTTGAAATTTTATCTTTGTCATTAAATAAACATTATGGTAATTTTCATACTTAACATCAAAGGCATACACATATAAAAACCGACAGAAATGCAATTAGAGAAGCTATCAGAATGAAAACGGACTGATTTATTTGAGTTTAAGAAACGGTGTGTATTTGATCCTCTATCTATGAAGCAAGACTTAAACGTCTGTCAATTTAGAGAAGAAATTCTATACTGAAATATTATTTGCACAGTCTGACTAACTTTGTTTGGTTATAACCACCGGCGTACACCTTTTACTATACTAGTATGTACAAACAATTGTCACCCATTTCATCTCCGTGCTTCCTAAATACCAGACAGAATAATTTAAATGTTATATCAATTTCTTGCTGGAGCAAATTGTTGCAACTTTGTTACCTTCTTGTCCTATCAATAATCTATGAGGACTTTTGAAGAAACAATTTCTGACTATTAATCATTTAAGCCCTTTTACAGAGTCACTGATGTTTCGGAAACGATTATAGATAATTCATTAGGGAGTTTAGTCATCGGTGTTTTGCTTTCAAGTATGGAATTGACTGTTGTATGTATAATCATAAGGTTTTCACTATTTATAAATAAGCTATAAAGCATACTAGAAGATTTCTGAAATATGGTGTTTCAGATAGAATTAAGGACGTCATATTAATAAGTTTTGTTTTGTTATTGTTGGGTTTACCGTCACACGGACACAATTATAGGTTATATGGCGACTTTCCAGCTTTGGTGGAGAAAGACCTCTCCGTGTACCTAATAAGGCCTGTTTTAGCAAAGGACATTTTGTTTGCGATATTATATTAGTTATTTGCTATTAATTTTGACTGATTTCGCAGATCAGCTATTTACATGTATATTGAAGGTAATTTATAAACGTATATGCGAGCTCAAATCTACAGCTGCATCTCTCAGGTAATGCGACAAATGGAGTTTATACACAATTGAGAAAAGTGAATCGATGATTGTTGTCCATCAATGTAAAGAATATACATGATTCATACAAGTAAGTTATGTCTTTTCTATGAAAATGTGCATTTAAATGTGATATCGAACGAAACAGAATGGGTATTCTTTACTGATAAGTCGACCGCGTATGCACTGTGAGCGTTCTGTCCAGTTATCTTCGATCAGTTACATTTGAACACAGATAGTATTCACAACTGATTAACGCAATGTCATCACAATTCCAATTATTTATTGATTTGAATGCCAAATTTCTAATTTTAACTCGACAGGCAGTATCCGGTGTCTACACTATCGGATCTTAAATCAAACAGGAAAAACATGTTACATATGTAATTGTTTATTAACTCACCATGTTCTTATACCCGCCTACTAAAAAACTGGGACAAAGATACAAAATAAACAGCCACACTAACGCACAGACAAAGAACGAAAACCAAACAGACGAGGAGAAACATAACAAATAAAGGTTTTATCACGGTATTATCTAGGTAGGGCCTATTTCTAGCGATTCTAAAGCAAACCATGTATTATATGGAGTAACTACTCTTAGGCAGGACAATTCCGCTCATAAATCCATTTTCTATTCTTGGTATAATCTTTTTTCTTAATAAATTATTCAGAAAGCCAGGCTTGTAACTACTCCTCTGGGAGAGAAATGAAATTTTAACAACCGATGGCAGACGTGTCTAGCAACGATCTTTAAGTTCCAACACAGTATCTTCTGTCTGTTTAATTGAAATATATTCAGACATATCGTTCCCTCTGTCTTGAACTTTTAATAATTGACTCGATCATTTTAAACACGACCAATCAGAAATAAGTGAAATGTGTTTGCTTTAAAAAAAATCGTGGATACACATTTAGTATGAAAAGTCGTGTACTAAGAACGCAGTCTACACAAAACCAAACCATAGAGCGGTAAATGTGTGAATGTGCACATGACTGAAATGTACACAAAAATTCAAAGACAAAGTAAAACACAGAGATGGTGTGGACAAAATAAACAATTAAAGGATCCCATGGAACGGTCAGCATGAATATCCTCTATCTTCGCGGATACGGGAAACAGCTGTAAGACTGTACTTGCGGGTATTTTGAACGGAGAAAATCAAAGTTATGCTGGCATATACATACAAACTAATAAAATCTATAATTCAAAGTAATGTTAAAGATAAACAAAATGAAAATCGTTATTTAAGCGGGTAAATCGAGAAATTAATGAAAAACAATCCGAGTAATGAAACCTGCTTTTATGCTTCATTTCCGAATACGTTTACTACATTAGCAAAAATTAATGTTTTCAAAAGGGGTGAAACGTCAACAACATAAAGGTACGCCCTTTCAACTAAAGTCAATACAGTTATTCAAAGTTTTTAAATTGAGATTTCTGATGAATTTACATTGTACTGATAAAAGATTACGTGAATCTCCTTAATTTAACCTCCAAACCCTAAGTGACAAATCTTTTCCTTGAGAAGTCATTCGTGTTTGTAACTATATATGACAATAAGCATACCGCTATAGACACAATATACTTATTTAACAAATATGAAAGAATGTATCAAAGGTTATTCACAGTGATTGTCGAAGAAATGATGTATCATCAATTATCGTTCGACATTTGAATTATGCAAGAATCATTTTGCTCCAATGTATAATTTGAACCATACACATTTAAATTTTATACAATATCGCCAGTTTAGATTGCAAGCAATGTGATAAAAAGCCAAGATCTCGGACAGTAGTATCTTGGGACGTTTTGTCTTCCGCAAATGTCTAAAATCGACCCTGTACAGTACCATAACGCTACAAAGAATAATAATGAACGAGTATTTGTAATTTATTTCAGCTACAGAAGAAATTGCAAATAAAGCCGGATAATGCTTGATGTGTTTGTGCAGCCGCTAGTTGTTATTTTTTTTTTTTTAGTTTTACAATTGTTTTATTCCAGTCTTGTAATATGCAAAGTAAACGTCAAACCAAGAGTATTAAGAAATATTGAAGGAACGAGGACGTTTTTAACTGTTTTGTGACGTTAGTTTGTTGTTTTGGTGTACAAAATAAATCCGAATTAAATCTTGACAATATATTTCAACATTTTCTTTGACTGCCTTTGATTCAAATAACAAAGATAGATAGCTTAACTGATATCGCCCAGTAATACCGTACAACACAACACGATGTTACAATAAAACATAAGATCACACAAAATTACAAAGTTTTTGTTACTCTTTTGGTGGCGTTTTAGTCACATCGACACAATATACTCCGGGTATCCCGGCTCCCTAGCTGCATGGTTAATTTTTTATACATACAGCAAACATTTTATAAGTAAATGTTAAGCCTCTAAAATAGCACCTTTTTATCTGATGGCTTAATCTAAGTTCGGAGCTAGGGTCAATAAGAAACGTCAATATGTAAAGAACCTGCTGGAGTTTCTTCCACTGTAATGAAGAAAACTTATGTATGAGAACTATGACAGAACAAACATAGGGACTGGAGCCAGGCTACTCTTCGGGCAATATGTCAGATACGGGCGGGGACAAAGACAGAACTAATGACCTTCCATATGGATTGCTTCCACACACCCATGTGAGGTTTTGAACCTACAGGCTACAGCATGAAAGGGTAAGTGATTTAAAATCAGTCGTCATAACCACTCGGCGACAGAAGCACCTCCATTTATAAAATATCTCAATTTCCATTTCAAAAAGTATTATCTGTAAGCGGAAAAAAGTTTCTCAACTCTTCATAGTACTGGACAGCTACTGTCGTAACACTTTCAGAAATATCCAAAACCCCAGTTTCACAGTTCAGCTGTTCAATTTGACAACAGTGAGCATCATGTCTAGAATCTACATGGTTCAATTCTGACAATGAAGCAATGTCTTTACCAGGATCTCAAACATACACATTATTTACTGTTTACAATTTAGGCGTTAGCCTTATTCAATAGAATATATTACATCATACACATTTTATCTTTTGTCAAGCCAGGAAATATCTAATTTAATATCTTTTAGTTAACAGTGGTAATCAGCTGGTACATTCACAAAGAAAAACGAGAAAGGGAAAACCAACAGCATTAAAAATGATGCAGGCGTGGTATCGCAATGCAGCAAAGTATAAAATACATCACATAGACTTGTTTGTGTCAGTTTTACTGAGATATATCTAAAATCTGCGAGGAAAAGAGAAACTATTTCTCGTATACAATTTAGGTATTTGAGGCTTGACGCAGCGTTTTGCTTCAAATGCCAAATACCTTGCTCTTTAGACTTTGAAGCCAAAATTATATTATATTCTAATTAGTTCTTTGATAGAATTACCTGAAAAATATACCCGATTTTAATAACATTCTTACAAGCATAAGTAACAAAAAGAAATAATCTTTGAGGTCTCCAAAGAGAACGCAGCCCTAATTATACTCACACCTGTATAAAATAATATAACGAAAATGTTCCACTTTTGTTGCCAATACATTTAATGGCAAATGGAATTTAGAGGCTGGACATTGCTTTATGGAAGAAAATACAATTTGGATGGTAAAAATTAGATTAAAGAAGCTCTTAGCAGTGATAGGAAACAAGTTTTTATGTTTTGAAACGATTCTCAAATACACCAACGTTAGTAGTAAACAAGCTGTAAACCAGTAGAATCATACCATAATTTTATTTATTTATTTGGGTTTTACGGCGCACCAACACAGTATAGGTTATATGACGCCAAACAGGACTACACATTTCGATAATGCAAGCACAATCTGTCAAACCCTAGCGTCTCTTTAAGAATGATTTGCTACCATACTAGGTTAAATTCTTTGGAAGAAAAAATCATTTACTTTTGTCGGTGCAGTATAGTTCTGGAAAAGCTCTTAGCATGTATATACATGTATATAATTTACTCTGAAATGACTAATCAGTATTATCTAAAAAACCAGTCTATCAGTAACTGTTCTTTTGTTTGATATAAAATAGTCCGATTTCCCAAAACATATCTGTAAAATTGTTCAAGAAATTAGAATTGACTTGAGATGTTCATATATGTGTCATTGTTTATACAATCACTCTTTTCAGAAAAGCAAATATAATATAAGCAGCCCAGCAAATAAGAACCACAGTATCATTAACACTATGTGGAGCTAAATTTAGAACTGTGTACCATAATCATAAACCTTTCGCAGGTGTTATAAGCCAAATGTAAATGACATTTGTCACGTAATGGTACGACGACAACGAAATCACACAACCCAGTTCCGGCAACAAGCCAAATTAAGAATGACATATGACCATAAGAACCCTAAATCGGGCGTTTAGGTAAGCATCAGTCATGTATGACCTAATTAATCTAATTATGGAATGGTTACTGGTACCAGTTTGAGATGCTTACAATATCTCCAATGCAAATATGTATAGAAAATGACAATAGATATTTAATAATAAAAGTAAAGTATAATGCATTAATTCTTTAATATGTAAAAGCCAGTTAATAGACATTGACCACTTAAGTTACGACCAGCATAAGTTTCGCTGATAAATTTTGAAATAATTTTCTTGACACACCCCGCATATATCACAATTGTCTGAATGACATTGCACATAAAAATTTGTGACACGGAAGCTTATTTGATCTGCCAACAAAAGAGACAAGACCATGACGGTAATTCTATTTTAAGATTATCTTGTTTTATCCTAGGTTTATAATAATAATATGTCCACTTAATAAATTCTATAAGATACTTTGGTAATACAATAGTTGAGTCTGATATATACTTGTTTATTCAGAAAACAAACAAGGAAGGAACTAATAACCAAGTTGAACCTGATAGTGTATTCTTATTACCGACAATTCGTACTCTGTATATAAATGCAGCTTTTTCATTCATCCCGGCATTATGTTTCTAGATTATTTTTGATACATTTGATTGGACCTGACCCAGTTTGCCATCAATCATACAAATAGATACTTTGATTTATTTCTGTTTAATGACATATTCTTAACACGTGTTCCGCAATGTTATGATACAGAGGCCCATTGTGAATTGTTGGGCTTCACAATTAATTAGTAAATGTGAAATGTATCACATATTTGTCTACATTACCGTTTCTTCTTCTGGGAGTCTTACCAAACTATTGACTTCATGTTGAATCATTTTTATCATTGTATTGTCAATGACCAAAAACATCTCATAATAAAAATCAAAGAATCCACTCACAAATAAGTTTTTAAAAAGATTTATCACAATAGGCAAACGAAATTAGGCAAAATATTAGACGTGTTGAGCTATGACATAATTTATATTCGTGTGATTGTAGTGTGTCAAAGAAGCAATTTAAATCTTAACTGACATCACTGGTGGACTTGCTGAAGTGTGATACAACTGAAAATAGTACAACAAAAGTACTACAAAATTTTGTATTTCTTACATTTTGTAAATGCGTGTTTAACACGAGCATTGTTCTAAACTTTTTAGTGATATCACACTGGGGCGTTACGTTTATTTTGTGTCTAATTAGAACCTTCTTTCTCACGAATGGTATTATACCAATCTTTTTCTTCTTCTATTTCTTCTAAAATGATATATATTCCAATTATAATATTGCTAACAGTCAACTATCACACACTCAAAAGTTGGTATTTTTTCAAATATTGTTAACTTTAAAATTAAAAGATACGTGTTTCTAGCTCGCGTTCCCTAAACATGTTTTGTAATTAATCAACATTTGTAAGGAGTAGTTTACCCTGATAATGGTATATTTATCTCTACTGTTAAGATCATAAGACCTATGTCAATGTTATTTGTTACGGAATGTAAACAATTCCTATGGTGTAATGTAAAGATAAATAGTGTTTTCATATCTCTCCCTGGCCTTTTATTTTTCCGCTTTGTCTTTGTCTGTAAAAACACTTACAAATGTTAACATTGCCATTTTGTAAAGTATTCATGTATGCCTATTGTGATTAATGCGAAGGAAGAATTTGCCAAGAAGACTTGACGATAAATATGGCAATTATATAACAATAAATCGCGATAATAGTTATATCAGTTATATCATAAACTTACCGAGGTCGTCAAGAGCAAACAACAATTTCATTCTGACATTTTTCTATGTTCTTTAAATACTAAATACAAAATGTTAAAAAAAATAGTTTTCGGTTTTACATAACTATTTCGTATCTTGCACCATTGTTCTTGTGTCAGTTATATTTGCAATCGAGAGTATTTTTATTTTCATTATTAAATGGAACCATATTCGTTTGATTTGCACAATTCTGTTACACACTTCACTCATTTCTCTCGCTGCCTTTAGAAAACACTGATTCTGTTGGGTATTTAACTCATATTTTATGAATTAAATGAAATGGCTTTTCACTATTTGCTTACTATGGATGTGTACATTACAGATACTTATGCAAAACAAATAGACATTGTAAAACAAATATACCAGGAAAAAAGAACATAAAAGATTTATCCTGTAGTACTGATACGCTTTTATCTAGGTAGGAACTACTACATGCAATTCCTAAGTAGACCATAATTTTATGTCGCAATTTGTCTTCAGTAAAGCAAAGTTCTATTCTTGGAAAACTCTTTTTCGTAATAAATCATTCAGAAAGGCAGGCTTGTAACAGTTCCTTAACGAGGGAAATAAAAATGTAGCAAGCGGCAGCAGACATATCCAATAATGATTGTTAATTTTGGAAACATAAATTTGTCTTTATTTTTTTGAAATTCCTTATGTTTCAAGAATTGTTTTTTTTTTTTGCAATATTGAGATATAGGTATACATACATGTGTACTTAAACATCAGTCATGACTGATTTGACACAAATATACCCAATGCAATATCAACTACCGTTCCATAAATAGAATTGCGTATGACTCTTTGTCAAGTCTGACAACGTAACTCTGTGCTTATTTCCAATTGTTTTCAGACTATTCAAGTGCATAAAAACAGCCACATGGTATTGTTTATGTGTGTTTTAAGCGAAGCATTCTGCTGTCGAAATTAAAAAAAAAATCTAAATTGGTTTTGCCAATAATTAGAATACAAATCATTGCAGTATTTTTATAATCAAATTTTACGCATTCTTATTCAATTAAATTCAAATTTGGGGTTTTAATTTTAAGGCTCCGTGTGGATTTACATTTTACACATATAATTATGGCACTCTTCTTGTTCTGCGCCATGTCTCATGAAGCACGCTCTATTTATTATTCGAAGGCTTGTCCAAATTCATATAGGGGTAATCCGAGTTTTGGGCCTTTATGCCGTGATCTTGTTCAACTGCATACAACATCGTGTGAAGTTTCAACCAAGTATCAGAATCTGTCTTAGTTTTGAAGATAGTTATATTCATGTAAAACTTCAACCTGTATTTCCGAAGTCCATAAGGGGCATAACTTTGCCAAAAATGCAATTCAAATTTATGAGACACGCACCTTATATCCTGTTTTATTCATTTCAAAAACATATCAAGTTTTAATTTAATATCTGCAATGACTTTGGAAAGATCAATGTATATTCAAAACTGCAACTCATATTTTGTATGTCCATCAAAGTGAATAAATTTGTTACAATTAAAGTAAGAATTATGGCATCTGATTCCATAACCTTGGTTTATTAGCTAACAGATGAGTGTTAAGTTTCACAATACTGCATGTATCTGCAATCGTGGTTAAAACACCACATTGTACTTTTTAAAAAAAACTAACAAAAATGTAAAAAGGGGTACAACTCTGAAAAACTGCAGGTAGAGTTACCTGACTTGTAACCCTATTATATATTTTCCAAAAATAGCATTTCACTTTAATATCTTAAGTAAATGAAGACCGTATCAGATTTTATAAACAAAAACAACAAAAAAATAACACTTTTATTAACCAATATTGTGTATTTCTAAGTTAAAAAGGGGCATAGCCCTTGAAATATTGCAGGTAGAGTTACGCATCTTGTAACACTAACGCACAATATCACTACAAGCAAGTTCAGCAAGTTTTAGCTCAATATCTTGAATAAGGAAGAAGATACTAGACTTCATTTTAAAAAAATCATTTCAGACGCCTACTCCGTGGCGAGTGAAATAGCACTCCCATTTTTTTTTTTGAAAAAGTCGAGATAAAAATGATTTACTTTCTTCTACAGAAATCGCATGTGTTTATAACCGTATGCATATTGATGCACAATCTGTACCTATTTAAATATAAATGATCCCTTGAATCACGAGCAAACTCATTTTCATACAATCACTACTGACACTTTTATTCCAGAACAAATCAAACTTTGCTTTCAACTACAATTTAAGTTATAAATAATAAAGGAATTTCTGCAGTTCAACAATAAAACAATACAAAAACGGGTCGGCATCTTGCATTGCATGTGCATTTATGCTCTGCATTATTTAACACAAATATCAACCTTCCTGCAATGCAATGCAAGATGAACGAGTGTGTATTACGTTTTGCAGCCTCAGATGAAATTGAAAATGAAACTGGAAAATGTTAATGTGTTGCTGGTTTTCTGGTAATTTGATTTTTTTCGTTTTACGTTTTTCCAATTTTGCAATATGGGAATCAAAAGTCAAGACAAAAGTTCGAAAAAAATGAACAGATTAAAGTGAGATTTCTTAAAATGTTTCCTGAGGAAAGCTGATTGATTTGTAATACAAGGCCGTGCCATGAGAAAAAAAGTATAGTGCGTTTGCGACCGCACAGTCTGGTCAGGATCCATGCTGTTCGCTAACGGTTTCTCTAAATGCAATAGGCTTTGAATGCGAACAGCATGGATCCAAGCTGGTCGCAAATGCACTATGTTGGTTTTCTCCTGGTGCGGCTCATTAATGAATTCGAAACAATCTTTGTCAATATAGTCCATCCTTTTTTTCAGACTGTGTCAAGATAAATCATATAAAAAATCTTTAAATGTATCCGCAGTAATATCGAATTATAATAGTCTGGAAATTCGCAAGATGTGTCAATAAAAAATACAAAGCATCTGATTAAAAGTTACATTATTTCATCTCGCGTCTACGAAAGCATCAACGACTGTTTCTAAAACCGTCATACCATCGGACAGCTAGCAGCTGTAAAAATTAAGAATAATCTAACCTCCCACTTCGCTTATTTGTGAAACGTATAAAATAAACATATCAATGCATGCTATTTGTGTTTCTCATTTCAAAAAATCTAAATGGATCACTTCTGACAGACAACTGTGCTAATCATTATTTAAAATGCTATACAAGTGTTGTAGAGTCGACGTTCCGACGTGAAATATAAACATAATTTGTTGCTATTTAAGCGTTAGGTGTTGGCCTAATTGAATAGAGAATCACACACTATACACATTCTGTGAACATTCGTTCACCCTTATTTTCATTTTACAGTGTTGCAGTTTGTAGCATTAATCCTTGATTATATTAATAAGTAATAAAAAACAAAGAAGTGAAAAACTAACAACATTTACCAATGCAAAGAAATGTGGTCCTGCTAGTCAGCAAATTCTGAAACATATCCCTTAGACATGTTGCTGTCAATTATATGCAGAAATATCTGAAATCTGCACGGAGAAAAGAGATTACCTCTCACGGAATATTAGGTACGTAAACCTTCATTCAATAGTTTTTTAAGCGAACTGGTTCAGCAAGTAGTTTCACACATTAAAAGACAATTGAATTCAACTTGATTCTTCAGCAAAATAACAGCTATTATGTAGATCTCTCAGCAATATTCTGTGCGAAGGAAGGAATCATCATCTGTCGTGTCTTCAAAAAGAACACAATGTATAGTTATCGTCATAACAAGCTCGCTGTATGAATAATATATGACATTGTTTGGTGGAAAATCTGTTGCCCGCTATGCACAACAGGTATATCTAAATTTTGTATCAATCGCGGGATCCTGGGCGAGGTATATGTTCTCAATGACGATTTGATAAAATATTCTGTCTGAAATCATTCGTCCCCCACCTGTTATTCATGTGGAGAAGTTGGCAGTAGATTGTTACTGGTTCAGAATCCAGGTTTACTAGTTGGATCAACTGCCTGGCGTTACTGTTGAAAAACGGCACCATATCCTTAAAACCTAAACAAACACTGTATCTTGAAAAATAACAATTGATTACTGTTCAAAATAAGTTTTCAGTGTAAGTAGGTACACATAACGTAGAAAACAAAACAAATCACACATGTAGCGTAGAAATATATAATAGTGATTAATTTATAGAAGTCGGTAGAAAGCTGGACCGGCATATAGTGTCCCCGCGTCCACATTTTCTCACAGTGACGTTTGGTACTACTTCGAAAACCACAGCCCTAACTGACAGTAGAAACGAAGAAATAGTATTGTCGAGGTTACTGTTGACAATAGAAACGAAGGAATAATATTGTCGAGATTAGTGTAGACATAAAGCGATCCACTTGAATTTGCCGTTAAAATTGGATATGGAATTCTTATGTTCATCACTGTGCTTAAGCATTTCAGAAAGTCGCGGTTCAGCAGTTTCAATTTTATTATGAAGTACCGTAGAGCAAGTCTAAATGGCCTCCAACACAATGTATACTTCATAGCAAATATAAAAACTAAATCGCATTTTATATTTCAACAGCGATTTTTTAATATGAATATATAATTAGTTTACGAATGTTAATCAAAGGCTGCCTTTTACTCTACGTAATTATGATAGCCTACATTGTATTTATCATATGATTGGTTACTAGATTTAGTTATAATATCATTCTGACGAGAATAAATTTATATGTCTATGTGATACAGTTCTGAAAGTGCTCTAAGCATGCTTTTATATCATTTACTCTGAAATGATATATCAGTCTTATCTACAAACCAAGGCTGGCAGTAATTGTTCTTCTGTTGGATATAAACCAGCCGGATTTCCCAAAACATATCTGTAAAACTGTACGAGAAATTAGGACTGACTCGCCATTTTCATATATTTGTCATTGTTTATACAATCACTTTTCAGAAAGGCAAATATAATCAAAACAGTGTAGTTGTCTTTGTTGTGAAAAAGCGCTGTATGATTAACACTAGGTGTAACTAAATTTAGGACTGCTTACAATAATCATCAACCTTTCGCAGATGTTACACACCACCTGTTAATGACGGGTTCCGAGTTATAACATGACTGCAAAGAAATAAAACAATCTAATACCATAAGCAAATCAAATTAAGAATGACTTATATGACGTAAAGCACCTTAAAACGGAAGTGTAACCACCGCTAGAATCTCATGTCACCTAATTCCTTGTGGTAAGAATTTTGTCCGGTACTTATACGCAAAAATGTACTTTTTGTCCAGCAATGTAGGCCATGATAAAAAATACTAGACAATGTGGAGAAGGAAAAAACGTTATTTGCCTAATTTTGTCAAAGATCGGCAAAATACAATCAAAAAGGACTTAAATCCGTACTCGCCTGATTACATGCGAAGATGACTTTACTTTCATAATTCTGGTGTGGTTTTTTTTTCAGATGATTTAACTTGTTTATACTCTTTTATTACATTATTGCGCAAAAAGCGAATGACTTCTTTACAACTAATTACCAGCAGTTTTTGAACTGCTGGTATGCCAGCCAATTACCCACATCTTTTGAAAAACTTGCGCTTTTGTTATCAAAACTGATCATGCTTCAAAATACGCGTTGCATCAATTGGAGGGGTGGTGGGGGCGGGATGCTTGTAAGCAGAGTATTCAAATATAAATGTCCATGATTTATTCTATGTGCTTAGGCATTGTCATTAAAGCAATTAATGTGCTAAAAGTAACGGAGAATAAGTTTATCAAAAACACGGAAATGGAAATACCTTATTTAATATTTAAGGTATTTCCATTTCCGTGTTTTTGATAAACTTATTCTCCGTTACTTTTAGAACATTAATTGCTTTAATGACAATGCCTATTATATTGTACTGAAATTACCGCAGTTCTGGACCTCTTGTATAGTCTGGTTTGGTGCTTAACAGTTTATACTACATACAGTATATTCTACATATATTTCTGTAAGTTTCGCTTTTGATAAATGTACGCTAAGTATACCATAATATTAGATCTGATATTTAATGTTAAATGTGTATTTATCTTGTCTGTATTGTAGGTGACATATAGGCCCACGGGGCCGGATGTTTTGTATTCACATAATTTTATTCACGTGTATGTATGAAAACGCTGTAACACATGTCACTATAATAAACAATTACCGTTACTTACTTACTTACTTACTTACTTACTTACTCTTTATTAAAATCTAAGAAATCTAAGGAATGATCCTATAGAAGCAAAGAATGCAACAAGGAAAGCAACAGCAGGGACCATTCATGAGAGATAAACTTCATGTTCTCAAAAGCTGAACTGTGTTTTACGTTTCAAATACATCTTGTATGTTCACTGTCAACAGGAAAAATGATTTTTCTATGCTTGTAAACCCACATATTGTTAAAACGTTTTTCTTTATTGTCATGTTGTTACCATGTTGTAACCTGATTGGAAATAAAAGTTGTTTTTTTTTTGTTGTTGTTGATAATAAATGTGCAACATCCCTCACGGGCTTAAACATGTTATCGTTGCTACAAGGTAGTGGACCTGTAACAGCATTCGGCAATTTCCGTCTGATTTCGTATCCTCGTCTGTTTATTTTGCATCGTTCGGCAAAGCGTTACCATGGCAACCGAAAAATACCGGAGAAAGCGTAGTCGAATGGTAATTAGCGATGTTTTTTTTTTTTTGCCTTTATTTTTTATCTGTTTTTTTTTTGTTTGTAAAAATAACCAAATAAAACCAAAATGCACATTTGTTTATATTTTCTTTTTCCGAAAACACTTTTAAATTATCAGTTCACAAAAGACTCGTATATTCATGTAGACTGGCATCAGTCGTTAGAGCCCTTTAAAAGAAAAGAGTTTTCTGAGAAAAATATCGCTGTTAATACGGAGAAAGAATAAACTTTATTACAGATTATTTAATCTCAACAGACTTTGTAAGTCTAATATTCGTGAAAAGCGCAGCCTCTCAATGTTTCTTGGTTAATCTTAATAAAACTGATTGGACCAACCCGCTAGCCATTAATCATACAAGAAGACACCCCCGATTTATTACTGTTTGATAACATATTCTTAGAACCGGTTCAAGAATATAAAGATATAAAGTATTTTGTGATTTGTCAGGCTTGACAACTAATTAGTAGAAATGAAATGTAGCTGATATTTGTCTGCAATGCTGCTTTTTTCTACTAGGCGGCTTAAAATAAAATATTGACTCAATGCTGAATTATGCTGAAAATAGTTACATCAACTGTGTCATCAATGTAAGCACCCACTCGCTGGAAATTAATAAAAAGAATTAATACGATTGGAGAATTAAATGAAGCAAAGGGTTAGTAGATATTTGAGTTATGGAAATACAACTGAAAATAGAATCATCCAAATTCTACATAATTATTTAGAGAATTATTCAAATGAACATTTAATTTATTAAATCACACCATTAATTATCATTTCTGCATGTTTTCATATAATATACTGGTTTTTCGTAATATAACAAATCAGGGATAATATAGCCGTTGATGTTAGCTTAAAAGTGTAGTACATGTACAACAATATCTGGTCTGCATAATTTTGCTTCTGTATGTTCCATTAAATATCTATTTTTGATTAGAAATTAAAGCTGGTGTTACGAGCTCGCTGAATAAAAGAGGGAAACACAACATATATTCAGCTGATTTAAAGTTCTTTACTGTATTTCCCTTTCTATTATTTATGAAGCAATTTTAACCTTGTAATAAAAGGTACACTATGTACGCTAATGAATACTTTTCAATTAGTAAAGTTTTTAATGTATGTTATATACATGTACTTATAAAGACATCAGAAACAATAGTTTAAATATCATACCTACAAATTAGAGCGGAAGCCAGACACGGTTGTGTTTGTTATGTTTTGTTGCTTAGAGATAGTTATGACTGGCAATTGTGTCTGGTTACAAGTCAGCTCGTTAGAGAAGCAATGGCTTTGTTTTAGTCGAAGAAACGACCATTTCTATGCTGAGACAAAGCAGAGGACCGAATAATAGTATTAGTCATTTGAAAGCAACCGGTCTTAAAGTCGTAATTCCACTGCAAGATAATGCAGAAAGATGCCCGGAAATCTAAATTGGTTCGTTGGATAACACTTTGACGGATTCAGTCTGACAAGGAAGAACAATTTGAATGTAAAAAATGCACGGCATTAACCAATTATGTTTGTCTTAGCTACTAGAAATGTCTGTGTGCATTGATATAATCTAATTTTATGCTTCATTTGGATTCTATACGAAGACAGTCGCGACCAATTTGAATATTATATTGCCTTCCGATTATACACAACCAACAGTATGACATATTGCATTTTTCGTGCTTTATTACGTTATCTACTGGAGAAATCAGCACGGTTTCAACGAATTTATTTCGATTATCTAGGAAAATAGATGGAATATGTCGTCCAGAATTTATCAACGTGGTTTTAGATACTATATGGAAAGTAATTATATAAAACAGACGGCCATTATAAATAGACGTTATCAAAGCATACTCAATGTAATTCACGCTCGTACAAGAATACGGTTATTTGAAATAAAAAGTTGTTTAAAGTATCAGATTTATTCAAAAATTGATATAACCTTTTCTTATTATAGGACATATACACAAATCTGCGACTTTATCAATTTGTTTTTGTTTTATTTTGAATTGACTTTATTTGAGCCGCATCATGAGAAAACCAACATAGTGCGTTTGCGACCAGCATGGATCCAGACCAGCCTTCGCATCCGCGCAGTCTGGTCAGGATCCATGCTGTTCGCTTTCAAAGCCTATTGCAATTAGAGAAACCGTTAGCGAACAGAATGGATCCTGACCAGACTGCGCGGATGCGCATGCTGGTCTGGACCCTTGCTGGTCGCAGAATTTCCGTATATGTCACAAGATGGGGTGGGGTGGGGGAGTATAACTGTCTGCATAATTTTGCTTCTGTATGTTCCATTAAATATCTATTTTTGTTAGAAATTAAAGCTGGTGTTACGAGCTCGCTGAATAATAAAGAGCGAAACACAACATATATTCAGCTGAATTAAAGTTGTTTACTGTATTCCCCTTTATATTATTTATGAAGCAATTTTAACCTTGTAATAACAGGTACACTATGTACGCTAATGAATACTTTTCCATTAGTAAAGTTCTTAATGTATGTTATATAATTGTACCTATAATGACATCAGAAACAATAGTTTACATATCATACCTACAAATTAGAGCGGAAGCCAGACACGGTTGTGTTTGTTACGTTTTGTTGCTTAGAGATAAGTATGACTGGCAACTGTGTCTGGTTACAAGTCAGCTCGTTAGAGAAGCAGTGGCTTTGTTTTAGTCGAAGGAACGACCATTTTTATGCTGAGACAAAGCAGAGGACCGAATAATAGTATTAGTCATTTGAAAGCAACCGGTCTTAAGATAATGCAGAAAGATGCCCGGAAATCTAAATTAGTTTGTTGGATAACACTTTGACGGATTCAGTGTGAAAAGGAAGAACAATTTGAATGTAACAAGAAATATCTTTAAAAATGATGGTCGGCGAATTGTAATAAGGAAAGAAATTTATGAATTTTTCATCTAACATTCATCTTTCATCTAACATTTTTCAAATTGCAAAACTAAACATCGCACTTTAACAATTTGAATGGTTCTCTTTTAATTTTTCGCAAAAGTTTCGTAGGGTTGCAATTTTGTTTCGTTTATCCTTAGACGAATAATTACAGCAGTAGTTTGATGAAGATTCATGAAGCGGTTCATGAGAAGAGGTCATTTAACGTGTTTATTTTTTTAGCTAAATTAGTCACTATCCCCATTTGTAACAAAATAGCAGGAGATCTTACGATATTGTTACACATCGAGTTTGATAAAAATCCATTACATTTTAGTGGTTAATGCGAAGAAAGGCATATCTACTTTTAGCTATAGTGATCCCTAATAGGGCCCAAGTTCCTATATAAATAAATTTGGAAGAGGACCTTATAATGATGCTCCAGACCAAGTATGATAAAGATCCACCAAGCTGTTCATGAGACGCTGTATAAAGGCATTTCTAGTGTTAGCTCTAGCAGCCCCTAAAAGGGGTTAAATGTCCCAGCTGAACAAAGTTGGCTGCGGGCCTAATAAAGGTGCTACAAATCAAGTTTGATTAGAATACATGAGAAAAAATCAATTAAAGGATTTTTTTTTTATTTATTATCTTTATTTATTTCTAAAATAGGCCAACTGATCCCACTTTAACAAATGCATATTCGCTATTCATGAATCTTTGGACAATGACGTCACACTTGTAAAAAGTGAAGGTCAAGCAAAACATACAATTGTAATTATGTCATTATTTCTGTTTCATAAACAAAGTTTGACCGTAGTCATATCACATAGATAAATTGTATGCAGCGTACCTTCGTTTCAGTGTAATGAGATTCAGTCATTATATAGCATAATTTATTATATATAATAAAACAGATTTCAACTGAGTTCAATATTTGCATGCCATACTAAAGAAAAATATTCATATATAATAAATCAGTTAAATAATTTATAACAAATATATCAAAGCAAACAAGTACTCGTTTTAATATGCAATCTGAATAAGTCACAAAAGCAAGAAACCTTTTCATATATAGACGACAATTGTAACAAGGAAAATCTTTTAAAAAGCACTTCTCTACATAAAAGACTCTTATCACACCCTTATTCATGTGATACGCAGACCGTATTCAGCTCTTTCTTTAATTTGATATATGTTGGTATTTGAACAGGTTTTTATCATATTTATTAAACTTACTTATCATTTTGAGATATATCAATAGTCTTGCTAAATATACTGAGCCAAAGTTAGCTTTAAAACTGTGAACAGCGTCGTTTAGGATAAACGCTTTGTCTACATTTCACTCAGCGTAGCACAATCAACAGAGTGAAAGACATTGACACTCTCGTCCAATCAGGCAAAGCGTTGCATAAATCTTCCATTTTGATAAATTATCTATAATGCGTTATCAAGTAGTTTGATTTGCAAACTGAAGTCACGTGGCATAGGTAACGAAAACGAATTTAGACGGCGTTTGTCTTAGCTACTAGAAATGTCTGTGTACATTGATATAATCTAATTTTATGCTTCATTTGGATTCGATACGAAGACAGTCGCGACCAATTTGAATATTATATTGCCTTCCGATTATACACAACCAACAGTATGACATATTGCATTTTTCGTGCTTTATTACGTTATCTACTGGAGAAATCAGCACGGTTTCAACGAATTTATTTCGATTATCTAGGAAAATAGATGGAATATGTCGTCCAGAATTTAGCAACGTGGTTTTAGATATTCTATGGAAAGTAATTAAATAAAACAGACGGCCATTATAAATACACGTTATCAAAGCATACTCAATGTAATTCACGCTCGTACAAGAATACGGTTATTTGAAATAAAAAGTTGTTTAAAGTATCAGATTTATTCAAAAATTGATATAACCTTTTCTTATTATAGGACATATACACAAATCTGCGACTTTATCAATTTGTTTTTGTTTTATTTTGAATTGACTTCATTTGAGCTGCATCATGAGAAAACTAACATAGTGCGTTTGCGACCAGCATGGATCCAGACCAGCCTTCGCATCCGCACAGTCTGGTCAGGACCCATGCTGTTCGCTTTCAAAGCCTATTGCAATTAGAGAAACCGTTAGCGTACAGGATAGATCCTGAACAGACTGCGCGAATGCGCAGGCTGGTCTGGATCCATTTTGGTCACAAAATTTCCGTGTATGTCACAAGAGGGAGTGGGGTGGGGGAGTATAACTGTTACAAAGAATGTAAAGTGGTATGGTTCAAATATTAGTTAAGTTGTTTAGTAGGGTATATTTTAATTTTACATGGGCAACTGATGATGCGCCATAATAGTGCCATGTCTTTTTATATGACTCAATGACCTTTATTCATGAAACATCATTGAAGCTTGTACAAAACAAATTGTTGTTAGCTCTATGACCACAGTAAACTTTTGTTAAACTGATATAGCTATTATGATGCTTTATTGTTTTATAATTACCATATTTATCACCATGTCTTATTGGCACGCTTTATCATCGCATTCCTTGGCTCTAGTTCATCACAATAGGCACACATGAACAGTTTACAAAATGGCAGCGTTAATATTTCGAAGTGTTTTCACAGACATCCGCAAGACAATGAAGGAAACTCAACAGACCAAAGGCAAACAATAGAATATTTACATTCCTAATATTGACAAAGATATTATGATATTTAAACTATTATTTCTGGTGTCATTATAGGTATGATTTTTAGCCTTTTCGGCGAAATTGTTTTATACATACTGAAAAAAATAAACTTCTATTCATTAAATCAAAACCATGGAAGTATTCCCGCACGATATAATGATGTCAACGATTACATAAACAACCTATGTATTTCTTATATCTAAATAACTGTCTCATTAAATCAAAACAAAATTGCAAATACAATAGACCAGATAAAAAGATATGATCGTTATTATTAGAAAGCATATACAAGTGATATACTGTTGGTCTTTAATGATTCATTAGGTAGGTAATCAACAGATATTAATCTTTCTTGTGAGCCCTTTGTAAGATGCTATATGTAGTGTTTTCAATATTTGTGTCAGAAACTCTACTGACGTCCAGAGCTTGTTATTTATATCAAAACAAGAGAAAGATTCAGCTATTTTATGACAGAGACCAGATTAACGCTTTTAAAAGAAATCAATAAGCGAATGGATTTAACAATACCCTTGTGATTAACATGTCTTGAACTACAAATCCCAGAACCTCTTAGTGCCGAACTTAATGGGTTAGAAAGCAACTTTACTATTTGCCTCTAAAATACGAAACAATAAATGGCTGGAGTATGTTTCAAGCTCATGCTTGCCATGTAGAATATCAGGCTGTCAAAAGGCAAAGGCAACAGCTATTTAACATCAGCCAGACTTAAAATATGGGTGAGATTTGAAAAGTTTGTATCCAGCGTTTTGTTCATTGAACGGAACAATTGAAAAGCTTTATTTGTAATTGAAGAACTCGATGACATCTTGTTTGACAAGAAAAAAATATACCTGCATCCAATAGCAGCCATATGTACAAACATAATCAACGTAACATTTCTGCAATAAAATGTTTATGACGTGTTCTTTTTCTGTTTCCTGTTCAAGTAAAGAGCTATAACACACGTGGCGTTTATTTCACTTGATTTCAGACAGATTGGTAATTTCGTTTAGTCCTGCTCGTAGCGAAAATAAAAGCATTTCTCACCAGGTGATTTGTTAATTACCTGTAAAAGAACGTATGTAGTGTAATTACCCAATAATTTGTTACCTTTTCAGCACTGCTTTCTACGTGTGTGTTTTTATCACAGAGTAAGTGAAATCTTATCATTAACTTGTTTTCGATCCTTCGCTCGTGTGGTGGAGAAAAATAACCCGAAGATGGATGCTTTAAGTTACTCTCTTAAACAGCGTTTCCTTGCGTGTTAAGCAATTGATTAATTTCACCTACAGGCACCAGACTTCTATAACATGGTCTTATGTCACTGGCCGTCCAACCTGTCTACAGTGAAAGTTGGCGGGAACTATCGATCTCCTATTATTAGACGAAATATTTTCCGTTCCTAGATTTAATAGAGACCGGCGGGAGTTATATTGATATTGACATTGCATGTTACTTTGCCACAAATTTGATTTTTATTATGGTTGATTATAATAGACAATTGAATCAAAGCGTTAAGTAATATTGCGACGGGTACGGATCCGTAACTCAAAAAGCTGGTTCCTGAGGTAGGAATCCGTACTTCAAGACAAGCCTGTAGAGGATTTTCCAGGATTATGGACATCTTAAATAGTTTGGGTTATTTATTTCTTTAATTTGTTGCAAGTGAATTATCAGATCAGACTTTCCGGCGTACACACAATGGTTTACATTGTACATAAATAACCGCGAAACACAAACCACACCGAACTGAACGGTCACAGCTAGATTAGACAAAATGGGTACACATGCGTTATTATAAACATTTATAGCATTATTTCAGACTCGGGGTATTATTAAAGTACAACATAAACTGTTGACAAAAGATAGATAACCGTATCGAACCCTTTACTGAACTATATTTGAACTTTAGCTAAAAAAAACCCGCTAAAACTCGAGTAAACATTACGATTTAAAAAGGCACAAACAACACCAATTTATATTCTATTTTTATCCAAATGCTTCATATCATATATTTACTTTCAGTTCTTGGAATATTATTTCATTGGTGATATCGCCGAAACAGCACACTTTATATTCTTCAGTGTAAATGAAGATGACATAATTATCTAATAGTTGCCAGTCATTTATCTACGGCTATAAAAAAATGATAAAGAGTGAGTTCCTGCTATAGATTTATTTCTATTTATATATGAAGGTTTAAAACCATAGATTCTTAATATTTGAAAAGGAGGTCCGTACTCTAAGACAATCCGCCATTAATTTAATCTAGAGGTACGGATCCGTACCTTTAGAATCAGATTCCATAGGTACGGATCCGTACCTGTTGCCACTTGCATTGCGAAACGTCTTTATCGACCTTGTTATTACACAATTATTTGCTTTGTGATAGAACTCGAACGAAGCACATTATTTTTAAACAGCTTTAACTGTTATGAGAACAAGGGCAGCGTGCTAAAAGCATTTTTATTCGGAGTACTTTGGAACTGTTTTCTACAAAAATGTCCACAGCATTTTAGCAGCGAAACTGTCAATTAAACAGACCTTTTTTGGGAAGGAAATCGTTGGAAATTATATCAAACGCTTATAAAACCACTTTCGGAGACAACTGTAATTGCTTTCCTGACATTATTTGGTCTAATTTCTAGATAATGGAAGCATTTCATGACGTTTAAACTGATTTTGTAAAAATAACATTATATTATGTTGTAAGAACATCAATATATCCAAGACACTCATTTATTTCATTTAATGCAAATAGAATCAATTTCAGTAACATTTTTTTTATATCTTAATCATGAAGTATTGCTTTCATTTTTGCCTTTTTCATATTGAGGGTTTATTTTTGCCAGTTATAAAACATGTAAAGGCACATGTATACAGCGGAGAAAGATTCGCGCACTAATGTGTCGCGTACCACCCGACTGCAAGACTTCGCCATCTGTAGTTTGAAAATCTTAGTGGTAATTAACAGTTCATGCATTAACTATTCCAATTATCACGCACTGTTAAGGAATTTCAGTTTTGACATTCCTATATTTGAAGATTACGAAAACATAAGTATACTGTTAAACTACTTAATTTCTTAGCGCTTTCTGTGAGGATGATATGGTACTGTAACCTACTTTGTTTTGAAGTACTGGCAAAGCGTCTTCTTTTCAACGATTTTATCCCATGTTGGGCGCCATATGTCACGGTTAAGCAATGGTCACATTTACGTTCACGCACGTAGTTGGTCGTAGTTAATTTTAAACGTAGTTTGTCGTACGTTGAAGTACGTGTAAGTACGAACAACTACGTTCAACTACAAGTAAATCGGGTAGGGTTAACTAGGGTATCACTACGTCTTACCACGAGTTACTACGTTACACTACGTATATACTACGATCGAAGTACGAACAACTGCGACAAATTACGATCAACTACGCTGAGCTACGGAAAAGCGTTAAGCCGTGGTGGAGCCCTAGTTTAGTTTAGCCGTAGTGGAGCCCTAGTAGATCGTAGTTGAACCGTACTGTCGATGCGTTTTTCTTGTACTACGATCAAAAACGATACACACTACTGTTAAGTACGATCAAGTACGTTTAAGTAAGATCAACTACGTCCAAACTAAGGGCACAGTAGGGTCAAAACATCGTAGTTAATCGTAGTCAGATTTTGAACATGTCGAAAAATTATTTGCTTACTACGGAAAATCATAAGTTCGAACTACGATCATTACTACGTTTGACTACGATTATCTACGTGTAACTACGCTTAGTTCGATCAACTACGATCAACTACGATCATTCCTTACTACGATTAACTACGTGTAGTGTGACCACGCCATAAAGGACTTGAATATTAAAACAGGCAGAAAATGTGTAGGCGGTTAGCTCGGTCGGTAGAGCATAGGAACGGTAATCCGAGGCCCCGGGTTCGAGTCCCGGTCTGGCTGCACATTTTTCTCACCCTGTGACAAATATCTTAACTTTAAATTTAGCTACGGGCAATACCATTTCTAAACGGTTTTAAGATTTACAACTACAGATTGGGGAATATCATTGCAAAAAAATAGAAGTGTCAAAGCCAAAATAAATTACGGACCATAATTTAAAATACATTTGTTTGTAAACGTTGCCGTGTTAAGCTATTATGTAAACGTTTACCGAAAATGCTAAAGCAATGTCTGTAGACAGCTGACATCTATGAAATCTTGTTGATTCAGTGAACATGAACTATTTCATCCCGTCTGTAATATATTAGTCCTACGCAAGTATAGTTTAATCGAGCGTATTTCTTGTATTGTAAAAAAATTCTACAAATAAGTGTTTTACGCAACTGTGGTTCTTATGATAATGTGGTATTTACATTAATACGTTGTTAATAGATAACAAATGTTTATCCGAGTATTAATTGAGAGTTTCTACTTCACCATTGCAATGATTAGATAGTTAATCCCTACGTATTCCAGTGTTTAATAGCATCGAACATTAACAGGTTGTTTTCAGAGTTTAATAGCATCGAACATTTACAGGTTGTTTCCAGTGTTTAATAGCACCGAACATGATCACGTTTTTCCAGTGTTTAATAGCATCGATCATCAGCACCGGCATAGGGGATGTCAGATGGGTTTTACACCGGCATTGTTAAACCCGCTGGTGTTACAGTACAAGGAAAGTTCTTCAAAGGTAAAACTTTGACTGAAATATATTGAAATTTTCAGTTCGATTGTGGATTGTCCATCTTTATTATACGAGGATGACAACACGTGATTCATATGGGGTAGAAACTCGTACGCTTTATCTATTGCAGTGCAAAGACCATTCATAGTGCGCTGCGAAAATAAGTTCGACTAACGCGTTGCGACGATTGAAAAAATCTTACAGTGACGAACTCTAGTTCTATGGTTGAAAACAAGTTCAAGATGGCGCACATTCATTATTCATGCTTCCAGATATGCTCCAGTTTTCTGTTTTTCGGTCACATCAATATTTTATTATTGAGCACAAAACATGCCCCGGTCAGTATTCCCTAATCTATATGTCTATATCGATCGATAGTCACTTGTATCAAATCATTGACAAATACTCGAGTGTCTCTCTCAAAAACCATCGTTGATACTAACAGAACATCTAAAATAATTGATATAAAAAGACATGTACACATGAATGTAGTAGAAAATGTAGGAGGAAATTCTTCGTACATTATTCAATTAAAAATCACCTGCTATCTTGTCATGTGTTATTTACATCATCAACCGAATCATATTCAACTAGTCTTATACGAGTTGCTGCAATATTTGCTTTATGCGGGTTTCACCTATGGGCTATGTAATTTCACCTAATATATCATCGGTCTCTATTGGATGACATTTTTTGCAGTTTTTTGTATGCTAATTTCCGAGCTAATCAATTATTGACGCGGCAGACGGCTTCATAAATAAACATTTTATGATGAAGTAATGGCCCTAACATGGAAGAAATCTGTTAACAGCTTGCTCAGGGGGAAATATGACAAATCACTACATCGGTAATGCTACATTAGGTTAGTAAATGTTCATATTCTGTGCTGTTTCTGGTCGATGTTATCAAAAGAACCACTATATGTCAGTCTTTTGTTTCCTTATTGGGTGGAATATCGGTGCTTGTACTAGCTATAAATCAATATGTTCTATTCACATATACAAAGCTGTAAGGCGTAGTATATTAGTTTAATTCTCTGAAGCGTAACATTTAACTCCCGATGTAAGATGAATACATGTAAGTTATAGTTAACATGTCCATATGATTGATTTCCTTTTCACATCAAAGAGTCAGTTTAATTAAATAGAGGATATTATACGAGTGTCTTTTCAAGTTGAATTTATTAAAACAAATTGAATAGATTAATCAAATGCGAGCATTTTATCAATTTTATTCAACAAGTTTAATCAATTCAATGTGGAAAGTCACAAATGTAATATTCTTTGTACCACGTGTAACATAAAAAATCTTCATTTTTTTTACTACTAGTATTATAAACAAGTCAATTTGACCAACGTCTCCAATACTTTAAATGAAGTCAACGTCAAAGCTTTATTACACTAGTGTAATATTAATTTTAAGTAATGACTTCATTTCACTCCCGCGACATCAAACATGTGAAAATTTGAGATTAGTTTATACCAATTGATTTCAGCTCGATTGTGACTTATTTGAATCGAGTTCGCTTCCTAGAAAGACCAGTAGGTGTCATATGAGATGCGGTCCTGACGCCAGTGTGGCTCGAATACATGACCTCCTGGTTTAGAGATCGAAACCTTAACAAATAGTTCACTGCTTCCATTAATGAAAGTTATTATTATTCATTAAACATACTAAAAAATCATTCAGTTGTTTGTCGGCACAGGCATGCAGGGAGCTCGATTTAGCAAAGTGAAGAATAAAGCTGCCGGTACGTAAAGGAACAGTTCATAGATGACTGAAAAAATCCAATCTGCTGCAATATGTCAAACAACTTAAGGAAATCAGTCGTTTGCTTGCAAAACACTGGAAAAAAATACCTGGATATCACTATTTTCAGTTTGTAAATTGCGCTCAATACCAACGCAAAAATGAGGAAGAGAAAAAATAGGAAAAAAATATATATTCATCAGTCTTACACAAATCTAGATAATACCTGATACACTGTCTGGTATAGTCCTACACATTCATGAAGCAATATTTAGAATGTTTCAACATTTGGAAGCCATTTTGCTGGTGACCTCTGACCTCTAGGAATTTCCATTCGCTAAAACCGCATCGGCACTCCGGTAGATTTTAGTTAATATCTAAAAGTTTTTAATCAAATAAAATGCTTCAACAAAATCCTAGAAGGATTTTTATGTTGTACGACAGGCTGCTATTCTTTTAAATATTCAATAATTGAGCTGACACTTAAATGATAGGCATTTTATAATGACTCTTAACCAAATGCAGTTGAAACACGGTATCTCGAATCCCATGGGATCGAGCCTTTTGCCATTAGATATTAACCTATCTAGATGGTGTTGTCAAAGATAATGTAAATATCGTAAATAAATTCTTATTACTCTAATGTGTTTATGATATCATTATTCCACACGTTTTGCACATAGATTTGTATCATATCTATGCAGAATGATGGACATGTATGTGTCGCTGTGTTGCATTACTGAAACTGCGGTATCTGGAGCTCTGAACTGTCCGTAACTGATATTTTCATAACGCATGATATGTGTATTCATTTTTCTTCAGTTAAATCAAAACAAAAAATGTAATGTTAATATGACTGTCTATCTCTCCAATGTTTTCGAACGGACAAACACTTTTTATTTGATAGTAAAGCCTAGTATTATTTCTATTATAACATTTTATATCCATGTTAGAATGAAAATAAACATAAGTTAAGTACATAAAACTACAGTAAAACTTTGTGCTTGGAGTAAATCGGACAAATGGGCCGCCTAAGTGCAGAGCCATTAACGCGTCAGGTGAAAAATAACCTAACTAAATGACAACATAATCAGCATGGAATCTTTATATGTGCATTCAGTCCGTATTAATTTTCCATGAACAGCATTAGCTGCTCAAAGAAATAATACCTCCAATTAATTCCAAAGCTCTTTACAAACAATATGCATTGTTCTGCTCAAAATACTTAAGTATATGTATCATAAAAATGTCAGTTTAAAAGACGGTATTTCTACGGCACGGTGATTGACTAATTCCTGCTTAGTACAAATAAGCCTTAACTACAGGGACTTAACTGTTTATAATCTATTCACACTATTCACCTTCGAATGGTGTTAAAAAGATGGCATGGCCTAATGTGGTAAATATTTTTTAATGTGCACTGACAAAGAGTTCATGTTAAAAATAATATGCGAATATCAAAAGTTCTGAGTCACATAGCAAAATGTGTATGCTTTATATCGATGATATGAATAAAACTGATATAAACTGTAGCTTGTATATGCATTCAAACCAATTCTCCTTCTACAAGTACTACATTCCAGTTCGTACTAGTTTGATTATGCACTGTCCTACAGTAATGTTGGTCCGAGGTATACCCATACAGCGGGCTTACGGAGGATCGGTGGTTCTGCCCAGTGCCTGCCCGTGATGAAATAATGCCATGATTGGGATCTTCTACCACCATCAAATCTTGTGTCAGTGTGACTCGAAAACTCATTATGTATAAAGACTTGTGAAAACTAGTGGATATTAAAACACATTGGCGATTTTGCTTCTTTACCGAGTCACGAAAACATTACATATTTCTAATATACGACCCCTTCTAAAATAACTGTTATATATTACAGATTGTCAGGTGGTTACAGGTCATTCATCAATTATGCCAAGTAAATTGCATTTTTACATGTTTTCTCATATCATATTCAACCAATTAACAAGTTGAAATATCACTGCGCTAAATGGTGATTATAATGAAGAAAAACTGGAAAACACTGCATGACCCCTTCCATGTACAGCGAGAGGGGGAGTAAAATGATAAATTGTTTTGAGCAAATTGCTCCTTAAACACTTGTAAATTAAAATGTCCATTTTTAATGAGAAAAAATAAATAAAACAAATCAAATAAGAAAATTGCTTGGCGATATCATTACCTTCCCTTCTTAACAAACTTAAATAACTTGATGCAGTAGCAGTTGCAGCAGCATATTGATTGCAATATTACTGTTATTTCTTATTTACATTACATTACAATGATCTACGAAAATCAAATCAAAACGAACTGTTACTAAAGACCAACTTAAATCGTGTGCTATTTTAGTGTAACAAAGACATATATACATGTAACTGTAAGCACTCTATGAGATTCTTAAGTAAGCCGCCGGTATGTTGGTATTTCTGCGTAAAATCTAGAATGTATGTATGTATGTATGTTTGACATTAGCTTGACTTATTCCTTAGTATACTGTAACAAGAAAGTATATATCTTATTTATTGATACCATGGTGATCTCTTTAAAAATAGCAAGTCGGCCAATCCGATGATGTCAACACATTGTGAGTGCTACGTAACGATCAAATACTGATGTCATGCGGGTGTTAACGCTGCAAACGTTTTTCGCGAGCAATTTTAAACGAAACAATATGCATGTGTCAAATACCAGTCCTATTATGCTCAGCTCTGTAGTTAGTTTTAGGAATAAAGATAATTTGATGTGGTCTAGCTTACGCAAGACTGACGTCACGTTAACGTGCGGTGACGTCAATGTTTTTGTTGCGACCAAAAAATAGCGCTACCATATTTTATATACTGTTTTAGATTGAGGGCATATTAGAATCAAAATAGTTTATAGCAAAAGAGGGTTTTAACACTATTTAAACACTCGGGCGGTAATACGTCGTACAAATAATTTCACTCGGACTGCGCCCTCGTGAAATTATTACGCCCGACGTACAACCTCCAATCGTGCATAAATAGTGTTGAAATACTCTTTTGCTATTATAAATTATTTCTTAAATGACACTGAATTGAATCCATGATTCAAAAGCAAACCAAGTCCAGGTACAGGACGACTCTTTAAGGCATAGTCTGCTATGACCTGGCGAGGTTTTGCTTTCTATTATATTGTTTATACACAGCGTAATACATTATTTTACGTCATCTTAATTACGACGAGTTGTATGATAACTAGCGATTTATGTTCTTTGGCTTGGAATAAAACTGTCTAGATGACAATCTTCATTGATCTGAGACAACAAATCGTGGAGGTTTTCCAACAAGTCAATGTTATGCTCGAGTTCCAAGACGCTCGTGCCATCCCAGACTCTATTTAATGTAAAAGTAAATTAGACAAGTGTACTAAATGATAATTTGTTGGGACTATTCATGTACATGTATATGATTCCAATATTTTTAAGACGCTTGACAAAATGCATACGTTGCACTTTATTTTCTCCAGATACTATGGCGGTATATAGAATTTCCACTGATGAAATATAGATGGGCTCTTCCCTTTTTCATAATCACTGTGTAAAATTGCAGTTCATTTCGCTTGGAATAAGAAAACATCAATCTTTGCTCATATTTACTTCGACGACAGATTTTTGTTGTCGGCTATGGGCAGAAAAAGGTGATAAAATACTGAACAATACTGGTCGTCTTGGAAGCAACTTTACAAAATATTTATTATATAACAAATGCAGTGTGTGTGTGTGTGTGTGTGAGAGAGAGAGAGAGAGAGAGTACCTTAATTGTTGTCGGAAGAGCTCTATGTCTTACTGAGAAAAAAAAGTAGCCAGCCCTTAGTACTGCTGAGGCCAATAATAAGAGTTATGATATTAATAATACTGAATTTAAAAATAACTTTATTTAACGAGGATTACCTATTTTGCGGTAACATATGATCTTCTAACTAAGTAGTTTTAAAATTCTATATTTATATTAACATAGAATCGAATGAAACAAATGAATTTAAGTAGCTCATTACAAACAGGTTACCACCTAATCTTAAACAGCATAAACAGTGTGTAATAGTATGAAAATAATTTATTATCTAGGCTTCATCAGAAGCTCAAAACATGAATAAATAGTTGAAGAATAAATGCACTTGGTACGTGTAATGCGCGCACCTTAACCCTAAAATGTCTTATGTGAGAAAAATACAGGATAACATTGACATTTTATACAAAGAAACAATTCTACGATTATGTCAGTCAACGTCAACAGAAAAAGACAAAAGACATAACAGCGGAGATTACATATTATTTAATGAGAACACTGCAAAGACAATGACGCTAAGAACAGAGGAAACAAAAATAAACATGTTGTGTCCTTTTTCTATGAGAATCTGAAAGTGAATTAAAGAATTGCATGTATTGCAACAAATCATAAAAGTTAGTTTTGCAAAAGAACTTGCAGGCGTTTGAGGAATAACCAATACTGAAATGATATCAAATAGGTATATAACAAATATTTCTTTCTTATTCAATAGAGACATCTTTCTTGTTTCTTTATGTTCTCTTAACTACTTAAGGTAACGAGCTTACACTTGAATGTCAGATATGATTTGCTGCTACGGTAATATTGATGACTATTAATTCACAACATCTATGTATATTGCAAACAAGAAAAAAGAATTAGTTCCGTGCTTATTGACGGCCCGTGATGAGTTTTAAACACCTCGAACAGCTAACATCTGTAGAGCAACAGATGGAAAGATAATTACCACTGTATCGCAGCTTAAAACAGAATTATTCTTGAGCCTTGTGTTGGAATAAACTGAAATGCTTATGAATAAATCAATTACACAAAGAATTTAAAGAATATTCATATCAAATCTGATATTTGGTAATGTGATGCTAATTTGTGTTTCAATGATGCACAGATGTTTCACGATAGGGTTGATAAGAAACGTGTATCTGGCAAAAAACAAAACAACAGGCAGTTATGTAGTTTAGAATTCTTTACAGGAATCTATTCACGAAAAATAAGAGTTCTCGTATAAAACCAGATACAATTCTGTAGTGATATATAATCATGTATAATTTTGCATGAGTAACGAAGTCCGAGTAACAATATTTAACACACATTTAATTGGTTTGTCGAATGCTAATAAAAAGACAACCGTTATTACGCATGATAAAGCCGCTTAGTTTCTGAAACCGTCATAACATCATAGGAGTAAGGGACTAATAGATTAAAATGTAGAGAAGATAATTCTTGATGACTGATATAATCACAGAGTTCAAGAAGGCATACATCAATTATGTATACATTTAGAACATATAAAGTTTCTTCTTCTTGTTTTTGGTCACGTCAATATTGTATTGAGCTGATGACAAAACGCGATACATGTACGGCAGAGTCACGTGGCAAAATCAATCTTCCTGAGATAAAAAAAAAATTATATATTGTTTTAAAATATGACTCAAACGTGAACGACAGATCTTTATCAATTTTCATAAATTCCAAAATATTGTATTTAGAAATATATTACGCGCAACTTTCTCTAGAGTATGTTTTATTAAATGTAAACAAATATTCATCCGAAGTTTTTAATTTGATTATTAAAACATTAAAACTATTGTGCATTTTGAACTGCAATTAAATGTCACTTGTTAGTACACATTCGTACTGTTGCTAGTTATGCATTTATTGGTGTGTACTAGTTTTATACTGTGTCTGTGTAGTATTTGTTCATTTTTTTCTAATATGAACATTGGCCTAATAGAACTTCGACATATTTCGTATAGGTAGACAGTGGTCAAGTGGATATGTCGCTGACCTGAATCACCTGCCCCTCATCGCTGTGTGTTCGAAACATTGTTTTAGGAAAGATTTTTGTCTTGTGCGGATGCTGCCCAGCCGGCTTACGAAATGTTGTTCTACCAAGACGCCTGCCCGTGCCTGAAATAATGCGTGAAGGAACACTTTGGGACACTTCCTGTACATCACAAATTGGAAATCACCGTATGACATTAAATTGTATCGGTGTGATGTTAAACCCAACAAAAACAAAGAAAAAATAATATAAATAAAACTGACAAATAAATATATCGGAGTAAATACAGAATTATATGTATGAAGAACGAAATTTATCATGTTGTTCTTTTGCCGAGATGTTGCTTAATGACTATGGTAAGCCACGGCGACTGTATCTTTCGTCTAAACTTAATATGAGCCGCACCATGAGAAAACCAACATAGTGCGTTTGCGACCAGCATGGATGCAGACCAGCATGCGAATCCACGCAGTCTGGTCAGGATCCATGATGTCCGCTTTCAAAACCTATTGCAATTTGAGAAACCATTAGCGAACAGCATGGATCCTGACCAGACTGCGCGGATGCGCAGGCTGGTCTGGATCCATGCTGGTCGCAAATGCACTATGTTGGTTTTCTCATGGCGCGGCTCATATTTTGTATGCTAATGCCTTAGCTAATCAATTACTGTCAACACGAACTACTTCATAAACAAGCATGTAATGATGAAGTAATGTTCCATAACACCAACAGCTTGCTCATGGGAACGCATGACAAATCAGAACACCAATACTTCTATATTTGGTTAGGCAATGTTCAAAACAAATTGATTCAAAGCTTTAGATGGGAGATGGTATTAAGATAATTACTACATGTCTGCCTTTTGTGTTTCGCCGTATGATTTGTTTCTTTATTAGTCAGTGCCCGAGCTTGTAAGGGCAATAAATAAACGCTTTTTTTGTTTTTGTTATACATAACTCTGTGTCATACTGATACAGCGTTTATGGTATATTTCACACTGTGTTTTTATAAAGCCTGCTTGAGTTTTAATTATTTCTGCAAGATGTTCCTATAATCAGAACAAGAGTGTACACGCAATTAGTGTAAATTATAACGTAATAAGTAAACTTGGTTGACATTTTGTACTTTAATTAGTTTTAAGCGTGCATGGGATAATTCGAGTAAGTCAGGTCCTACACACGCAATAATGACGTAGATATTATTATCTTGCGTTTACGTTATTTCTAATGGATGGAATTATAAAGGTATATTGTTACTCTATAAAATATACTGTCATTTTAAAAACGTAACTGTTATTTTAAATATATACTGTTTCTATTTTATTTAACAGAAATCACAACCATCTCAATAGTCTTAATTGATGGTGATATCAGTAATATAAAAGAAATATAAAAAGATCTGAATGTTTGTTGTGTTTAAAATGTAGAAGTATTTTCACATAACACAACCGGAGCTGATTATAAAAACGCGAATGCTTGCTGAATTTGTAGAAACCTGCCATGGTATACCACAGACATCTGCCCATGGCGGATTACTGTATTCACATAAAAAAAATCGGAGAAAGTGTGCAACTCATAACATATTCTCCATAGTAATACAATCACTTGCAAGATGTGTGAGACATGTGAACTCATTTGCAGTTAGATGTTTTATTTCGAGCTGTGTTTCTATGTGGTGTACATGCCATTAAGTCCCCCAACTGCGATATTTTAAGGTAGAATTGTTCCAAACAAATTATTTACATACGTTTTAAAGTTCCATTCGTTGGATTTCCCAAATAGCTATTTATTTATGAACAATTTATTTACTTGTGTTTTAAAGTCGCTTAAAGTATTGATATGTTTGTTCACACAACATGTTTTTAAATCAATTAGATAACGGTATACTCACACGCCCATAGTTTGATATTTAATACAGTCAGTTTATAAGAATAACCTTCTATCCATAAAGCATACATTACAAATTTGTTATAATTTCTTAGATAACAGTCTTTTTAAATATGCACGATTTATTTCTGTTAATTAAATTTTAACCTTTACTTGAACGATAATCTATTTCTACAGGGAATCTTTAGCCTGCTGGCGGCAAGTGATTCTGCCTTTGCGACCAGTGCAGGCCAAGATCAGCATGTGCAGGCTGATCATGGTCTGCTCTGTTCGCTATTCAGTCAGTATATTTTCAGTGAACACCCCTTTCAATTAATAAGTGGTATTGCCAAAATTAAATGACAGACTAGTCCATTTTAGAAATTTAGCAGGGTAAATGTTAAGCAGTACGCACTAATTATCATTGTTTAAAGTTTCATATTTTCTATTTCATTGCCGTTGTCAGTAATTTTAATTTATCGTTTATAAACATTTAAAATTATAATCTGTCCACATTTTCTGAGTATATCTCTGACTATTCTTTTTCTCTCTAATACAGAGACCTAGATTTGACGGAAACTGGTTTTGTTCTCTGGGGATATGTATCAACAAACTCCGCGATCATACTCAATAATAATAATCTTATTTATACATTATCTTTACATACGTGTATTTATATTATAAAGAAGATGTATCAGAACGGCGTGTAATATACAGAATGCAGAAATGTAGGGACTGTAAGTTCAAACTCGTTGAAAAGCAGTCACTTTTTTAAGGAAACCAAAAATGAGAGTAGCTCCTCTGTACTTTTTTACTATATGATTGTGTGGAACCATTAATTCAATATAACATCGAATTAATCACTATTATCTTCAAAACCTGGTATTTCATGTAGGCATACAATAATCTGTGGAATTATAAAACGTATAGTTATACGTGAACCGGTGCTTATTATAAAGTTGGTTCATAGATAGTACAGTCACTGTGGGTACAAATTATACTGAAAAATAACTGCCGAGGTCATAAAACGTCAGAATGTAGTTCAAGCACAATTTCTTAACAAATTTGATTTAGGTTTCTTACGTGCTAAACATTTTTTGCATGTATCTCTAACACAAAGTACCAGATAACATCATTTTCAAGATGCAAAAAAGTAAGTTAAGTACTCTGTATTTTGAGATGCTTATATATACAAGTTGCCTGTCTACAAAACCACTGAGCACCTGTCTCTCGTGCAGTAGCAGTAAAGAATACAGTTTGTATGATTGTCTTTCATGTGTTTTCTGACATCTGTTTAAAGACTACTTATTCTTGGAGAAAAATGTAATTTATCATAGTTACAATTATCAAAATCTTCATGGTGATGTTCAGCAGTAATGTTGAAATGTGATGGAAACATACCGCTCGGTTTTACTGGGTAAAATATTGAAAGCTTAATGATTATATCTTAAAATCTCCAGGTTTTTCTAAGGACTCTAACGTCCAGCCCGATAAATACTGTAACAATAATACAAAAATGAAGAGGCCTAGGCAAATAGAAACAACAGGGCGTTCCTATATACTTTTGTATATTGTTTAGACATTTCTGTTAAAGACAATCATACCCAGCAGTGGTTACTGTTAAATTTTACTACTATTTTACACTTATCCTTGATTACGACATTTACTGTATAAGACAAACCGTGTGAAAGCAGATTTACTCTTTTAACTTTTGGGAATATGCCGAATCTATGAGCTTGGAATTTAATTGTGCATGATGCATTCATAAGTTCCAATGACGAGTAGTCATTTCTAAGAGTGATAATAACTTTTACAAAAGAGTGAAATAGGTTGTTTTGATAAAAATGGCGGCAGATAACCTGTGCCATACCAATTTATTCCAAAAACCTAGAAATAATGCAGATTTCAATTGTAATTAGTAATTTAAAAATGACATCAAAAACTTAATATACGGTTAAAAGGTTTTAGCACACAGTTTTTCTTACCGAAAATTATTTTAAACAAGCATCTCTCTTCTGTCGACTGTGTTTCTTGTTCAGGATTCAAATCTTTCTTTTTTTTGTAAAAACAACAATAATTTGAAAAGACACCCAAAGAACTGTTGTACTTTATGTTCGTTACCATTGTTAAACTTTTGTGCATTTCAGTTTCAAAATAAGTATTGTTTTGTTCTAAATTTTATTTTGATAAAGAAGCAATGAATAACGGAAAACGTTAAATCATTGGGTTATTATTAAATGTATTGTAAGCTTCATAACTAATTGGAAAAAACACACATTAAATGTAGATACGTCTATGAATGATACATATCACAAAATCATTTTAGATCGTTTCGAAACCGAAACAGTCAGCAATGCCACCTTTTTACTAGCTAAGCCGTAAAGCGCTGTTTTAACACATTTTCTGCTAGGAGGTTATGAAACGGTTTCAAAACGAAAAATATAAACCGATATTTGCACTGGCTGTTTTACCAACATTATCAAGGATATGAAGATATTTTTGCCATTAAATGCGTTTCATGTTTTTTTTAAATTAAAATAAATGGTTTCGACAACACGTCAGTTGGTAACTAGTTATACATCAATTATGCCGACGAAATTGCCGTTTTACATGTTTCCCGTTTCAAATATACAAAAATGAGACCAATTTACTCGTCAGAAACTGCTGTGGAAAACTTAGGCTTTAATTGTGATAAAATACGTAACACCGTGGGATCCAGTCGTTAGAGAAAACTGACATCGAATCGGTTTTGTGTTTAATTTCTTTAAATGCAATATATACATAAAGAAAAAAATAAACAACATATAAAAATGCAAAAGTCTGTACCGTATATATATAGCGACCGGATCCCACGTCGTTACGTATTTCATCACAAAAAAGCCTAGTATATACAATATATAAATATATATATATATTCAATTTACGCATGAAAAACATTATTTTCCGAACTAGTTTTCACGTGACTGCAAGTTAATTATTATTAGTAATCAATTTTCACATCGTCGTATCGTTTTATATCTCGTATTTAATCCACAGAAAAAAATCATTATATTTTTACTATAAATGTGTTCCCTTTCTATGAGTTAAAATGTTATTATTTACATTTACTTGTTGTTTTTACATTTTTACTTTTCTACGTTAACTATTATTATTGATCACATCATTGTTGCCGCTGTTGTTGTTGTTCTTGTTGTTTTCGAAGCTGCTGTTCTTCATGTTAATATTATGATAATCATTATAATTATCACTTTTATTACCATTCTTATAATATCCACTAATATCATCATCATTATCTATGCCGTCATTATCATTGATTATATTGATGAAACCCTGATGACAACGAAATGTCTGAAAGCCCTTACCTGTAAAGATAATTGTAAGACTTTGATTAGTGCCTGACTGTGTTTTATTCCAATGACAAGGATATGTATAATTGTAAGCGCCTGTATTAGATTAGGAAAACGGAATGTTGGTATTTCCGCTTAAACTTCAGAAAAAAGTATGCTCTCAGCACTCATTTGACTTTTTTGTTTGTTTTAAAGTTGCTGGTCTATTGCGTACATGTCTTGGTATGTTAGTGACAGCTTATTCGGAAACATGGTGAGAATTTGTCACTGCAGGGCGATATATCGCTAGGTTTATGTCTACTTTGATACTCTGTGTTGATAAAACACATGCGCTGAAAATGTTGATTGATTTGGCTGTGCTGTGACATGCATGCCTTATAAATTGCAGAATACTTTCATGTACATGATCATAAACAGGAAGTATAATAATAGGTGAGATAACGATAACGTGCAGGTTTATAATTAATCTTGACTTGTATTACTCTTTAGTCTGGAATGGAACAATCAAAATGACAATCTTTACTAATCTAATACAACAGTTTGTGGAGTTGCTCCAACAACACAGTGTTATGTAAGTGTTCCAAGACGTTCATGCCATCTCAAACAATAGTTAATGTAAACAACCACAAATACCAACTTGTTAACAAAGTATATGTTATCTTTTTCTATGAACATGTTTGACCTAATAACTTTGTGTTACGTTATTTAATGTTGATCACCAGTTGTTAACGCCATCATAAAAACCATATAAATATCTTTATAACAAATAAGAAATCTAGTTTCTGTCTCAATAGCGCATTAATAAATAAATATATCGTAAACGTTGAAATATCGTAAATGTTTTAATATTGTGAATTATTAATTGTGAAAGTTCAGTGCATAACGGTATTGAACTGCAACAGGAAACGTTTTGCCAAGATATAATCTCACTTCATGTAAGTGCACACATAAAGGAATTTAATTAAAACATTCAGTTCTAATATGAAAAGTTATCTGCACATACCGCTTAAATGATGATATATTAGTAATAACGCGATTTAAAATTACTTCTAACATACAATTATCATTGCTTCACAAATGATAATCGTTAAGCTGAACCTAGCCTGGCTCCTTGGCTGCAAGATTATTTTTATATAAATGCTGGAAACATTTTGTAAGAAAATTTTATGCCTCTAAAATAGCACTATTTTTTCTGATGGCTGAACCATACCTATGTTCGGAGCCAGGGCAATAAAGAATTAATTAAAACATACCTATATGAGTTACTACATACCGCTTAAAATGAAATGATATAGTTTAAATAAAACAAACATTGTCACAAGGATAATCTAAGCTGAACCATACTACCAACAAATTCAGCAAAATGAACATCACTGTATAATACTGAACAAATCCTACGGGAAACTTAAACGAGAATACAGCGCATGACCAGATGGTTTTACTAAAATACATCGGCCTGAAAATCATAGTTGGCAGTAAAATGGATAGTTGTAGAATTAATATTGTTGCCTCTTCAACAGCTTAGATCACGTGACAAACATTCTTATCTTTTGAACAACAGTTCTTCATGAAATGCCAGCACTCTACATGGATGAGAGCGCCGCAAAAATGTCAGAAAACAGCGAGAGATAATATAAAATATTAAACCAGTCTTGGCACTAAGTATCATACCTAAATGTATTCTGATGGATTTGGCTTCAGAAAATACTATTCTTAATACTAAAAATGCATCGTTGATGTATAATGTCCGATATAAAATGCATATACCTTTGTTATGTCATAACTGCACCGCTAAATACATATATAAGAGACTGATTGATAAAAACAAAATGATTTTGTTCATTTCTGTTTTACGCTATTACTCTGTTGATACTAAGCTGATTGCCTACATTGTCATTCAGTAGTAAAAATCCAATTTACTTTTGCCATTGTTCAATTTTACATTTCCAAAACATACACGTTTTAACAAACAATGTTTACGGACAAGTACTTATTACAATTCCTGTGTGAGAAAGCGCGTTCATCGTGAAATAACCATAATTTACACACGTAGGTAATTAATTGCACAACGGGAACATCAAAAGGAAGTATCAGCAGGAAATTCTAACTTATAAATTCCTTAATAACTTTAATAATCGCTGTCGGTTGCTGAGCACCAGCAATCAGTTCTCAACATATATTGGCACGACCACCTACAGTATCGACTAAACAGCTGCACCGGTGTTAAATGAAAATGCAAATAGCAGTATCAACATGTCCGTATGCAAACTGTAATTTATAAATATCGCCTATCATATAGGATGTAGACAATTTGCGTATGAAGTCCTGCATTTTTTGAATATATCACTACTATCATATTTTTCCACTAGTTGTCAGTAAGTATAATCGTCCCTGTTTAAGGTTATAGCAATTACTTAATGAATTGACGTTAAATCCATGTAAGTCGAAGTCCATTTAAAAAAAAATTAACAAGCTGAATGTATTTAATAAGATAAACTTTCAGATTTATACATTAATTGTGGAATGATTTATCCACTATCTTTGTGATGACAATAACTATGCAGTAGCATTCTACGTCTAGTAAGGCTTTTATTCTTTATGAAGTCCAGAAACATGCAACGGCTGCAGCATATTCCAGGAGTCTTTTTAATTGTCTTTAACTTACATTTTATTGAAGCACAGTGTGGGTAATGTTTGATGCAAGGAAACTGTTTCTAGTCAAACAAACATACTGTTAAGTCCCAAATGATTTTTATTTCAGAAAATGTAGTAATTGTGTATGACCTACGGTGCCGTGGCAAATTCTGTAATGCAATTATATCATGATGAAAATACTACTTAAATGTCTGGCACTGACCTAAAATTGTTCTACAGAGTAAAACAACTGCGACATATTTGAATCGGCCATTATGCGATACCATTTTGCCGCGCCACTCCTCTATTTAGTGTCTGTAAACCTTTCGTAAGTTCTAAATAATCTATCATTTTTGAGTATATAATGTAACATGAAAGCCAAACGAAATGAGACAGAAATGACGACAATCCAGAAAATATAACAGGAATGCAGAATGAGTTTAATGTGCTTTATCAAGAAATCACGGTATAGCTGATTTATAAGTCATTGCCTTAATTTTGATACAATCAACACGCGTGCTAAGAGTTCTAAAGTACGTCGGATGGAAAATTTTATAAGTGCATGTATCACGCAATTTGTGTTTACGTCTTGCGTCAAAGCAATAATGATTTCTTGTAACACCCCCAGGTGAATACATATCGCCTATCTCCGTCTATCAAATGTTCTCATTCTGTCTGACAAAAATATCACTGTATACATCCACCATATAATCAATTAAAATTCAATTACATCATAACAGAAACGGCAACAACAGGCACATGATTCGAAACATTTCAATAGTAAAAGACATAGCATAAGGCAACCAAATCTACCTCTATGAGTCAAAGTAAGCAAATTCGATTCTGCTCAAGTTTAATAACTTACTATGCATTACTGTTATTAATTGTCTCTTCAAATCCGCGAGTAGTATTATAATTTTGTACAAATCGACCGTCTATTACATTTCCGTTTTGGATACATTTTATTGCACGATGCAACAACTTTGCAACAACTTTGGGTCGAATCCACATGCTGACTAAACGATAAAAGCCGTTAACGTCAATATTATAAATGTCTGACGCCGTGCTTCTGTATATGTTAAAAGATGGAATTGCTTATCAAAGATAAGATTATTTCACACTGTACAATATGGCATTTTTAAAGACTCGTACCCATTCTAAAAATACTGCTCGTCGCGTTCAACATAACAAATGTCTTACAAATGGATTAACAAGTATATCACATACAGAAGTGGTTAACTGTCTGTTACTAAAACAAACCGTATTAAAAGTTCTTGATACCTGGATGTTTGTATTAAGTTGGTTAATCATAGTGTTCTATGACAGACATCTTGGTGGCGATTGTAACGTCTCTGTCTTATTACATATACCATTCCATTCATTTCAATGTTTGGATTATTTTGACAACTGCTATATGAATTGACGGAATTGACGATTATTTGCAGATGATAGTTCTCTAGCCGCTTCGTCTTCCGATATACACGAAATTGAACTTTCTCTAAATTCTGACCTTATAAAAATATCAGAATGGTCAAAACAATGGCTGGTTACATTTAATCCTACAAAAACAGAAGCTATGTTCTTTTCCCTCGCGCGTAGACAATGTCCTAATCTATTATTTGAAAATACTCAGTTAAATTTTGTCGATTATCACAAACATCTTGGCATAACACTCTCTAAAGATGGATCTTGGCACGAACATATATCTAATATTGTATAGTCGGCAGCAAAAATTCTAGGATCTATGAGAGCGCTGAAATTTAAACTTAGAAGGCACACCTTAAACAAAATCTATATAGCTTACTTGAGACCAGTTCTAGAATATGCCTCTGTTGTTTGGGATAACTGTGCGAATTATGAAAAAGATCAATTAGAAAAGATTCAACTTGAAGCAGCGCGTATTGTAACTGGGCTAACGCGTTCAGTATCAATAGAAAGACTTCTTACGAAATTGGATGGGTTTCTCTTTCTGACCGCAGAAAAATACAAAAATTAATTTTAATATACAAAGGAAAAAATGATGATCTTCCAACATATTTACTAGATTTATTTCCATCGATCGTGAATGACTCAAACCAGTACAATTTAAGAAACAATGCCGATTTTGAAACTTTAGCTAGGCGTATTGAAATTTACTCTCAATCTACTATTCCCTCTGCAATAAAATTATGGAATGATCTGAACATTGAAACTCGTCAACTACCAACTCTTTCGGCTTTCAAAAGTAAACTTAAAGAAATTTTCAAGCCTCCACAATTCCCTACTTTTTACTTAATTGGTGACAGACGATACTCTGTGTTTCATGCTAGGATACGAAACAAGTGCAGTAATCTAAACGCCGACTTGTTTAATAATCACATCAGAGAAAATCCAAACTGCGACTGCGGATCCGAAACGGAAGACGCAGAACACTATTTCTTTAAATGCACTCGTTTTTCACATCAGAGAAGAGAACTTTTTACTAAAACAAGATTATTTCACCCACTAAGTGTCAATAAGCTTTTATATGGCAATGATAATATTTCTATAGAAGATAACACTACTCTTTTCACAGAAGTTCAAAACTATATCAAACATACAAGACGTTTCGACAGTACATAATGTATTTCTTATGTCCTCTTGTCATTATTACATTACTTTGGGACAGGATGTTTGTCATTACTGGGTAGACACTCGGGGATATAGAGCAGCATATATTTCTTTTTCTTTTCTTCTCTAGCTCAACTATAATGATTACAACCATAACTTGACTAATACTAAAATTTATTAATTATCATTGTGTAATTATTATCATAAGTACTATTATTGTTATCATTTTGTTACTACATCACCGTGTAATTATTATCATAAATACTATTATTGTTATCTTTTTGTTACTACATCATCGTGTAATTATTATCATAAATACTATTAGGGTTATCATTTTGTTACTACATTGATATCATCATTATAATATTTCCCTTCTTCTTCTTCTTCCTTTTCTTCTCCTTCATCTTTTTATCTTTGTAGTTATTATCACTATCATATATCTTTGTATAAGGAATGCTTAATTAAACTAATACACTCGTTCATTTTTCATTTGCTATTAATGTTACGCACTTGGGAAGGGCTGACTTCTAATGTTGCAATAACTTGTAGCCCAACCCATTTGCTTTTGTTACTTATTATGTATATGTGCTATGTATTATGTGTTCAGAAGCAATAAAATATGATTAAATCAAGACGGAATTGCATTACTTCGCGTAATAAGGCACGATTTAAGTATGAAAAATGTTAAAATGTGCTGAACGTATCAGTATTCAACTACTATTACTGCCTCCATGAAATTTAATTAAGTTCACGATGGCAAGTGGGGGTAAAATTGTGGGAGTAAGGTTGTTTTTAATTCCGAGTTATATCAATTTGCCGACATTAATCTTGATAAGATATTTATTTTGTCGGCGGGTTAAGTAATCGGGTTACAATTTAGACAGAAACTATTTGTTGCCAGCTAAACATTTAACTTTTCAAAATCTTATCAGCCATACATATTAACTAACCGTAGTTCCAAATCACTGGGATAAAGTTGGAGCCTATCTCTGTGCAACTTGAAAAGATAATCTGTTAGAAATAATGATGATAGAATCATTAATTGCTCACTATGTGCACCAGCTTTATTATCTAGGCGAATGTGTGAAAGATACAAAGCTGCATACTATTGAAACGAATGGTTTACGTTAGGAAATAAGAGGCAAAAATCTGGTCACTTTCAACTCTAAAATCCACTGTTATCAATAGTTTGACATTGTAATGGAATGTATTTGCCATGTAAATCTTTGCCTTTGTACTTAAAATAATGACAATTTAGCACCAGAAATAAATGCAAACTAATGCGCTGCTGTGTTTTCGCACGATTGTTCCTCATATCTGTTCAGCGCTAAAGATTTGTCACCTTCCAAGTTTTTTTTATCAAGATCAGTTCTTCCAACGAAGTGATTTTATTACCCCGTGGTATCACATGTTGTTTGTAGAACTGATTAAAAAAAACCCAGAACGTTCAACTCGTCGACATTTTTTGAATCAATAAAGCAATTAGAGAGCCCGCTTCTAAACTAAACATACTGTTATCTTTTGAAATGGTTACGTCCTCCTGATTCTGTGAATTTACTATAACACCATCGAACGTTTGTAACGGATAATCAAATCGTGACACTGCTTACGCTTCTAGATATTGATTTTATTACACATTTACAATTAATAATTTGTATACTTATTTCTTATGAATAAGATGTCAGTTTTTAACTTTCAAAGTTCGTTCCAAAAAATATACTTTCTATTTTAAACATGGAATACAGCGATACATTCAATCCATGGTGCACGCCGCACAAGACTTCAACTCAACACTGACAGACAACAGTTGGTGTTCTTTATCAACCGTAGAGTTTATCCCAGTACGTTATAATTACCCCCAGTTACCCTTCGTTATTTGAAGTTCACGAGATCATTTGATATCAGAAATCAGGAAAATCAAAATACTTTAACATAAACATGCAATTAAAAGTTTGCTTGAAGTGCGTAAATTGAAAGACATTTAGATAAAACGCACACAATCATGCATGATTTAATAAACAAGAGGATGGTAGGGTAAAAACAAATAATGAATATTTTTAATGAACCATCTTATACGCAACAACATCCAGGACTGTACAAAACATTTCTGAATCAGTAAGTTGCTATTGATTTACATAAAACACAGGCATGAAGTATAATCAGTAATCTTGACATTTTAAAATGAATTGTACAACGTTACCTAAACACAATAGTGGAAAGAAACTTCAATTAAGAAATAACACATGCTTTAATTCATTTAGAAACGATGAATAGTTTAAATGTCTGTGAAAAAAATCTCAAGGGCGTAGTTTTTGAAAATATCATAACAGTATTTCGAGAGTCTAATATGTATTCTATGTAAAATGTCGATGAAATAGGGCGGAACTATTTCTTTGCGAATTGGTTCAGGGTATCTTGATTAGGTGCAACACCGTTCTGTAATATGAGCCGCACCATGAGAAAATCAACATAGTGGCTTTGCGACCAGCATGGATCCAGACCAGTCTGCGCATCTGGTCAGGATGCATGCTGTTCGCTTTCAAAGCCTATTGCAATTAGAGAAACCTTTAGCGAACAGCATGGATCCTGACCAGACTGCGCGGATGCGCAGGCTGGTCTGGATCCATGCTGGTCGCAAACGCACTATGTTGGTTTTCTCATGGCACGGCTCATATTATTTTGAAATGTCTGAAATGTCTTTTATATAAAATATTCAGATATGATCGAACTACGATGGTCAGGTAGGGTCAACGTTGTTCGCCACATCGCCTTATAAATTAGTTAGGGCTACAGTGTTATTATACGATGCGAATATATTATGCTATAGCACAGCAAAACGATGTAAAGACGCGACACAAACATTCTATTTTGCAACATGATTTCTTGTTTTCGCACCGTATAATCGCACGTTTATTCAACCAGAAGGCGATATTACGCACTATCGCACTATGTTTTCGCGTTTTTGCGTCTTATTATCGTGTCCTCGGGGCGGCAACATAAAAGTACGATACTGCGATTTTAATATAAATATCGCACTGTTGCGTAGTAATATCGTTATAACACCCTTATCATATTTTTTTTACAAATTTTAGCTAAACAAGTCAAATACAAGTCATTCATACGCTTGCGATAATTTCAATTTGCTTCCTTTATTAATATTTATGAGCGCTAAAAAGCAGGTAGTTTGTATCGTCCTAACAGTTAACACGTCACCCGTTCTCTCAGATTACTTTGATATGTGATCATGTAAGTTAATCCTTCAAGTATTAATTATTAAAAGAAATAACCACCTTGGATTTCATTTGACTGAAGAGAAAATTTGCGTAAAGATCATCAATTGCTATTCCAATTTATTTGCATTAGTGTAATACTATACGTTTATTGAATGAATTTCAGGTCAATAGACAAAACTATTGCCCGGGGCCTGAAAGACTGAGGACCAATTGACATTTGGATGGCAATCCATTCAATAAGTATCTTATTACATCGCATAAGAAATTATTTTTAAAAATTTTGACCACTAAACATATTTGTTGATTATAAACCTGCCATATGGCATCAACTATGGATTTTCCGTTACCCGTTGCCCATTTTCGTAGATACCAAAAAAAGTCCTCTCGTTTGCTTGGACGGATGGATGGACCATCTGACAGAGCAACCAGTGTGACTCCAACATAGTATCCATACACTTTATATCTGGGGTAGACTAGCCACTAGACTGACAATAATATATTTCTACATTTTTCCTTTTTTGACGAATTTAATTTCATAGAGACAAAAGCCAGTCTATTTTAGAGATTTTCACAGAGGAATGATGTTGAAATTATCTATCATATTGGACATAGAATATAGACTGGCTCAGTTCACTACATTTAATCATAAAAATGTAAAACAGATATATCATACTCTAGGAGCTAGTCTATATCTGGGGGTATAATGATGCAGTTGTTTCTCCAGTGCAGTTAGATTCACTCTATCAACAGCGTGTTGCAATCGCATGAATAACCCGTAAGGAATCCTAATTTCTAATATGTGTCAAGGAAGAAATGTTTTGCTTTCTTATACAAGTAAACGAGAGGAAAATCTGAATTTGTCAGCAGTTCTTACTTTAGTTCAGAGATTGGAAATTCGCTCGTTTGTAATTTCTAGGCATTTATGTGTATTTTTGTGACTTTTTTTTAACACTTGATATCGTTAAAATTTCAATTATATTAAAATCATACTGTTCCAAATGTGTTCTACTCTTACGCACGTGTCTGACAAATATCGTCTGCTTATTTTCTTTGATGAACACAATTCTTGACGGACTGAAGATTCATTAAAAATTTGAAAGATGAATTTTAACTGAAAGACCTAAAATATTTTGCATTTGAATGATTTAAATTTACTTAACGATATTATTTTATAATTTATGACGAAAGCTGTATGATGTTACAGCAGAATGAATTTGACACAGGGCATTGAGAAATATTCATCAGAGATTATCCTGATACTATACATCTGTTAAATATTTGATAGCATTAAAAGGAGGGTTTTAACTAAAGTAAATATTTTTGCGCTAGATATAATGTTATATATTATAAAACATTCACCAGATTGCGGCTGATAACAACAGAAGCGATGTTTGCCATGCCACATTGACAGTTTAGAATAGATAAATATGCTCGCTATGTTGTTAATGTACAAGTTGTGAGACAGCGCTGTTATTATGCAGAATGTAGAACGAACTGTGTATAGTGTTCTCTTCTTGGCATTTTTAAGGCTCGTCTACACTATTCAAGAAAATCTTGTAGGGCCCATAAATCACTAGATAATTTATATCTTGTAGAAGCAATTAGTACTTTGCAATATTTCTTGAACTTGGAAGACACATTAATTTTAAATGGAGGGAAATCATGACAGGTAAATAAAAAAGATGGCCGAAATGATACCGGTACAAAGTGTTTATAAAGATAAAATATTTGTACATTTAAAAATGAATCATTGGTGAAAACATTGATTGAGAAAAACTCTAGTTGTAGTGATACATATCCAACAAAGCTACTTAAAAGATATTATTTCAGGAAATACGATAAAACAGTCATATTTTGTTAATATGTAACCTTGTGAGAAACATCACTGATAATGTAAAAAATACTTTTTGAGAACACCGAACTTGCTGATGTTACTCTTCCATTGGAGTACTATATATAATTTTATCATTGAATTATATAAACTTGGCTTTTGAGCATGTCATTCAATTAAAACATCATTTTTTTCTGCTGTCCACACTGCCATGTTTATTGTTAAATTATCAAAGCCAAACATTCAATGAAGGTTTTATTAGATCTCAATACACATTTAATGAAAAAATGTAAACAAAATACCATACTGGGCAGGTGTTCCTCATCAAAAACCCTTTATCAGAGCATTTGACAGCACTACCATCCAAGAAAAATAGGATGAGTTCTAAACACTACAAGATCTTGTAGCCGAAAATTATCTGGAAACTGCCACTCAAAAAGACACTAATGGGGGACACAATGTACTGTCTACACTATACAAGTTGCTGTGATTTATATTTTGTGCAAGTTTTCTTGTATAGTGTAGACGACCCTTAATAAGACAGACTGAAAACTCAGTTTTAAACTTTATTTGTTCTCATCACACAAGAATTATATGACAAAAACACAACATGTTTTTTCAACTTCATTAAAGGTCAATTTAAAGTCTGAGAAGAAAACATATGTCTATGAAAACTTTCGTGAGCACGATTACAAATGAGTAAATTACCTATTCTTTTCATTTAATTAATTATGAATAAATATTAATGAGTCGAAAATTGCAAGTAATTTATATCTTCTTTATAAATCTGAAATATCCTTTCACATATTATCAGTTAGATCTCACGTTGCCTTAAGTGTTGCATTCGTTAAAGTATTAATTATTAAACGCAATACCCAAACAATATAAAACCAGGTATTCCGGCTTTATAAAATGCTGACATCTGAAAGATGAGAGTTAGAATAAAATACATTCCCTTGAGATGTTTCGACTTATCATTAATGTAGTACTAGGTTATTAAGTTAAATGACTTCGTGCTTGTCAAACTTATATAACGCATTATTAGTACAAATATTAAAACTGAAACTAATATAACTTATATAATATATTGCATTGGACTGATATCGTTCAATCACTCGATCTGCTATAATATCCTCCTTAACAGCACTTATAGAAACTGTTTACATCATCTCTTATCTCTGACTCTAACTCTGAGATGAGGTTAGAGCCAGAGAGGATTTAAGAGAAAAGATCAATGTTAGTGCATGTGATGACAGACATGAAGACAGATTTCTTGACCTCAACATACGTTGCAAAAACGTATGTTAGAATCTACCTTTTAAATAATTAGCCGAACTTCCTTAGAATATACGGACTGCCTACCTAAAATCTATCTACATTGTAAGCCTTTTAAAGAGCTATACAAGCGATATGATAGTTGAAGCTTGAATATTGTATTAGCAGATTACAACGCATCTCAGGCAACTGCAGTCTATTATATTGAAAGACTTGTTGCAAATTTTATAAATTCTGTAAATTTTATTTTTGGTGGCTCTTTTACTAGACTAGTACCATTTCGATTTTCGTGATAATATGTCATCTACAGCAATACTGTAAATACCAAGTCTTGCAGTTATTGTTACAAATTACTATGCCTGTACTAAATACGCAAACACACAGATGATGAATGCTTTTTAAAGGACGAACATGAATAACATTTTTTACATTGAAAAGATTCAATGCTGTAAAATCAATTGTTTTTTTATGAAAGTCCTAAAATATTTTCAAACATGAATTACAGATGATTGTCTGCCAGTGTATAACGTCAGTTAGTTTCACTCTGCTAGCAGCATGTAACAATCGTAACAACTTGTGTGTGAATGAATGATAGGTACTCGTCTAGTCTATGATTCGAAATGATACGCACACTGTTAATAGGAATTGAGATTATCTAACTTGGAAACATAACTGTTCTATCTATAAAGAAAGTATATATTTTTTTCGTGTTTTATATCATTCTAAAAACTAGGTTTACGTAACAGCTGATCAACAGTTGCTGATAACTGTATAAATCTTCATTTAACAAACAGATTTCGGCTTCTTTGCATAGAAATCAGTGTTTGTTTTCTCAGAATGTCGAAAAAATCAGACTAACAATTAATCATGTACAAAAAGAAGAGTCGAAAACAGTCAGCACCACTTCACTAATCTCTCTTTATGCTTTCCGATAAAAGGGAAAGATCAGCAGAATAGCAAAGCTTAGTGCAATTCTATAAACATCCCTTAATTTGAAAGCAATATTTTCTGCATTTTCCTGGCACGTGTTTTCTTCTTTGTGCTTTAGTTATACAAGCTCATGTATATCTTGAATGCTAAAAGCATTTAATAAACAAAAAATGTCTCGTTCTTGTTTAAGTCCTTGTTAAAACCAGGATAATATTTTGCACAGAAAAATGTTGGTAAGCGGAGCTCTCCGCTGTGGTAGTGTTAACGACAGTAGGCTAGAAACATTTCCACAAATATCCCATCTTCCCTAGTACTCTTAGAAGCTGAATGTACACAAATGACTTCGAAATACCAAGCCCACTGTAATGCTACTCTTACGTTGCTTGACGTTCAGGTAAACTGAATTCAATCCTAAGGCATTGATCCAAAAACTAAAGAATTAAGCGGAAATACACGAAAGTAGAAGCCTCGTCATCAAGTTTCATTTCCATTTGACTACACTGTTAACGCAAAAATGCCTTAACATGACCCTGTACCTTTTGGAAAGTCTTCTGGGACTGTTAGAGTATTTGAAACGTTGTTGTGATTGATCAGCACTTAATTTATCATGCAATTCACCCCTTCTTATTAACACCACAAACGGCAGTGGGAAATACCTGCATGCAATCAAAATGTCAATCAGTAAGATTCCATCAAGGGATGAAAATAATAACAACAATAAGGAAACAAATTCTTAATGATATCATCTCACTATATCACTGTCTATTTAAGAAGACAGTCAACCTCAAATAGAATCTATGATACCGTCTAAATTGTAACTTGAAATCCCAGTCAAGAATTTCAATGTTCTTGAATTTCAATATTCTTGAACTAGAAAAATACCGCAAATCCTTTAAGAATTGATTTTTTTCTATTCACTTGTGTAGCAATTTATTCACGCAAATGTCAAGAGACAGTATAAATATATTTACCCTTAAATTTCTAGTTTCTTCTTTCTTATGTAAACTTACAAATACAAAGTTCCAGTTTTTTTTTCAGCTATGATATCTCGTCTAATAAATGTTTGTTAAGGGTTAACATATTAGTGATCGCCATTACGGTCGATATAACTTCGAGTCAGTATTCACATGAAACACTGTATTCCTTATTGTGAGTATTTAAGTCTTTTTAGAAGCAACACAATCTATACATTTCTTACATCATGGTGGCGAAGTTATCTTACACTTTTAATTCTTACTTAATAAATGGCCATGCCCAAATACTGTTAAGTTCCAGCGTTAAAATAATGTACATTTCTTACTTCATCTTTGGGACTTTGAACGGCGAAATATATCGGTGTGGGGATATATTTGATTTGCCTATTACTGGACGAGGTGACATTATACCGTCCCAATTGATCAGTCTGCACTACTAGTTCAATTTCCATTTTGGGAATTTCAAATCTATTGGTTTTTTATTTGTTATTTTTGCTAATTAAAAAATACTTTCTCCATACCTTTCAAAACCTCAGCCAAACATGTACATGGGCAATCACATTTTATTGATTTTAATCATTTTCACTTGTCAAATAATTTGAACCATTCATATATTATAAAGCCTAAAATTTCATTACCATCACAGTCTTTGAACTAATTTCCTGTGAAGAAATACTGCTGGTATTAATTATTTAAAGAAAACACACTTGATACAGAACAGCAAGTAAGCCGGCATTTTCTATAAACTTTAGTGGTACGAGTATAAGAAAGAAAAAAAACGATAATCAAAAGTTCCTCGAACATTTTCCGTTAGGCAGCCGTAATTAAAGTTTCGGAGCTCTTGCCTAACTTACCTGATACTTCATCAATGTCAGAAGTAAAAACATCAACAAGTTCAAACACTTTGAATTAGCAAATATTACGTAAATATGATAAGCATGGATATATTTTGTTTTACTGAAAGAAGCCTATTTATTTCATATTATGTATAATTTTATTACGTGATTCATTATTTTGAAAATTAAGAGGCAGAATAATACCATTGGGGAGACATCTAAAACGTACAAAAGTTAAAAAAGAATACCGTTAAGTCTCTCAGCTAGGCAATGCATCGCACCGATAGTGGCAGGTAAATTACAGAATCATGTTTGTACCATATGAACACGTCTTTGGTAAATTTCTGTCATTTTGATCACAAAGCTTTCGGGTTTATTGGTTCTTTGTCTTATGGTTCATTTACATACTGATAATTTTAACTGATGTAGACATTTTGTAGATGTCAGTGCGCCTGTAGGTATAGTACGGGTGCTGTTGAAATTGTAAACAACACATTTGACGCGGGGTATGAAAGTCACATCTACGATTCTTTTATTCTAAGACAACAGTTTTTTATTTACATTGGTAAAAAAAGTTATTTCTAACCGTCCACTCTACCATCGGAGCAACTACAGTAACTGTTTGAATCGTTTGTTTCGGTGTCGATTTACTTCCGATTGAAAATGGAAACAGCATATGACGTAGAACTGAGGACTAATAACTGCCGAATTATTTCAAACATATGTAGCAAGCTTTAAGGTTACTTAAAGGATTTAACAATATTCCAATTGTACCATCAGGAAGCGCTATTGAATATTATGCTATTTGCATAAGCTTAAAAATCAGAAGGGTCATACTTCGATCGTTAAAATGTTTTTTTTTCCCAATCGTATTTACCAGGTGATCATAAAACTTTAACTTGGCTTAACTACAAAGAAATATGTTTGAATTTCTGGAATATCAGTACAACAGATGCACTGACAGGTATTTCAATGGAGGTGTAAACATGCATGTTTTGCAAAGGAAAAAAAAAGGCGAATTTATAGCATGCATTTGGAGTAAATCTGGAATTCTGGCTGAAAACAACACGATAACTAGAGACAAATTCTGTCACTTGTATTTTATTCAACTTTCGATGACAAACGTTTCTTAATAAACTTGGGATGAGTTTCTACTTTTGTTGACAGACTCTTTTTTAATAAATTTGAAATTCAATCATTCTACACTAACTACAAAAGCAATTTTAAACTCAACTGTAACTATAATACAGACAAGTTTTATTTATCAACATTGTTAAATGCTTTATGAAATCGCTTCTATGTGTATAAAAGCTAGTTAGTCTTCTAGTGCTGCCTAGACTAATTCCAATCATTGAAGAAATCTCAATTACAAGAAATACTGTAGAGCGTTACTGAAATATTACTATTTTTTTCTAGCCTAAACACCTGGAAATATCAGACTCCTCAGACTTCAAAGCAATAGAAAGCTACATTCGGATTATCAAATCTTAGAATCATATAACTTTAGCAGAATACATTCGTTGTATACGCTTGCTGTAACTTCTAGAACCAGGAAATACTTGAAAGTTTGACAAAACGGTTTACATTTCCTGGTAAATGTAGAATGTATTGGTACAATTGTTGATAATTATGTTGTATTCTTTTTAAGAGCCTTAAAGTATATAATCGTTAGATCGGTCGGTAATTTTTATGTCTGATGCTATGGTTGCGTCAATACGAGTTTGCCTCTTGGTATACACCTACAGACAACGAATATTAAAACCATCAATTTTAATGTATAGTAATTATTTATCACAGGAACTCAACATAAATATTAATGACTTAGAATGAACACGCCCATGTTATTCTTTTGTAAATATTATTTTATCGTAAAAGTAAGTGAAAGTGACGCCTGAACCATAACTCAGAGATAAAATGCATTACAACTATATGTTACATGAAGATAAACTGAAATATGTTTTTACTTGTTGGAGAAAGTATTCAAGATACGAATTGTCGGTCTGGTGTTTTGTGTCTTCATGACTGCCCTTAAGTGCGGAGTGTGCCTACTCGATATTTTAATTCATTTCCAATTGCGATGGAACATTTTCTGATTAATATGTAGATTGCATGCAGCTGAGATCTACACTTCCATACAGGCCTTGTTCTAGTCCATTTTAAAAATCCCAGAATTTAATATCCATCACGCAACTAATTCAATTATCCCTCAGAACCCAAAATCACACTGCAAACTTCATTGTCTCATATCAAAATAATTATTTATTACAACATCCACAAACGATCCCAAACAATTCCTCTATCACTAATTACTGAAGAAACAAGGAAACAATCAATCAATTATTTGTTTTGTCATACCAAAATTGAATTGATCTAGTCTGGTTGTTGAATATAGCCTAAATGGACTTTCAATCAATACATACTAGGTTGTATTTTAATGTCAATATGTCGTGCATATTCGTGTTTTTTTCACAGATGTTTTATAACAATTGCAAGTTATTATAGAATTGCATGAGCCTTAATGCAAGCCGCATCTGATATGACAAAGGACGTTCAAAATAATGGAATAAGGCGTCAAAAGCATATTTCTATAATTAACGTAATTAAAAATTGCAGAAGAGCAATTAATAACGTCCTAAATCAGGTAATGCTTTGTTTTGATTGAAAGACGAACGTCAGTGATCCCGCCGTATTTAAACATTTATCCTACCCTGATATAAGATATAGCACAATATCGGCCTGCCTAATAAACTTTGCTTTATCTAGTCAGTGTCAAGATACCACTTTTGCGGGAACTTTTGAAATCACTTATTTTATCAAAATTTTGCATTTAAATCATCACCATTGTATTGGAAATGTCTGAACTTAGAAAATGAGTGATCAAATCAAAGGTTTTTATCCTGAAACAAAAAAGTTATTGCTATTTTTCAGTTTTACAGCACTTCAGCCGGAAATTTTGAAAACATTTTCTTTTTTCATAATTTTTCATTGAAACTGCTATCAATGTATTGGAAATGTTCTAACTAAGAAAATAAGTGGTAAAATCAAATATTTTTATCAAGAAACAAAAAAGTTATTGCATTTTTTTTCAATTTTCCACAATCTCAATTACACTAGCAAACGTCATATTATATGACGTCAAGTCTGCACGCTGTTGCTCTTTCCAACGACTTTTGCCGCCCAATTTTCTGAACAGGTAGGATAAATAGAATATTAGATTACTGTCTGAAAAAAATTAAATTTATTAGGCTCATCTACGAAAAAATATAAGGCTCAGCAGTACCTCGCTTAATACATTTTCTTCAACTCGCCTAATAAATTTAAATTTACCAGACAGTAACCTAATATTCTCTTTAACTGTTGTTCTAACAGTTGTTCTTTTTATATGGATCGCTTCAATATAAAGGTAGTGCCTGGACAATTAAAGAATGCGTGCAGTATAAATAGCTTTCTTCGAGGAACCGGTGCAAAATTATTAGTGCAGTCTTTCACACACACGTCGTGCTGTTTTGGGTACATAGATTTCAATTCGCTCATGTAGATCAGAATAGTGGTGCACATTAAAAATTACGTATGAAATGGTAGATCTACATATCCGGGAATTAGTGACGGGCATTAAAGACATTTTTGAATTTATGACGGACGTATAAAGACATTTTTAATATCGCATGCAAGAGTTGCATGATTGACCAATAAATGTGAACGAGTTTTTAAAAATTACCAATGTATATATACTTTCTTGAAGAAATCTTGTTTTGTTAAACGTAGAGATATTTGAAATAATTTTAATGCTATCTCTGCACAAGACAAGATGTGTTATTGCATGTTACATGCAATCTTTTGTGACTGTCTACTGTTTTATGCAACATAGCAGAGTACTTGAAAACAGAAGAATCACTTACGGTTGACATCGCAGATAATGGGTACAAGGGTACTGACAAAGGCATTCGATTAAAAGTAGAGCGCCGCCATCTTGGACACATGCATAATCATCATTACGAATCGGTAATCTATGCCAATGTGTTTTCATGTGTCTTTAAGTCAGTCTATTTTGAAATGCAAGCTATTAACAGCAGGCCGACGAAAAACAATAATTCGTTAAACCCGTGCATTGCCTAGATCTTTTTCTTCAGTTTCGTAAATGCATATGTGCAATTTTTTTTGTGTATACATATTTGCAGGTGATCGCGTGTGATCATCACGTGACGAAAACAAACCGGGACGGCAATGATGCTTAAAACAGATTATACCAAAGAATAACTTATATTTGACTACGGTAAACAGGTATGAACGGAAAGAAAAGTACAAATTTCTCGAAGCCATTGACGTATTCTAATACAAAGAATTGTCATATCTTCGGAAACGTATCTTTCATTTATCTTAACACCTTTTATTTTGTGTAAACATTCGACCTGCTTGTAGCAATGCCAAGAAAAAAATTCTCATACATAGACAACTTGCTTCCTAGTAAAACCTTTCTATCAGCTTTAATATAAAGAGCCCATTCATCGTTTTTCCAAGTTCAGAATGGTTACAATTTAGCATAATTATGATTTACCTTGGCAGCTGTCTATATCAAGTTTACAATCTGTCTTACAAGCACATTTTGTTTCTACGTACTACAGGGCACTGCTCGCTAAGTAAACATGTTTCACAATACACTGAGTATATATTCCTTTTTGTGTCCTAAATGCATTTGAATTGTCAACTCATTTTGAGTTTTATCGAATCGCAGGAGATCTATCAGTAAGATGTAGCCAAAAAAACCCAGTTTCATGAGAATATGCTTGTTGTTCGGATGTCCGTAGTCCTAAAACCAACTACTAAAATATGCCAGAGTCCAACATTTCAATTTTATAAAAAATATTATATATTTGTTCTGAATCATTTAAGAAAAACAGACGCAAACGGTTGTGGGTTACATAATACATTCTTTCTTTGTCATTTGTTATGCGAGGCCTCTTAGAAATTCAATACATGCATTAGCTTTCACTACTGTTACTTTCCGTTTCCATAAAATGCGATCTTTATAATCGTGGGGGGGGGGGGGGGGGGGGGAAAATACCCCAAAACATGCGTTTCAAATTTTTTTTATATTCTCAAACATGATTTAACTACACTTGAATATTCCGTATACTGTAACTTGTGTAATGTTTGTATATGCTTTATTTAGCGATTTCATGGCTGGCAGTCTTGTTTGCGGTGTTGAAAATTAGCGAAATATGACTGGTTTTTTTGTGTGTGTATTCAAGCAAGCACTTGATGCATATGAGCCGCACCATGAATAAACCAACACAGTACGTTTACGACCAGTATGGATCCAGACCAGCCTGCGCATCCGCACAGTCTGGTCAGGATCCATGCTGTTCGCTTTCAAAGCCTATTGCAATAGAGTAACTGTTAGCGAACAGCATGGATCCTGACCAGACTGCGCGGATGCTGGATCCATGCTGGTCGCTGGTTGCAAACGCACTATGTTGGTTTTCTCATGGCGCGGCTCAAATTAATATTTACGAATATTTTGAATTCGCGAGTGACTTTATTCGCGAATATTTAGCGGGAATGAAACAATCGCGAGTATTACCCATGATTCTGTTTTTTACAGAATTGATTAAAGAACAAAACAGGTTAAACATCGACAATGCTAAATCCATAAAGCAATTAGAGACTTGTTACTCCAAATTCCAACGAAGAGCCAATCACTTGAGACACTGTTCATTCAAATGTGCCATTGTTTGCCAAAACAGAAACATAAATGGGAAACATTAGATCTTTAGAAAAAAGTCCTTATCTTGCAATTGTCAAATATATATGAAACGAGGCCAAACAGTAATTTTCATGCTAGTAATATCAATACACCGTGCCGGTATCATGTAATGTTTTAATCTACTCATACAATTTATATTCTTCAGGCGTAATATTCGTATGTTGCAAATGCATCGTAGCAGAAGGAAAAGCAATTCATTATATAAATAAATATATTTAATAGAAATATACACCGCAGATAATATTTTTGTTCGATGATGATACAATATTTGACTGCCAGCAATATTTTGTTTTGTATACCATTTGAGTAATAAATCATTTTATTCTCATCTGCACGTTGATAAAAACAGCACTTCAGCTAGGTCCAACTTCCAGAATAGTTTAGAAAGGAATGAAAATCGTTTCGGTATTTAAATGTTCTTACTTTTCAGAGAGGAATGATTCGATGATATTATCTCAAAGATACCTTTACGAATATTGAGGTTGATATTAAGATCCAAGATCTGCAATAATGAATAACCCCCCCCCCCCCCGCACCCCAACATTTTAGTATGCAATAAAGAATAATTTCTACTTGACCAGTGAGTGCTCTGCTCTCCTCCAGAACTATGCACGTCCTGTTTATGTAATACTTTTCTGTTAAGGACAGATTTCTCATTATTGTCAATTTTAATTGCAAGTTGCAATCATTAAGTGCTGATTAAATCCACGAGAAGCGGGATGTTTTATTTCTAATTTAAATTTTGTTCCATAACAGTATCCTTACAACAGTAAATATTTGAGCCGTGCCATGAGAAAACCAACAAAGTGGGTGTGCGACCAGAATGGATCCAGACCAGCCTGCGCATCCGCACAGTCTGGTCAGGCTCCATGTTGTTCGCTTTTAAAGCCTATTGGAATTGGAGAAACTGTTAGCGAACAGCATGGATCCTGACCAGACTGCGCGGATGCGCAGGCTGGTCTGGATCCATGCTGGTCGCACACCCACTATGTTGGTTTTCCCATGACACGGCTCAAATATTTTACGAACAGTTCTATATTGCGTGCTCGGTGTGATTTCAATCCACTAAATGTTCTTATTAATCACATAATTTCTCCCTAACAGCAGCTGCTATAACACCATATTCTATCATTTTAATTAACATCAGCGTTACAAATCATCCAAATAGTAGTTTATGATTTCAAAAACGGCATCCATAATTGGTGTTCATGTTAATTATTAAACCCTCAATGATGTTTTGATCAATAACTCTTAAGGGGTATTCTCGAACTCATGGTAAGGGTTGCTTACTTTGAATGTTTAGAGATTCGAGACGTCGGCTGAGGAAGCAATCCGACAGACTTGCGGAGGACCGTAGGTTTTACCGAGACGGACACGATTCTTACCTTACCATTACAATTATGGTATAAACTGAGTAAGCATGTCTTGAAACTTACCTGTAAGAAGTAAACGAGGAATTTGTCACTTTATAAAACCCATAATCAGCCTACTCACATTATTCCCAAAGAGCTCTTTATGGTTAAGCATTCTTTCAAGTGTTAATCATTTAACGAAAAGTATGCTTATTTCAATTTTATTCAACAACAGTTGCGAGCATTATAGAAGATGCAAACACTTTTTTGAAACTGAAGTATATGTATAGACCGTTCCATGAGAAAGCCTGTATTAGTGACATGATATAATCATTACATAATAAACTTTTTAAAATACTGGAAAATCACTGTTTTTCCTATGTTCATGCAGAAACTAGAAACAAGTACACTGTAATTAAGTAATCTATGGCAAATCAAATTCTACAATATTCTACGAATAAATGTTATTTGCGTTGTCATGGCACCCATGCAAAATGAGAATATAGAGGTGTATAGATAAGAGGCCCGTAATGAAAGCAAAAAATACATGGTTAAGTTACTTTTCAGTAAAATATTTTTAAACTGTTTCTAAATATTCAGATGTATTATGTTTAGTTAGTGATACACATAATTTGTCCCACAAATACACGCCATGTGCGACAACGTCAAACTACTTCCATGACGTCCTCAATGTCACATCTCTAAATGCCTTCCGTGACATATTGAAAGCGCTGTAAGACTTGAAATAGTGAAGATATTAGAGTTTCTTCAAATTTTCGGAAACGAAAGGTCAAAGAGTGTTCTTCATGAATATTTCATAATCTCAATTTTGATTTTTTGATACAGGTTTTATACATTTTATAGAGAATATCAGAAGTGAAATATCTAAAACATACAGTGACAAGAAAAAGAAACGTCTCAAGCAAATGCATTGTACAATATTTTGTTAACCGTGATTCAAAATTAGAAAAAAATAATTCCATTCGCTAATCTGATGATTTAAAAGAACCGATGGTTAATTAGACACCTTTTCATGATAGCATTAATGCTTCAGACTTGAATTTCAATAGCAATTTGAAGCGGTTAGACATAATATAGGTAAAAAAAATAGAATGCAAACTCTCGCTATTTAAATGGTACAAGTCCCGAATTTTGATCATGGAAATATATTCATTATTTTTGTTTAACCTGAGGCAGGAAATAATACTGACATTTTACATTTTGGCCATTATCTTCTAATTCTCTCGGCATACGCATGATTTTGTAAAAAAAAAATGACAATGTCAAGAATAGTTCGAACCATTATACGTTACACTAAATTCAACCTAAACTCGGGAATTCCCTATCAAATACATGAGATAAGAACTTCTTTGACAATTTCTCATACCATCCATGTCCATTTATATCTGGATTTCAATTACAAATGAGCGTCATATACATTCCAACATTTCAGAACAACCACGTCTATGTTACATGTATTTGCATTGCCATTTATCAAAGTAAACGGAAAAGTGCCATCGCAATAAATTAGAAACTGAACTTCAATTATATAGTTAGCATACATTTTGAGAGTCAAAACTTACTGACAAGAAATTTCGTTCTGATATTTTACTTTAGTGTAGAAAAGGCTTGTTTTATTTCTCCGTGTTTTCATTTGTGCCTTCACATCATCTGATTCATTATCAGATGGCATGTCTCTGAAAAATACAGTTTTTTTTCATCAATATGCCTCCGTCTAAAGCATGCATTCCAAGACACACATAATCACCGATATACATTCCTTCTAACGATTCTATGCAAAATGTTTTACAAATAATTGTAAACAAATGATAAAAATGTAATGAAATACCTGCATTTTTATACCAAAAAAATAGTTCGTTTGCATTCAGTGACGTTTAAACTGGGATTTAAAGATGAATTGCAAGGTTTTCCTTATTTTGAACCAATATCTCTTTAGTTCTCGTAAGTTCTCACGAGAGTCTTAAAACAAGAGAAGGTCATTGCTCACTTGAGCACTGTAAGATTTTGGTCACGCACAATTTGATGTATAAGATACTTAAAGTAGAAAAAATCAACAAAAAAAAAAAAAAAAAAAAAAAAAAAAGAAATACACAGTGTAGCACTAATGAAAAGCAACTGAATCATCCTTGCAATTTTGCTGATACCTAACCTAAATGACTAAAGTTAATTTACAACTGGATTGATTTTTTTACCAATAACGTACACATTAAAATTTTATTGAAACCCTCTTTTTGGTAAACTAGTTTCGGCCATCTCAGGCATAGCAAAGTGTATATCAGTTTTTATCCTGTCACTTGCGTATTTTCGACCCGATATCAGGGTGCCGTATATCTTTCTTGATATACCGTCAGTTGATCATGTGACCAGTGATATACGGTCAGTTGATCATGTGACCTTATGATCGATATTGTTGTCATAAGAAATTTTGCAACGAAACCATCATCATTGTGTTGAAAATGTCCGAACTAAGAAAATGAATGGTCAAATAATGAGTTTTTATTCAAAATCGAAGAAGTTATTGCGATTTTGCCGGTAATCACGTCATTATATAAGTGACGTCATTACGAATATGACGTCATTAAAGCGGTTGTCGCACACTTATTTTTGTAAAATAAATTGCCAAATATCGGAAAATGAAGTAATGACAAGATAAATAGAATAATAGGTTAGTGCCTAAGATGGAGAAAGTTTATCTGGCTCGGCTCCGGACGTTATCAGGTTCGCCTTCGGCTCACCCGATAATCTCCACCTCGCCAGATAAACTTTCTCATCTACGGCACTAACCTATTATTCTCTATATCTTCGTACTCTATGATGTATGTTTATCTTGCACATCAGTCGTTACAAAAGGCGTCAACACAAATGAGCCGTGCCATGAAAAAACCAACATAGTGGGTTTGCGAACAGCATGGATCCAGACCAGCCTGCGCGTCCGCGCAGTCTGGTCAGGATCCATGCTGTTCGCATTTACAGCCTATTGGAATTAGAGAAACTGTTAGCGAACAGCATGGATCCTGACCAGTCTGCGCGGATGCGCAGGCTGGTCTGGATCCATGCTGGTCGCAAACCCACTATGTTGGTTTTCTCATGGCACGGCTCAAATGTGTTCTTTACATTCTAATTAAGGTGAAAACCCCGTCAAATGTTCCTTTTATGTAACAATAATATAAATAATGCTCAATTAACTGCATAATTTTGTGGATCCCTAAAACGCCAGCAAATCGTATCAAAACAAAAATAACAAATAACTCGTGCAATATTTAACGTTTACACTAGAATACACAACCGATGTAGATGCACATCATTCTTGTATACATTGTATTATTATTTCGTTATTAGTTTTTAGCGATTCCATCACTTATAACTGTCGTCATTTACATAAAAGGAAAAGCTTGTGTAAATCATTAATCAAGTTCTCTTAGGAAAACAAAATTGAACTATGAAGTAATGGACGATTGTGGTGACGTTATTGTAACAATATATAACAGAACTTACTGTATCTGCATTACTGCGACTGCTCGAATCAAAGGTGATGTATTTGAAGTGTCAGTCTGTAGTGTCTAATTAAGACGGGCTTGACGAAATTATGTCTGCTTATTTCTTTCTTTGCATTCAGCAAATCTTGATTAAGTGAGACTCGGATTTCTTTAGATTGAATTGTTGAAGATGAATGGCAAAATTTGGAATCAGTATTTCCACTGGAATTTGATCTGAAACTTCGTTATGAAATTGTATGTGTCACCATGCGTTGCACGATTACAATATAGAAGAAATAGCATAGTCAGTTTCTGATTTATATAAGTTTAACCATCTGGTGACAGAGCGTATGTATAAATAATAGTTATACAAAAAAATTATAACCATCTTGTATTTGTCCAACAAGAAGTTTATTTAGGCTATGAAGTATATACAAGGATGCTGTTGGAAAAGGGGTGTGACATTATTAGGTACAAATGTAAAATTCTAAATTTCAAACTGTGATGTGAAACATGCGTGAATCTTCCAACCTTTTCCAAGGTCTGAGTCGTTGCATTTAATAAAAGATTTTCAGGAAGAAAATTTGCATCTATTTGCTCTGTCCTGTACCATAAACAATGTATAGTCGAAAACTACAGCCGCAATATGAGTTATCTTAACAAGCACTCCTATCTGTACTGTTCAATCTTCGGCTGGAAAATAGTAAAGCACATGAAGAAATGACTGTTCACGACTTAACAGTTTTATTTTTCTACGAACTATTTCCCACCGAAGCGACTGTAATCCACGGATTCTCTTTGCTAAGAAATGGCGATTTATTCTGTTAAAATGATTTGTATTGATGGCTTGTCTGGGTTAAAATCAAAGCAATTTGACAACTATAGTTACTCACTGATATGTTCCCTTTCGCTTTCTCAAGGTAGACGTACAGTCTAGAACATTATTAATAATATTAGTCATGTGTTTACAAATCGGGCAGAAATATACGTCCCGATGGCACCTGCGCAATGGGTGGTAACGAGGCTTGCCTGATATTATCGTATAAACTTTTTATTCCGACAGATTTTTTTTTTTGCATACCGTATTATGAATAAAGAAAATGGAAATACTTTCATTGTAGCACTCCTTCTTATAGCAGAGTATGTACACAAAGCGCGAGAAATTAACGCCCGTAAGCAGAAGTAACGTCATGACGTTTCAGTGACGTACAATAACAAAGTTCCACTTTAGTTATATCGTTTGTAGCGTAACGGTATCTTCTTACCGTAAAATTACTTGTTTTGAATCGAGAAATATAGTATTAGGAACGGAGAGAAACTACCAAGACACCTGCTTTTTTCGTATTTTACATAAATAAGATATTATCAATGCGTGAATCGCTAGTTGTCATTAACAGCACGATAGTCATCTGGCATGGGGGTGCCGGCATTGGTAAAATCGCCAGTCCGGTGTGCAAGAAATAGTGCTTCCTTTGTATCAAAGCTCTTCAAGGTCAGTGTTATATTTTCATATTTATGTTTTATTTATTAGTATAGCTGTTGAAATTTATTACACTGCATGTTGATTATTTAGCACTTTAGTATTACTTTAAAAATGTATCCAAATATGCATACATGACACGATTATGAAGCGGGCTGTTTAAAGGGGTATGGTTGTCACTGCAAATCATCTTGTTATACTGTTTTACGGCAATTGTAGAGCTGAGTCCTAAATCAACTTGTAAAAAAGACAATTCCACTTAAGATGTACACTTCAGGTAATCAGAATGGGGTAATAAACTATGCAGATTGACGCATTGCTATACTTAACGATTTGTTAGAATTATGAACATATAATAGATAGCAGGAAGTAAATCCAACCTCATTTATTTTGACACTACATTCACGGAAAACTTTACATTCCTTTTTTTCGCAATTTCTTCAAAACTCTTGTGTATATTTGGATATTATATTATGTCGCGCCAAGTCCAGAATATGTATACGGCAAATCATTTGATTGCAAAAGACAAATTATTCTCGTGGACTGATTAACACATATAATTAAATTATTAAATTTAAATTATTTCAGATAGTGTTTACCTTCTTATTTTTTTTTTTAAATCAAAGAAGCAGTTTTATTAAATAATGGTGTAATAGTTTAACTAGAGTATTGAGAAGCAAGGCAAGCATACTATTTTCCGACTTGTACTCTAAACCTTTATCAAAAAGTCGATATCTCCAAAAGTTCATTCAAGTTCGACATTGCTTGCCAAAACAGGAATTAAAATAAATTTTCAGACTGTTTCGTAGGTTATACAGTCAGACGTATAAAAAAAGCAAACTATTAATAGAGAAAACAAATCTAATAACATGTATGGTGTTTTTTAACCTGTCTCACAATTCATATTCGAAACAAGGCGTAATTTTCACATCTTATAACACAGGGCGTAAAATTGTATAGCAAAGTAATATATTATACTAAAGAGTATGTTCAAGATGAAGCTTCTGGAAGAAAAGTGCGGATGGCATATTTGTTCTTGCGTCCTCAACTTTCATTCTAATATGCTTGTTTCTGTTGAAACACGCTTACGCTAAAATGACGTCACGTTAACGTGCGATGACGTCAATTTTTTGTTGCGACCAAGAAAGAGCGCTACTATATTTTTTCTACTGTTTTAGATTAAGGGCATATTAGAATCGAAATAATGTATAGCAAAATCGTGTTTTACCTAAATTAATACACTCAAAATCGGTTATACGTCGCCAGAATAATTCACTCGGGCTACGCCCTCGTGAAATTATTCCACGGACGTTTAATCTCTTTCCGTGTATTAATAACGTTAAAACACGGTTTTCTATACATTATTTCTTAATTCAAAATACACAATGGTGGTATATCTGACGTCAATCTGCATATTCCATCAATAAATCATTTTATTCTTCATTGCACGTAGGGAGAATCCTTAATTTCAACAGTTATCACCAAAGCCATATCAAACTCAGCCATTCTTTTCAAAGGAAAATCTAAAGAAATATCAGCAAATGTTCAGTAGAGAGAACTTAACTTTTGATATTTTAATGTTCTTATCACTGATATATAATGATTGTAAAGGTAACTTTAGTTCAATGTTATTATCTCATGCGTACCTTTCCCAAAATTGAGAATGACGGACTAGTTTACGATCTGCGATAATGAAAATAAAATACGTTTTGCAATAAATAATAATACCGTTTAATTAATTAGTACTAACTCTTTCATTCAGACCTCTTAACTTTTAATAATTGTAACGCTATACTGTCCAAGACACTTGCCTGATTAATGTAAGATTTAATTGAAAGGTGCACTTTTAATGTTGATCTAATCCACGTGTTATGGTATGTTTTGTTTCATGAATATTTTTGTTTTGATAGTTTTGCTCTTCAAATTCAAATTTAAGTTTTGATTCATTTCAGCTTCTTTGAAATAGTAAATAATTTACAAACAATGTCCACTAAACGCTAATAATTAATTCCATAATTTTTCCATAAACACAGCTATCAATCATTTTAATTATAGTCAATACAACCATCCATACGTTCTGCCGCACATTGGTCTTGATCTGAATTATTCTTCTTTTATTAAATTAATTAAATATTAAATAAATTCTATTGACTTCCAGTCTCCCCTCTCTCATATCCAACGGTAAAAGTTTAAACATTGGCTTTGAGTATGTCATGAACACGAGTTAAAATACAAGGAAAGTAAAATTAGATAAACGAGTACTGAATTTGACTTTTGCAATCAGCAGCTTACTAGAAATACCAAAGGGAAGAAAGTATTTCTTCAAATGTTAATTATCGCTTCTTTTAATGCCAGAATTTCAAGATGTAACAAATATTAAAAAAGCTTTTACAATATACATCTTGCACTCCGTAACAATTCGTAGCACATGTACCGTTTTTCTTCTGTTTGTCTTTTTCAATATTTCTAAATGAAGTTCCGCTCTCAAGCGGGTGTTCAAAGACCATGAGGGCGTTGCACAATTATTTATTACCTCATGAAAAGACTCAGTCAAACCAGGTCTGTTATTAGCTTGCTTAGTTGTTTTCTATCTTTCCACAGGACCGTTATATAGATTTTATAAACTGCAAATGACACCATCAGACATGACTTGAACTCTTCGGTTACATCAACAAAACATTATTTTACAGATAATCTTCAGCCTGTATAAATTGTTGTCTGGCAGTATAACGTCAGTTAGTTCCACTCTACCAACAGCATGTTACAATCGAAGCAACCAGTGTGTGAACAACTTTAAGTTACCGCCCTGTCTGTATGCCGAACAAAAAATGATAAGTACAACGTTTAAGTATTTAAGCCTAGTAAGACAGTTGAATAATTTGAAACGGGGGATATTTGTATACAATTAATATTATATTATGGTACAGTTGAGAGACTCTAATGCCAAGAGAAAACTTCTTTTATCCCCGAGTCTATCGTACAAAAGCACGAATTGTAGTAAGAACATTTCTTTTTAGTTTTATATCCTTGTATCGGCTTAGTGAATGTAACAGCTGATAAACAGTTGTTGAAGCAGATAAACAAGTACATATCGTACTTTTACCAGTTGATAGCAGAAAGAGTTTGGCGTCGTAACATAGAAAAGCAGCGTTTTGATATATATATATCATTTTAAATAAAACGGATATACATATACTGAGATAGGTGTACATGCGTATGTTTTTTTTTACATTCCTACCGGGTACATTTTAAATTACCATAATTCTAGTGAAAATCCTAAAATAATTTCGATATGCATAATTATACCTTATCAATGAGAAATGTGTGGTTCTGATTCTTTCTGATCAAAATGCGTAAGGCTTGAATTAAAGAGGGACTAATGATGAAAAACACTTTAGTATTATCAAATTAGTTCATTTGATATTGAAACAGATATTAAAACAGACAATTTTATGAATGTCAAAATACCCCTGCGAAAAACATCGTAAAGAATGATATTGCATAGAACCAATATTGTCTTCGACACAGTCTAGAATATTAGCACAACTAAATTGATTGCAGTTTATGGTATTGTATTGAATGTGCTTCTTAAATCTTGTTTGCTCAAAATGAACAAGTGAGGCTCGAACCCACATCGGTGAGGAGCAAGTGATTTGAAGTCAGCGACCTTAACCACTCGGCCACAGGAGGCACCTAGGATAATAAACATACAAATATTACAGAGAAACCGTATCCGTTTTTTACTCTTATGTTAGCATTAACTATAGTACAAGTAAACGAAATCGGCGCCGCAACCACTGTTTAAATTCTACTAGCCCTTTTGTTTGTATCAAAACGTTCTGACAAGACGTTTTATTCGCTATAATGCACTTTCATTACAGGTTATATATCATTTATTGACCTTCTGACGAGTTTAAATCTTGCAGTTACGAAGCATAGCGAAGTTAAAAATTAGAAAGGTGATAGGAGAACTTTAACCTATTTAAAGTGTGACATATAGAATTCTATATAATATATTTACTTAGTAGTTACTGTGTAACCAGACATAATATACAACTAAGTGAGTCAACGTTTATAAAAATCTCCGGTTGCTTATAGTTGAACTATATATGTAGAATATGCTACTTATTTTCTTTTCAAGGATTCTCCAATGCGTCGTGACATTATCTAATTATTTCGCAGCTTGCACAGTTCAAACAGACATCAATTGTCCACCTCGAATGCCTAATAGCATTTAAAACTATTTCCCCTATACACCAAATGTCCTTACCAGTTGGTCCCCAGAATCGTAAAACATATAGAAATTTTGACTGTTCCATACCAAAGCGTAACAACCAGCATAACTAACGAATTATACTAAATATTCTGCACTGATAAAAAATATCTGTCCTGTCTCACAAAATATATATCTTACACCAGTCTTCATTCAGTAACGTTTAAACTGATATTTAATCATTAACTGCAAAGATCGTTTTTGTTTTCGAGCCAATATCTCTAAATATATTGCCAGTTCTCGTCAGTTCTCAAGAGAATCTTAAATCTAGAGAAGGTGATTATTCAACTGAACACTAAAAGATTTTGGGCACGTGGACTTAATGTAAGAGACGCTCAAATTAAGTAAATGAACAAAAGAAAGAATACCAGGTTCAAGAAGCATAATTTTGCACGCAGCATTAACATCACTGAAAAGCAGTTTATGTTACCCTTGGATATTTGCTGCAATGCATTATTTGTTACAGAACCAATATTGACTCTATTTAATTTCCAGACGGGATGTCAATATAATTTACAACTCAACCGCTTGCAAAACATTGCATGACCAATTACCGATCTATGTTAAAGACTTGCTAGAACTCTATCAGCCAGCAAGGAATTTGAGATCCAAGAACAACTAAAAACAACTAGTTGTTCCAAAAAGTAAAACTGTGAGGTACGGTGGTCGTAGTTTTTCATCAGCTGCACCGAAGTTATGGAATACTCTTCTGGCTACCATTAGAGACGCTAAAAGTTTGGATGCTTTCAAAATATCATTAAAAACACACTTTTTTTCAAGGTCTATTTTAACTAACTTTGCACTGGAAAACAAGTTGTTGTATGACTGTGCAATAGAAGTTTTTTACTGTTGTTTATTGTTCTTTAAAATATATAATTAATATGTAGAGTCAAACCTGATTCTAGCTAACTACCTTTTAATGTTAAACTATTTTTAAATATATTTTTTTGTGTTGTATTGTGTGTCCATATCATTCTGTGATATACAGTTTGTACAGCGCTTTTGGACGTTTTTTTATAGATGAAAAGAGGGCTATAAAAATCTGGTAAATAATAATAATAATAAAAGTATCGGTGCTTAGAGAGCACTTTTTACCCTCGCACCTTACCAAGCAAAATTAATGTCTTCTATATTTTGTTTTTATGTTTTCCAATTTAACTTGCAAAAGGTGACTAATTTAGTAGATTGGTATGACTTTAACAAACCGTAACACAAAATAATATAATAATAAATATTTTTAGTCGCCATAGATCCATAGATGTAATAGAAAAATAATGGTGACACCTGTGAGAATTAGGCCGTGCCATCAATGCACTATCCCATTTTTGGTATCTATGGTAAATTTACCATTGACAGCCCCTGTCGCCATCTTTATTTTTCTGTTAAACTTAAACGAAAGCTTCTGCAATACATGTATAAATCACTTATTAGGTATTCTATAAGAAATCAAATAAAACTAAAATGAAAGAAGACGGCCATAGACAAGTAACTAAATTGTAAGCACTATTTGTCTTAAAATCTATATGCATTAAATCTACGTTTGAAAAAGCAACAATTTCCATTTTCTTGCGAAAGTTCGATACAAAGATGATGTATTTGAAGTGTTAGGCAGCAGTGTCTAGATTGGACGCGCTTGACAAATTGTGTCTGCTTATTTTCTCTTTTTAAATCTTGATAAAGCGAAAATCGGTATAATATAGATTGAATTGTTGAAAGATTGATTCAATTCTTCCGTCGGAATTTCAATTGAAATTTCTTTTAACAAACACATGTGTCATAGCATAAGCAAGTTGATGAGCTCTTGTAACACAATCAGGGTTGATAGAAGAATCTCTGTGTGTGTACGGGTGTAGCCTCTTATTCATTTTTTTGCAGTCGTATAAACGACGATGTCTGCTTGTAGCAGTAAGCGCAATGCCCAACATTTTAGTGCTGCCTTACAGGAAAATCACGCCGTTATATACATGACATTATACCCCACCCAGTCACATTATACTGACCCCGACTTGATCAGTCCTAGTACTATCCCCAGTAGAAGAATTACTATTTTCCCCTATGTTTAATAAGCTGTTTTCCGTTAGTCTATCGTTCTATCCATAAAATCATTTGGTAAGGGTCCATTCAATACCGGTACAACATAATGATTTTTTTTGTAAATGTACAAAATCTAAATGAAAATGTGCTTTTGTTATCTCGTACATCGAGAAAAAAGACGAAACCGTTCGGATTTAAACATTCGAATTTGGTGTGAAATATCATATGTCTCACGAAAGTGTGGATTAACAGCGGATTTTTTATAACCTGCTAAAATCTAAAAGACTGTATATTCAATTTGGAATCTTTTAATATCTCGTAAGGTGTTCACTGAAAATTACTGACGATAGGACAGTGCAGACATTGAAACATCGAATTGTGCAATCTTCTAGCCTGGTCCATAAAGGCAGATTCACATGCCGCAGCAGGCAGGTTTTAAAAAAACCTGTTGCATGATCAAGCAGAATCAATACAAGCAGGCACAACAGATGTTGTATGATAATGCATTATTTTGTTAGACTCCTGTTTTTATTTTTACATGAACTGACTCTAATAAAAGGTGGAGTTTTGTGAACTGTGAATCTGATTCTTGATTGGTTGGTTGGGGAAAATTTGCCTAATAGTACAGCATGAAGGGAACTAGATAGAATTATTAATAAGAAATTGGGAAGAACACGCAAAATTGTGTCAACTTCCCGATCCAAAATTATAATACTGATGTATGTCTTTTTAACCGACTCGCTGATGTGTACACAACGAAATCAATATATCTCTTTTTTTTGTTTGTGATTGTTAAACACACTGATAACGACTAAACTGTTTTATATACCTTCGAACATTTACCACGTATGAGCGCCATATCTCTCACTGCAATCTAAGAATATGGACGGAATCGCTCTGCTAGGAAACACAATGTGTCATGACGATTTGATTTACGCCGATTATTCCGTTAAGTTTTTCATTAAGCTTGATTTGTGTTGATAGTTTGTCTGGGTTCTAATCATAGCAATTTGACAATTATAGACACTCTCAGAGCTGTTCCATGGACTATTTCCAGGTGCCACTTTTCATCAAGTGATTCAGGAAGCAATGTCTCTTCGGAACATCAGATAGTGCTTCCTGCTAGATCAACAATCTACAAGGCCAGTGTTATTCCTTTTTAGCTTTACGTTTTACTAATCAGTTTAATAGTTTAAATGTTTAGACAGTAGTATTAAAAATGCATTATAATGCGCTCATCTTCTTTCAAATTTTGATACACACCTTGACTACGCACCGGTAAATAACTGAAGGGTAAGGCACACAAAAAGTCACTTTATCATGTCTGATTCCTGTTTTTTTTTTCAGGATTGACAATGCTACCGTTATGTCCCTCGTGTAATTCAGAATCAACAATGTAACCTTTATGTCCTTCATTTAACTCGAGATCGAAAATATTACCGTTATGTCCTCCATATAATTCAGAATCGACAATGTTTTCGTTAAGTCTTCCATGTGACTTGTAAAACGGTGATTACTCTTAATAAGCGCGCATAACATAATGTTGCTGCATGGCATTTAATTATGACATAATTAATTCATACATTTAGTCAAGTTTAAAATTCTGATGAGAACTTATCAATGAGAACTTATAGATGAGAACTTATACATATTAAGTAAATATAAAGATAAGATATTTTACTGAAAGATGGACATTGGGTGTCTTTGAATATTATACGTCTAGCGTGTTCAAAAAAAATTCTACGGCACAAGAGAAACTGCTTTAGCATAGATACATCAAACAATATGAATTACATGTATATAATTACAAAGAACAAATCAGGTCTAAGAAAAGTCTTATTTTTCATCACAAATTTGCGTGTTAAACATATGTTGCCTAGCAAGTGAAACAAATACTGGTCACTGGAATTTCTCCTCTAAGAATGTACCGATTACGTGTGAAATATAAACTATAGTCATATTGCATGCAACTAGATTTTGATTACACAATATAACGACACGCTTAAAAATAGAACAGTGAATTAGTATTTCCCTTTTGTACTGTCTTATAAGTGCTTAGTTATTTGTAGTGTGACATAGTTGTGTTATTTATACGTATGGTTAACATTTTAATATTCAGTTACCAGAATTGGTTTGCAAATTAATAACTATATGTTCCATATTTTCCTGGGAAATGTCAATAGTTTAAATTTCACGTATATTAATTGCAAATTTCTGTTAATAAACACTAGTTATTGTTATTGATCTGGAAAGTTTCAGAAATGTACTGTCTAAAATTAAACAAATTATACGACGTATTACTCTGACCTTTGCAGCACGAAAGAGAAAATAATGCATTTAAATTTTATCTGTTAAATTGGAACCACAAATCGTAGATAATCATTGCATCTCCTGAATCAGAAACACATTCAACTGTTAAGATATAGACAGATGGGAGAAAAACAATTCCGTATGGAGAAGGCGGTCATTCAACATCGTAATACTGTCGGTGTTAAAATGTTTCTCACCTCATAAGATTTGCTATATACATTGCGAATTTGCCATGTCACACTGTAGGAAGTCAATTTTAGAACAGGTTACTGTCTGCTGAACAAAAGATAAAAATACTTCACGCCGTTTCTGTAGACTAGACCAGATTACTGGAGACAAACGAAATGGAAATATTTTTCAAAGCGCCATTTGTAAACACTGTCCAGAATATTTACAAAACGTGAAACAACATTTGTGTCTGTCATTATTCCACTAATGGTACTTTTGTTCGTTAGATTAAATTAATGGTATATAAAAGGTCATTGTCTTGGGAAGAAACAACAGTCTTTCATACTACTGCATCCCGTTGTAAACAGATTTATCACAATACGTTCTTAACATGAAGAATGTGTGATAGACTAACTAAAACGGGGAAAGAAAATTAAAGACCGTAAAATAAATCAACATTTAGGTAAACATTACACAATTATAAAAATCTTCTAAACTGGTGAACAATTTTGGGTTATGAAAAATGTAGAATAAAATAGATTTCTTTAACATCATGATTCAAGAAGAACTAAATATTAAACGATTGTATGTAATCACAAAATCGAATTGAAGATTATTAAAGAGCGTTTCGAAACAAAACGTCAATGTAGTAGATGGTTCCTTTTCACGTGACCTCGAACAACAAGACTGTATTTATAGGCAAATGCTCAAATAGTTACGTAAATGGCAAAATGCTACAAGCATTATCTTGCAGGATCTATGAATAATTTTAGAAATGCTACATTAGGCAGGAATTTTATCAAACGCTTGATTTACATACAAATTACTATAACCGTTTCATAAATTCTGTCAAATAAATGTCAAATTTAACAACGGTGTGGGAAACTGCACTACTGCAGAATATACAATAGTAGACAATGACAAATGCGTAACAACGGTTAATAAATCTCAGTCAACTCGATTTCCGATGCATAATAAATAAAACCGAAGCAGTTCTCCAAGAAAACAATCTGTTGGTCGAATATTTGACTGAATTCTGGACAATTATTTTGAGCAGTGTTATAATTTAGCATTGGTAATTTGTTTTTATATTAATGATAACTCGACAAGTTACCGCTGCTTTTGGTGTCGTAGTCATCGCTCTGATGTTTTTTGACTACTCGCTAGTATGTAACAGATATTATGTAACCCAAGGGGCTATGTGACCTTTGACATTTAGCATTTTCTTATCAAACATGACAATTCGACAGAAGCGATTCTGGGCATACAAAAAACTATCCAGGTAACTTAAACTATAAATTTATCCGACATCAGGTCAAAAAAAAAGAAAATGGCGTAGTTGTTTGTGTAAAAATGTGGAACAGCTATATAGTAACCCTCGGTGTATGAAATTGCAGTAATATAATTGAAGTTTAGAGAACAGAATGTTTCTTTTATATTTTGAAAGATGTTTTAAAAATGTATTTCAGTTATTTTACGGTGGCAAGTTTAATTTTAACAGTTATCAAATTTTTTTGTAAAAGCCTTGAATTAAACTAGATACCTTTAAGAATATTCGCCGAAGCCTTGGGTCAAACTAGAGACCTGTAAGAATATTCGCCGAAGCCTTGGATCAAACTAAAGACCTGTAAGAATATTCGCCGAAGCCTTGGATAAAACTAGACACCTGTAAGAATATTCGCCGAAGCCTTGGATCGAATAAGAGACCTGTAAGAATATTCGCGAAAGCCTTGGATCAAACTAGACACCTGTAAGAATATTTGCGAAAGCCTTGGATCAAACTAGAGACCTGTAAGAATATTCGCGAAAGCCTTGGATCAAACTAGAGACCTGTAAGAATATTTGCGAAAGCCTTGGATCAAACTAGAGACCTGTAAGAATATTTTCAAAATCCTTGGATTAACCTATACACCTGTAAGAATATTCGCCGAAGCCTTGGATCAAACTAGCAACCTGTAAGAATATTCGCCGAAGCCTTGGATCAAACTAGAGACCTGTAAGAATATTCGCCGAAGCCTTGGATCAAACTAGACACCTGTAAAAATATTCGCCGAAGCCTTGGATCAAACTAGAGACCTGTAAGAATATTTGCAAAAGCCTTGGATCAAACTAGAGACTTGTAAGAATATTTTCAAAATCCTTGGATTAAACTACACACCTGTAAGAATATTCGCCGAAGCCTTGGATCAAACTAGAGACCTGTAAGAATATTCGCCGAAGCCTTGGATCAAACTAGCCTTGGATCAAACTAGAGACCTGTAAGAATATTCGCGAAAGCCTTGGATCAAACTAGACACCTGTAAAAATATTCGCCGAAGCCTTGGATCAAACTAGAGACCTGTAAGAATATTTGCAAAAGCCTTGGATCAAACTAGAGACTTGTAAGAATATTTTCAAAATCCTTGGATTAAACTACACACCTGTAAGAATATTCGCCGAAGCCTTGGATCAAACTGGAGACCTGTAAGAATATTCGCCGAAGCCTTGGATCAAACTAGAGACCTGTAAGAATATTTGCGAAAGCCTTGGATCAAACTAGACACCTGTAAAAATATTCGCCGAAGCCTTGGATCAAACTAGAGACCTGTAAAAATATTTGCAAAAGCCTTGGATCAAATTATACAGTGTTCAGACTACGTTTTTAATCCTATATTAACTTGTGTTTATTTTTTAAACTCGTTTGCGTCCACGCTTTATGTGGTTTGAACCGTGAATTATGTAAAGGTAAAGTGGTTTCTGTAATGTAGCATTAAAACTACCTCGGGAGGTGGTTTTAATACCATATCAAAAAGTAATACTACATTATTTTACAAGTGTGAACGCAAATGTGAGTTATAACTGGTTTAACAATCCCAAATCCACAGATCTTACATTTTGGCAGAAGAATACCATGTGTTTCTATTTTGTATCAAACAATTGATGCTATGGATGGCAAAAGTAATTGGAGTGTTGATGAAATACAAACATTAAATGTCGATATGGAGTCATGCTGATGCTCAAAATGGACTATAGATGGAATGAACTGAAATTCTTAGATGAACACAGAAGTTTAAATATTGATGACTCCTTCTTGTTTCTGTTAGCCTCCTTCTTTGTTACCTTTTTTGCTTAAAGCAAAATATTTGTTAACTTCCAACATTGCATGTATATATTTAAACCACATTTCTTTGCCTAGTGTGGATGCAAACTAGATTATATTTTGATGGGTTTTAAATGTCAAATACCAATTATAGCCAATTAGTGCCTGATAAAAATAAAACCGATCTGCTAGTGTGAACACGGTATTAAGAGACCTATAAGAATATTCTCCGAAGTCTTGGATCAAACTAGAGACCTAGAATATTCGCTTAAGCCTTGGAACAAACTAAAGCCTGTTTAAATATTCGCCTAAGCTTTGGTTCAAACTAGAGACCTGTTTGAATATATTCGCCTCACCTTTGGATCAAAAACTAGAGACCCGATGAAAATCAGTTATTTCTTAATTACCACTTAGGAATAGCATTCACTTGCCAATCAAATTTACCTGCTTTTTAGTAAATAAATATTCAATTGGTTTGGTATGGAAGCAAATTCATTTGACCGTATCACACCGTTATTTTATACATCTGTCATTCTGCTTTCGTTATTCACGGCCGTTAGGTCCACATTGTAGTAATAACTGATGAGTATTGAAATTAAACGCTGATATATGGTATCAATTAAAGCAATCGGCAATTAATTATTTTAAAATGTCCTCTGCGAATTCTCGTTGAATAAAGCCCCATAGGATTTCTTTTTCCTCAAACAAATAGGAAATTGCGTGTTGCATTTAGAAAATGCATTTTCTATCTAAATATGTAAATACATCATTTAATGTGTAAGAGAAAGGATATCACATTTCGACATTTTTCCTGGATACAGCTTAGTATCGTGTTGCCTGTATTAATGTTGTTCGTTCCAAATGAAATCTTAGAATGAATATCTAAAATCAAATGCATGATTGATGAATGAATTATTCCAAAACTTACATTAAAGTCTTTCTTCAAATACCACGAGATCAACTACTTCAGGTTTCCCATTTAACGCAAATCTCAGCATAGCAATGTTATGTGCATGCGCAAAGGTACGCGTATGGAATTTGAAAAATACATTTGTGCATTTCCGAATGAATATGAAATCAGTATATTATAATTTGAATACCAAAAAATTAAAGCTTTGCTTCATTAATAGAGTTTGCACATAAAGGTCGACAAATATCCACTAGTTCAAGCTGAACACTTTGAAATTTGAGCCAACAGAAACATATTTTCGGCGCATTGAATACTGTCTGGTCTCAAGATAGTCTCTGCAGCTATGAATACAGAAAGTATATATATATATATATATATATATATATATATATATATATATATATGATTCATTCCACACATTCTTTGAAATTCAGATGCTGTCTGTCTTCGTTCAAGGTCCTTAATATAGGGATCTTCAGGGTCCTTAATATAGGGATCTTCAGATAATTACGAGTGTACGAATGGAAACTACTGCCGTACAATACAGCCTTGGAGCAAGTCAATTTTGATCACTAACGACCTGCTGTTTTGAGCTCACTCAATGTATAGCATAGGATGAGTTCCCCTGAGTGATATTCTCTCATTGATCACTGGCTTTGTAAAGACATTCTTGATATGAAATTAATAATATCTAACATACCAACTTCTCTGATGTAATGTTTTCAGATATAATTAATATAAACAGGCAACAGCGGAACATCCACATGGATAATTGAATACAATAACATGAACAAGTGTTGGTTCTATTAACAAGTCAGCCAACTCTTACTTTTAATATACATACTTATACATAATCATCTACGTTTGATGTAGATTAACACTAAAACGTCTGAATTCTTCATAAATCTATAGTGGCTATTTTATAGGTTTGAAACTTTTTTTTAGATTCTTTTAATTGAGATTTGCACTTTAAGTTGTAGCAAAGTATGTGTTTTAAGCCATGATTAACATTATTTTCAGAAAAAAAGCCACATGATAAATATTTAAAAAAACTGGCTTTTTCGTATACTTGCATCAACAGGAAAATATTAAGATAATAACAGCAGAATAAGAGTTGTTTTAATAATCTGAAAAATTGCAGATTTAAAAAAAAAACACAAAAAAATATACGTATAATTATACAGTTCTTACACACTACAAAACTAAATCTGTGGTAAAAAGGTACCTTATAGTTATATGCCATCGCTCAATTAGAAACAAATACGTTCGGTTGTATTTGCACACGATTTAATTAAAAGTATTAGATCTAGTCGCTAGAAACGAATAATAGAAAGTGACTAATAAATTGAAGATAATTCAATCACTTTGAAAGCCGAGCTCGCAACACAAGAAGCGAGTCATAAAGCGTCCGTAATACCATAAAAGGACGATTTAGTGCAGAATTCAATTTCATCTAAATTTAAAGTGTATGAATATCCCATTTAAATCTGATTTTGTTGAGAAGTATTTCTAAAAGCAAGAAAGGAATCAAGCATTAATACGGGTTTATGAGCGCATGTTTCTCAATGAAAGATCTGCCTCCTTTCATTTAAATGCAATAAAAACGTGCAAGTAAAAATAGGTCGATGTAATGTAACCTGCCGTAATTTCACAGGAACTAGATATCCTTATATTATATTACAAATATAGTAAGAATGTAAAAAAAATTCACTTGACAAGGATCTAATGTGCATCAAATGGGTCCTTTAAACAATTTTATCGTTTAAATATAGTGTACAAAATTTAAAAAATCATTTAAAATCTATTAGAATCAATAAAAAACTCTTACTTAAATCGAATATTTACATCGCCTTAACTTCAATGTATTTATGCGCGTCCTTATGTTAATATATAAGCTACATAATTTTTTATATTAAAATGTATTTCGCGAACATGTTTTCAAACATGTCTTATCAAACAGCAACACGAACATAAATAGGACTTTAAAAAAGTTGGTAAATTATATTTTATTCGCTTCAATGAAGCGGCCATTTCTGGTGTACTAGTTAATATTCCTTTTATAATTTTAGATCTTGTAAAACTGAAATATACTGAAACTGAATAATTTGTTTAAACGCCTATTTTTATACAATGATATATTCAATGGCGTTGTACATAATAATAATAAGTATTATTTTAACAATATTAATAATGACAATAATAATACGAACATCCTTATTGTAACAAATATCTAGATCTTGTGACGTTTAGGTAAATGTTCTTTACAGCAACGTAATATTACAAAGATATCAAAAGTCAAAAGAGAATAATCACTTTATGCATAAATGAAGAATTTAATACATGTGACATTACATAGCGTATTTATAAACGGCAGCAATTTTCGTAAAATGCAAATTGTTTAGTTTCTGTATAGGTCATATTTACATGAATATCTTGAAACTATAATTAAATTCACATTCGTCTGAAATCTGTTTACGCTGATTGCAATTTTACCGAGAAAACAGGTATAAAGATAGAATGATACGACATTTAAACTGTTGTTGGCTGATTTTCTTATACACTACACTTCTTACACTCTATATTTTTGTAGCCAAACGCGTTTCAGTCGCAAGATCTGATAGTTTAATGGGAAACTTTCAAAGCTTCATTAAACATTTATATATATGTTTACATATGATTTTGGGTAATAGATAAGTGGTAGGAAGTTAAGATGTATAAAACAGATTGATGTTGTGTGAAGGGACGCTGTGTGATCAGTGTACTTTATTGCTATAGTGGAGTACAGTACTGTTTGTAAATATATAATGTTGGTATTTAACAGGATATGTGTAAAAGAAAGTAATAACCACAAACGTGTTTCTCAGAGTAATAGAAACATTTTTTTCTCATCAAAATTAAGTCGGACAACACCTGCCATTCATACGTTTGTCTAGTGTATACACATGCAAGTGTCTGTCTAAAATCTAAAAGGCTTATATAATCTAATATTAATGCGCAGGTGGCATTTTTACTTTGAAACATTGATGATTTTTTGTTGTAAATTGAGTAAGAATTTCATTTAATGCAGTATGATCAATCTTTCATTCAACAAAAAACACTTTTCACTTTTGAAGACTAACACTTTATTACATAATTTGGGAGTGTAAAAAAAAGCCAAATTTCTAACGCTAAAATATAGGACTGATTTTTTTCTACCAAGTTTCAGGTTTTAAACGTATTCTAAAAATTTACAGGAAGTAAGAGAATGTTGTGAAAAAAAATATTTTGCATGCTTTTCAGCTATATATTACCAGAGACTTTTTTTTTTTAAATTTTAAAGCATTTATGTTTATTTTTTTTAACTAATCATAACAAAATTTGCTTTATGCTATGAATGCCATATTGTTCATCATTATATAATACTTACACAAATAAATTAGATGACACACCCTTTAAAATAATTTTTTCTTTTTCTTTTTGATAAAACAACTACATTTACTATTAATTTACTTATTCCTATTCCGATATGATCATTGACCGATCCGACAAAACCACATTTTATATTAACCTGAAAATAATGCCATATTGAACACTGTATGATAAAGCGCGATATTTCCTATCAGAGAGGCTATATGTAAGAGATGTAAGACTATATTCAAAACTTACAATTTCTATTTAACAACAACAAAAAAATGAATAAATAAAAAAAAACTTACCTTTGCCGAGAAGAATGAGTATGTTAAAGGTTAACAAAGTCCAGTTTGGCTGATATTCCCAAAGAGACGGTGGTAGCATGATTCATGATATATTCCGATCAAAATTGACATCTGTCGTTTATTGTATAGATCCAAAATTCACTTTTCTTCTTGTAGTTTGTCTCACAAATTTGACACAAACTGAGAAAACACTGTTGGCTATATTTTTCATTAATGTATACACATTATTTCTTAATCCACGCTTCTATTTTAATATCAATTTTAAACATTGATTATTAATTCTCCATTATTACAGCTGATTATAATTCTCAAAAAAAACTTAGAGGATGAAATATGAATATTCATCTGTATATATAAATCACAAAACACAGTAGGTAAATGTTAGTATATTCATCTGACATGTAAATGTTGAGTTTTTCGCCCTTTAATACGCATCGATAGCACTAATGTCAATCATTTCCACTTTTAAAAAGCGCGTTGTCACACTGCCTAACAGGAATCAAATAAATCGTTCACAGACCCCGGCACAATGAATGAATATTCTGATAATCAATTTTATCCCAACCATTCACTAGAAAATCTGTGCAATCATGCGTTAGTTATTCCCCCGGCATAAAAAACATAATTATACTTTTCCGCAACAATTTTACAAGCGCTGTTGAACTGGTAGTACAACTGATTTGTTAACTCATACAACAATACGACTGCTTTTCTCTATGTTGTTTTCTTCGATACTAACATGTTCCACACCGGTGAGCGAGTATCTTCAGCCTATGCTTTTCTACAGCCGATAACTCCACGCATTCTCTATAAGAAAAAAAAAAAGACAATACATTTTATGTAAATCACTACTTTATCTACTGGTAATGCAGGCCTATTCCACATTGATTACAGACTGACGACCACCCGTCGACTCCTAAAAGCGTCAGAGGTGCAATTTAATTTGGCACAGTCTATAAAGTCTTGAAAACTAATGGCGACAGGAAAACAGGAAAATGCAGTTTCTGAGTAACATTAGTAGAAATAATAGCCAGAAAAGACGTGGCTTCTTATCAGACATTAAACAATTTTACTTCCGCATTGTTCTGTCTTGATGTACAAAGTAATAAATAAATAAATAAATAAATAAAAATTCCACTGTAAAAACTTTATCTAAAGTCAACATTTTAAATGTTTAGATATAATGAATTTCTGTTCCCGCAAATATTTGCGAAAAGTGGCGACTAGCCACTAGACTGATAATACAGATCACTCTACGTTTTTTTCCTTTTTTGGCTTAATTCGATTTCGAAGAGTTAAGAGCCAGTCTATTCTTGAGATTTTCTTAGAGGGACGATGATATATTGGACTTAGTATATAGACTGGCTCAGTCCACTACATTGAATCATAAAAATGTAAAAAAGATATATCATAGTCTAGGAGCTACTCTAGTGGCGATCTTATGAAGTTAACATTATTAAATAAGAAAAAAAATCATACATGCTATAACCCACGCTGTAATTTTCACAACATGTCATGTGTTCAAATTCAGACACGTATCTAATGATATTCATTTCATTAATTAGAGTTACAGCTAGTCTTGGAAGATTTTTGATGTGTCTTATGATGTCTGTAAGTATTCAAATTATTATAACTATCATAATTATTACTCATCATCGAGTTTCTTTACGAGGACATTAAAGCATAAACTAAGACCATAAAACATCAATAAATATTCTTTGTTCGGAAGGCGCATGCGGCCGCATATTGTTTTACATAACGTCTGTTTATTTATTCATTGTTCAATCAATTTTATTTCCATGGAAAAATAAAGGCAATATTGAAAGTCAATACCGTTTAACAACAGCCAAGAGAATAATTTTTGAAATGTGTTGTGTAAATAATACGATCTGATTTTCTTGAAACGTCATTGTTTCGAGGTCAGGATAAGTGGGACTCGTAAAACATACAGATTTATTAGAAATGTACTTAGAAAAAATTGATATTTCAATAAAGAAGGAGTTTTTAAATAGAATCTTGGTATTGGACGTACACGATCTCTTTTTTTTTCATAGTGTTATACACCGTGTTCCTGCAAACAAACGTTCCTTAAATTTTAGAGTTTTTGCATTTTGTATTTCTCATGCGGTAGACAGGCCTAATGAAATGTAATAAAGAGCGAGATAACTCAGTCTTCTCCTGATGTATTGTGTTAGATTTACTTTTAGGCATACTCGTCATATATCAAATACATCATTTTCTACTTGCCTCGTCTGAAACATACGGTAAATGAAACGTCGTTTACATAGCTTCTTTACTTGACGTTGGTTTTTAAGAAAATGCTAAGACAATAAGTGAATCATATTACCCTTGTAACAATTGTTTTTAAAGGTACTTAATGACCCTTAACGTGCGTTGATTTGGTAATGTCAAAGGTGCGTCAAATGATATGTTATATTTTCCCCATAGCTTTAATCTTTATAATGTGTAAAACGCTGAACGAATTTCAAATACGAACAACTTTACAATATTAGTAAAAGTTTTTTTCTGACTATGTAGGAGAAGGGTTGACTGCAAGATTTAATGTCAGTCATAAGTTAACTTGATACCAAATGCCGTTGTGTGGGTGCGTGCGTATGTGCGTGCGTACATGCGTGCGTGCATGTGACACTTGCTTTTATTAAGAAAACCCTTATTTCTTACATTTCAGCGGTACGTGCACTCGGCTAACTCGTAGCAGCCAAACCAGCAAATGTCAAATTCACCTGAAGTACAATGACACTGGGTTTGTTAGAAAAGTATAAAGAAAAAATATTTTCTTGTACAGTCGCGAAAAGTAATTATAAGCTCGCGGCGGAAGACCAATGTTTAATTCTTCGACATGTCACTGATTGCACTGCACTTTTTACATAATTTTATCTTGTCTCATTTATCAATATTGTTTTGACAAAGACACCGTTATCGATTCCAATCTTTATTAACTAGATAAAGTTCGACAAAACAAAAGTAATAAAACTTCCGTTTCCTTAAAAGTAGGCAGTTAATGATATCTTTGATTTGAAACATGCACGACATGTTCAGGCAATAATAGTTCCGGTTATTATATGCTTGGTTAGCATTTATGACAAGTTAAATGACAAAATTGCAACAGCGTTGGATTATTAATGCACGATTTTAAGTGAAGTTTCGTCTTTGATATTTAACTTTGCAGTAATTTCTATTGAAATAAAGCAAAATCAATTCGTTGATCATTTATTTTGATATGATACATTTTGCTTATTATCAATGCCTAATATTATCTTAAAGTGAACTGCTTACACTTTACCCGATTTCTAGTTTTGGATCATTTTGATTAACCTGCAAAAAATGGATAATTCCAAATATGAATAAGAGGTGTCTCATGACACCCCGCTCGACTATTCGTAGGTTTTTCAGTAACATGGAGTTCCTTTTTAAGAATACACACACTGTCGAATTTCATATAAGAGTTATGGGACTTGATGCTGTGATCTTGTTCAGGTGCTCCCAAGATGTGTGAAGTTTCAACAAAGTATCTGCATAATCGTTGTTGATAGTAATTTCCATGAAAAACTTTAACCTGCATTTTCCAAGTCCAAAAAAGGGGCTTAACTTTGCCAAGGACAATTTAGAAATATAGGACATGCAACTTTCAAAATGCTTTACCTACCTCAATAACTTACATAAAGTTTCAAATCAATGTCTGCATTGACTTTGGAGACTGCAGAGTTACACAATCTGTCTCATTAGTGAGCATTGTCCTAATGAGCAAGTGCAGCAAGTTTCAATTTAATATCTTAAGTATTAAAGAAGGAGACTGGACTTCACCGAAATTTTTAACCAACACCGGTGCCGGAATGAGTGCAATAGCCCTCCTTATTCTTCGCATAGTCGAGCTGAAAAGGATTTTCCGAAAGTAAGAACCTGCGTATGTATTTATGATTTGCTTGCTCAATTAATGTAGACAGGATGTGGGAGCTTGTTGTATAGTTGTGTTTGAAAAACTGTGGAGAATGCTTAACCGGAACTAGACACTTTGACACAATTTTTCGCTGAAACAGTTACATTATAAAAAAAACTTACCCTATATATAAGATAATATTAACAGAATATGTTCATTACAATGACAGGAAATTACGCTACGTGTAGATTACAGTTTGTCCGATTGCCTTCGTTTTGATCAAATTATCAGAAATACAATTATGACGGATCAATAAGTCAGTCATGTAACAAACCTCACTGCTGAATTGTCACATAGCTAATAACGTATGCAAATTATGTAAAGTCTAATGAAATTAGCACTATTTTTATTATTCATTTACGATTCCATATATAAAGTTAGACTCAGATTAAATAAAGAAACGAGCTATCAAACTCACGGCTGAAACAATATCCGAACAATTATTCATTATACAAAAATAAGAAATAAAATATATACAAACAAAAATGCCAAAAGGACAAAAAGAAAAGCGAGCTTTTTTCCATGGTGAAATATTTACAGTATGGGATGTTTTGGTGCCCCAACGTACCCTAACAAATATGCGTTAACAGTACACTGTCCTACAAGATGCAATGCAAAAAGCGTAACTGAACGAATAATATGTCGAATAGCTTTTATATCCTTTGTTTTAATTAATTGTACGTTTTAGAGCCGTGATATTTTATGTTCCGTCATGGGAGGGCTCATGTATAAGAAGAGTAACTGATCAACCACAGAGGTTCCAGTGTATATTCTATTAAACTATTTAACAGGGGGCCCTGAATTCAGTTCTCGCTCCTCTAACTAAACGAAAACTAACACTCAGCACCTCGTATATGAGACTTTAACCTTTCACGCTAAAGAACCAGGGAAATTCCAGGAATTTGGGCACCTTCTGTATCAAGCACTATCCTCCCACTAAAATCACTAACAGTTTTCTGGAGAAGGCAACCGAATGGATTGCCGGTGGCGACTATTAATAAGCTGCCTGTCATTTTATCAACCATTACGAAAGCGTTGCGACTCAGAACATTCAAATGTTGGTTTGTTAACGAACACAAGTCTGGTTAGGCCTAGCTTTATTTATTTACTTGAAAGACATGATGTTAAACAGTGCATAGAATTTCAGTTGATAGACGTTACGTATCTTCATATCTCATCTAGTTCTTAGCGGAACTCTGGAATGTATCAGTGAGAATTCAAGCGAAATCAACAAACATAATTGCATTACAAATTATTAGTTTAGTTTATACTAATTATTTTTAGGTTTTAGAACTTATATTTATCACCCCCGACACCTCGTTCCTGATGGAATCCATTGACACGAGGGTATGAGATAAGAGAAGCCAGTTGCCATTTTAGTGCTGGTGTGACTCGGCCGGGGATCGAACCCACGTCCTCCCGCACTTGAAGCATACGCTCTACCACTAGGCTATCGAGGCGGTTGTATTACATGTTATTCAATGAATTATTTACATATTAGGGTGACATATATTGATGATTTCACATTGAATATACACAAGTTGGTTAAGACGACCCTAGGTAAATATTAGTTTAAAGAAGAAGAAAAATTGCTTGTTTTTAGAATAAAGGAAATATAAAATATTTTTTCATGAAAACCAGATTCTACATTTGCATTCGAAGCTACTGTCACTAGTGAAAATATTACACCTGGTGTTCTGACGGCGATACACAGAAGCGAACAAAATATCATCTTAGACGTTACTCTTATTGGATGTGTATGTTTACCTTTGTGTTACCATCTTTTAGGAATAATTAAAATCTTGAATACACTAGATCTTACATTCATTGCCAAACGAGTGTTGTACATCATCTGTTCACAATAAATTATTAGCCAATGTGCAAAGCCAAATCATGTCATTTTGCGCTGCTTGGAACTAACTTACGAAGGTATCAATTATCGTGGTATAACTTTGGAGATTTTAAATGATGTAAAAGAAAATGAGCCGCGCCATGATAAAACCAGCATAGTGCATTTGCGACCAGCACGGATCCAGACCAGCCTGTGCATCCGCGCAGTCTGGTCAGGATCCATGCTGTTCGCTTTCAAAGCCTATTGCAATTAGAGAAACCGTTAGCGAACAGCACGGATCCTGACCAGACTGCGCGGATGCACAGGCTGGTCTGGATCCATGCTGGTCGCAAATGCACTATGTTGATTTTCTCATGGCGCGGCTCAAATCTTGATTTTGAATCTGAATATTCGTCGTTTTACTATAATCATGCAGTAACAGAAAATAAGGTAAATACTATACTCATGTTGACACATGCTAAACAAATGTGAGTGTAGGTTCAGTCTAAGGTATGATAATCTTCTTTCTTCGTATTTTCAGTATTAAACTAACAGTTGAACTTTTCACCCAATTTAAGGTTTCGATGGAGGCCTTGAGAAACAAAAATCAAACAACACCAAATCATAGAAAGAAAGAGTTGTTTGACATGAAAATTGAACAGCATGTAAAACATGTATATTACTTTACGAAACAAGTGTCAGTATACTGATATAAACATTGAATTCCGGAAAAGGGCTGCCTAAAGGGGCTCCACTTCCGGACAGTTAAACGCGTTTAAAAACTCACCATTTTCAAAGAACTGTTACACATGTTTGTTTTGATGCATTTGCAATAGCGTGCGAGTGGTGAAATTTCACGTAACAAGGTGGAACATAGTTTTCAGCAATTGTTTATCTTTTTTTCTTTACAAATGTCATTCATTTTCAAAGGGAGACAACTTTTTCTCAAAGATTACTTAAAATAATCGGAAAAAGTTGTTTCCCTTTGAAAATGAATGTCATTTGTACTTAAAATAATCGGGAACAGTTGTCTCCCTCTGAAAATGAATGCCATTTGTAAATAAATAAAGATAAACAATTGCTGAAAACTGTGTTCCACCTTGTTATGCGAAATTTCACCACTCGCACGCTATTGCAAATGCATCAAAACGAACATGTGTAACTGTTCTTTGAAAATGGTGAGTTTTTAAACGCGTTTAACTGTCCGGAAGTGGAGCCCCTTTAGGCAGCCCTTTTCCGGAATTCAATATTTATATCAGTATACTGACACTTGTTTCGTAAAGTAATATACATGTTTTACATGCTGTTCAATTTTCATGTCAAACAACTCTTTCTTTCTATGATTTGGTGTTGTTTGATTTTTGTTTCTCAAGGCCTCCATCGAAACCTTAATTAAAATTTGTGAAGCATGAGATAAGAACAACAAAATGTTTTCAATATTTTCATTGCACCAGCGATATGGTTCCATTTAGTTGCAGATATGACAAATGTAGGATACTATACTAGCCACAGTTGCACATTCATGTATGAACGACCCGACCTGAAACTTTTTTAATATGATTACTAATTAATATCCATGTTTTGTATGTTTTTCAATTATTTATAACTAGCCACAGTATATAACCGACAGTTTAACTCCACCGGGTCATGCAGTAATGCTCCGCCATACCTCACTACAGCGTTTATCAAAGTTACTAGGAACAATGGCCTCATTTAATAAAAGGGAAAACACACCATAGGTAATGGAAAAACAGTGAATGGTTTACGTCTGAAGGGCTGTTTTGGTTTTCGTCTCGATATGCAACCATACCCGGGTAGATCGATTTTGCTCATTATTATCATAATCGCCACTGGTAAACGTCTGTAAACACTTCATGTATCGCGTCCATTAACTTTTTTTATGCATTTATTTCATTATTCTATTCCAGTTCATACTTCTAAATTTGTTCACAGTAATCATTTTCCCATTGATTACAATGTTAACATATATTTTGGCAAAGTGCGTAAATAATATAACAAGAAAATACGTGTAGCCAATAGTGTACTTGAAGGAGAGAAAAAGGTTTAAATTTCAAATTGGCTTATCGGCATCTGTGACCTTGTGTTGAACCGCGTTGTCAATAAGAAAATGAGATATTGCATATACATAACTTGGATCCTCTTACCTATGCTAATATGTAAGTGCTGTTCGCCGCCTTGTTGAAACGTTAATACGATAGGATTTTACTATGAAAACTAGCTGGGAACCCGAATATTTTTTAAAACAGGAAGTGTATGGCTGCCAATTTCTCAATTTATAACAAATATTAAGCAGGCAACTAAACACATTGAAACATAAAAGGCGATTGGCTTATTGAAAAGTGACCAGTAAATAGGGTCTTCAAAAGCAGACATTTTCCTCTATTCTAGTATAAAACTGCTGTTCTTGTCACTTTCTGGGATGTTTTAACAGGGGAGAAAACGTGTGTTAACAGAGAGATTTCTCGCGCTGGCGTGCTGTTATAACACCTTTTTATATATGCGCGTTCCGTGGCGAAGCGTAAACGTTATTCGGCCCCAAAATGGATAATTCAAAACGAAATGACGTCAACGTAAAAAACAACTCAGACATTCCCGCACATTTCGTGGAAAATTAATGACGTTGAGAGACATTGTATCCATTTATCAGTTTTTACGCGTTTTATGCTAGAATAGCGTTAGCGCATGTTCATTTCGTGTTATAACATTTGCAGAATCCCTCGGGATTCTGCAGATGTTATAACACGAAAAAACATGCGTTATCCCGACATAATTCTCTATAATCCACCATCACTATTAAATAAAAGGTCAGTAACCCTGGGGTCAGTATGATGAATGTGGGGTTCGACGTAAGCTCGATTATAATGAAGGAAGAAATTCAATTAAATGTACACTTTGTTTTCACAAAGGAAGTTACTCGGACCCTTTTCAAATATCTCTCTGATCAACCGCTTGAGCCAGTTCATTTTGTGCCGCCTGTCGTCTGCTGGGAAAGAAATAGGTACATATTAGCAACTTCTTCAGACAGGCAATGCTTTTACATCATGTAATGATTTAAGCCGAGTTCATTTTAAAACGTTGACTTGTCATGTAGAATTTCTTTGTTTATGTAAATCATTAAATACATTATAAAACTGAAATGATTGAAAGTTAAGATAAAATGTTATATTGCTATTAACATGATTAAAGCATATATATTGAGTTGACGAAAACGAATGTACGCAGGTTCATCGAGCTGGAGCAAATATAGAATGTAAAACTTCACTGATCTGCAATTTTGTTGATCATTTTGACAGTTGTTTGGCACGAATAAAAGAGATTACTGTATATAGCTGACGTTCTGTTACTGCAACTTATCTACAAAACGGTAAATCAATTACAAAGGAGGAAATTGCTTTATTCAAAAGTTATAAATTCGAACAGAACTTCTTTCATAGTATTTGATATAATTAATTCCTATAAGAAACCCGAGCTTTGGTATGCATTAAATATTCGAAGCATTTGATTTCGATGACCTTACGTCTAATCTATGAAAGTAATCAATTAGTGCAATCGTGATATGTAAACTTTAGGAAATTCCAGGGTTTTTATTGTCGTTTAAGTATTTTATCAGCAACAGAACACACACTTTCTAACAGTCAACTTGCTTAGACATCTAGCAACTAGCAAAAGTATTATTTCAGAGCAGTGTGTTCATAACTTCTCATGCACTGTTTTTGACATCAAGTCGATCTATTATAAAACAACAAATACACCTTCCTGTTCAGTGTACTGACGAGTTTAAATGTCACACACACACACACACACATACAAAAAAACGTTTTCATGTTATTTATAATGAATATCTGAGATTTGGGGTCAATATAAAGGTTTGTATCCCGACTCCAGCTCTTTATAGCAATGAACACAAGTAACATGAATGTATCAACAAAGTTGCGGTTATATTTCAAAATAAAATTCTAAATTTTAGATAATTCACATTATCTTCCATTTTATCTTACAAACATACCGTGCCATAAAACGATTTCATCGAATAAAATATGTAATTCATTGTTAATGGGAGCTACAATGAAATCAATTTTATCGAAATATGAAACTTACGATGGATATTTAAGTCGCATTAAAGCAGATTTAGAATAAGTTTACAATTAAGGAATTAGTACTTGATATTTATTGTCGCATTAATTTTAACCTTTAGCCTGCTGGCGGCTAAGATTCTGCCTTTGCAACCGGTGCAGACCACGGACGTGCAGGCTGATCATGGTCTGCACTGTTAGCTATTCAGTCAGTAAATGTTCAGTGCACATTCTTTTGAATAATAAGTGGTACTGCCCAAATTAATTGAATTATGGGCCAGTCCATTTTAGAAATTTAGCAGGGTAAAGGTTAAATACTTCAATAATTCAGTGACCTCATACACAACTTTTTGTTACTAGTCAAAAGTGCTGATTATGTCAAACCTGTATTATATAAACGCTGGCTGTTTTTTTCCTACTTTGCTTTCATCACATTTTTCAAACTAGTACCTGTCTTCTAATAACGATGGTCGCTTTCTTCTAATAGAATTATTTTCAAATAAAAGGTCTTCTGCTGACATTGCACATATTGCGGTTATCCTTTAGCAGTTTCAGCAAAAAGTATTATTTTGGAAGTGGTACTTTAAAGCTGTGAATCCACACTCATGACAATTGCAGAAAAATATATTCATTTAGCATAGTTCAACTGATCGTGTGTGGCAAATAAAACATAGAATGCATTTAATATCAAATGATGTAACAAGCCTCAATTAATTTCAATCTCCTTATTAATTCCGACACATCCTGTTAATTAAACAGGTGCAAACATTCAGGAAGAAGAAAAATGAAAAGTTGAGTAAAACGTTTATCAGAAAAAACACTAAATATGCTAGACTGATGTCAAATGGAGATCGCATCAATTTTCAATTTCAAAGGCACATAGAACGCCGTCTTTCTTCACTAAACACCGTACAAAAACAGTAAGCTATATGACCAGAAGCAGTTCGAGCACAATTCCTCAGTTCAGAAGGTCATTGATTGGAAACCAATGAAAAACGTTTATCGTCAATGATAATCGACGACAAAAGATTCCATTTGTCCACCAACTCTGATTCATGAGGGAACAGTGTCGGTCATTTGAAATAAATGGTCTTCATTTTGTATATACATGATTGTAAGTAATCCAAAGACATTGATTATGTTACGAAAGCGGCATTTAAGGAGGTAGGTTACCTTCATATTTGTATGTGCGCATGTCCAACCGGAAACTAACGTGACGATTTACGACGACGTTTACGACAAATTAAATGTGTTTGTATATTCATTCTCCTGAAAACAAATCATGAACCTGCCTCCGATCTGATACTTTATGGTTTAATAATGCAGAAATAATGAATCAATTGCCGCAGAAACGCTTCAAAACAATGTTGCCTTAAAATGACGTCATTGACGTCATGACGTTACGTGTCAGTTACCGCGCAAAATTAATAGCTTTAACTTGAAAGTACGTAATTCTGTGCATTTTCTTTATTTTAACTATCTTCAAATAACAAATAATTGCTGAAATATTTGTTATGAATCTTTTGCTCTGAATAATCATCAATATTTTGCTTCTTTTATGTAGTTATATTGAAACGTTATGCGGATTGTAAGAAAATGGATGCTGGTAACCAATGTTATTTGGAATATAGTTGGATGAAAGGTTACTTGTAACGGCCATTTTCAAATAAAAAATCTAGCAGTTTGATTTGTAATACCTATTTTTCAGGTTCCGTTGATAATTTGTTACTTATATACTAAAAATAAGATCTAAAACTGTTCAAATTTCAGTAGAAAAATGTGGTTCCTTAAATTTAATTGATGTTACCATGGAAACGAAGCCCGTGACCTATGTATCTAAATGTAAAATTCAAAAGCGTTGACACTGGTCTATTTAAGAAACACAACTTCGGCTTTTTATTTTCATTTACACAATATCCATTTGAATAATATCAGCATGCTGAACGATTTTTCCATGAAAAATGCCAGGCGAGGGGTACTGCCGTATGTATTCTAAGCTGTGAAATTTGTTTGAATCAATGCAAATAACAAGAAAATATAACTTACGTTAGAAATAATATGTTTTAAAGCTGCATTAACTAGAAAGATAATCTTATTTCAATATTTTTTATAAAAAATTACGACAAAAAGCAAGATATAAGCTATTTTAAACATCTCTGTTGCCATGGTTACTGTAAACTTTAAGAAAAATAGGGTACCATGTAAAGTCCAGGGTATTTTGCTTATAATATTTTCCAAATATTCCATGTTAGTCATTAACAGAATGCCACTTAAGCCGTCGAAAACCCCTATTTTATACATAATTGTTTAAAATTGAGAGAAAATGCGTTACCATGGAAACACGAGCCCCGCGACATATGCATTTAAAGCTTATATTAGAAAGCTTACGTGCATACTAGTAAAATTATCAATTATGCAGACTTCTACGGATATCAATGAAACTAAAATACACTGAAAAGTGTTAAATATCCGTATTTTCCTTCTTCTCTTAATATGAAATACCTTTAGAGGGTCATGTTCTTCAAACCTAGATAAAAATTGAATTTGAAGGGACAGAGACAAACGAAATTGAGATTGTAGCAGGTAAAACTTCATATTACACGAAATACAAACAAATGCTGCGGTTAAACTAACTTGAATTTACCCTTGTAACAAGGTAACCTACCTCCTTAACATAACAAATACTTCACATTAAAATGAAGTGCTGTAGAACACGAAAATATCGTAAATTACATGAATATAAATATTGTGACGGTAATGAGCAGATTGATGTTATGCTGTCCTTTTCACGATTCACACAGGAACAATTTGGTGTTATGCACGAGAAAGTAATATAAACAACTGAAGCTTAGAACTTGCTTTTTACTAGGTATGTAGTACTTTATCCAAGTATACAATATATTTAGATAATTTTCAGGTACCATTGCAGTTTGTGGATAAAAACACTGTAAATGAAAACATCAACATAAGTAACATATAGCATTGCGACCTCTGCTGATAATTAAGACTTATAAACATTTTTTTTTTGTTTCGTTTGCGGTGAATAATTCTACTTTTCCAAACGTAATTAGTATTCAATAAACAAAGATGTAAAACGCCTTTGAACGTGTTTATCATGAAAAGGGCGCTGTATAAATCTGGTATTATATATAAATCCGGTATAATATATAAATCCGGTATAAATCCGGTATAATATATAAATCTGGTATAATATATATAAATGTCTAATCCATTTTTTTTTAGATATTTATATATCGCTTTACTTTGAAATTCCTATTTCAGCTTTGTTGTCGAGTTCCTTGGAGAGAGACAGATAATTAGTCCTTAAATAGTTAACAAATTCTAATGGGAGGAGAGTTAATAATAAACTAAAAATATAAACTTAAAAATTCGTGCATGCATTTGTAAATTTATCAAACTGCATAAAAGTGTATATAGAACATTCACGTGCTTTGTTGTTGAATTCTTTTTGGATATATTGGGGCTAATATACGCAAACTGTTCAATCTGCAAATATTTACTTGACCCACCGCCAGGAAGTCTTCTGTCTCTTAACTTAGAGTAGGCAAATGACCTTATGTGACCTTTCTTAACATGTAGTTCTAAAATGTTAAAAAACCAACATGTAATAATGATAATAATAATAGTAATAATAATAATAATAATAATAATAATGATAATATAACACGCCTATTAGTATCAATAAATTTAAATTACATGACGGAAATCAATCTATATATTATAGAATAGGAAATTAATGTTTTGCAATATATCCGTTATTATCGCGTGTTTGAAACATTTCTGTAATTTGTCGCATATAGCAGACAAACCTCAAGACCTAGGATATCCTCCAAAACTGATGTAAACACCTAGACAACACAGTCTCTGTTCGGAGATATATATACACTGAAACATCATCAGAATTTCATAAACAGTACGTGTTTCCCTCTTGCACCTGTTCAGACATAACTTGCGTAGTCCATTTTTTGTCAAAAGATGCAAGATGTCTACTAGCATTTAAGATATTTTTATGTCGCTTTACTTTACTATTTAAGCTCTGTTTTCGAGTTTCCTTGTCGGAGACACATAATAAGATGCACCTTTGCGTGTCTTAAAAATACTAATTTAAACAGCGGTTCATCTTGGTAGTAGGACGGTTTAAAAATTCGTGCATGCATGTTTTATTAAATCTGTTGTGAAGTATTAACAAAAGTAAATTACGCATAATAATAGATATTGTATGCTTCGTACTTTATATCTATTTAAATGAACTCTCGATGGCATTTTGGATAGTTTAAAGTTTATGTATCGCCCAGCTAATCCATATGAGTGAAATACAAACATGAAATAATGTCTGTATTTTTTGTCATTTGGGATCAGTAATGGAGTTCATTTAATGTTTTTGTATAATACGTACTGTTCAATTTTGTCTGTGTTAGGAGGGATCATGAGAGGTATTGCATATTTTATTATCACTAACGATCAAATCAGATCCAGCACTCTATTAGTTTGCTTGGTTGCGCTTTCTGCTTAGAAATGATATTCCAATAGACATGACAAACCTTAAAATCATGAAGGACATAATTGGCTGACTGCCTTAAACATGTATGGCTGTAGCAACAACACTTCAGTATTTAACCTACAAAGATAATCTAACGGAAATTATCGTATCGTGATTCATTTTGTTTCCTTTTATACAGTCATTTTAAATTTGTTCTTTCAGGTTCTTTTTCTACTTTACAAAACCTTTATAGAACTCTCCGCCTTAATGGGTGGCTTGATTTCCCAAGAGAGAAAGACAAGAAATTAAACGAGCAATTCGGTGTCTTTAAAATTGGTTAACAAAGACAAATTGTCTTGTACTGCGACTACTTCTAGGTGGCGTCAGAAAAATGAACACAACACTTAAGCATGCAATTTCTCGTTTCTTAAGGACCAGTCTTGTTATAACTTATCCATTTTCTTTCTTGCAGTCAAAAGTTTCATTAAATTTGATCGGGCTGGCGTGTATCGTTCTACCTGCTCTCACTAAAATATGTGTTTACTGATTTACGTAAAGTTTACTGGGACACTTATATTTCATACTTTTTAAGAAAAGAAAACATATGCCAAGAAGAAGCGGAAGAACATCCGACTGACAGATCTTATCTTGAAAATTGTATTTCACCAAGTTCGTCGTGGTGGATGAGGGTGGGTGTGTGGCAATAACTGGTATTAAGTTTGTCAACTGAGGAGATATTTGTTAGGAAGTATTTACTTGAGATGCAAATGTCCAAACCAGTACTTACTTAATATGACAATTTATTTGAAAACAAAATGACAAAGGTTGTTGATTCTTTAAAGTAACTGTGATATTACTTGTACAGATTTAATTTTATTTAATTTCCTGAAAATCATCCTCAAATGAATTCAAGCATTTACAATTGTACATACATCAATGGAAGGTCATGTAATATGAGTAAGGTATCAGCAAATATAGCAAGATCTATATGTAGTCAATTGCAAATAATGAAACCTTTAAGACATCTAAATTCAACTAGAGTTATCATTAAATGTGATTCATACCTTCACATTCAATCTTCGAAAATGGCTGTAATGGCAATGGTAATGAATAATATTGTATCATATTGAATACCACCCACTGTATCTTTCATATTCAGTGTTGGAGAATATGTTATTTGCTTATTCAAAAAAGAGTAATGCTATTGCGCTTTTCAGTTGATGCCATTTTTATTTACCATTATATCAAGTTACAAGGACTTCCATTCAGCGGTTTTAAAGTTACTGTATGTAATACTATTTTGTAAACACAGCGCATACGTCATTTTCTTGTACAATAGGAACAATAATAATGTGATAAATATTCATAACACTGTCAGAATATGGTTCGTTTGTTTTTCCTTTCATTTCATTGTCATTTTGCACTCTATTGTCACATTAAATTCCCTTTACAAGAGACAGAGTCAATACCTTAAAATTATTGGGCACATAACTCACATATTTATAATAACTGTGTCTTTCAATTCTAGAAGTAGAAAAATCAAGTGGCAGCAGACAGAGCGGAATTTTATAATTCTATTTCTAATTACGTATAACGACATTTGGGCACAAAACAGAGACTTATTTTTGGATTTTTTTCAAATTTTGACCAAATTTTCGCACACGGGGTGATACTTTCGCTAAATCTGGTGCAGATCAAATCCCGTATTTGTATGATTTAGACATGAAATCACGATGAATTTGTTAAATCCGTGCCATTTTAGATGAAGTAGTGCTTATTTTACCTTCTGTGCATTAAAACATTTACTGAACTCATGTAAAACACTCGAAAAATGCGAAAACGTGCACATGAGGTGACATTTTTGGCCAAAAACGGACATAGGGTGGCCTTGGAAAAACGCGAATTTCTCGACTTTAACTTATGACTTGTAAATGGAACTGCGCAGGTTGTCATTACTGAAGGGTTTTCGAGAAATAAATGCAAAAATTGCCGAAAAATAAATAGAATAGTTCCCCTTATAGGTCATTTAGCAGTAATTCGGTCAAACATGTGCTTCTGTGGTGTAGTCGAAAGAAGTCCCTATTTAATAGATCCTGATTTTCCAGTTTTCGCGCATTTGCGCCTAAACCGGAAGCCAATATGGCATTATTTTACTCGTGGAATGAATTGTACATAAATAAGACACTTTTCATGCTAATATTCGCATTTTTTCGAGTCAAAAGTAGGGTGTTTATTCTGCGGACCGCTTTCTGAAATGCGGCAATAGGAGGGAACCTGGCATTTCACTGCATACTTTTCAACATCCCTTTTTCGTTTCGTTTTCCTGAAGCAAATGTATGGAGATCTTGTGGAAAATAGGTCTACGACGGAGTGAAAATCTAGAAACTGTATCAAAATTTGTCTGAAGTTGCTGAATTTTATATGAAACAAAGAACAATTTCTTTTATTGGTATACAGCCTTCATATTCAAATATGTTGAGACATTTTACAACCATCACTCAACACATAAACATATAAGGTTACGATAGGTTTCCCGGAAGCTCAGAGCATCATAAACGCAGCCAGAGAGCCATGCATCGCAAAGTAGGCCCACAACAAAATGTAGTGGAATGAGATAGCAGACATGATGCTTCAAAAATATAACAACATGTACAGTTTAATTATATTCAAAATACAAAAATGGGTAAGGGGTAACAAAAGGGGTTTGGGGTTTTTTTTTGGAAGTGGAAAGACTACTGTTTTGATAGGTAATAAACAATTATTAACCAACACCTCAGATATGCTTTATTTTATTGAATGCCATTTAAGACTCATTTTGAACAAAACGATTAATCTCAACAATGATAACAGATTCATTTGCAGCCATTATCTGTAAATGAACAATCATTGTAACCTGATGTGTTTCAGCCGTTATGCTTTTTATATCAATGACAAGTTTTTGAACATTTACTTTCTGTCAGAGCAGAAATATAAAGAGTTGTAATTTCAAATTGATGAGGTAAACACATTCAGAACTCTTATATTTTCCACTGATCGCCTGTGGTAGAATCAAACACGCTGCAAATACTCGTGCTTATCCCAAAGGTGCCAACATTCTGTCATTAGTATTGACAAAAAACGTTACAGAAAATACTTTTTTTACATTTTATGATTGTTTCCTAATACACTTGAACGATTGTTCCGCCGTTCTCTAATCATCTTTAATAAATAACAGATAGTAAGAAATGATTGAGATACCTGCTCGTATCCTTGCTACACCGTCTGAACACATACAAATGTGATACATGCAGGCAATTTCTGGTATCCGTTTTCAATTAGATGCTCATCATGAGATGTATATAAGGTATCATAAATATTCCGACAATATTGAAAATGAGACTTCTATAAAAATACTCAATATATCCTTGATTGATTATGTGTCATACAATAAAAATATATGTTTTATTAATCTAGAATTTGTTTTGAGTTTACCTCTTAATGACTAAAATAAGATGTTTTAATACTTTGATACATCCCTAAACATTACAATTACCTGAAAACAAATGGAACCAAATAAACTACTGATTCCGCTGATAAATTTCACATTGTTCACTCCTCGAACAGTACTGTAAAATGCCTATCAGCAACATACGCAAAAGTTTGAAATAACTTTTATATGTAGCGTGCTTATATATTTTTTACCAGTATATTTGAACTTCAAAACATGTAATTCGGGAAAGAAATGCCACATTTTAGGTGTAATAATATAAATGCGATTTGAATACGTCACAGCATGTTTCTGATCACTGATCACCGTAAATAAAGACAGATGAAGACAGATTCTTTGAGGCAAGTCATAGTGATTGTAATTATTACCAACCTTTCATGCTAATGACGACGTTATCAGGCAAGGAGCTCCGCAGTTCATCCCCAAAATATCTAATTTATTTTCCATGTTATAATAAACCAGCAGTAGTCATATTGGTTGTATCAGTCCGTTACATAATTCAATATATTCTTGCGAAGAAGCGAAATAAAAACGACATGATCCAACTCCTGTCTATGGCCACATGCCAGTGGGGCGAATGGTTGTAATAGCTAAAGTACATTAAAGTCAGTCATTTAAATATTTGTCTAAAATAGAAACAAATGATAACACATATAATCGGAATCATAACTAATGTTGGTTAATATAAATTGCCTCTTTATGTCTGTATCTTGACATTACAGTTCAAACAAATGTGCATTAGGCCATACCATCGCGTTCAAAGTCATAACCGTTCGTATGAACATATATATTTTGGATTACCTAGTACATATGCAGTATCATCTGATAAGCGCATAGGTCAGATAGCAGCACATATAACACATAACTCGGGCTTACTGTTTTTGCCAGAAGCAAACACGAAGGTGATAACAATCCTGCCATTAAAAAGAAAGTTTCTGCACATAATTCACACAACTTTGATTAGGCATATCTTTATTTATTTATTTGGAAGACGTGGTGCTAAATAGTGCATAAAATTAGAGAGTTAATAGACGTTTTCCAATATGTATCTTTATATCTCACTCAACATTCAGATCTAGTTCTTAGCGGAATTCTGGAATGTATCAGTGTCATTGCAAGCGAAATCATCATACTGAATTTCATTACAAGTTATTCAATGAAACAATTAAACGTAAGGGTGACATATATCTGATAATTTTACATTAAATACATTTGTTGGCGACCACTCTTAAACATAAATCTAAATAAAAAGAAACATTGCTTTTTTTCATATAAAAAAAGATTGAGAAACACTTTCATTCCTCAACAACAGATCATACATTTGCAATCGTAGCTGTTGTCACTCGTGAAAACATTGTATCTCGTGTTCAAACGGCGAAAACTAGTTTTGCTTAGTACACAGATGCAAACAAAATATCTTTTTAGACATCACTCGTTTTGGATACGTGCATTTATCGTTGTGTAGCTTGTTTTTAATCTTAAATAATCTAAGTCTTACATTTCATTGCAAAACGAGTATTGTATATCATACGTTCAATAGATGTTTTGCCAATGTGTATAAACAAGGGTCATTTTGTGCTGATTCGAACTAACTTTTGAAGGTTTTAATTATCATCGTATGGCTTACAAAATTTTAAATGATTTGAATCTGAAATTGAATGTTCATCCATTAAGCTGATTTACTGTACTTTAGGTAAATACTAAACTAATTTTTACACGTGCAAAACGACTGTGAAAATAATGAAAATATCCAAATATCAGGCATTTTGTTTTCAAACAGAATGAATCCGTATAGATCCAATCTTAAATGTTATCATCCTCTGCGTTAACAATTAAACAATTCGCTCATTTTAATTATAATTTGTGAAACTTGTGAAAAGTAGAATAAACTGTTTTTAATATTTTCATTGCCCGAGCGATATGGATTTTCCTTTTTTACAGATATGATAATTGTAGAACCCTACCCTCGTAAAGCTGGAAACGTCCAAAGAAGACACTTAGGTTGGTATTGAGTGAACTAAACACAACAGTTTCACATTCACGTATGTTTTTGTGAAGATGCTAAGTTATTTTGTAGGTGTCAAATACTGATAAAAAAGTATTTAACTAAACTGAACTATGCCTATTTTGGCTCGTTTCCTATCACTAAATGTAAACAGCCCGACCTGAAACTTTCTTCAGATGATTATTGACAAATATCCATGTTTTCTAAGTTTTTCAATTATTTTTACTAGCCAGTGTATATTGGCAATTGTAGAACTGACAGTTTGATTCCACCGGGTCATGCAGTAATGCTCTTACCCAGATAATGACATACCTTTAACGTTTATCAAATTTAGTAGGAACAATGGCGGGGCAACGCAAAATGACATAAATATAGAGAAGAAGAGCTGTCTCCATAGGATGACATATGCCCCCAATGGCACTTTGAATGAGTAGTTATGGCCGATGTTAGAGTTTAGGACCTTTGACCTACGGAGCTGGGTCTCGCGCGCGACACGTCGTCTTACTGTGTCACACATTCATGTGTAGTTATTTTAAAATCCATGCATGAATGACAAAGATATGGACCGGACACGCCCATCAATGCACTATCATGAAAAATGACCTTTAACGTCTAAGTGTGACCTTGACCTTTGAGCTAAAGACCTGGGTCTTGCGCACGACACGTCGTCTTACTGTGGTACACATTCATGCCAAGTTATTTGAAAATCCATCCATGGATGACAAAGATATGGACCGGACACGCCCATCAATGCACTATCCTTTAACGTCTAAGTATGACCTTGACCTTTGAGCTACGGACCTGGGTCTTGCGCGCGACACGTCGTCTTACTGTGGTACACATTCATGCCAAGTTATTTGAAAATCCATCCATCGATGACAAAGATATGGACCGGACACGCCCATCAATGCACTATCCTTTAATGTCTAAGTGTGACCTTGACCTTTGAGCTACGGACCTGGGTCTTGTGCGCGACACGTCGTCTTACTGTGGTACACATTCATGCCAAGTTATTTGAAAATCCATCCATCGATGACAAAGATATGGACCGGACACGCCCATCAATGCACTATTCTTTAATGTCTAAGTGTGACCTTGACCTTTGAGCTACGGACCTGGGTCTTGTGCGCGACACGTCGGTCGTCTTACTGTGGTGCACATTCGTGCCAAGTTATTTGAAAATCCATCCACCGATGACAAAGATATGGACCGGACACGAAAATTGCGGACAGACTGACAGACGGACAGACGGACAGACGGTTCAAAAACTATATGCCTCCCTTCGGGGGCATAAAATGTGAATTTGGCTTTCCTCTTGGTATAAATCATGCTCGGGTATCTTGATATTGTTAACTTATAATCATTATCATAATCAACACTAATTAATGTGTTATCTGTAAACATTTTATGTAGCATTTTGAAATGAAACCTGTCTTTAATTTTGTATGCTTTATTTCATTATTTTATTACTCTACGAACTTCTAAAATTGTTAACAGTTATCTTTTCATTGAATACAATGCTTACATATATGTTGGCAAAGTCCTAAATAATAGTAACAAGAAAATAATTTAGCCTACTTGTAAGAGAGTTAGAGGTTTAAATTTCAAAAGGTCTTACCAGCATCCGTGAACTTTACGTGACTGAATTTATGTTGAACCGTGTTGTCAACAATAAGGTAAGACATTGCATAAATACACATGACTTTCATCCTCTTGCCTCATTGTATGATAATGTGTAAGTGCCTTGTTACGGTTGTTAAAGTATCATGCTGGCATGCCTCAGCGAAACGGAATTAAGGTAGGATTTTACTATGAAAACTAGCTGAAAACCCTAACATTTCTAAAAACAGTTATTGCACGGCTGCCAGTTTCGTTTCTCATTTCATAACAAATATAAAGCAGGCGACAAAACACTACGAAGCATTGAAGGCGATTGACTAAAAAGTGACATATATAACCGGGTCTTCCAACGCAGATAATTTCCTCTTCCATTCGCCATAATTATTAGGTATAGAGTTTGTTACTGACACTACAGAAATATGTTGTGTCAGTATGATAAATGATTAAATGAGGCATTGATTGGATCAAAATGAAACAAAGAAATTTCAATTAAATGTACACATTTTTACACAAAGGAAGTTACAATATATCTTGACGTTTCAGTTGATTTTGTGCCCCATGTCGTCTTCGGGGAAATAAATACATGTTATTACATTAAGTGGTGATATACGCCAAGTAATTTTAAACTTGTCCTGTATATTTTTTTATTTTAAATGCATATCTATAACAAAATTTACATAAAAAGTTGACGAATGAATTTACGCAGGTTCATCGAGTAGGAGCAAACTGCACTGATATAAAGTTTAGTTTTGTTGATCATTTTGACAGTTGTTTGGCACGAATAAAAGAGGTTACTGTATTTAGCTGACTCTCGGTTATTGCAACTTGTCTACAAAACGGTAAATCAATTACAAAGGATGAAATTGCTTTATTTAAAAGTTATAAAACTAACAGAACTTCTTTCATAGTATTTATATAATAGATTCCTATACGAAACTCGATCTTTGGTATGCATTATATATTCGAAGCATTTGATTTCCTTATGTCTAAATCTATGAATGTAATCAATTTGTGCAAACAAGATATGTGAAAGTTAGGAAATACCAGGGTTTCCAGGGTTTTTATTGTCGTTCAAGTATTTCACCAGCAACAGAACATACACACTTTCAAACAGTCAATTTGCTTAGGCATCTAGCAGCTAGCAAAAATATTATTTCAGAGCAGTATGTCCACAACTCTCCATGGTACTGCTGAATCACTGTTTTTGACATTAAGTCGATTGAGCTTTTATTAAAAAACAAAATCACTCCACTGTTCCGTGTACAAATGGTTTTAAAATGACAAAAACAATGTTTTCATGTTGTGTATGATGATTTGGTGTCGATAAAAAGGTTTATATTTCAAAAGGACTCCAGTTCCTTAAAGAACATTTATGTAGCAACAAAGTTGCAGTCAATTTCAAAAATAAAATTCTAAATATATAATTAAAAGTGCCTGCAACTATCTTATCGTCATACCGTACCAAAAAACGATTTCATCGAATAGAATATGCAATTTATATTGTTAATGGGAGATACAATGAAATCAATTTTATCAAAATATTAATCTTACGACGGATATTAAAGTCTTATTTTAGCAGATTTAGAATTAGTTTACAATTATGGAATTAGTACTTGATATTTATTGCCGCTTTAATTTTGAATACTTCAATACTTAAGTGACCTAATATATAACTTTTTGTTTCTAGTCAAAAGTGCTGATTATGTCATACCTGTATTATATAAACGCTGGCCGTTATTTTCTACTTAGCTTTCATCGCATTAAAAAACTAATACCTGTATTCAAGTAACGATGATCGCTTTATTCTAAATAAAATTATTTTTTTCTACCAAACGTCTTCTGCTGATATTGCACATATTGCGGTTATCAAGAAAGTATTATTTTGAAAGTGGATCTTTACAGCTGTACATCTACACACGTGACAGACAAATGCAGAAAGATATATTCATTCAGCATATTCAACTGATCGTGTGTGGCAAATAAACCATAGAATGCTTTGAATATCAGCCTCTATTAATTTCAATCTCCTTATTAATTCCTACACATCATGTTCATTAAGCAGGCGTAAACATTCAGAGAGAAGATAAACTGAAAAGTTGAATAAACCATTAATCAGAACAAAAACTAAAAATACTAGGCTGATGTCAAAATGGAGAATTTATTTATTTTGTTGGGTTTAACGTCGCACCGACACATTTATAGGTCATATGGCGACATTCCAGCTTTGATGGTAGAGGAAGACCGCAGGTGCCCCTCCGTGCCGTGCATTATTTCATCACGAGCGGACACCTGGGTAGAACCACCGACCTTCCGCCAGCTGGATGGCTTCCTCGCATGAAGAATTCAACGCCCCGAGTGAGGCTAGAACCCACATCGATGAGGGCCAAGTGATTTGAAGTCCGCTACCTTAACCACTCGGCAACGGAGGCCCCAAAAATGGAGAAAGAATCAAGTTCAAAAGCACATAGTATGCCGTCTTTCTTCACTAAACTCCGTACAAAAACAGTTAGCTATATGATCAGAAGCAATAAATGGTTTTCATTTTGTATATACATGATTGTTAGTAATCAAAAGACATGGTTATGTTTCGAAAGCGACATTTAACATAACAATACTTCACATTTAAATGAAGTGTTGTAGAACACGAAAATATCGTATATTTGATAAATATAAATATTGTGACGGTAATGAGTAGATTGATGTTATCCATTTTGTATTATGCACGAGAAAGTAATATAAACAACTGCAGCTTGCTTTTTATTGCAGGTATGTAGTACTTTATCTACGTATAACAATATATCTTATAGACTTTTTTTCAGGTACCAATGCACACGTTTGTAGATAACAATACTGTAATTGAAAACATCAACATAAATAACATTATATAACTGCGACTTTTATTGATAATTAAGACTTATAAATATATTTGCGAATTTGTTTTGATTGCGGTGTACAATTCTACTTTTCCAAACGTAATTAGTATTCAATAAACAAGCTTTAAGATGTAAAACGCCTTTGAAGATGTTTATCATGAATAGGGCGCTGTATAAATCTAGTATAATATATAAATTTTGTATAATATATCTAAATGTCTTATCCATTTAATTTAATTGATACAGCCTTTAAGACATTTATACTTCGCAAAACTTTCCTGTTTCAGAGAGAGAGAGAGAGAGAGAGATACATAATTAGATCTTAAAAGTAGTTAACAAATTCTCATGGGAGGAGGTTAATAAAATATAAACAGCTAGCTAGTGGGACGGTTTAAAATTAGTGCATGCAATGCATTAATGTATATACAGAACATTCACGAGATTTGTTGTTTATTTCTGATATAAGAAACTGTTCAATCTATAAATATTTATTTGTCTTACCGCCACGACGTGCTCTGTCTGTTAACTTAAAGTAGATGAATTACATGTTGTGATCTTTCTTAGCATGCAGTTCACCAACATGGACTAATAATAATAATAAATAAATAAATAAATAAATAATAATAATAATATAATAAAACGCCGAGTATTATCAATCTATATTATTTGATGGAAATCAATCTATATACATTTGTATTATAGAATAGGAAATTAATGTTTTGCAATATATCCGTTATTATCGCGTATTCAAAACACTTCTGTAATTTGTCGCATATAGCAGACAAACCTCTAGACCTAGGATGTCCTCCAAAACTGATGTAAACACCTAGAGAACACAGTCTCTGTTCGGAGATATATATATATACACTGAAACATCATCAGAAATTCATAAACAGTACGTGTTTCCCACCTGCAACAGTCCAGACATAATTTGTGTAGTCCATTTTTTTGTCAGAAGATGCAAGATGTCTAATCCATTTAATTCATATTCATACTAGAATTTAAGATATTTTTATGTACTTCACTTTACTATTTAAACTCTGTTTCGAACAAATTCTCATGGGAGGAGAGATATTAAAACAGCGGTTCATATAGCGTTCCGGTAGCGCAGCGGGCGTGTTTAAGACCCATGTGTGTATTCCTACACATTTGCCTCTCTCTCTCTGCTCTTAGAGGTTGGTTCCATCTGGAATGAGTCTCGAGAGCCATTAATATAAGTTGTAAGAACTTGTTTGGCAATCGAGAATAAATAAATTAGTATAAACTATTAAATCTGTTGTGAAGTATTAACAGATATAAATTACGCATAAAATAGGGTTATTACATGTAGCTTGATCTGGGATGCAGCATTCGGCTCGAGTGGATTTTGCCAGATCGGATCTCACGAGGCGCGCAAGCGCCGAGTGTGATCCAAAGTTGCAAAATCCACGAGAGCCGAATACAAAGTCCCAGATCTAGCTACTGTTATAATGACTCTTTTATTATATACCTTTACCATTTTGATTCTTGTTTTGTTCTTGAACGAAATCTTCAATGTTTATCGATATTAATATAAATGGAACTTAGTGAAATTTTTATGTGCGCTATTTATAGAAATGTGTCGGGTCATGCATGTTAATGAAAATAGTCCGACAACATACAATACGGAAGGTACAATACGGAATTTAAAAGTACAATACGGAATTTTTGTCTGTCTGTTCATATTTAATTGTGAAATACAAGCCGATTTTTTACAGAATTTAATAAGGTATATAATAATAATAGATATTGTGTGCTTAGTATTTAATATCTATTCAATGAATGCTAAGTAATGTACACTTTAGTTTAAAGTTTATATATCGACCAGCTAATCCATATGAAATACAAACATCAAATAATGTCTGTATTTTTTTGTAATTTGGGATCAGTAATGGAGTTCATGTAATATTTTTGTGTAAAACGTACTGTTCAATTTTGTCTGTGTTAGGGAGCATGAGAGGTGTTACATATTCTATTATCACTAACGATCAAATCAAATCGAACACTCTGTTAGTTTGCTTGGTTGCGTTTTCTGCTTAGAAATGATATTCCAATAGACTTGACAAACCTTAAAATCAACAGTATTAAGAGATGACGAACGTAATTGTCATCCCATTCTATTACTTTACTTCTGGTCCATTGGGATTACAGAGTATTTACTTTATCTATATGAAAGAGTTTTGCGGAGATGTCAGAGGTGTTGCACATTTTAATACAAACTCGATCAAAATGACTCTGCTATTCGTCAAAAATATTTTTTCATAGAAGTGACAGACAATATCTATTAATTAGCATTAAACCTTAGACACAATGATAAAGAACAAACTTGGGCACATGGATGCTTTAAAATACACGACACAAATTTGTTTGCTTTCTGTTGAAATGCAAATATCCTAGTATTATTCTCAGTCTGTGTGATGTTTGAATAACAGCTTTAGAGATAAACGTACCTGAGAAGAAATAAGACATACGTACATACGACGCGCAGCACAGATCGTACCCTATAGTTACATTTTAGAACTACAGTTATTTTTGCATTTTCTGTACTTATTTATTGTTAAGGATAACAAATTTTCCTTCTGTAAAAACGTGTGTTTCCGCAAAATATAAGTGCAGTTGAACATCACTTAGCTGCCACCTTTATTAATCCATACTAATTGGTCTTAGCTCGGTGATGATGAAAGATTTAAGATTATTAGAACCGCACTCTTGTCCGCTTCTTGAAAAAGCTAGAAGTGGTATCATAGGAAAAGGTGTGGTCTTGACCCCAGAATGGTTAGAACCTACTGACTTTGGGATGAGTGGTCAGCACCTTAACTATTAGACCAAAGCTCCCCGTATTAAACAGTCACTAAGCTTCAGCAACCAGGCTGCCTCCTTTCCAAGTTGAAGATTTGTTCTTATTTCACATTGCCAAACAGCTACCTTTCTGAAGCTGTCAGATTGTATAACACCCTTGGCTGACTGCCTTAAACATGTATGGCTGTAGCAACAACACTTCAGTATTTAACCTACAAAGATAATCTAACGGAAATTATCGTATGGTGATTCATTTTGTTTCCATTCATACTGTCATTTTAAACTTGTTCTTTCAGCTTTTTTTCTACTTTACAAAACCTTTATAGAACTCTCCGCCTTAATGGGTGGCTTGATTTCCCAAGAGAGAAAGACTAGAAATTAAACAAGCAATTCAGTGTCTTTAAAATTGGTTAACAAGTTAATAAAGACAAATAATCTTCTACTGCGACTACTTCAAGGTGGCGCCAGACAAAATGAACACAATAGTTCAACATGCGATTTCTCGTGTTTTTAAAGGAAAAGTCTTGTTATGACTTACCCCATTGTTTCTTGCAGTTAAAATCTAATTTGATCAGGCTGGCGTGTATGTTCTACCTCTTCGCACTAAAAAATAAGTTAACTGATTTATGTTACATTTACTGGGACACTTATATTTCATACTTTTTCTCCACTTAGTTTTATTTTACCTAGTTATATGTATGTGATGTTTATACACTTATTCATAACGTATTCGCTGTAGAAAAATCTGTCAGTAAAAATACCCCCGGAAAATTGGGTTTTCATGCTAAAGGTTAAGGCAAACTATGCAATAATTTATTTTGACTAATAAATAGATGTTATTTGGACTAATAACCCTGTACGCTACATCTTAAAAGGCGTAGATAATACTACTTTTAACCAAAACTGCAGTATGCAGAGTATTTTAGACTTTACTAAATAGAAATTAAGTTGTCTTCGACTGATCGAAAACCAACAAAATCTATATTCGGAAACATAAAAAAATTGAATACAAGTAAAGCACAGCATTTAATTATTGTTTTCTTTTCAAAGTGGTTCACTGATGCCTTTATGTTAAACAGTGTTGCATTCAATTAGTACTTAAACAATTATGTACATTCGTTGGAAAATATCTTGTACACAATAGAAAACATTACCAAGAAAAAGCGGAAGAACACTCTTGAAAGTTGTATTTCACCAAGTTCGTCGTGGTGGATGAGAGTGGGTGTGTTGCAGTAATTGGCATTAAATATGTCAACAAAGGATACATTTGTTTAGTAGTATTTACTTGAGATGCAAATATCCAAACCAGTACTTACTAAACATGACAGTTTATTTGAAAAAGTAATGACAAAGATTGTTGATTCTCTAAAGAAACTGTGCTAATACTTGTACTGATTTAATTTGATTTAATTTTCTGAAAATAATCCTCAAATGAATTCAAGTGTTTACAATTCTACATACATCAATGGAAAGTCATGTTATATGAATGTCGTATCAGCAAATATAGCTATATGTAATAAATCCTAAGTAATGAAACGTTTAAGACACCTAAATTCAACTACTGCTATCATTAAATGTGATTTATACCTTCACATTCAAATGTTTGAAAATGTTTATAATGATAATGGTAATGATTAATACTATATCATATTGAATACTATTCACTGTAACTTTCATGTTCAGTGTAGGAGAACATTTTATATATGCTTATTCAAGAAAGTGTAATGCTATTGCACTTTTCAGTTTATGCCATTTTTATTTACCATTGTATCAAGTTACAAGGACTTCCATTCAATGGTTTTTAAGTAATTACACACATCACAGACGTCATTTTCTTTTACAACAGCAACAATAATACTGTGATAAACGTTCATGACACTGTCAAAATACGGTTCGTTTCTTTTTCCTTTCATTTCATTGTCATTTTGCACTATATAATCACATTAAATTCCCTTTAAAAGAGACAATACCTTAACATTATTGCCACTTAACTCACAAAATTATACTAACTGTGTCTTTCAATCGTTAATATCCAAATATGAAGAGACATTTTACAACCATCACACAGCACATAAAAATAAAAGGTTGATTTCCCGGAAGCTCAGAGTTCAGCCATGCATCGCAAAGTAGGCCCACAACAAAATGAGATAGCAGACATGTTGCTTAAAAATCTCTAACAGCATGTAGTTTAATTATATTCAAAATACAAAAATGGGTAAGGGGTAAAAAAGGGGTTGGGGTTTGGGAGAAGTGGAAAGACTACTGTTTTGATAGGTAGTAAACAATTTTTAATCAACACCTCATATATGCTTTGTTTTGTTGAATGTCTTTTAGAACTCTTTTTGAACATGACGATTAATCTTTACAATGAAAATAGATTTTTTGCAGCCCTTCTCTGTAAATGTACAGTCATTGTAACATGGTGTTTTTCAGCCGATATGCTTTTTATATCAATGACAAATTTTTGAACATTTACTTTCTGTCAGAGCAAATGTATAATGAGTTGTAGTTTCAAATTGATGAGATAAACACATTCAGAACTGTTATATTCTGCACTGATCGCTTGTGTTAGAATCAAACACGCTGCAAATACTCGTGCTTATTCCAAAGGTGCCAACATTCTGTCATTAGTATTGATAAAAACGTTACAGAAAATACTTTTTTTTTTACATTTTATGATTGTTCTCTAATACACTTGAACGATTGTTCCGCCGTTCTCTAATCACCTTTAATAAATAACAGATAGTAAGAATTGATTGAGATACCTGCTCGTATCATTGCTACACCGTCTGAACACATACCAGTGTGATACATGCATGCAATTTCTGGTATCCGTTTTCAATTAGATGCTCATCATGAGATGTATATAAGGTATCATAAATATTCTGACAATATTCAAAATGACACCTCTGTAAAAATACATTCAATATATCCTTAGTTGATTGTTTGTCTTACTATAAAACATATGTCTTAGTGGACGCATTGGTCGAGAGGGCTAAGACGCTTTCCTACGAAGGTGAAGGCCCCTGGTTCGAATCCTGGCTACTCCCATTGCGGTGTGTCCTTGGGCAAGGCACTTTATCACGATTGCCTCAGTCGACCCAGCTGTAAATGGGTACCAGCAAATTGCTGGGGGTGAGGTATAATTGGTTTTAACTGTTCTTAATATAGGGTCGCAGAAAAGCTCTATAGAGCTTATGTTAATTGTTTCACCAAGCGACGGTAAATAAAACTTACCTTTATCTTTACCTTTATGTCTTAATAATAAAAAATTGTTTCGACTTTACCTCTTAATTACAAAAAATACTAGTTGTTTTATTACTTTGATACATTCACTTTATTCGTTTTCTAAACATTAAAATTACCTGAAAACAAACTGAACAAAATCAACTACTCCTCATAATCTAAACAAACGTGTTTGTAAACATGAACGGTTCCAAACTGAAGGGGATCCTTGCTGAAAATAATGACAAAATACAATACATATCGCATATCCGTAGCCCTGACCAACCTGTAAACCGGGCCAGTCTGTTTTATAAGTACAGCAACACTGTTGACCCATTTCAACGAGGAGTACAGATGCCGCTGGTAAATATCACACATGTCATTCCTCCAACAGTTTCTAGGTTACAAGTTACCCTTTAAACTGCCTACAAGGACCACACGCAAAAGTTAAAAATACTTTTTATGTGTACCTTTCTTATATATGATCTACCCGTATGTTAAAACATATAACTCGACAAAAAAATAATACAAAATTTTAGGTGTAATCAGACTATATGTGGTATCATTATGGCACAGCACGGTTTTGAACAATGATCACCGTAAATGAAGACAGGTGATCATAGTGCTTGTAATTATTTCTCACCTTTCAGCCAATGCCTGTGTTATTAGGCAAGCAGTTTCGAAGTTCATCCCCCCAAAATGTAATTAATTTTCCATGTGAAAAACAAACAGCAGTAGTCATCACTGTGTATAAGTCCGTTGCATAATTAGATACATTCTTGCAAGGTAGCTAAATCAAAACGATATGATCCACTTTTACTTTCTACTTTATAGACGTTTAAAATTAGGCTACGTCTATTTAGGTATACTAAAGTACATGTGTAGAACGAGTAAATTCCATGGGGTCAAAGATAGAAATATCAATATATTTCTGCGATGATCAAAACTTCCAAAAAAATTTCACTATTCAGTATACGTTGGCTTGTTATTGAGGTCACTGTTCAAACGTATACCATTCTTCTTCAGTAGAGTTTCATCTTTTATTTTATATTTGTGCTATGAATTGCATATTATGTTCTCTACTTTACAACAACAGAATGAATTTGTTGTATTTTGATTGTTAATTAGAATATTAAAGGTTCTTAACACTAAGAACAAGCTATTATCGTCCCATTCCGTACTATTTTTGTTTCTTATCAAACGTCTAGTGAAACAAACAAGCTCACTGCTACACTGAACAATTGCTTGGATACAAATAAATACGAGAACTTTTTTCAGCCAAGAAGAAGTCAAAACGAGCTGTGGAATCGTTCAGTGTTTCCCGTAATACTCGTGATTATATATATGTAACCACAATCACTACTGATCTATCTAATGTACGTTAACCTACTTAATATCTTTATCCACTCAACACGGCTTAAAGTATTTAGATGTGACATACATTACCACAAGCCACATACCATAGGGGCCACAATAGCCACTTTCTGGCCCTTTCAGGGGCCGTAACTCTAGAGAACCCATGGCGGAATATGACTGGTTCAAGAAAGGAACCGAGATCTTATGGTAATACAAGTTGTGTGCAAATTTTGTTAAAATCAAATCACAAATGAAACCACTATCATGCCGAAAAGACCAAAATAGCCATGTTTTTGTCATGAAGTCGTAACTTAGAACCCATGGTGAAATATGGCTGGTTCAAAAAAGGAACCAAGATCTTATGGTTATACAAATTGTGTGCAAGTTTGATTAAAATCCATTCATGAATGAGTCTGCTATTGTGCAGACAAGACCGAATAGCCAATTGCTGGCCCTTCCAGGGACATGAACTCCAGAACATATAATGGAATATGACTGTTTCAAGAAAAGATCCGAGATCTTATGGTGATACAAGTTGTGTGCAAGTTTGGTTAAAATCATAAATGAAACCACTATCGTTCAGACAAGACCAAAATAGTCCATTTTTGCCATTTCAGGGGCTGTAACTCTGGAACCCATTGTGGGATATGGCTGGTTCAAGAAAAGAGCGGAGATCTCATGGTGATACAAGTTGTGTGCAAGTTTGGGTAAAATCAATTCATAAATGAAACCACTATCGTGCAGACAAGAAATTGTTAACAGACGCACGACGCACGACGGACATCAAGTGGTCACAAGAGCTCACCTTGAGCCTTTGGCTCATGTCAGCTAAAAAAGGAAGTGCACGGCATCCTGTGTTTCCTTTCATAGCAAATATGCAGCAGGCGACGAAAGAAATAAAATACGACTGACTTACTGAAAAGTGAGAAATAAAATTAGATCTTCAAAAGCAGATACTTTCCTCTATAATTTTCAATTACTATTATATACAATGTTTGTTACTGGTCTTTTATGGAAATATGTGGGGTCAGTATGATAAATGGATGGATCACAGTGAAACAAAGAAATTTAAATTAAATGTACACATCTTTTACGCGAAGGAAGTTATTTGGACCTTTCTTGATAAACCGCTTTAGCCAGTTCATTTTGTGCCGCCTGTCATCTGTGGTGAAATAGAAACATTACTTACTGATATTAGCCTAGTTAATTTCAAAACGTTTATCCTTTCTTAATCTTTTAATCGTTCAATAAAACATTAAACAACTTAAGATAATTTATATTGAAATGATTGAAAATTAAGAAAATTGTTTTTATTGTTAAAACACGGATAAATATATCAGAAAAATAATATAAAGAAGACGAATGAATTTTCGCAGGTTCATCGAGTTTGAGCAAATATAGAATGTAAAACTTTATTAATTTGAATTTTTTTATCATTTCGACAGTTGTTTGGCACGAATAAAAGAGATTACTGTATTTAGCTGACCCTCTGTTACTTCAAGTTATCTACAAAACGGTAAATCAATTACAAAGGAGAAAATTGCTTTACTCAAATGTTATAAATTCTAACAGAACTTCTTTCATATTTGATATAAATAATTCATATAAGAAACTCGAGCTTTGGTATGCATGAAATATTCAAAGGATTTGATTAAAATACCTAATGTCTAATATGTGAAAGTAATAAATTAGTGCAATCATGATATGTAAAATTTAGGAATTTCCAAGGTTTTTATTGTCGTTAAAGTATTTTATCTGACACAAACACACACATTTACAAACATCTAGCAACTAGCAAAAATATTTATTCAAAACAATTTGCAACTTTTCATGGTATTGCGAAAGCTCTGTCTTTGACATCAAGAACATTAAATACAGTTTACAGTTCAATGTACTGATCGATTTTAAAATGACAAAAACAACATTTCATGTCACTTATGATAAATACCCGAAATGTTGGACTTGATTAAAAGTTTTATATTTCAAAAATTCTTTAAGGCTATTGATATGAATAACATAAATATATATAAACCAACTTACATTAATGTTTAAATATAAAAACTTAAATAGATTATAAAGATTTAGTTTGTCTTCAATTTTGCCTTACAATTATATCATACTACGAAACCATTCAACTGATTAAACTGTATAATTCATATCATCAATGGGAGCTACAATGAGATCAGTTTTATGTAAACAGATATTTTATTTTACATTTTGGCGGATTTAGAATAAGTTTGCAATTATAGAATCAGTACTTGATATTTATCATCGCAATGATTTTAAATACTTCAATACTTTAGTGACCTCAAATATGACTGTTTGTTACAAGTCAGAAGTGCTGATATGTCATACCTGTATAATATACACGCTGGACCAGTGGTTGTTATTTTCTTCTTAGCTTTAAAACAAGTAACGAGATGACTTTATTATAAATAGAATTCTTTTTCTAATAAACTTCTTCTGTTGATACTGTACATATTGCGGCTTCAATAGAAAATATTATTTTTGAAATTTGTGCTTTAACGTTATGAATCTATATACGTGACAAACAACTGCAAAGGGATATATTCATTTAACATAATATTATTATTCACCTGATCGTGTGTGGCAACTAACCCACAGAATGTGTTTGACATCAAGTAATGTAACAAGCCTCAATTAATTTCAATCTCCTTGTTAATTTCGACACATCTTGTTAATTTAGCAGCTGCAAATATTCAGACCTGCAAATATTCAGACAGGAAAAAAAAAAAACACCTGAAAACTAGAGCAAAAAATTTAACAGAACAAGAACTAACAAGACCCAAATCCGAGCGACCTCAAATACATTCCCAAACTTTTGTGTTTGATAAAAGCTATCTACACACCAAGTATACTGACAATAAGTGTACCCAAACTAAAGATTTTGAATGGAAGCCATTATTCTATTTTTAGTAACAGTGACCCCAAATATCATTCAAAGCTATTTTTTTTAAGATAAGCTTGCTGTACACAAAGTTTGGTGGCAGTAACTAAGTCCAAACTAAAATTATAAAGCAGAAACCGACTTTTTGATGATCACACTGAGAAAAAAAAATCTAATTTTAGAGGAAAAATCTATTTTTAATAACTGACCTTGACAAAACAAAAAATAGAAAAAAAGAAGAAATTTTTTTTAGATCTCAGTAGGATTTGAACCGACGCCTTTCCATCCCATTGACTAAAAAGTAGCTTTTAGCCCAGCACTCTAGACCACTGCGTCACCGTGGAATTTTCTAAGTGTGAAGATTAAATAAGTTATCCTGACCTTGAACTTGACCCTAATGACCCCATATACAATCCCGACCTTGATTTTTCTATAAGCTACCTATAGGCCAAGTTTAATTTCAATACATCAATGAAAACTAAAGTTATTGTGCGGAAACCAATTTTTCTATTTTTAGCAACAGCGACCTCACATTCACCTTGACCCAAATGACCCCAAATGCAATCCCAAGCTTTGTCTCCTTATCATCTATCTACAGACCAAGTTTGGTGTCTATAGCTTGTTCCAAACTAAAGTTGTTTTGCGGAAACCATGTTTGACGCCTGCCCACCCGCCCGCCCGACGACGACATACCCCAATCTAATAACTGGTTTGTTAGACTGATGTTAAAATGGAAATATCATGAATGTAAAAAAGTGTGTATGTATTTGATATTTTCATTAAGTTTAAAAGCACATACTATGCCAACATTCTTCGTTATACTTCGGATAAGGTTAAAACCAACAAGAGGGTCATGATGACCCTGGATCGCTCACCAGAGTAATATGAGATACATGTTTCAAATGTCAAATTGATGATTTTTAGAAAGTTTTTGGAAGATTTTCCGATGTACAATCAAGTAACTCCTGGGGCGGGGTCAATTTTACCCCAGGGGTCATGATTAAATTTTGAACAAAGTTTGTGGAAATCTACTAGGCAATGTTACATATCAAATATCTAAGATCTAGGCCTTCTGGTTTATTTTTAGCAAATTTATGAAGATTTCCCTATGTACAATCAAGTAACCACGGCGATCAATTTGACCTGGGGTAATTGAATACTTTGTAGAGGTCACTACAATGCAAGCAATTCTAGCCTGGCCTCTGTTATTTTAGAAATTGAAGTTTTGAATAAGTAACCCCATGGGCGGGTCAATTTGCCCCGGGGATCATGATTTGAAATTTTTTGCAGAAGTCCACTAGGCAATGCCACAAGTCAAATATCTAAGATCTAGGCCTTCTGGTTTATTTTTAGAAATTTTTTGAAGATTTTCCTATGTAAAATCAAGTGACCCCTGGGGCGGGGTCAATTTTGACCCCGGGGTCATGATTTGAACAAATTTTGTAGAGGCCCACTAGGCAATGCTACATGTGAAATATCTTAGCTCTAGGGCTTCTGGTTTTTGAGAAGATTTTTTAAGATTTTCCTATGTAAAATCAAGCGACCCCTGGGACGGGGTCAATTTTGACCCCGGGGTCATGATTTGATCAAACTTGGTAGAGGTCCACTAGGCAATGCTTCACACCAAATATCTAAGCTCTAGGGCTTCTGGTTTTTGAGAAGATTTTTAGTTTTTACTTTCGGTTACCATGACAACCAGAGTTCTGCATGGAATTCAATTCTTTGAACAATTTTTGTAGAGCCTCACCCAAGGAACTTTCCTGTGAAGTTTGGATGAAATTGGCCTAGCGGTTTATGAGGAAATGTCATTTAAAGTAAAAGTTTACGGCCGGACACCGGACGGTGACTGATCCTAATAGCTCACCCTAAGCCTTTGGCTCTGATGAGCTAATACAAGAGGACCATGATGGTCCTGAATCGCTCACCTGTCTCCACATGACCCAATTTTCATGAAGATCCATTGACAAATATGGCTTCTAGAGAGGTCACAATGTTTTTCTATTATTTGACCTAATGACCTAGTTATTAAAGGCACATGATCCAGTTTTGAACTTGACCTAGATATTATCAAGGTGAACATTCTCTACAATTTTCATGAAGATCTCATGAAGAGTATGGCCTCTAGAGAGGTCACAAAGTTTTTCTATTTTTATACCTTCTGACCTAGATTTGACCACACGTGACCCAGTTTCGAACTTGACCTAGATATCATCAAGGTGAACATTCAGACCAATTTTCATGAAGATCCATTGAAAAGTATGGCCTCTAGAGAGGTCACAAGGTTTTTCTATTTTTAGACCTACTGACCTAGTTTTTGACCGCAGTTGACCCAGTTTCAAACTTGACCTACATATCATTAAGATGAACATTCAGACCAACTTTCATACAGATCCCATGAAAAATATGGCCTCTAGAGAGGTCACGTTTTTCTATTATTTGACATACTGACCTAGTTTTTGATGGCACGTGACCCAATTTCAAAATTAAGCTAGATATCATCAAGGTGAACATTCTGACCAATTTTCATGAAGATCCGTTGAAAAGTACGGCCTCTAGAGAGGTCACAAGGTTTTTCTATTTTAAGAACTACTGACCTTGTTTTTGACCGCAGTTGACTCAGTTTCGAACTTGATCTAGATGTTATTAAGGTGAACATTCAAACTGACTTTCATACAGATACCATGAAAAAATATGGCCTTTAGAGAGGTCACAAGGTTTTTCTATTTTTAGACCTACTGACCTAGTTTTCAACCGCACATAACCCAGTTTCGAACTAGACCTAGATATCATCAAGATGAACATTCTGACCAATATTCATAAAGATCACATGAAAAATGTGACCTCTAGAGTGGTCACAAGCAAAAGTTTACGGACGCACGGACGGACGAACGCACGGACGGACGAACGCACGAACGACGGACGTCACGCGATCACAAAAGCTCACCTTGTCACTTTGTGACAGGTGAGCTAATAAAAACAGTAAGCATTATGATCATAAGCATTTTGGGCACAATGCCCCAATAAAGGAGTTAAAAGTTTCGAAAACAAGGCTAGACAAAATTCGTCCACGAACACTGATTCTTGTGGAGAAAAAGTAGGTTATTTGTGATAAATACATACATGTAAGAAATCAAGGACTCGGGTCAATCAAACCGAGCCTGCAACATTTTCATTTTTGTTGTGTTGAGCGACCTGTGGAGTTTCCACTTTTTCTATTTTAAGTTACGAAAGCAACATTAAATATAACTATACTTCACGAGATTAGAGAATACGAAAACATTGGGTATTAGATGTAAACATCGTGGCGGTAATGGCCAGACTGTTGTTGATCCTGTTCTTTTTTTGATTCAGGCAATTAGATATTATGCACAAGAAAGTAATATAAACACATGCAGCAGCTTAGTTAGAACTTATTTTTTATTGCAGTTTTGTAGTACTTTATTCCCGTATAGCAATACAATCGCAGACAAAGTATCATTGCACATGGTTATCGGTAAAACACATAATTCTAAACATCAACATAAAAAACATTCTGCTGACCATTAAACTAATACACCTTTTCCCCAAATATTTGGATCTAAATAAAAATTTTTACTTTCCTAAACGTCATCGGTATTTGATTCCATTTAATTCATATTCATACTAGCATTTAAGATACTTTATGTCGCTTTACTTCACTATTTAAAGTCTGTTGTCGAGTTCCCTGGAGAGAGATGAAAACATCCGTGTCTGAAAATAGTTAACAAATTCTCATGGGAGGAGAGCTAATAAAATATAAACAGCGCTTCATCTAGGTAGTGGGACGGTTTAAAAATTCGTGCATGCAATGAATTAAGGTGTATACAGAACATTAACGCGCTTGTTTATTTCGGTTTTGGACACATCGGTGCTAATATAAGCAAACTGTTCAATCTGAAAATATTTATTTGACTTACGGTCAAGAATTGCTCTGTCTCTTAACTGAAAGTAGATAAATTCCCTTTCGTGACCTTTTTATGACGTTCTTAAATGTCAGAAAACCAACATGGACTAATAATAACAATAATAATAATAATAATATACCAGAACGCCGCTTACTATCAATAAATTTATATTATTTGATGGAAGTCAGTCTACATAATATTATTATAAAATAGGAAATTAATGTTTTACAGTATTTCCGTTATTGTCGCGTATTCGACACATTTCTATATTTAGTCTCATATTGCAGACATATCTCTAGGATATCCTCCCAAACTGATCTAAAAACCTAGACAATACAGTCTCTTTTAGGATATATATATATATATATATCTTCACACCTTCGTAAACAATATGTGTTTCCCATGTGCACCGGTTTAGTCATAATTTGTGTAGTCTGTTTTTTTTCTCAGAACATGCAAACACACACATGTATTTATCAAATCTGTTTTGAATTAGTCATAAAAGTAAATTAAGCTTATTAATAGATATGGTATGCTTAGTACTTTATATATATTCAAATGAACTCTTAATGAATGCCTGGTAATGTACATATCGGTTAGCTTATGTACATTAGTTTAGCTTTATGAGTGAAATACACATCAAATAATGTCTGCTACTTGTTGATATCATTTTTTGTCATTTGGGATCAAAACTGGAGATAATTTAATGTTTTGTACAATACGTATTGTTTAATTTTGTCAGTGTTAGGCATCTTGAGAGGTGTTGCATATTGAGTGCATTCATGTTATCTGTATAAAAGAGTTTCGCCAACGCCGATTTGAGGAGGTTGAGAGGTGTTGCCATTTTATTACCTCTCATGAATAGACCGGTCAAATCAAAACTGCTATTTGTCAAAACTGTTTTTCATAGATATGATTACAACAAGGTACAGACGATATTAATTAATTAGCAGTAAACCTTAGTCACAATAATAAAGAACAAACTTAGACACATGCAAAAATTATAATACACAACACAAATTAAAGTTATGTGTTTCCACATTTGTTTGACAAGTTCTTTGTCGCAACGGAAGTATACAAGTAGTATTCTTAGTCTGCGTAATGCTTGAATATCAATTTTAGGGACAAGAACTAAAACATATGTACATACGACCCGCAGCATAGCTCGTGTTCTATTGTTATATTTCAGAATTACAAAGTTACTTTTGCATTTTCTACATCTTATCTATGGTCACAGATAAACCATTTTTCTTCTGTAAAAACATGTGATTCCGCAAAATATAAATGCAGTTGAACATCACTTAGCCGCCACCTCTATTAATTCATACTAATTGTTGTAGTTCGGTTATGATGAAAGCTTTAAGCTTATTTGAACCGCCCTCTTGTCCACTTTCTGAAAAAGCTCGTAGTGGTCTCACATGAAAAGGTGTGGGCTTGACCCCAGAATGGTTAGAACCTACTGACTCTGGCATGAGTGGTCAGCACCTTAACTATTAGACCAAAGCTCCCCGTATTAAACAGTCACTAAACTTCAGCAACCAGGCTGCCTCCTTTCCAAGTTGAAGTTTTGTTCGTATTTCGCATTGTCAAACAGCTACCTTTCAGGTTGTATAACTCCCTTGGCTGACTGCCTTAAACATGTATGGCTGTAGCAAAAACATTCCAATATTTAAACTACAAAGATAATTTAACGGAAACTATCGTGATTCATTTTGTTTCCATTCATACTGTCATTTTAAATTTGTTCTTTCAGGTTCTTTTTTCTACTTTACAAAACCTTTATAGAACTCTATGCCTTAATGGGTGGCTTGAGAGTAAGACAAGAAATTAAACGAGCAATACTGTGTCTTTAAAATTAGTTAACAAGTTAACAAAGACAAATTGTCTTGTACAGCGACTACTTCAAGCCGGCGCCAGAAAAAAAAAATGAACACAACACTTAAGCATGCGATGTTAGTTTTCTAAAGGAACAGTTTTTTATAACGTACATACATTTATCTTGCAGTTAAAAGTTTCATTTAATTTGTTCTGGCTGGCATGTTTCATTGTACCTCTTTGCACTAAAAGATAAGTTTACTGATTTACGTTAATGTTACTGTCCTACTTATACTGCATTATTTTCCCCACTTAGTATAATTTTACCTAGTTATATATATGATGTTTATACACTTATTTATGATATATTTGACGTAGGAAAATGTGTCAGCCAACAGAAAACAACAACAAAAAACCCCGGAAAATTGGTTTTACATGCTAAAGTTAACGGTAAACTATGTAATGACTTATTTTGACAACTAAGTTGATGTTATTTGGACCAATAGCCCTGTACACTATATCTAAAAAGATGCAAATAACACCACTATAAGCAAAACTATGTACCATTTCCTAATAGTAAAGAGAGTCTTTTTTAGAGTTTACTAAATACAAATTAAATTGTCTCAGACTGAAAGCAAAACAAAAACACCTATATTTGGAAACGAACAGTTTGAATGCAAGTGACATTTGATTATTGTTTTCTATTCAATGTGGTTGTCTGATGTCGTATTTATGTTTAAAAGTGTTGCTTTCAATTAGTACTTACACAATTATGTACATTTGTTGGAAAACATCTCGTATAGGGTAAGAAACATTTACCAAGAAGAAGCGGGAGAAAATTTGACAGATCTTATTTTCAAAACTATATTTTAGCAACTTTGTTTTAGGGGATGAGAATGTGAGAGTGGCAATAACTGGCTTTAAGTATGTTAACTGAGGAGACATTTGTTATGTAGTATTTACTGGAGATGCAAACATCCAAACCGGTACTAACTAAACGTGACAATTCATTATTACAAAGATGGACAAAGATTGTTGATTATTTTAAGTAACTGTGGCATTATTTTTGTAGATTTATCTTCACTTAATTTCATGAAAGTTATTCTCAAATGAATTCACGCATTTTACAATTCTCCAGATATCAATGGAATGGCATATAGTATGAAAACGGTATTAGCAAAAATGATAATATTGTTAAATGTTGTAAAAATGAAACATTTAAGACACCTACAGTCAACTAGAGCTACCGCTAAATTTGATTCAAACACCATCTCCTCCCCACCGTCACCAAAACCTTTGTTTGGAAATGGTTATAATGGCAGTGGTGATAAATAATACATAACATACTGAATACTATTCACATTATCTTTCATGTTCAGTGTAGGTGATGATTTCGTTTATACTTATTGACGAAAGAGTGATGGTATTGCTTTTTTCAGTTTATGTCATTTTTATCTACCACTGGTTCAAGCCCTAAGGAATTCCATTTACTGGCTTTAAATATATTGTTTTTGAAATATAATCTGTGAAACAAAGTGCAGACATTTATTTTTTGTACAACAGCAACAATGATAATGTAATAACTATTCATGATAGAGTATGGTTCTTTTGTTCTTCCTTTTATTTCATTGTCATTTTTCAATATGTAGTCACATTAACTTCCATTTATTGGAGACAAAATCATTGCTTTAACATTTTTGGAGTACGACATGTCACATTACTTTATTATTACATGGATAGATTTAAAATATCTGTATCTTTCAATTCCTCATATCCAAAGATGGGAAATAGAGAAAAGTGGAAAGACATTTTACAGTCGCCACACAGCACATACAGACTATAGTTTTGAAACGTAATATATTTGTTAGAACAATTTGCTTTATTTTGTTGAATGACTTTTAAAACTCATTTTGAACATTTAGACGATAATGTTTTCTATTTGCAGTCTAACCATGTGATGAAAATGTATAATAATGGAACCCTGATGTTTTCAGCTGCTGTGCTTTTTGTTTTGTATCAATGACAAGTTTTTAAACATTTACTTTCTGTCAGAGCAGATGTATAACGAGTTGCAATTTTAAATGAGATAAACACATTCAGAACTCTTATTTCTCCACTGATCGCTTGAAGCAGAATCAAACACGCTGCAAATACTTCTGCTTATTCCAAAGGTGCCAACATTCTGTCATTAGTATTGAAAAAAACGTTACAGAAAATACTTTTTAAATTTTATGATTGTTCCCTAATACACTTGAACGATTGTTCCGCCGTTCTCTAATCACTTTTAATAAATAACAGATAGTAAGAAATGATTGAGATATCTGCTCGTATCATTGCTACAACGTCTGAACACATACCAGTGTGATACATGCATGCAATTTCTGGTATCCGTTTTCAATTAAGTGTTCATCATGAGATGTATAGAAGTTATCATAGATATTCTGACAATATTCCAAATAAGACTTCTATAACAATAGTTCCTTAGCTGATGATGTGTAATACTACAAAACATGTCTTATGGATAAAAAATTGTTTCGAGTTAAACTCCTAATTACAAAAAAAGAAATAGTTGTGTTAATAATTTATACATTCACTGTTACAGTACTTGTTTTCCAAACATTAAAATTACATGAAAACAAACGGAACCAAATCAACTACTGATGCCGCTTGTTCACTACTCGAAAGTTTCTAAGGTTACAAGATAACCTGTAAAATGTCTACCATCAACACACGCAAAAGTTTAAGTTTGTTTGAAATTCAAAACGTACAACGCGGCAAAATAATATCAACTTTTAGGTGTAATTAGACTAAATGTGATTTCAATATGTCACAGCATGTTTTTGAACACTGATCAGTAAATGCAGATTGATGAGAAAGATCCTACGAGGCCAATCATAGAAATCTTGAAATTATTTCTCACTTTTCAGTCTAATGACGGTGTTATTAGGCAAGCAGTTACGCAGTTTATCCCCAAAAGATCTGATTAATTTTCCATGTGAAAATAAATCAGCAGTAGTCATTATAATTGTGTACCAGCCCGTTACATAATTAGATATATTTCTGCTAAGTAGCTATATAAAACGACACGATCCATCTATTTTCTATTTCTATTAACGTTTAAAATTAGGCAACGTCTATTTAGATACACTGAAATACATGTACATGTGCCGCGAGATAATAACAAACGAATAGATTCCATGGGATCCAGGACTGAAAGATGATGTAAAAATCAGAACTTCGGAAACAATTACACTATTCACTTAAAGTTTCATCCTGTATTTTACACTTGTGATATACAATGAATATTTTATGTACTTTTCAAGAATAAAAAGTTAATGCTATTTTGATTGTAATTATAAAATATTAAGGTTTCATAGACCTACAAACAAGCTACTATCGCCTCATGACGTAATACTATACTATATTTTTGCTAGACAGTTTCTTTTCAAACGACAAGTGACACAAGCAGGCAAACGAATCGGATTCATTGATACATGTACATTGACAATGTGTTTGGACAAAATAGATATGAACAAGAGCTGTCACTAATGGTGACAAATGCCCCCGCAGCACATTGACCTTTGACCTGGTGACCCCAAAGTCAACAGGGGTCATGTATTCAATAAGTACTATTAGCATGTGAAGTTTGAAGGTCCTGGGTGCAGTGGTTCGCGAGTAAAGTGCCTTCATGCAAAAAGTTAACATTGGCCCCTGTGACCTTGACCTTTGACCTGGTGACCTAAAGTCAGTAGGGGTCGTGTACTCAATAAGTACTAACAGCATGTGAAGTTTGAAGGTTCTGGGTGCAGTGGTTCGCGAGTAAAGTGCCTTCATGCAAAAAGTTAACTTGGCCCCTGTGACCTTGACCTTTGACCTGGTGACCCCAAAGTCAGTAGGGATCGTGTACTCAATAAGTACTTTCAGGATGTGAAGTTTGAAGGTCCTGGGTGCAGTGGTTCGCAAGTAAAGTGCCTTTAGGCAAAAAGTTAACGTTGTGACGAACTAACGAACGAACGGACGGACAGTTGAAAACTAATATGCCTCCCTTCGGGGGCATAAAAACAAGGATAAATAAAAACGGTTTCAGGAATGCAGAAGTCGAAAAGAGCTGTGGAATCGTTCAGTGTTTCCCGTCACACTCATAATAATAATTATATATGTAACCACAATCATTTCTGATCTATCAACAAAGGTATTAATTATAAAATCTACCTAATATCTTAATCCACTCAACAATGCTTTAAGTATTTAGATGTGTACATGCATTATTACTGGCCACATGCTAGAGGGGCGAACGGTTGTAATAGCTAAAGTACATTAAAGTCAGTCATATAAATGTTTGTCTAAAATGGAAATAAATGTTCACACGTACAATCGGAATCATAACTAAAGTTTCTTTTCAAATTTCAAGGGAAACAAACAAGCAAACGAATCGGATTCAAAGACACATAGAAAAGTTGTTCGGACAAAAACAAATATCGAAAACTATTTAGTTTTCAACCAAGCAGAAGTCTTAAAGAGCCGTAGAATCGTTCAATGTTTCCCGTAATACTCATGATAATATATATGTAACCACAATCATTACCGATATATCCGCAAAGGCATTATTCATATTCGCCAACCTACCTAATATCTTAATTCACTCAACACTGCTTAAAGTATTCAGATGTGTACATACCTTAACACAGGCCACATGCTAGAAGGGGGAATGGTTGTAATAGCTAAAATACATTAAAGTCAGTCATTTAGATATTTGTCTAAAATAGAAACAAATGTTAACACATACAATCGGAATCATAACAAATATACAAATAATACAAAGTGCCTCTTTCCGTTTGTACCTTGACATAAGAGTTAAAACTAATGTGCATTAGGCTATATCATCGCGTTCAAAGTCATAACCGTTCGTACCAACATAGATATTTTGGATTACCTAGTACATAAGCAGTAGCATCTGATAAGCGCATAGGTCAGATCACCTAAATATGTGTTGGGCTTAAAGATAACTTATTCAAAGTTTAGAATATGCTCGCACTAATTAGAAATTAACTCGTAAAGAATATGAGTTCGTACGTTTCAGGAATTTTTATCGTTCATTGAAATACGCAGGAAACTCAAAGTTTAAGTCGCTCTTAGAATACAATTTAAGGTATGTGACTTTTGACCTCTTAGTGTGACCTTGGGACCTAATGACCTGGCTGAGCACTCTGCATGTCGACAGGAAGAGGTTAATAGCTTAAGCACCTCTTTATTTGACCTCTGACCTCTGGCCTCCAGGTGAGGGCCATATGCTCTGTACGTCGTTTTGATGAGGTAAAAAACTGGTGTTAGGTTTGTGAAATTCTTCTCAGCGGTTTAACAGATATAATTCAGACACACGTTTAACCTATTAGACAAATGACTAGCACGTGTGGTCCTGATCTTGGACCTAAACGCCTGCGCTCTCTGCTCTTTACGTCGTCTTAATAAAGTTAATAGTTATTATATAAACAACTTAAAAAAGATATGGAGCGTACGAGAAGTAATTTGACCTTAACCTTCAAGTGTGACAATGACCTTGAACCAAGTAACCTACTTTGGGAGCTGTGCAAGGTAAACAATTGATTTTCAGTTATATGAAGCGGGCACGAAGTTAAGCTAAGTGTCCTTTGACCTCTACCTGTCGTATTGAAGAAGTTAAAAATTGATGCTAGTTTTCTTTTCAGCAGTTAAGAAGTTACCGAACGTATGGACGGACGGACGGACATGCGTGACTCCAATATAGCCCCCATATTCTTTTTTGTATTTGGGGTAAAATGAAATAGGTGTTTTAGCAGTATCGATTATTATCTGATTTCTACTGCTATCTTTTACAGAAATATTATTCTTAATTGTTCATATAGAGACATGCCCCATTAAAATAAAGCCGTTTACATTACTGTTTGATGTTTAAAATCAACGGAATACTGAGGATTGTAATGAACACAGATATGAAATTTTATATGACCATAATAATTTTTAAAGAAATGAAATGTATTTTGTCATGTACTGTGAATTTCTTATCTTACGTCCATTTAATGTCGACTTCTGTTCTAAAGTTTTTATCGACAATCCTAAATTTGTAATGCTGGTGTTTGGCATTACGTGCCTAGTTTTGCACACAAGCTGTGTCAGTATCATCGTAATGTCACACCGCGTGGGCAATATTAATATTGAAAACATCTTCTTGTCCTTATATCAATTTCCCTTGAAAACTGATAACTGAAATGATTGAGAGCTTTAATCGTTAATGCAACATAGAAAATACGAGATTTCAATCATGAAAGACTACGATTAAATCTAAGATTGAATCTGCACAGATTCATCTAGATCTAGTTTAAAAACAACTTAGTTGATTTACTTTTTTTGTTTATAATTTTGACAGCTGTTTGGCACGAATAAAACAGATTATTGTATTTATCTAAGTTTCAGTTTCTGATTTTTATGTACAGGATGATAAATAGATTCAAATTCAAGTGCAAGAGATTCTTTAACTTCTTAAAGCGATATCTGTTATTGGTAACTTCAGCAGCAATGTCTTATTATATTTGTTTCTATAACGTTGCGCTGAAGATATAACGTAACAAGGCTTTTTCCCCATTTACTATGAAGTAACTTTTCAACACACGCACATAAAATGCAAAATATAAAGCAGTAAAATCTTTGTTCACAATTTCGCTTCAGACCATAGTGACACACCCTAAAACCGCAGTTATTTGCTCTACTGAAGTATAAAAAAGTTTATCGACTTAACGATATTCATGTTCATCACAAAGTCAAGTGTTTAGCGATGGAAGACGAACATTGATACACTATCTAGAGACCGTACCATAGCTCTTCGCATACTTTGATTTTTCAAACTAAAGTGATTTTTACAAGTGCACCGGTTACGATAAAAATGTAAACAACGGACTCTGTCTATAAAACTTTGAACTGAATGAATGACAGTCGATCTAAGTCATAATACTGACTGATAGTGAATGCTAATGATTCCATGTGTTGCAGAAAGGTATTTAGTTTGTAACTGTAATTTCCCATGAATTGAAATCCTCTCAAAACTGGTAAAATAATTACTTATATTTGGACAAATCTCACCGTCTTTGCCGTTCGACAGCTGCAAAAAGGGCAAATATAAAAGATTCAGTGTAAGTAATATTTCACTGGTACTACCAGTTAGTAAGTTCATACTCTAAACAACACGTCAGAGAAATTTGGGCTGATTTGACTGATTATGACGTTGGCAGCATTAGATTATATTTTTTCTTTACACAAAAAATGCCGTTAGGTAACAAAGCGAATACGCCGATAATCCGGAGTTCAACGATTATTGTTCCAGTTCACGCAATGTAATCCAGCAATTAAACTGCATAGCTATTAGCTACTGCTGTTATAGGGAAGAGGTAGAGTGTCTGCCTAAGGTGCGAGAGGTACTGGGTTCGAGTCCCAGTAAGAGCTTAACTATTTAGATTCTGCTAAAGCATAGTTTTGCAGTTAACAGACTGTTCCAGATGTTCTAAATTTTTAGCACACAGTATCATGGATCATTATTTAGCAATCCAGATCAAAGTTGAATGTTAAATCAAATGCACCCAATTAGAAAATATTGACTTTATTATGTCCCTTTGATGTTTATGCTCTCCATGTTCAAGAAGAGTTACATTTCCTTGATCACAAAATTTTCGTTAACATGAAAATATTAAATGCTCATAACTCCACACTTCTGGTTAAAATATTGTCTATATTTCTGTTTTTGAGAAATATATGAACATTTGTATTCATTTCAAAGCTTTTTAACTTCAAACCTATGATTTGAAAAACTTAGGTACTATCTCTACACTATCTATATTTCAAAATTGACCTTCTTTAATAGATAAGTTATGAACAGAACATCTTAATCTTGACAATACATTTCTTTGTGTAGCACCTGTTACAAAATGTCTAAAATTTTGCCTTGTGCTTTGCTGCATAGTTAAATCAAAAAGTCAATACAAACATAACTAATACTAATTTTAGTATACTGTAACATAATTAAATGAGATGGTTTGCCTAAATAATTTATTACATGAGAATTTTTCAGTGGTCTTACAGAGGAGTGTTTATTACATGGCAGACGTATTGAACCGTCATAACTGAATTTTCTGATTATTTTGTCTAATCGATTTCTTTGTATACATATTATAACAATTACACCTTATTCTTTTGTCATTTCTATATGATGTTTTATCCTGACTTACACATTAAAGTAACAGACGTATCTTATATATGATTTAGATCACCATGTTTCTCCATCAATGAGGTCGGGATTATTATTAAGCTAAATTTGTGTCCAAAGACTCTCATTTTTGTACAAAATATACTTTAAACGATTATCGTTGTATCTTTGCTTTAATGAAAGAAGTAATGTTCTACACCTAACTTGTTTTAGTATTTGTTTGTGTCGAAAACATATAGATCCATATTTGAAAGTTTAAAGTTGAATAATTTATTTAACCAAAAGTTGCATAAAGTTGAAAAAGACAAACGACCCTCGGCAACAGATTACTCGATTCCAGGACGATAGGCTACGGATTTGTAAAGACGACACATAGTTCTTGTTTCAGCTTTGGATTTTATTTTGTTCTTAACCCTTACCCTGCTTACCAAAAAGATACTGACTGAATGGTGAGCAGTGCAGATCTTGATCAGACTGCACGGATGTGCAGACTGATCATGATCTACACTGGTCGCAAAGGCAGAGCATGATAAGGGTTAATGTATTGTTTTATTGACAGTAGAGTGCGTGAATTCCATAAACACCGTCAGTTAACTTAACGTATCAGCATTCTGGTCAAACTCTGCTGTACACATTAGATATCATCCTGATTTTCCAGGAAATGTTTCTTAATCAGGTAGAGGGTAATATCCGATGGTTTTATATTGTAAAATTGCGTCCACATGTATATCCTGTGTATGTTTCAAACAATAATTGATAATAAATGTCTTTAGCATCAACTAATAGAAGCCAACTCTCACACGGCCAATTTAATCTAACAGATCTATCAGCCTGTAGAAATTAGACCAAGAATATAAAATATCACAGACATATTTTGCCAAAAATCATAGGATATTGTTCAGATCTTATCCATGCAAATCGATTAGGACTTGTGAATACAAACCGAGGTCTGCTTTTAAAATCAGCACAGACAATTCCATATAAAATGCCTAAACAGATATGCCTCAAGTTTTGTTTTAGACTAAACACTATTCTATTATTTTTATAAAAACACTCAGAGGTTAAAACCAAATTGCAGAGGGCCGCGACTATCACGCAATTTCAGTTTGTATGTCTCCTTTGTAATTTCAGATCAAAACACACGTGAATGAAAATACTACCTTCTTTTAATAACGTAAACAAAAAAAAACTGGCAACTAGAATCTGGACTTTTTCCTTTTTCGTGCTTCACAATGAAAAGCACACAATTACTTTTTTTGACATGTATTTGGCAAAACATTTCTTTCAGTATGTTTGGTCTTATATTTGTAATTCGACGTATATGGTATATGTTTAAATTGGTGATTTTGATTTCTAATACTGTGAAATTTGATTAAATAAACATGGCTATTTCTTGTTAACACTAATGAGTAAAATGCATAACCTATAGATTACCTGGCACGCGACTTACATTGAAATACTTTCTTGCACAATACATGCAATTCTTGCATGTTGGTATCTTCAACCACGATTTTTTTCAAAGTTCAGATAAGTTTGAACGTAAAAAGAGAACACAATTTTACACATTTTTGTAGGAAAGAAAAACAATTATATCTACACAGATTCCATCTAATTAGAACACCTATAGAATGTAAAACTTCACTGATGTGAGGTTTCGTGAAACATTTTGATAATAATCTGACAAGAATAAAAGAGAACAGTATGTTTATCTCGGTTACTGCAATTTCTCTACTGAGTGGAACATCAATTTAATGGAGAACACATCCTGATTCCGATGTTATATACCATGTTATTATTTCATTTATTTCAAATATATACTTTCTGTATTATTCATTAAAACTCATACTTCACCAAAGTGTATCTTAAATATCATCTGTTTATCTACAGCTTTCCTACAATAGTTTCTAATAGTCATTGAAAGCAAGGTTCCTCATATACCCTAGGTTACCTGCCAGTACATTATTGGTAAACCAAACCTCATTTTTACAATGTGTTTGCACTTCGTTATTAAGTTTTCAGCAAAACAGCAAGATAGTTGCTTAAATAAAAGATGATTTTTAACTGCTACTAAAAGCATCGGAAATGAAGGCAGGCAATGTCGAAAGGTATTTCAACAAAAATCATTAAATGGGTTCATGTAGTTCAAGGAATTCAAAAAAAAAAAAACATCTTGTGCCCGTTTCTACTTCCGTATTCTAATAAACTGTCGAAATTTATTAACAAACTAAACATGCGTTAAGACGAGCTGAAATATTATACACTTTATATATCTTATCTAGTTTCTAAAACGTAGTCTATCAGCATTCTAAATTATTTCTGCTGCCAAAAGTTCTTTCAAAGAAATTGCAAACGATGCATGCATAAAATAAATGTGATATAAATGCTTAATAAATTATAACAACCATATTTATCATGGTAGTGATTTATTCCATCTAGATTTAGAGCAAAAACAGGCATTTAAGTGTGTGTCTTTGTTTGTTACTATGAATCCTTAAGTTATCATTCAGCAGAATAAACATGACGTAATTGATAATTTTCTGAACTTATAGAAACCCAGTTGGCATTTTGTAATGTAACCTGTTTGCTGTTTTTTAAAAAAAACTCTTTACTTGTTTCCTAAAAGTAGCCCCGCTGTCTGTTGCTGAACATTAAAATGGAACGTCACTTCGCTAAGAAACTAATATCATGTATTAAAACTACGTTCTATCACTTTATTATCACGTTTGGCAATTCCTACAACATCATTTTAAGTATTATGAATATTGAATACCAAATCTACATATAAGTGCAAAATCAACACTTAAACATTTGGCAACTAAATATTCATTGCTTTATTAGCTTGGTTGCGTTCTATGTGGAAGTAATCTTTTTATACATTTGACTGGCCTTCACAAACAGCAGTCAGATATATGGTTTCAGACGTAAAATGTCATCCCGTAAATTGTATCAGCGGTACAATAATTTCCTGTCATTTATAATGACTGGTTGCATTCAGTATCACATTACGATAGAGTTCCGTTTACGGTGATGTTAGAGCGAGAGAAAGTGGTTGGGAGGAGGAGGGGCACATTTCCGCCTCTTATCATATTTGTTGGTTTGCCTTTCATAAGGATATTTTCATAGATAAAAGAATGTTAAGGACAGGAAATGATCCCAAATAAATAAAACAAACCTAAAACTTTTTAAGAAAAAAACAGAAAACGTTGGACATGCACATCATACCAAAAAATAAAGAAATTCTACGTAACAAAAAAAAAAAAAAGGTTTCCTTTCTGTTCTGTTCACGTTAAATGTATGATTACAGGTATCGGTCGTAAATACAAGAACATTACGTGCATATACCTACTGTTACATATTACATTGTACATTGTTTGTAACCGCTACGACTAATTTAAGCTATTTTTTTCTCTAAAAAAGGTTTTGTTCTCTTAAATTATCTCCAGTAAAAACGACTTTAATATTACAATTCCGAAATCATCAGGACAGAAACTATCATGATGTTTTTGACTTCCCTTCATACTGTCACATCGATAAAAGTAAGTCTTGTAACACGACTAGCTCAAAACGTATAAAACAGTTAAACATACGACTCCTTTTGGAAGGAGATCTTCTTGTCAATGTTATGTTGGCATGTCCTAAACACGTTTAAACTCCCACTTTCCTTTTTTTATAGGTTACTGGCCGTTTCAAGGCGGTGCCCCTATTTTCAACTTGTTTTCTGTCCGTCTCATTCTTTGTGTTATGTATGGTGTCTTGTTTGTTGTTAGCGTTTCTTTACTCTTTCTCCTCACTACACATATTACCCCCATCACCCAATTCCACCAATTCCCTTGCATTCACGCTTCCTTGCATTTGCTGCCTCTTCTTTTACCATGAATTAGTTATCGTGCCCCCTATAATTTTGTCCGCCGGCCGACTGTTATTCTTTCCCTGCTTATTAATATGTGTGTATCTGTTCGTGTTTATCATGGGCGGTGGCCAACAGTGTTGTTTTTTTTTTCTTACTTGTCTGTTTATATGTGTATGTTAGTTGTGTGTGTGTGTTTGTCTTTTGTACGTGCGTGTCTGCGAAGTTGTAGGAATACTGCGTTTAAGGAACGTGGCTTTCCCTGTTGAATATTCATCCTTGCTCCACCTTCCCCCTACATCCGACCCTTTTATTTATCTATTACTACCACCCCCATTATTCTGTATTTTGCATTTATAATGCACTTATTATTGGATTTTTGAAGCATCCCGTCTACAATAATCTTCCATTACAGCTTCTTTTTGTTGTGGACCTACTTTGCGATGCATGGTTCTATGGCTGTGTTTGGGGTGCTCTGTGATTCCGGGAAATCTATGGCATATCTTTTATCTTTTTTTACTCAGGCACAATTTCTTGCAGTTGCCTTTTCTGCATAAAAGATTATCTAGTTTGATCGAGCTGAAATCTGTACTTTTACAAAATCTAACTGTATATACTAAAATGTCTGTTAAAAAGTTTAGGAGCAATAACTCGCATGTTAAAAGAGCAAATAAAATAAAGTTTGCCTAACAATATTTGCTCTTGAAAACACATACTAACTAAAATTAACTAAAATTAGGCTAAAATTTCACTTAACTTAATTACTGCTGCTTTGTAATAATCAAATGGTATGTAGATTCTAACTGCGCTTGCTGGAAAGAGTCCTCAGCTTAATACAAGCATTTGCAAGTTTACATATATCAATGAAAATGTATTATAGGAGTTATCAACCAAAATGGAACAAACTCAAGGACAATAACTCTGGCCATACTGGTGATTTTCGCAATATGTGCAGGGAAACAGCTATTGATAACTTCCAATTCCATTAAGACAAATCATTAACTCATGAGACTATGAGACCTATCATTACGGTTTTACGGACAGACAGACAAACATAAAGAACGTGGCTATATGAAATATGCCAGACTACGTCAATAGCAAACAATACGAACCGAGTCTGCTATTATTTTGCTTGGTTGCGATCTATGCTTCCAAATAAACTTCTAAATAGTTTTGTTTTATTCAGAAATTATTTGATGTCCGTTAAAAGCCGATAAGCAAGGATGTGGTCCAATGAGTGACTCGTTAGTTTTTATTGCAGGGATATTGTACATTTGGTTTCTTACAACCCCTCAGTTCATTATATTTCATTACAATCTAAATAGTATGAACAACTTTATAAATGTTTTGGTTATTCCTTTTATATATATTGTCTATTATCTAGAAACCAGGCTTTACCCTTTTTCACAAAAAAAAATCTCTTCGGTGACGCTATATATTTGTCCGCTCTATGGGTATTTGAATTTGAACGTCAATGCACAATAATGCACCCTCGCGTTTTTATTAAAATGATTAATTTTACGACACGTACGTCTTGTCAGAGCAGATGTATCACGTCGTGCAATTTCAAATTTATGAGATAGCCATACTCGGAACGTTTTATGTTCCCCACTGATCGATTATGGTAGTATCATATGCGTTCTAAGCACTCTTTTGTATTCCTTTGGTGCCAAAATTCTGCCAATAGTATTGACAAAAACGTTGCAGAAAGTATTTCCTTATACTTTATGACTGTTTTCTAATACACTTGAACGATTGTTCCGCCCTAAGTATCTTTAATTGATGAAATTCTGACGCTTTATGTACCAGGAAGGAAAACATACCTAACTGTTGTAAGGCAATATCCAAATGAAATATATTATTCTTGTTCTTCCTAACAGAGAGATGAATGTTTAAAAAACAACAGCAGACAAATAGACTGCTGATGAAACATTTCTGTTCTCATTTGTTGAGGAAAATGTCGCACTTGTCACATCTCTTACAATTCCTTAGTTACTGTATAAGTGACTGACAGCTACTGAATGTTCAGTAACATTCATGTATATTTTATTCCTTTATTGTTTAACTTCAAATGAAACAAGAGCTGTCACTACTAGTGACGTGACAAATGCCCCCGAAGCCTGCCAAAGAATGCTACAGTTGTCTGCGCAAAATATACCAGAATAATGTAGGTATGAATCATTTTGTGACCTTGACCTTGACCGTGTCATAAACTCGACACACCTCCTCAATATGATTAACATTTGTGTCAAATGATTTTCAAATCCCTTGATAAATGGCAGAGTTATAGACCAGACAAGAAACATACCATGTAAACCTTTGACTTCTAAGTGTGACCTTGACCTCGGAGCTAAGGGTCTGGGTCTTGCGCACGACACATCGTCCCATTATGGTAAACATTTTTGCCAAGTTATTTTAAAATTCCTTGATGAATGGCAGAGTTATGAACCGGACACGAAAAACAGACCCTGTTAACCTTTGACTTCTAAGTGTGCCCATGACCTTGGAGCTCGAGGTCTGCGTCCCTTCATGAATGGCAGAGTTATGGACCGGACACGAAACAAACCCTGTTAAAATTTGACATCTAAGTGTGAACTTGACCTTGGAGCCAGGGGTTTGTGTCTTGCGCACGACACGTCGTCTCATTATGGTGAACATTTATGCCAAGTTATTTCAAAATCCTGTTAAGGATGGAAGAGTTACAGCCCGGACAAGAATTTACAGGGACGCACGCACACACGGACGCACGCACGGACGAACTGCGATTTTAATTTGCCCACCTTCGGCGGCATAAAAATCAATAGTAACTGGTTAATTATCAAGATAAAATAGCTATAATTTTAAGAAAACTATTTCTATTTCAAGTAAACTAAAATGAGTGTATGTACAATCAAAGATGCGTTTAGCAGCCACATAAGGGAACGACACAGTCACGCTGCTGAAGGCAAATGGCTGCTTAAGACAAGATAAAGTTAGAGCTGAAGTTCAACTTTGGAAGTTATCTGACTGACTGAATGGTTGCTTAAAACAGGCTGCCGCTAATTATATTCACTTTGTTTCTTATCGAGTACTATTTTGTAATTTTCACCTAATTACTTATTCAAAAATATTGTAAGTTAAATTGGAATCAACGAATACCACTGGCTGTTGGAATAGCAACTGTCATGTCCCAACATACCAATTTACTGGCCATGACAATTTTCTACAAACTACACAAGATCAGCTGCTTTAGATCCGTCAACTCAATAAAATAGCTTTTTCTTTCTCCCTTACAGTATTTATCACATACTTTGGTGACTAAATAACATGGGAATAGCCACCCATGCGCTACTGATATGTTACTGAGAAAGAAACAAATAATGTTTTCAGCCAAGAAGGATATAATGAAGGCTGTGAAAATGAAATGTTCTGTATTTTCCGGTAATTATCATTGTATCACATCTATGAACGCATTCCGCAAAGGTATTTAATCATTTTTCTAGACCTAAATACAAATTTATACAAGTGTTTAACACAGAAAGCATGTTAAACTTTGCGATTGCCCGAGGGAAAAATGTAATTATAACTGAAGAACAATGGAGTCGCTCAATCATTTTAGATAAAGCTACAACTGAAACAGATGCCAACCTATATGCATAGTATGTTCTCTGAAAATATGTTGGTTTAATTGCCTCTCAATTTACTTCGTTTATTATAATAAACAGACAGTTTTATCCATTGTACGGAAGGTAGTATTGTCATTTCAACAGCCAAAAAATAGGCGTTTAAATGACAAACAATTCGGTAAAACACTACAATAGAAGTGAAGACTGACTATGCATTCAAACGAAAACGGAAGTATTTTCGGGCGACACAATATACGGGTAGTAGCATCTGTGATTCGGCTCAGGCAAATGCTTTAGAACAATAGGAAGGATACCATCATCCTTATGACAAGTATACCGTTTCTCTGTAAGATACACATAATTTCACATTTACTGCTACAATAAAGACTAAATGGTTTGAATCTACGGCTAAAAATTATATTCACTTTGAAATGGTATTATAAGATACTTTTGTATGTTCAGATTTGTTTGGTTTGGGTTTAGCGCCGTTAAACAGTATTTCAGAAGTAATTGCAAACTTCCCTACATGAATCAGAGGTGGAGACGAATGGTTTCAGAGACAATGTCCTTCATCAATCGTCACGGAGAACGTACGCCACGCCTATTGATTGATGCCATGACCTCGCGATCCGTAGATCTGCGCTCTCAATATTTAACTAAGCGGACGGACTTACATATATTGAACATTGAACCCTAATCATATTTCTGTTGTTTCGAACAGTTTTGACTAGCCTGTTTCTTTAACTGATTTAAAGAAGACAATATTACATTATTATTATGTTTTTGACTTCCTTCCTTTGCCTTTATGATTATATATCTGGAAGAAACGGAGGCATGTACAAGAACATACTCAAGGAAAAGATACACTCGATATCATGTGCTGTTATGCAATAAATTATTCGGACAGCAGTGCCATAGAGGTTTACCAACGCCATTTAATCATTGCATTATAATAACGAATATACGATTTGATGGAAAATTCATCATTGATCAAACGGCTTATCAAACGAATGAATTAGTTACTGGGAAATCTTTCTTGCAACAATGCGACGTCACTCTTCCCTGTGTGATAATAACCAACTATATGCATTAATTTCCAAACGCCAGAGAAAATACCTAAGATAATATGTTAACTAGCTTAGGATAACAGGTTTGTAAAAATGGTAATTGCTGTTTCGCTTTAATTAAATGCTTAATTCAAAAAAGCCGATATCAAGGATTCTCATTTGCATCATTACCTGGCAAAAATTGATGTTTCTTCTGTTTTGAATAACACGTTTATAATGAAGGAATATTTCTCTCGCCTTGGACGAGAAGGTGCAGGGCTTAAGCAATTTCACTTGCGGATCAAAATTCTGAAAATAAATAATACCTTGCTGTGAATTCATGATATTATCGTAAAACTGTGTACAGCAGGAATGCATGCTAAACGAGATTTATATCCAGCTAAGTGTTATTGCAACACTGAATAGATAGAAAAAGAAACACGAATTTATTCACTAATTTAGCAAGATTATTAATATGCATGAATTCTTTTTTATTTCGACTTTGAAATAGTGCACGGAGGGGAGCCTGTGGTCTTCCTCCACTATCAAATCTGGAAAGTCACCATAATTATGACCTATAATTGACGTTAAACCCGACAAAATAACTGTTTCCAATTACTAGTAAACCTTTAATGAAAAAACCTCCAAAAGTCAATGGGTTGTATATTGTACCGCTTATTCACATGAAGTATACAGACCTTTCCTCAGTTCAGGCAATTTATTTCATTATCTGACTGGGCAAACAAAGATTCCTTTCGACCCTACAAACCTCACCTTAATGCTGCTGGAGAACTTCAAACATTTATATTGGGAAACAGTTACACGAAACAAACGGTTTATTTGATACACTAGCGTATAATTCCATGAAAAGCGGCGTATGGTCCCCAGTTGAAATAATGGGTTTGCCCTAAACGAGAAAACAATGGGCAGAACTAAACAAAATGGAATTTAGAAAGGGAATCTGAGGTTATGGAGCCAGCATATCACAGGAACTGCCGAAAGACAAAATTAAAAAGTAGGCACTATAACCAAGGGGTCATTATACAATACCCAAAACTATAAAAGCGGGAGTATCGGAACCACACATGCAAAAGTCGTGCTGAACGATCTGAGAAAATCGAAATATAACAGTCCTGATTGAATGTACGGGGAGACATTTTACGGCCGCCACACGGCACAAACAACGCTACTGTGATATCAAAATATAAAAAGTGGAAACTTAACAGGTCGCGCAACACGACAAAAACGAAAATGTTGCAGGCTCGGTTTGACTGACCCCAATGGTACGATCTGAACTTCTAAAAACAGATTTCTACTTCATAGTTCTAATTTTACATTTACTTCAAACAGGAAAAATATCCAGCAACTAATTCCACACTAAAGGATCGCTGCCCCGATTGCAAAATGACCAGTTTACTAAGACGGTCGTAAAACTGCTAGCGATGTTTTTCGCGTGAACCGTATCTATTATATTTGTAAAATTGTATCACTTTGGCAATGTAAATACTGGAAAAACGTCTTATCTTACGATAAGTCACGATTTAATGCACTAAATAATACAAGATTTCTATACAGAAACACGATTAAATCTACACAGATGCATATAGTTTAGAAAGTAATTCACAGACTTGTGTTTGTGTTGATTTCATTAACAGTTGTTTGGTACAAATAACAGAGGGAATTGTGGTTATCTCACTTTACAAAAACTGTCCTACAGGACAGAAATCACTGTTATAAAAAGGGAAACAATGCTTATTCAAATGCAAGGGTTTCTTTCACATCATTTAAAAATATCAATCTCGAAAGTGACGTTTCACAAGTCAATTTCAAGTAGTATAATATGACATTAACTTTTGACAAATTGGATTATTCAACTCTTAAAATAATGATTTTCAGCGTTTTAATTTGTCTTTAAGCCCTTATCTTGCTGGACACGAATGATTCTGATCAAGATCTGCTCTGTTCGACATTCATTCAGTATCGTTTTATTACGCACCCCTATAAACAGTTAATGGTACTGTCCAAACTGAAAGTTGGGCAAGTTCGTTGGGTAAGGGTGAAGAAAGAGTTAACATCAATGTAGCTCAAAAGATCAAACACACATATTATTAAAGAACTGATTTATATCAAATCTAAAAGCTGATTTGAGACATAAGATACAGATTGAAAAACTTACATCAAATGTCAAACTTTATATACCATCTGGCACCATGTTTACAAACAAAATTCCACGAAGATAAGCATAATTAAATGTGACTAGAATTTCCTCTATATCAATCACAATATCGGGTGATCTTTTTTGCGTAATATTTAAAACAAAAATTTTTGATCTGGAATATCGTAAGCACACCAAACGTTAAATGTTGGAAACTACGCAGAGATAAGCGTTCTTCTAAGGCATTGTGGTTCAAAATTTCGTACACTTAAGAATGAGTCAACGAAGACGTCTAATTTGTATCAGGTTTATCAAAATTGTATATTAAACACTGTAACAAGTCTGAAACTGATATCCTGTAGTATCCCTTATCCTGCTAAATTTCTATAATGACATTGTCCATCTTTCAATTTGGACAGTACCATTAACTGTTAAAAGGGGTGCTTATCAATTGTTACTGACTGAATGGCGAACAGTGCAGATCATGATCAGACTGCACGGATGTGCATGCTGATCTTGGTCTGCACTTGTCGCAAAGGCAGAATCACTTGTCGCCAGCAGGCTAACGGTTATATTTGTTTTGCGTTCAACTACTGAATCGAGGAGTACGCATCTCGACCCGCGTCGGCGATGTCTTTATGAAGTCATGTTTATTTACAATGTTTTTCAAGGTATATTTCATCATTTATTTAAAACTATAAACAAGAAAACAGAACAACTTTTCATTTGAAGTTTCAGAATGTCAAATTGCACCGAAGTTTTACATTCTATTCACGGAAACTATGCATGTAAGTGATGCATGTAGTTATAAGTTTTTTTTTCTTACGAAAATCATGTAATGCTAAAAGAATGCCTTAAAATAACATTGTTTTGTTCATGACCAGTTTACAATAATATTATCAATTTCATTTGTTGGTGTTTCTCTAGGTCTTCGCAAAATTGAATAGTTGCTTGTTTTCAAGACGTTCTTGAAAAGATAATTAAACAGCAGAGCATAAATGACTGCAATGGAACAAAAAAAAAGTTGTGTATTGTAGACTGTACAACTGATTGGTAACAACTTTTCAAGAGATATCAATTATATGTTATGACAGAGATCCATGGAGTTATGGTGATTTTCTTCTACAGATATGATGCTATTACATTTGCAAATAATGGTATTTTTGTACTTTATTATTGCACTTTGAAGTTATCAAAACGTTTTCTGCGCCGACGGCTTGCTACTATAAGACAATCTCCTATTTTGTACTATGTAACGAAATACAGTTTGAATATGTACAGGCGGTACAATGATACAATGTTTTTACTATACAGCATGTAGTGTGAACAAAACTTAAGAACTAGTCAGCATATTTATTGAAATATCCTCACATCTTTCTCTTTTCTTAAAACATACTTCTGCAAACACATTTCTAAGAATTATGACCTGTATTGCTTATTGTTTATTCAGGCTGCCAACAGATAAATAACCAATGCAAACTTCATTAGACCATGATATCTAATTAACATGGTTTGCTTAAATAATTTATTAAATGGTAATACTATAATAATGACCTTGTATAGGAGTGTTTCTTACCCGAGAGGCGTGTTGACCAGTCATAATTCAATGGTCAACACGACATCAGTTTCATTTAATATACTCTTTATACTGCATACATTTCTTGCAATCATTCGGTACTGCCTTTTCTTTTCGGTCTGTAATTTCAAAAATATCTTCCGACTCTACTTTCGTTCCAGTAACAATGGAAATTCTTCTAAGTTAAAGGATTTGCGATTGCGAGTGTTCGTGTCAGGCAACGTGCTTTCAATGTTTCAATATTCACTCCTACATTTTTATCTTTTCGTCAGCGGCGGACTATATGGAAAAAAACAAATAGAATAAAGCAGACAGAAAACATTTAAAAACAACATAAACTTCAAATGTAAGCAGAAAAGTATAACATTTATATACACCAAATAATATTCATATGCAGTGTAATGATAAAAAATGGAAAGTTTTAAATCCCAGACAGAAAATCATCAGAAAAAAAACCCGTACATAACTGACTACATTTTACAACATACTGAATTACAACAGCACTAGAAATGAAACAAACTTTTATTCATCAGCGGTAGCAAAAATGTATATAATTTGAATGAATATTAATAAAAGGATGCTGTTTTATCTCAACCGGAATACTAGAGAAAGAATACATCAATACTTTTACATCACTTAAGAGTTTGCCTCAGTGGCTTCACCAGGAAATTAGTCATAAATGCAACTCAAGTCTGCAATAACGGCAACTACGATTGCTTGAACATGTTATGCATTCGGAGATATCAGTGACTGACTCTTTCAAATTGAATATCTCCAATACTGGTAGTTTGATGTTTTGTGTTTGCTATCGAGTATCAAAGGAAAACAAATCTAACTAATAAATTTTGGAATCATTAGCGATGTCTTTGTCATAACATCATTAATAATGAAAATACGACAAAAGCTATTACTTTAAAGTCATAGAACAATTACAAAGAACAAACGGAAATTTGGTTTCTCTAAGAGCTTTATCTTAGTTTTAATCAAATGTTTATACAACTATCAAGAACATTTTCGGAAAGATCTAAATAGATGTAGTTGTAATATCTATGTAGTACTTATAAATAATATATTTGAGCCGTGCCATGAGAAAACCAACATAGTGGGTATGCGACCAGCATGGATCCAGACCAGCCTGCGCATCCGCGCAGTCTGGTCAGGATCCATGCTGTTCGCTTTTAAAGCCTACTGCAATTAGAGAAACCATTAACGAACAGCATGGATCCTGACCAGACTGCGCGGATGCGCAGGCTGGTCTGGATCCATGCTGGTCGCAAACCCACTATGTTGATTTTCTCATGGCACGGCTCATTTGCACAATGTTACTATATATAACGGTTGTAGACTCGTAATGATCATTTGAAAATTGCGTATACACCGTATGCGATTACGGCATTGTCCGACATTCTCCAGTTTTGTTTTTTTTACATTAGGTCACTTGCACGTTCAGCTACTTTTTTTGTCCGAAAAATGCCGAATTGCCTAACGTTAATACTGTTTTGTTATCGCTTGATCTGACTGGTCAATTAACATGTCTGACTAACAGGTTCACAGTAAAGTATGTATCTCAAATATCACATGGAGTTAATTTTTATGTCGTCTTGTTATATTTATTGTTTTTGCAAAATTAAGTCTAAGTCACTGTGGAAATTTTAATTTTGTGATTTTAGTTTCCTGGTGATATTAGTCAATAACCTTAACATGGAAAAACTCGATTATAGAATGTTGCAGTTAACTCAATTTCAAGAAACAACGAAAATAATACTTTGTGTGTCAGTTACTCTATAATTATGATATACACTCTTTTGCAACTATTCATGGATATAGATACATATATTAGATTTGGATATATTTATTAAAAGAAGAAAAAAGTGAGTATCAATGTATGCTAGAAAAGACATCACTTTCACCTATTAGTAATGCAATAGTTTAGTTTTCTGGAACTAGACAAACGGAAATGAAATGCTGCTGTATGAAGAAAACTATAACTTAACATCAAGCTTAAACGTTTTGAAAGAACTCTTACATTTTGTGTTGAGTGCACATTACCTGCAACCAATTTACCCATTCATCATACTTTCTTTCCTGTCTAAAATCACGCAAAATGATAGATGAGATGAAGGAACGTTTGAAAAAGGTGTAAATGTACAAATATAATGTATTGTGCGTGCATTTAGAAACCTGAACCAGTTTACAACATTTCATAGTTGAACAGAGCAAAAAGTGGAAGCAGATAAACATTGCACATGTTATAATGTATGCACTGTTTATTACCTATGACACGTGGAAATAAACTTGATAGTCTTACCTTATACATATAATGTTAGTTATTATATTTATGTCCAACAAATATATATGTAAGAATTGAGTTTTAGTTTTTATAAATTTGACTCTGATGCACATGTGTTTTTTTAAATATCATACTGAAAATATTTTAAAAAGTCACTAAATGACCATGACTTTTTAATTCGCATTCATTTTGTTGGAAGGCCCTATTATATAGTTTCGTGCAAAAGCCTCTTAAGAGTCCAATTAGTTTAAAATCTATGTAACACCAAATTCACCTAATTTCATTTGAGTTTGCACGTGATTTGCAGAAGTTTTACATGTTTAAAACCCTGTCAAACTACACAAAAATTTATAATAAAGCAGAGCTAAAACATTTCAATAAACTGGGCTTAGGAGGACATGAGCCGGAAACAAAATTATTATAGTGAATACTTAAACACACATCTCTCGAAATAACTGCAATACACGTTAGTTGCAATATCAACTTGAGAAGTACTACCGTCAATGAAGTGGCCTGTTTCGATTGCTTTTATCTCAAACTATTGCAATTTAACGTTTTTTTTCTTTTTTATGAGCGAGGTCAAGTGCATTAAACAACAATTGTGTTTTTACTTTATGATACATTTTGTATTTCGGTGAGACAATGTGAACTGGAACGAAAACTTACCCGATCTTGACTGGTGTTTATTGATTTTTTTGAGAGTTTCGGATAACTTTTCTTACACGAACGCAAATGAGACCATACGTGAACACATTTTTCATAGAAGAAAGACTATGTAATCTAGATTCCATCAAGCTGGAACTGTCAAAGAATGTTAAACACTCCTCTGATTATGAGCTTTGTTGATTACTTTGACAGTCATCTGGCACTACTAAAATAGAGCATTGTGTTAATACCAATTCAGGTTATTGCAAATTGTCTAAAGAACAGAAAATGAGATCATATCATGATTCAGATGTTATGTAACAGGTTTTGTTTCATATCGTATTAAATGCATTTATTTACGTATTTGTTTTACCTATTAAAACAAAGAGACGCAACTTGTCCATAGTAAGCCAATAGATAAGGCCCGCCCCTAGCAGCTTAGATACATATATTGACGACAAACAAGACTTGTCTAATGCTCATCACTCAGTATGATTTTGGTATTTCAAAATAGCCAAGTTTTTATGCTTTATAGTAACACAACTTCTAGCAAAACAACAAACACATATTTACATAAAACTGATGATTTTATAAAAAGGGATTTGACAAAAAAATCCCTGTTTGGGGGTAGTTCCCCGTTTAGAGGTCTTTATTTTGATAAATATCTGGGACTATTTTGGAATTGTAACTTTCCAAAAAAAACGGGGAAAATTTGTACGGATTAATTTTTGCTTGGAAAAAACCCCGAAAAAAAAGATTAATTTCCATTTTTTCATGGTTTTAAAATTCATCTCGAATCAAAATTTTTTTCTGTAATGAATGGTTTAACCCTTTTTTCAGCCAAAAAAATTCTATACTTTAAAAGAAATATTACATTTATGTTCTTTAAAAAACTGGTTAACCCACCCTTTCTTTGGACTGTTGATTTTTGTCTATAGGTAAAAAAAAACCCGGGTAGATATTAAATATATAAAAAAACTGGTTTAATCCAGCATTTTTTGTGTTTTGAATCATTTAAAATCATTGCTGAAATTGATGTAAAAATGACGAATTAAGGATCCCTATCTAAGCAAAAATTAAGACTGGATTAATTTTAATTGTGTCCATGTTTTAAAAAATAGCCTATAAATGCAAATATTGATAAAAAAATAAAAAAAGGGGATTAATCCTTTCCCCAATTTCATGCTTTTGAAAATAAAAGAACGATATTTCCCCTTCCTTGGAGTTTACATGTTTCACAAGCAATGTTAAAAAAAACAGACGGATTATCCACCCCAATTTTGTAGTGGAAAACACTTTTAGCTGACTATCTCATAGTAGAGTCAAAAGCGGTTTTTTCCCACCTTTCTCCTTGATAAAGATAATTTTTTTCTTCAAGTAGTGAAACCGTTACACTTTTCCAAAACTTCTAATAGTGCAAATATTGATGAAAAGATGGTTTAATCCACCCTATCATAGCAATGAAAAACATTGTAAACCGTCTAAATTATAAATCAAAGCAGGTTTAACCCCTGCATTCTTAGTGATGTTTTAAAAACTTGAAATTATTTTTCTTTCATGTAATAAAAACCTTTTTGTTCGGCAGGTTAAACCCATCTTTTCTTCATGCGTTTTTTTAAAAACTTCTACACGGGATGCAAGTATTGATAAAAAGAGGGATTAATCCACCCCTATTTTAATAAAAAACAAAATTGTAAGCCGTAAAAAATATAACAAAACTGGTTTAATTCATGTATTTTGGGTGCAAGTTTACAAAACTTGAAAAAAGATAAAGTAACCCGTAACAATTTCATGCAGTGAAAACCATTCGCGGACGGTTACCCATCATTTCTTCTTGAATTCAAAATTTTTAAAAAGCGAGACATATGTAAAGGGATTAATCCCCCCCTATTTATAATGAAAAAAAAATTTGTAAACCGCAAAAATTTTTTAAGCAAAAACTGATTAACTGTTTTTTTGGTGTGAAATTTACAAACTTGAAAAAAGAAAAAAGTAACCCGAAACAATTTCGTGTAAAAACCAGTTTGGGACATGGATTAACCATCATTTCCTCTTGACATTTCACAAACTTCTACAGGTCACTTTGAAAAAAAAGATGAATTATCCACCCTATTATTATAATGAAAACAAATTGAAAAGACCGTCTAAAATATTATGCAAACTGGTTTAACCCCTGTTTTTGGGTGCAGTTTAAAAAAACTTGAAAAAAGTTAAAAAAATCGTAAAAATTTCATGTAGAAAAAACCCTTTTCGAGACTGGATTAACCTCTTTCTCTTGCACTTTCCAAATTCTACATGCGATGCCTTTGATAAAAGATGGATTAATCCCCCCCCAATTATAATAATGAAAAAAAATTGTAAACCGTTAAAAAATATGCAAAACAGGTTTAAATTCGATTTTGGTGTGAAAGTTTACAAATTGAAAAAAAAAAAAAAGAAAAATCCTAACAATTTCATGTAGTAAAAACCCCGTTCGCGGACATGGTTTAAATCCATCATTTTTTTGACATTTACAAACTTCTACTGCGATGCCATTTGAAAAAAAGTGAATTAATCCACCCCTAATTTATAATAAAAAAATTTTGTAAGACCGCTAAAATTTATGCAAAAAAGGTTAATCCATTTTTGGTGTGCAAGTTTAAAAAATTTGTAAAAAAAAAGTAACCGTAAAAAATTTTATAAAGTGAAAACAGTTCGCAGAAAAATTTTAAATCACTTTTTTCTTCCCCAAATTTCACAAACTTCTACAGCGAGAAAATTTGTTTAAAAGGGATTAATCCCCCCTATTATATAAAAAAAACAAATTGAAAAGACCCTAAAAAATATTGCAAAACACTGTTGTCATGGGTTTTTGGGGTTCAATTTTTCAAACTTGATAAAAGAAAAAGAAATCCGAAATTTTTCATGTGTAAAAACCATTTCGGGGCATGGTTTAACCTCGTTTCTTTTTGCACTTTAAAAAAACTTCTCGTGCGTGCAAAATTTGATAAAAAGATGGATTAATCCCCCTTTATATTAAAAAAACAAATTGTAGCCCGTCTAAAATATATATGCAAAACAGGATTAGTCCATGGTTTTTTGGTGTTCAAGTTTTCAAATTTAAAAAAAGATAAATATTCGAATTTTTTTATGTAGTAAAAAACCATTTTGGGGGAATGGATTCCATCATTTCTTTTGTACATTTAAAAAAACTTCACATGGTGCATATATTGAAAAAAAAGTGGATTCATTTTTCTTTTTAGTGGAAGCAATTCAAAACAGTCTCGGTGTAAATCAAAGCACGGTTAAACCTTGGTTTTTCAACCATATTTAGGGAAAGAAAAAAACAAACAACTTTGTGAAAATTCAAATGTTTAATAAAACCACCCTTTCTCGTTGGCGTACCTTACATGATTTCTTGTACCGAGTTAATATCCTCTAAAAAATTTTGAAAACAAAAAATAGGTTTCAAAAAAAAAGGTAGTTTTATTCTATAATAAAAATTTTGGGTTGGTTTAAATGGAAAATAATCAAAATTTTCCCAAAAATATTTTTCTTTTTTTTCCCCAAATTTAAAAAAGAAGGAATTGCTTTTCTTTTTTTTTAAAACTCAAGGGCTTTAAAATTAATCTGGTTTAAAGATGATTGGTAAAAAAAATATTTTTCCGTGATTGAGGTTTAAACCCCTTCTAATTGCTTCCACCATGGCTGGCTATTTGGTTTTTAGTTTTTTACACCCCGTGTGCCCAATACCTTCGCCCCGATTTTCAAAATTCTTTTAAGGTTAAATTGTTTGACGATGGTTTCTCATACACAAGCTTCCCTTTCTGTTTGATAAAATATCAAACTGAAAATTTTTTTTTGTTTCAGCTGGTTTGTTCGTTTAACACTTTTATACGTAAAATATTATTTTCATTTTTTTCCCTAAATGAAATAGCGAAAAAAATCAATATACACGTCATCTTTCTTGTATTTGTTTTAATTAATGTAGTCCAACTTTCCCCGCATTAAACCCGCGCCGTTTACGCACAATCAATTTGCATCACTTCTTTCAGATTTTCTTTATTCACGACATGCAAAATGTCTTCATAGTCTATAGACTTCTCATTTGGCCGTTGAGGGAGAGTAGAGTTAGAACGATAAAACCCAGGGAAAATTTCATTTTATACTCCAAAAGTGTAATTTAATCTGTTGAGATACGAATATTGTCTCCCTTTGCATCCGAGGTTTAATGGCCCCCGGTGTTCACTCTGATTTTTTGGAACTTCAAATGATAAAAAGGCTGTCGTCAGTTCTGTGAATACCCCGGAACTTTGTAAATATCCTCCCGAACTATGGAAACTTCTCACAAAGCTTTTTTCCTCGTGTTGCAACTGAAAAAATTTAAACCCGCTTTAAGATTGTCTTCAAACTGAGACAAAAGGGGTGGGTTTTTTCCAAGTAATAAAAATGCAGTGATTATTGCTGTTATTACCCCTACTAAAAGTATTTTTACTTCCCCAAAAATAATTAAACAAAAAAATAAATTAATTAATTAAAATTTTCATTCTGCTTCTTCAAAATGAACAAAAAAACCAAATGTATTTTAACCAAACAAACCCCGCCCCCGTAGCGTACCTTGTCAAAATTAGTGCCCCCAAACTGTCTGCCGTTGTGGCTGAAGGGGCAATTCCCGGATTGCCCCGTGGCCCCACTCGAAGAGTCCATATCAATATAGGTAATTTTCCCCCCTGTAAGGCCTTTTATCCAGAAAAAAGCTTTATGATTCTTGATTGTAAAAAGGAAGCCCGCAGGTTTTTAAGTGTTAATACTTAAAAAAGTTGATTTGAAGTGCCTTGTAAAATGAAATGAAAGTATTTTCCTGATGTTACTAGCAATTTAGCGTTTTATCACGGTCTCATTCAGACCATGTTCCCCGCATTATGGTAACCCCAATTTTTTTTGGGTAAATTTTGATTCCCTAAAGCAGCCTTCAAGACAAGGGTCGCTCGCAGGAAGTAAAAGGCTAGGTTTGTAAAAATAGTTATAGTTTTTAAATTTTTACGAAAATGTAGCGGAGATTTAATACCTTATCCTAAAAAAAAAAATTTCGCAATTTCGTGAAAATTGCTTAAACGATGTAAAACGGGTACTTTGATAAAATTTTGAGCAATAAGCCCATTTTAAGACAAACGTGATTAATTGCATTTTTGGGAAAATTGAGATTTCTCGGAAATAGGCAAAATTCTGTTTTTAAGGTGATTCCCCCATTCAGTTTTGCATAGGACCCTTTAGGAAAGAAATGAAGAAATCGATTATTTTTCGTGTATTCAGGTTCTTGCAAAACAAATTTCTGAAATGAAAGAAAGGCCGTTGATATTATATTAATAAAAAATTGGCATTATCTATGCCCCTGACCGTTTTTTGCAGGGTGGACTGTCTGTTAAATGGGGATAATTTCCCCGACAGTAGCCATTTTTCAAACTAAAAGTTGGCAAATTTTTGACAATTGACTTTGGTACAATAATTGAAGCAACAGAACGATTTTGAAATTTTGGGATTTCTTAAAATAAAAAATTCGCACTTCGTGAAAAATTGTTAACCTAAAAAACGGGAATTTTTGATCAGAATTGAGCAATAAGCACCATTTTAAGAAAAAAACTGGCATCATTTGATATTTTGGGCAAATTTGAGTTTTCTCAAAAAAGCAGGAAAAATTTCAAAATTTTTTGGTGTTCCCACATCTATTTGTCACGCACCTTTGGGTAAGAATGACAAAAAATCGTTATTTTTTGGTACTTTGCTGTTTCTTGCAACGAATTCTGAAAAAAGAAAAGTAAGGCCGTAGAACTTTTTTTTTAATAAAAAATTTGGCTTATTTGCCTGCCCGTTCTTTGCGGGTTGGGGTTTTGTCTTTTAAAGGGGGCAAATTCCGACGTAGCCATTCTTTCAAATAAAAATTTGGAAAATTGTTGAAAATTGAGTGGTCTATTGATGCAACAAAAAACATTTTGAAAACTTTGGTATTTTTTTGCCTTTATTATGTTCCCAAACCGACTGCAATTTTAACTTATTTGGGGTAAGTACCCAAGTCCTTAATTTTTGCATCAATTAAAAAGTTTTTTGGGCAAATTTTTTAAAAAAAATATTGTGAATATTTAACTTGCTGCAAACATTTCATAGCAAAACTTTGCAGCGCTCTTCCACTAGGCTTCGAGGAAACTTAATTAAGGGGACTGAGGCCAAGCATCTATGCTTAGCAATGCTTTTATGACTGATAAGTGTATTTTTAGTCCTTGGATTTAAAACCAGAGCCCACGGCCCGGAGGTTTTATTCCACCCCTTGCGGAGGTATACGCCCTGTGGCAACCTTTTGAATCGTTTGATAAGGGCAAAATGAAATCTTAAAACTTTTCTTTTTTGATTTTTAAAAAATTTTTAAAAATGATGCTTGAACCCGTTTCCTTTGGCCCTTTTGGGCCCTTCGCTAAAACGAAATTTTTGGATCTAACGGGTATATGAAAAACTGTTTATTAGGTTTGCGAAAACACATTTATGTTTGATTTATTTCAGATCATTTGAAAACACGTTTTATTTTTTTTTTTTTTAAAAAATTTTAATATAGTTAAAACCCGGTACGAGGTCTTTCGCTGGACCCCATGAGGGGGATCGCCTGAGGTGTTTAATGAGGTTGTCGGCGGCTTTTTACAGTCGATTCCAGTTAACTCGGGCCCCCTTGAAATTATTATTTGTTGTTAGTTTTGGGTTTTAACGTCATTTTTTCAACAGTTTTTCAGTTATGTAAGGGAAAGGGAGTTGCCTTATCAGTGTCCTAAAAACTTTTTCCCAGCATTAAATGTAACTTCACGATTAATCTGAGGGGGAGGACGAATGTTTCAGACACAATGAAATCTATCGAATCGCCGGGAGAACATGCCCGCCCCAGGGATCCACTCACGCCCCATGATCCGTGATCTGAGCCCCCCTATTGGCTAAGCGGTCGGATGTGAAACGTTCCCCAGGTACAACCGTTTATTTGTTAAATAGCGTTAAAACACGGTTTTGCTAAAGTTTTCCCTTAAATAAAAATTTTTTCGCCCGTATTGAAAATTATTTACCTTTCCATGTTTTTTTTGGCTTGTAAGTGTGTGTTGGGAGGGGGCGGGCGCAGCATACATTTCAGTCCAAAAATTTTGTATATTGGTTTGCTTCGCTCGCAAATTTTTAATCGCGAAAAGTAGGGACCGGACGACGTTTACTTCATTTATAGCCCACATAGAAACAAATGGTGGCTTTTCGACAGTTGGATCCCGACCGTTGCGTTTGGGCAGGATCCCGTTGTTTTGCTTTCAAAGCAATTGCAATTAGAGAAACCGTAGGAAAAACCCCGGACCTGACCAAATGCGGGTCGCAAAATAAAAAAATTGGTTTTCTAGGCGCAGTCATATTGTTTATGCCCCAAATGCACGCCCAGATTAAAATAGATTGCACTATTTTAATTAAAAATCAAAACAATTGTCCCAGGGCTTTTTTTGGATCACGGGTCCCTAGAAACTCCCCGCTAATCTTGGATTGTGCTGTATATAATGCACTTTTTCGTTTCCCCGTGCCCCTTTGGAATCTGAATTTTGAAAGAAAATACACTGCATTAAAAGCGACTGATGAAAAGTTGTAAAAAAAGATAAAACTGCAAATTTGGGAAAGGGCACTAGTACTTAAAAAAAATCAAAAGTATCCAATCTCATAGATTAACTAAAATGAAATTTAAAAATATATGCGAGTAACATTTAGCTTCCGTTTTACCCGGAACAAATTTTTATACATATTCTGTACTGGGGTTGCCCAACATTTTGAAAAAAATTATTAATATTGTTTAATGCCAATTTGTGGTGTTTTAAAAAAAAAGGAAGATTTAGTTTGACAGTTTTTTTTTTTTTGTTGTTCTTTAAAACGGAATTACAGACCTATCGAATAAATTTTCTAACAGATGACCCCTGTTTTAGAATAATTTGTGATGCCGTGCGCTGTCTCTAAGTGCACGTGAAAATCTGGCTATGTTCGAATACCGGTTACGTGCAAAAGCCCCTTCCGGGAGTATATAATGTTCATGCAAGTCTTTCCCCAAATATATAGACCCCCGGAAACAAAGGAGTGGGTCACTGGGTGTGTTAAATTTTTTTTCGTAGTGAATATAATTTTTGATATAATACTTCGAAAAAATTAGTATAATCAAAAATGCTTAAAAAGTCTTTAAAAAAACATTATTTTGAGATAATATGACGCTTAGATACCCCAAATTTTAAGAGAATATCTAAATAAAAACTTCATTTGATTTTTTGAGTTACAATTTTTAAAGAATAATGAAAAAATGTCTGTGTGCCCAATTCATTTTAAGAAATTTGCTTTTACGAAATGAAACTTTTTATCGGGACTGCGCTGCTTTTTTCTTCCCTTTCAACGTTTTTCTTCGTTTAATTCCCTGGCATTCTGAAAAATTTTGCCCATAAAAATTTTTTTTTCGATTTTTTTTTTAAACCCTTTCATCAATGTTTTTATGTCATTACTAATGAAATGATATTTTAAAAGAATTTTGTTGAAAAATAATGAATGAAGAAAAAAAAAGTTTCGGTTAGTTGGGTTTTTTCAAAATTAGTCAGTTGAAAGTTCTTCATTCACTTTTATTTCGTTATACGCAAATTCATAAAATCTAATTTTTTTAAAAAGAAAAAAATCGTGTTTCGGTGCCCAAAAAATATGTTTTTGATGTGTTTTTAAAAAAAAAAAGGGGGCACTATTTTAAATTTTTTTTTCAGTTAATTAAAATTAAAAGTAATTTAAAAACAAATATTTTACCCTATTGCCCAAATTTCCATGAAAAAAATTAAAGACAAGTAATTTCGGTGCGGGCACTTCAACAGGATGTTATGCCCCGGGCTAGTAAACACCAAGCGTTTTCCCCCTGATTTGGGCGATTCAATTGCGGGCAGGGGTACTTTGCCTTTTATAATTTAAAGGTACGTTTTTTTGAAAAATTTTTTTTGAAACTGTTGAGATGGATTAAACAGTTTAATGTAGTAACATTTGATTTAAAAGTGTGTTAACAGTTAAAGATCTGAACAAATCAGTATCGGAAACAAATCCCGGAAACAAAAATAATCTGGGGCACTGTAAAAAAAACAATTTCGGAATTTTGGAAAAAAAAAAAACATCAAAAGGAATGAACACAAAAATTTACTTAAGATTTTTTAATAAAGCGAATGACTGATGTTACTAATAATCAAAATATTATATATCAAGAGGTACGCGATATTTATCAACGAATGAAGGAACGTGTTTGTTCAATTTTTTTGTTTGACATTTTCATAAAAGTGTTGTAAAAATGCAAAACAAAGGGGTTTATATATGCTTTTTATTTTTCAATAGGGGGGATTAAATGGTTTAACATTAATGGCAAAAAAGTTCGGGCACGGCAAGAAGAAATGATGGATTTATTCTTTTTTTGAAAAATTTTTATTAAACATTTTTTTAATACAGCGTTCTTTTTAATTTACGTTTTTAAAGATGTAAACGTTTGGCCTTTGAAAAGGCCCCCAAAGGTATATTTTTTCAACGTTCGATTTTATTTATTAAAAATTATTTTCCTTTGTATAGCGCTCTTTTTGTAAGGATCGTGAATGTAAAAAATGTTTATTAAAAACCTTTCTTAAATTTTCGTAATGAAAAAAAATCAAGAATATCAAAGTTAATGCAGATTTTTTTTGAAATGAAGAAAGGTGGATTTTGTGATGGTCCCGTGAAAAAGGTTTTTTTTTTATTTTAAAATTTGGAAAAGCGCAAAAAGAAAATGAATTTTTCCGGCTTTGGCTTCCCTTTGGGGAAAAAGTCCACGAATGTGTTTTTTTTCAGAAAATATCTTTTTCTACCCTATTTGAGGATCTGGGCTCCAATTTTTTCTAAAAAGATCGGTTTTTTTTGGATTTTTTTATGAAATGGCCATTTAATCAAATTAGAACATGCAGTTTTTGGGGGGGAGCGAATCCCGGGTTGCCCGGCAAAAAAAAAAACAAAAAAACTTCTGCCTCTTGACAATACGATGGGAGATTTGTGGGAACAGAACGAACAGAAAATAATTTTTTAATTTTACATACGTACATCGTTGTACGTAACATATTTTTCACCAAAATTTAAAATTTTTAAAAAGACGTAAACTTATATGGTCCCTTTTTAGTTTTTTTAAATAAACCAATATCAATCAAAGTTACCCCCATCACTAAATAGTCGAAAAAAACAGTTAAATTGAATCAGTTCGTTTATCCGTTTAGGGATGAATTTTAAAACCGTGCGGGGTACATTTCATCCATTACTTTTTAAAATCCCCCTTAATAAAAATGGTTTTGCGCATTTTTAAGCTTTTCCCCTACTGCATTTTGGGCTGTCCACTAAAATATGTGTCCCCCCAATTTCTTAACAATCCCCCTTTTTCTGTTGTTTACAGCGTTATGTAAAAGATGATTAGAGGGCAATTGCACAGAAGGGGGGCCCAGCTAGACCCTGAAGACTGGTAGAAAGGTTTAAAAAAGTTTTTCCCCGATGAAAATTTTATTTTTATTATTATTTTGTTGTTGTTGTTTGTTGAAAAACTACGGGTTTTCCAATCTGAGACAAAAGTTTTCCAAAAAATTTGCAAGCATTAAAAAAAATTTTTAGATGAGTAAAAGTTTCCCTTTTTAAAAAATTTGTTGTGACATCTCCCAAACAATCGAAAAAAAAAAAAAATATTTTTTCCCAAAAACCATTAAAAAATTTTGTAAAGATTCCTAAATAGGGTTTTTTTTTTTATTTTGAGTTTTAAAACAACAAAATTTTTTTTCACAAAAATGCCAAAAAATTTTATTGGTTTTTTTAAAAAAAAACATTTTCCCCTTCACTTTTATACAAACATTTGTAAGGTAGATGACTTGACCCAGTTTATTAAACAGTCATAGCCCCAATGTAAAAGAAGACGAAAAAACTTGGGGCCCCTACCAGATCTAGGCTTTAAGCCGGGGGCCCTTGAAAAAATATTTATAACGTAATTAAGGGATTTTGAAAAAGATGTTAGTTCTTTTGGTTTTAATATTTGTTGAAATTATTTGGAAATCATTTTAACTGAAAATCATGAAGAAAGTTTGGGATTAAATTTTAAACGGGGGGGAAATTTTTGGTATTTTACCGTGCTGGAAAATCCCTCTTAACCCCGGGTGATTGTGCTGTAAAAGACGTACTACGAAACTTAGTTCGTAGTACGTCATTTACAGAATATAGTTCGTGTACGTCATTTAAAACACGAGAGTTCAAATGTTTTCAATAATTTAACAAATATTAAAAAAAAAGAATTTAAGATGCTTTTAAAAACTGCCCTTTAAATTCATTTTTAAAATTTTTTTTTCAACGGCCCGGCGTTTAAAAATTTGATCTTTGGGAGTGGGAAGGGGTCCCCATGGGATGGGGGGTTCAAGGTCGATCCCAGGGAGCTGCCCTAAATGGTTTTTTAAAAGGGGCTTGTTCCGAAAAGGGCCCTTTCGTGAGCCCCACAGTAAAATGGTTTCGACTTTTTTTTTCCGCTGGCGCCTGGGAAGTAGTGGTTTTGGGAGGCATTGGGGACGCCAATAAAGGTTCCAAGCCCAAATTGGCGGCCCCTTTTTAAAACAAGAAATTTACCTTACCTTTTATATGTAGAGATTTTTTAGTAATTTTTTAAATTTTATTTTTGGACGTTGGTTTCCCTATTTTATTTTAAATACGTGCTTTAAAGAAATGTTCTAAAAAGAAAACCTTCGATAGATTTTTTTTATTATTTTTTATTTTAAATATGATATCTGAAGAAAAGATTATCCAGGTTTTTTGGGAAGATTCGGCCCTCGGGGATATTTAGCGGTTTAAATCGCAGGTCCCGGAAATTCCAATTTCACCAAAAACCCGGAAAGAATGATTAAATCCATGCTTTTTTTAATTTTTATTTTGGGAAAAAAAAAATGTTGTTTTTTTTTGCACTAAGGAAATGCGATAGATTAATCCATCTTTGTTAATCAAATTGCTGTTTGTTTTTTTTTTTTTTTTAAAATGGAAACCGAGTTTTTTACTAAAGTAAATCATAAAGCAGATGATAAAATTTTTTCTTTTTTTTTCATTAATACAAGGGGTGAAAAAAATTGAGAAAAAAATGGATTTAATCCGTGTCTTTGATTTTATATATTTAAAGTGATCCGCGAATTGCTTTTTTTTAAGAAGAACTTTTTGCAAACTAGTGTTTAACAATTTATGCGGGGCGTTTATCGTGGCGCAATGATTTTTTACGGTATTTTTCGCCCCAAGTTAAAAGGTTAAAACTAGGTTTTTGTTATAAATTATTTTGTTCTAAAGCCCTTAAACCCAAAACAGTAGTACATATGTAGCGCTTTTTCTTGGGGAACCCAAACATTTAAGTTACGCACGTTAAATGACGCAATTTTATGATTATAAAAAGAAAAGAAATTAGAATTCAATATAAAAATAAGGGATGGATTAATTCTAATTTTTATATTAATACACTGAATTTTAAAAAAAAAAGGGTTTTTAAAATTTGGGAAATAGAAAAAAAGGGGGTTAACCAGGTCTTTTATGATTTTTAAAAAATTCGAAGTTTATCGGTTTGCTTATGGTTTTTCAAAACAGCAACGGGTGGATTAATCCCCTTTTTTTTGATTCAAAAGGGATGGCAATTTTGGAAACGTAGAAAAAAATGAAATTAAACTTTTGTGTTTGATTTTTTTTGTGAGGGTTTTTACAAAATAAAATTGGAATGGATTAAACCCTTTTTTTGTCAATTTAAAAATTTGTTTTTACAAGTTGAAAATGGGGCAGTCAATATTCCTTTTTTTTCTTAAAAAATTTTTGCGGTCTTACAAATCTTTTCCACTACACAAAAGAGATGGATTCCATCCCTTTTTTTAATAAAGTTGACTGCTTAGTAGAAATATTGATTTTTTACATAATAAAAAAAAACGGGATTAAACCCTTTTTTGGTTTAAAAATTTTTGATAAACCCACATTGCGTATTTCAATTTATAAACAGTCCCCAAAAGAAAGGTGGATTAATCCCGTTTTATATTTAAAAAGAATGGATGAAAAGTATTTGTTCAAAATAAAATGAGCTAGAGTCGGAACAATTTTTTTCACCAAATAAAAAGGGGATGGATTAAACCATCTTTTTTTTAATTAATGTTCCTGTTAAGTAAATTTGGTTTTCCCTTAAAAACTGAAAGCTGATTAAACCGTTATTATTTTACATTTTAGATTAACCGACAGTGTGTATTTCACAGTCGGTAATGACATTGTAATAACAGTCCAAGATAAAAGGATGGATTAATCCATGTTTTATATTACACATGAAGTGGATTGATCATTTATTTGTTCAAACTAATTGGAACAATATTTTTCCACAAAAATAAAATATGGATGGATTAATCCATCTTTTTCTATAATTAATGCTGGCACTGTTCGGTAGAAGTATTGATTTTCTTATAATTTCAATGCATGGATTAATCCATGTTTTTGGTTTTACATTTTAGATAAACCTACAGTGTGCATTCACAGTCAGTAATGGCAATAAAAATAACAATCCAAGATGAAAGGATGGATTAATCCATCTTTTATATTACACTTGAAGTGGACTGATCATGTATTTGATCAAACTAAAATGAGATAAAGTTGGAACAATTCTTGATTACAGTCGATTGCGTTGCTTATTAGAGTTTTGCTGATTGTATGATGGATTAATCCATGCTTAAGATTGCATTGGTTTCTATATTTTGTAGAAATTATTTGGAAATGACTGGGACTGAATGATGGATTAATCCATGCACTGTTACCTGAAGATCTACGATAAATATTGGAGTTTTATTGTAAAGGCATTATCAGCAATGGATGTTATATTTGCAGATGGATTAATCCATGTTTATATAATGCACTTGGAATAAAATTGAAATAATAGCTTACGTATTTTATTCGTTTGTTTGTCAATGCATGGATTAATCCGTGTCATAAACTTAGCATTTATTTACAAATTCGACCATTTCCTAAATAGTCCTCCGTTATTTAGTCAAAATAAGGACACCCAAAATGGCGTATACTACCCCCAAACAGGGATTATTTTGTCAAATCCCTTTTTATAAAATCATCAGTTATAAAAGGTTTATTCTTACGAATTTTGAAATACCAGGATGGTATGCAGGTGATGTAGCATTAGACTACGAATATGAATGTATTGCTCTAGTTATGAGATTTCCATATATTAAAAATCTATTCCATCAGTATCCTGGTCTCTTTCTTAAACGTTAAAACAATTTCAAATATTCTCCTGTGAATTGGTGTTTGCGATAAACCTCATCTAGATTTCAAAACATATGTCAGCTTTTAAAATCACTTACTCCCACACATGCCATATCATTTTTGACCATTTAGGTACAAATTGCACCGAGTCTCTATATCTGACGGTGTAAATTCATCAAAAGATCAGATATCTAGTTTAACTTCAACGGTGTTCAGCATTATGTGACAATGGATTCATTCAACCAAACACATAATTTGATGTACGATGTATTACATAAAATTAATCACTTCATCATATGAGTAGAAAATTCGTGTCAAATTTGATTATACGTATCTTGTTGGAATTTCATATTGAAATATGATTTTAGGCAGGAAAAAGAATCCATTGTCACATAATGCTGAACACCGTTGAAGCTACAACCAGATATCTGACCTTTTGATGAATATTACACCGGCAGATATAGAAACTTTTGCAATTTGTACCTAAATGGTCAAAAATAATATGGCATGTGTGAGAGTAACTAAATGTCAACTAACAATTGTTTTAATGTCTTCGTTTACAATTCATTCAATTGCGTCTACTTTCTCCTTACGCAGGTGTCAGTATTAAACCCAGCAAGGAAAGATCCTGTCAAGTGATGATGACACTGTTGTTCAGGTGTATAAAACTATACTTGCTACATTTAACACTTTCAAAACTGATTTTAATTACTTTGTACTACAACTATACTACACATTTCACGAAGATATAATCCCCTAGTAAATAGTTATGTGTCAGAAAACATTAGATTGGTAGTTTAGTTGAGCTACCTAACCTATAAAAATTATATAAGAATAATCCAACCAAATTATTTTTGGGAAAAAATAGAACTTAAAGTTCGCAGTGCTTATTTTAGGTATATACGCAGTTAAATACATTCAGCTTCACAAATTAATAACAAATATTGATTGCAATGTGATCATTTACTGCAAGAAAGAAATATATTCGCTGAAAAAAAAAGTTTCGAACATTTTATTTGGAGTTAAAAGTGTGCCCATAGGACACTGGTGCCCCACGTGCTGTCACTGTACATAGTTTCATACACTATGTGTATTTTCACCAAGTAAATTGTAACGTTTCATATTCATGACACAAACTTATTGGCCCTTATGCACATTTGTGATGTTTGGTGACTCTGGGTCAAATACTTTTTGATATAAACACGGCACAAATTTAGACGGCCGGACGTACGTACGGACGAGAGCAAATCTAAGTGACCTCTCCCCTTCCTACAACATATTTTGTGTGTAGGGGACGGGTGAACAAAAAGGAGATTCTATTTTAAGCGGTGATTGTAAATATCACAAATCACCTGAGAGTGGCCGTTCGGGAAGTGATCATGTGATAGAACTGTGCCGTTACTTGGACATTTTCACATGTTGTTTGTTACTATATATCTATCAATTTAATCTACTAAACATATATATTTAATACCACAATGAATATATTATGTTTATTACGCGTGCCACACACAGTGTTTATATTTTTGTTAACTTTGTATTGACGTGTTTAAACGAATACAAGTTCTAATGTGTTATGTTATTCTATGTTACTGAGTGTTATGGTGCCACGAAACAAACAAACTTGACCGTTTGCTTGTGACGAAACAAATTTCATAAATAGAATTTGATGTCAATTTGATACGGTCAGTTATAACTAAGCGCGTATATCAGTTATTATAATATTTAACAAGGCTGATAAATCAGAATATTAGGTAACGTACAGGTGAAGCTGTTAGCCTTCAAATTCAGATATTTCTGGTTTGACCCCAGTTTACAACGGTACAGTGTACAACTAATTAGAAATCGAAAATAACTGTTGTCCAGACCTAAATGTGGATACACTGAGCTCAGTATTACTAATAAATTTCTTTTCAGTTACGCTGCTATTATGTTCGACAGCAAAAAATTGAGTCAGACATTCAATCTGACGGTTAATATTTTAACGTAGCGGTAAATAATTTTCCTCTTCTTGCATTATTATTAATTTGCAGACAAACATTACCAAGAGTAGTCATTCCATTATTGAATATAATTGTTGAAAGATTATATAACTGGCTTAATCTTTAACGATGTTTTGTATAGATCTTACACTGAATATGCAAACATGAACCACTTTCTTAGTAAGTGGACAATAACTCAATTACATGGTTGGCTTGAATGATTTATGACAATGTTACAGTGACCTTACAAACGATTGCTTGCTGGAGGTCAGACGTACTGTTCCGTCAGAATTTGATTTTTAGGCATCTGTTCCATGATATGTTATTATGACTGTGTACATTTGACATATTCTACGCACAGTAACGCAAGCATTAGATAATTTGAAATTTCAACTTGGTACTAACTGGAAGTTGTCAAACTTGAGTGCAAATAGGTATTTTACAACAATTGTCAAAATGTTTAGAAACGTAGGTTATATTAGAAGGAAAATAGATGATTAAGGCCTATCCCTGTTTAACATTTATATGTAAATGATATATTTTAGAAACAATCCATGTACTGAACGTACAGAAAGGTTGGTGACCACTAAACAAGCTTAAAATACCTAACATAAAACTGGCTTTCTTTATCAAATTATGTGGATAGGGTACGTTTCAGAAGAAACATCTAAAAGTAATTCGCTTGATAATGGATGAATAAGGATGCTTCATGTATGGTGAAAAGAAAACACAATATGTTTGCCTAACTTAGGTTAACACCATTAAACAAACTGCAAGTAATTCTCACTATAAATATAAAAATTTTGAAATAATATCCTACAGGAAAAGTCACGTTCTTCTAAGCGGTTTAGACAAAATTTAGCAATTAAGAAGTTAAGCTATTTGACCTTTGACTTCGACGTGTGACAATGACCTTGAACTAAGCGACTTGAGTTGTGCGCGCTGCACGTCGCCTTTGATTGGTAAATAACTTGTGTTAGTTTTATGAAATCTTCCAAGTAGTTTAGACAACATTAAGCGGACACGAAGTTAAGCTGTCCGTGTGTGACCTTGACCTTGGACCTGGTTTCTTTGGTTATTCGCTCTACACGTCGTCTTTACGAGGTCAGCAACTGATGCTTTATCAAAATCTTCCCAGCGGGTAAGAAGATATACAGCGGACACAGATAGATGGACCAATGGACGAACATGTTTGAATCTAAAATAGCCCCCAAATACTTTCTATATGGTGTATAATATTTTTTCTCCTTATGAAAAAGACATGTTTACTGTATATGTAAACAAGACTGATTGAAACAGGAACGTTTTACATTTTTTCAGCCGATGCATGGCAAACTGGTATGAGTCAGTATGATTTCAATTTCAACTTTCAGTTTAAGGAGCAGTTTGATCTCAGTGGGTTTAAGTTCTTGTAATTGTGTATGAAGGAAGTATTGTTTGTGACCTATGTTAAACAAAATGAAAACGTTCTTCGCTGTAGTGTAGCAAGCCCATTATTTTAACTGGTTACGCCGCCTTTCATGGAATTACACACTAGTGTATCATTGAAGGTTCTATATGTAACGCCATATGAACACATCTGCGGATGTCTCTAAATTGATTTTTCGTACTTGTGTAACATGTGTAAATGTCGAGTTCTGCTCAACCCGGGTCTAGATGACATCGACGGTAGCATGCATTTTTAACACCGTCCATGAATAGGCTCAATCAAATCGAGCCTGCAACATTTTCATTTTTGTTGTGTTGAGCGACCTGTGGAGAGATTTTAATAAAAGTTTTAAAAAAATTAAACAGAAACTATCGTCATTCATTTTGTGAGCAGTCATGCTGTCATTTTGTTTCTGTTTCTTTCAGTTTCTATATTACTTTTAAAAAAAGTATTTTAGATCTCAGTCCACTGAGCGGTGTAATTTCCCTAGAGGAAAAGAGACGTAATCAAAAGGGTCGTTCCATGTCTTTACGATCTGTTACCAAGATATCTAAAACGGATTGTCTCGTCAAGGCGGTGCCTGACAAACGTACATAACAGTAAAATATATGCCGCCCCGTTTTGGAAAGGAACATTCGCATTCTTGTTACATTTTTTCTACATTATGTTAATGTTAATGTTAATTTTGTTTGATCGATCTGAAGCATGTATAAGATGAGCTAGCATTTACAATCAAGAATAACTGACTTAAGTTTAGCAGCTCATTGATAAGATGTATCAACTACAAATCCTTTCTTAGTATTTACTTCAAAAGAAGTCGGACGTTAAATAAAGGGAAAGGTACATTGCCTTCTTTCATTTTTGATTACATTTAATTATTCAGATAAAAATTTCGGTGATCAGATACATATTGTTACAATATTCGTTGTGAGCAAAAACGGAAAACTGCATTGTGAATGCCTAATTAAAAGGCAAGTATCACACCTGGTTCTAAGCACTACCCTATTTTGACATATGAAAAATATGACATTATGTAGTTTGGCTTTTTTTCAGTACTGGTGATAGGATCTTGGACTCAGACTAAAAAAACTTCAAAAAACACACACACACAAAACAACAACAGAAACAAAAACATACTGACTCATTTGAATCAAATTTCAGTTGATATTTCTAACTTGGAAATGATTCAATGTTATTATTTTCAACTGATTCTATAACTCTGCATATCTGGATCAAAAACACCCTCTAAAGAACAGACAAAAAATGGAAGAGATTCTAATAAATCGAAGAGACACATACCATCTTTCTTCTAAATTATTAAAGGGCTTGTGGAGTTCTGAATGCGTTCCCTCCAAACATCATGCTGTTGATATCAGAATTTACAATGTCAAGTAAGTGACAACAAAACCCATTATTATGACAAAAAAATAACAGTATTTTTTTTTCCTTTGTGGCTAACTGGTGTCGCATTTATACATTTGCAGTAAGGCAGCTATGGATAAATACAAACACAAACGTCAAATATAATTTTAATATGATTGACCGTTAAAATGATATGGCACCGGATGGATACACATTTCAGTTTCTTATTTATTGAAAAACAATAACTTTGATATTATTGCATGGATTCTGACTGATATTGATGAAAACCATCTTTCAGTTCCTAACAAAATTTACATATAATAGAAATTGAATTTTAAATACTGTGACAATAACATCCGGGACACCAAATTAAGGTTAACACCTATTGTCACATAAGACGATGTGCAATATTTGCAGTCGGGCATCTATAAGAAAACAAAATACAAAAACACGAAGCAATTATTAAGTCAACACAATTAACACTTTCGGAGCTATGTGTCCGGGAGGACAGACGGACCTACAAAAAGACAATTGTAATTAAGATAAAAATTAGTGTAATTTGATACCACACACACGCCACACACACACACACACACACACACACACAAAATAAATAAAGATTGAGGAACCTGTCTGGGCATCGTCTTTAAATAGTGGAAATTTGTGTTAAGTTACCTGAAAACCTTTTGGCCGGATATTATAATGACCTTTAATATTAGCCTGTAGGTTTGATCTGTATAGTACTAACATTTAAGTTAGGGTCTGGATTACACCAGAAATGTTCCTTTAATTTTCACACAAACACACACAAAAGAGCATATATATGTATACTGAAGTAACGCTATAAGACCCCTCTTCAATTTTGAAAGTCGAAGGCATAAAGTTACTGCCCGATAACAAAATATTTTTTATAGAAAAACACCACATATATTTTGAGAAATTAATTGTTTGTTACACCGTTTTGAAAACAAAAGATGAGCATTCTCAACTATGAATACTGACCTTTATGCGAGCGACACTATGCCGTAAATTTATCTATCTAAAATTCCTTAATTTACGTTCTTCAAATGAATGAGAAAACACAAAACAATGTTGTCGAATGTCGTAAAAGCAAAACACTACATCAAAGAAATATCTCACATAAACTGTGCGTATAATGTCTATAAATACTGTTATTTCGTCACTAAAATGGTAATAAATGCAAATGAAACAAGTAATAACGGTAGCTAGTGTTGCCGGAACATGTCTATGTTATCTAAATTTAACGATTGCATTGCCTGGCTGCCAGTTAAGTATCTTTATTTTTGGGTTCATATAATTTGTCGTTTTAAGCGTTAAAGAAATTGGCACCAGCATAGAAATATCAAAACAGATATCAGTGGTTATGAATAAGAACATCAGTGATTGAAACAGAACAATAAAATGACTTCAAAGACATCTAAAATCAATCAAACTTCGCTAGACAAATGGTAAGTTAAAGGAAGAGACAAAGCAGCGACTGAATGGATAAACAAAGGAAAATATACGGCTCATAACATTACGATGCATTTAAAGCTGCAGTAAACTAATGAGAAGAGATTTGTTCATAGAAAACGAACATGCCTATAATTATAATTCAAGCGGACGTAGAAAGTTGATATTGTGTAGGCTCGATTGAACAAAGTAGCTCTTAGACTTAAAGTGACCTATATTATACTGATTTTAATGAAGCGTAAATAAGACAATATATATTACAACATTTTAGTTAGTAATTTTAGTCCAAATAGGATCAGTCCGCCCGCTTAGCTCAATGGGGAAATATGGAGAACAGGTTAGTACTGGTACAGATTTCAGGAACATTGATTATGCAATTTCCCACAGTTACGTGACTGAAAGAATGTCAGAATCCGCGCTAAACCATAAACAAAGAAACAAAATAACAAAGATCGCCGATTGTGTCAAAAGAAAGAAGACAAATTCCACAAGTTCAGTCATAGTACTTGTAATCAATATTCTCCTTAAAGTTTCTTTAATGACGTTGTTAGTGAGCACCACTGCAGTCCATTATCGAATCTTTCCATCTTGGAGTATATTTCCCACACAAAAAGCATAAGCATTTGCTATGCAGATGTATCGTACATTATCTATCACTTTGTTACATATGTCGGCGGTATCCCCGCAAAGTAATCAAATTAAAACTTTAAGTGCATTTGTGTCCTATCTGTATCGACGTATTGAGATATGTTACGTGCCTGAAAGAATGTTAAAAAAGACGTACTAAACCATAAACAAAGAAACAAAATAAGAAAGATCGCTCCATCATTGTTGTAATACGTAACTATCATACTTATCTATCAATATGTTACATTATGTAGACTGTATTCTCACAAAGTAACACACTTAAAACGTCAAGATGCATTTGTGTCCTGTGAGTATCGACTTATTGAGCTACGATACAGCTATCTGTTTCTCCATGTATATATCAAAATTATATATAGGTAGCCTAATTATTATAATGTTTACATTCAGAGAAGCTTGATAGTAACAGAAGAATTAATTCGAAAGAAACTAAGTGAAAAATATCAACATATGAAACACAAAACTAGACAACAACTAGAGCTGTCACAGGAATGACGAATTATACAATCACAATACGATCTTGTCACGGAAATAAGCCAATGTCAACGTCGACCTCAAAATCAATAGCGGTCATCTGCTGGTCATGATAAACCTCCCTATTAAGTTTCTAAGTCCAAGCGTTCTCAAGTTATTATCCGGAAACGGTTTAACTGTTCCATTTCAATGTGTTCATGACCTTGGACCAACTGACTTCAAAATCATTAGGTGTCATCCGCTGGTCATGACCAACCTTCCTGTGAACTTTAATGATCCTTGGCCCAAGTGTGCTCAAGTTATTGTCCGGAAACGGTTTAACTGTTCCGGATCACTGTGACCTTGACCTTTGACCTACTAGCCTCAAAATTAATAAGAGTCATTTGCTGATAATGACCAACCTCCCTGTCAATTTTCATTGTCCTAGGCCCAAGCATTCTCATAATCTGAATCATTGTGACCTTAACCCTTAACCAACTGACCTCAAAGTCAGATCTGTCTTGTATTTTATTACGTTACACCTGTGTACCAATATTTATGATCGTAGGCCCAAGCATTCTCAATTTATCATCCGGAAACCGTTTAACTGTTCCGGGTCATTGTGACCTTGACCAACTGACCTCAAAATTGAACTTGAACTGTATTTATGATGTTACACCTGTGTACTTAAATTATTTAAATCAGTCAAGCCTTTCTTCGGGAAACAATGAAAACCAACGGACCGACAAACGGACCAACAAGCTCACTTCTATATACCCAACAAACGAAGTTTGTGGGTGTATAACTATTCTGTTTACTTTAAATATGTTTCTTTTGTTCAAACGTTTAGTAATTTCTGTCAGTCTTGAATCTAATATCTTTCCTATAAAATGTACTTTTCACCGCAATGCTCGGCTGGTGATACGTGAATTACAGTTATCTGTGCTGTTCAAATGAAACACTATACCAAAACGAATCGAATCCGATGACACGTAAATGACATTTTTACGATTACAAAGTAGTTGTGTTTCCATGGAAAGTCGCATCGAGACGATAACGAAAGCAGACTGTTATTGTCGCTGTAAGCTATTTTAATTACTGTCTGGTGAAAAATCAGACAACAATACCTTTTTATAAGAATCTTTTGATCTGTAAAATCGAGTTTGTCTCATTAATAAAAACGGATTTTATTGGTTTAACTGGAACTGTGTGCAATTGTTGTCTATTTTAAAAGTTTTGTTTTGAACGTTTGAGTGCTTAAATGTTAGTAAATAGGTCTTAAGTTTTATCATTCCTTAGGTAAAATATGTTTATCAAATTTATACTTATGCGAAGGCTGTATTTGGCATAGTTGAGTAGGAAAACCTTAGTCTTAAATCGTACAGAATCAATGATTTTTCTTTGATTTTTTTCAGAAACAAGAAAACGTGACGATTGTGTAGAAAAAAACAAGTAATCCATGTGTAGATATTTAATTCTTTTAACTAATATTCTCGAATCCTGAAAATGGTTTTGTTGCAAACAATAAATTAACTGGATCAATTTTTGAAAATTCTATATAATAATTATGATAAAACATGTGAGAAGATCATTCGGAAGCATGACAGCTAATACAATAAAATGTGCAACACCCCTCACACACCCTGCTACGGCAAACGCTGAATTCTGTTATACTAAAATTGAATGTTCATCATGATTGTAAAGAACCATAAGCCGTAAGCCTTTTGACGCACTAGAAGTAAGTAAAAGTAACCTTTTAATGGCGTGATCTAGACGTTGCAGAATTTCTATAGATGGCAAATTTAATAACACCATATCAAAGATTTCATGTACGAAGGGATTATTGTCCGTCAACACAAAATGGTGGATAAGTTTGATCCTCCGTGTCATAGAGAAATATCACTGATAAATGCTATGGCTTGTTATTAAGAAACAGGTAGCGGCCAAATTGCATTTACTTATTTTCATTTCAAAAAGGTATTTATCATTTTCTTCAACCTACTTGTAATAATACTCGACAATTTCAACCTGATTGCATAATCTCGTTATGCAATGCGGCATTCTTCGGACATAAATTAAGCTGAACGCCAATACGACGTTCCGTAAACTGGATAACGCCTAGATTGCGTTATTTAATGATTAACATTACGTAACCACTACTTTAATACCTTTAGACATGTTTGAAGTTACTTGAGGGAGAAAAGTTGTAACAGATAATGGAAAAGCCATAGCCGCTCAGTTATTACAATGGAAACAAATGCCAGCCAATATGCATAATATTTCTGACTCCAGACGACTATGAAGGAGGATTGCCTATCCCTATATTCATCATTTCAGTTTAATCGTGAACACAAAAAGATAAGAACGTGAACGTTGCAAACACATCGCAGGATGTTTAAGAATCAAAGGAATGTCACACATTCAAATGAAAACGTGAATATTTACTGATGAACTATTAAATGCATATATAGTAGTGTTTGATAAGTTTAAATTTTTAACAAGAGAAACGATATTAAAGGGTATCTGGATTGTATTACTTTAAGATAATATGAAAACAACATGAACATTTTAATATTTCGTGTATTTCTACTTTTCCTTTCATTATATTCATCTACATAGAGCAGGCGATGCAAGTCATGTAAACCGATTCCAAATTGATATATTAGCAGACTAAGTGAGCAACAGGTTCTTGTACTTCCTGCATAGTTAGTGTATCATCAAGGTACGAATGGTTTTTGCCAGAATGCAACATAATTCTCAATTTGTGATAATAATTAGCTATCTACATGACTTTACAAACGTGTCGGGGAAAAGAACATACGCTAATATGTTAACAAGCAAGCTATGATGCACGTGAAAAACGATTTGTACAAATGGTAATTGCATATTGATAAAAACGCACGACTAAACAAGAGGGCCAAGAGGGCCCTAGGTCGCTCACCTGAGAAACACACCATAACAGTGTAAACATGTTTGACCTAGTGACTTCATGAAAACAAATATTCTGGCCAATTTTCATTAGGGTTGGACCAAAAATGCAGGCTCTTGAGTTTAAACAAGTATTTTCTTTGATATGACCTAGTAACCTAGTTTTGGACCCCATACTTGACCTACATTTCATCAAGGCAATTGACAAAATTTTATGAAGATCAATTGAAAATTACAGCCTCTATCGCATACACAATATTTTTTCTTTGACCTAGTGACCTACTTTTTAACCCCAGATGACCCATATTCAAATCCGACCTATATTTTATCAAGGCAATTATTCTGACCAAATGTCATGAGGATCAATTGAAAAATACAGCCTCTATCACATACACAATGTTTTTCTTTGATTTGACCTAGTGACATACTTTTTGAACCCAGATGACCCATATTCGAACTCGACCTAGATTTCATCAAGGTAATCATTCTGACCAAATTTAATGGATGAACTGAAAAATACAGCTTCTATCGCATACACAGTTTTTCCTTGATTTGACCTTGTGGCCTAGTTTTTGAACTCAGGTAACCCATATTCAAACTTGACCTAGATTTCATCAAGGCAAACGTTCTGACCAAATTTCATGAAGATCAACTGAAAAATACAGCTTCTATCGCATACACAATGTTTTTCTTTGGTTTGACCTAGTGACCTAGTTTTTGACCCCAGATAACCCATATTCAAACTTATCCTAGATTTTAAAGAGACAATCATTCTGACTAAGTTTCATGAAGATCATTTGAAAAATACAACCTCTATCACATACACAAGGGTTTTCTTTGATTTGACCTAGTGACATACTTTTTGATCCCAGATAAGCCATATTCTAAATTAACCTAGGTTTCATCAAGGCAATCACTTTTTCCAAATTTCATGAAGATCAATTGAGAAATAAAGTCTCTATCGCATACACAAGGTTTAAATTTGATTTGACCTAGTGACTTAGTTTTTGATCCCTGATGGCCTATTTTCAAACTTGGCCTAGATTTTATTAAGGTTATCATTCTAACAAAATTTCATGAAGATCAGTTGTAAAATACAGCCTCTATTGCATAAACAATGCTTTCATTTGATTTGACCTAGTGACCTAGTTTTTGATCCCAGATGACCCATTTCCGAAACTGGCCTAGATGTCATCAAGATAATCATTCAAATCAAAATTCATGACGGTCAATTGAAAAATACAGCCTCTATCGCATACACAAGGTTTTTATTTGATTTAACCTAGTGACCTAGTTTTTCACCCCAGATGACCCATTTTCGAAATTAGCCTAGACTTTATCAAGTTCATCGTTCTGACTAAATTTCATGAAGATAAGTTGAAAAATACAGCCTCTATCGCATACACAAGCTAAATGTTGACAGACGACAGAAGACGGACAACAGACGACTGACGCCGGACATCGAGCGATCACAATAACTCACATGTTTAACAGAACATAGTACTACTCTTTTGCCGTTCATTTCTCTAATAATAACATCGTATTTTACTACAGAACATTGCAAGCCAGGTCGCCTACGTCTGTAAATATGTCAGGCTAAAAGTAAAGCCTTTCTTATTGATATTTGATGCGAAGGAGAGGTATGCTTTGATATAAGAATAGTTATCAAAACATCAAAGAAAATATTTCATGTCGTGCTGAAAATATTTTTGTCGACAGCTGGTAACAGATCCACCTGGCTTTAAACAATAATCTAGCCCATAAACCATAGCTAAGTTACACCATAATGCTATATCTCTTGTGTATAATGACTTACTAGTCTTTACTTTTCATTCACAAGCATTAGTCGTAAAAGCAATGTAGAAAGCACAGGATATTTGTAATGACAGAAGATCTACAATTGAATCTGCTTATATCAATCTACATCTTCTTTTTATTTGTATATTATTTTGACAGTGATTTGGCACGAATGAAAGAGAGTATTATATTTATCTATTTTTCTGTTCCTGCAACTTATCTACAAGACGGTAAATCAATTTACTCTGGTCATAGTAGATGTATCGAATTCAACTAAAAGGGCTTCTTTCATACATCAGTTCTTAAGTAATATCACAATCGGTAGTGTCCTTTGCAAGTGTTGAAGTAGAACGAAAACATTATATATTTACTGATTTCATTTTTGTAAAGATAAATACAGCTATCACTAAGGTAATCAATACACCTTGAACACAGGAAGAACATAACCTTTTACATCTAAGCGTGACCTTGACCTTCAAGCTAGAGACCTGTATTTTGCATTATGCATGTTGTCTGGATAAGGTTACCATACGACGATGATAATATGAAAATCTTCCAAGCGGTTCAATAGATATGGGGTGGACACGCGGTTAAGCTATTTGATATTTAACAAACAAGTGTGAACTTGACCATGGACCTAGTGACCTTGAGTTTGCATACCGCATGTCGTCTTGATAACATAAATCTTCCTGATGGTTAGGAAGATATGGAGAAGAAGAATTACGGACGGATGGAGAGACGGACATACGTGACTCCAATTATTGCCCTCATATAGCTTGTATTTTTAAACATTTGATGGAAAAACGGGTTGTTGATTATATAACTGGCTTCATTTTTAGTGACGTGTTTGTATGTCTCTTACACTTAATATACAAATATGAAACACTGTCTTAGTTAGTGGACAGTAACTCAATAACATGGTTTGCTTGAATAATTTATAACAACGTTAGAGTAACCTTACACCCGATTGCTTACTGCAGGTCAGATATACATATCCATTATAATTTTATGTTTAGTACATCTTTCCACCGCCTGTACGAACGATTAGAGAACAGACGGAAAATGGAATAGATACTGATAAATCGTGTATACCACGCTCCGGACAAATAACTAGCGAGTAAAAAGGCCACATAAGACGGCATTTGCAAAGCAATATTTTCTGGACAATATAAACACTCACACACATATCAATTAGTGACTGTTACAAAATTATTGCATCGAAGAGACACACACTGTTTTCCTTATAAATAATTAAAGGACGTGTAGTTCTGACTGCGGTTCTTTAAAACATCACAACGAGTTATAACAAGGAAAAAAAGCAAATATTCATTTCTGGCAAAGTTTATTCGCATTTATTTAATTTTACAACATTTGCAGCGAGGCAATAAAAGATGGATGAATAAAAGCATACAAATAAAAGTTCCATCCGTTAAAACGATACGGAACCGGATGAAAACCAGTTTCAGTTTCTTATTTATTAAAGAGCAGTAAGTATGGTTTCTGACTGAAACCATCCCATAGGTCCTAAAAATGTTGACATGCAATAGAAATTGAATTTCAAATACCATGACAAAAATATCCAGGAAAACAAATTAGGGGCAAATCTCCTATAACACGAGACTTACAATATTTGCAGTCAGACATCTAGAAGTAAATACAGACACAGAAAGCAATTCTTACGTCAACGACGACGCAAGACAGGCACACGATCAAAAACACAAATTTAATTAAAATAAAATATAATCAAATACACAAGAGAATAAATTAGGTTAATTTCCTATTTAGATATTTGAACAAAATCTTTGGCACTATGCCCAAACTTAACACATGTCAAACGGGTTGTAATGGTGGATGTATGTACATGTACCCAATTATTAGAATATCCATTTAAGCATGCAGAAGTTAGAGAGTGAACAACAGATTTAAGTAAAAACTATAATCTCTAAAATCGGCTAGAGTTTCTTGTCGAAAATGGTTAAGCCGATAATTTGAATATTTGATTCATGCATGTACAAACAAAAGATCTGACACAAAATAATATGTAACCTATGTGTCCTCTAAATGTGACCTTGACTCTTGAGGAACGTGTCTGGGCCTCGTCTTTAAATAGTGGAAATTTGTGCCAAGTTACATGAAAAAACAATGACCGGATACGAAAAGTGACCTTTAATATTGGCCTGTAGGTTAAATACTGGGTTATACCACAAATGATCACAAGTCGAAAGATTTCCTGCGGCCAGAAGTTATACAGACCAGGAATTGTAATGGATGTATGTGTGACCACTCAGCCTAAAAAGTAACTTATGGGTGAATAACGTGCTTGTTTTTTATTTATTAAACCATTACGCTTTAAAGGTCCATTACTAAGGGAAAGTGAGTTGGCAATTTTTTTCATAGCCAGTGCATAGACTTCTGCAAGACACTAAATAATGAAGATTGGCAGGTCAAAATTTACAGAAAGTCTTTGGAACTCAAAGAAATGTATGTGTATTATGTTGAAATTTCAATGAATCGACAGAATGACCCCCCCCCCCCCCAGGTCTTTTTAACTTTCTTCATTCTTCATAGAAAAATAATTGTACATATACTGCGATTTATTTCGAATTTCTACATACCAACTTTCATTTTCCAATAAAATGAAATAGTTTCTGTGCTTTTTAAAAGAAATTAAAATGTTCACTTTCCTTAGTATTGGACCTTTAATGTAGGAAATATTACTCCATTCTACATGATTTACAAGTAGATCTATGAAATATGTATTTCTCACTTCTGAAAGTTTTGAGCAAAAAGAACTATATTTCTCTTTCATGTATAACATAACTTTTAGCTCAACTGGTCTCATTCCTTGACTATTATATTGAAATACTTTACTAGAGCTTTCACAAATATGATTCATGCCTTTACCTGGACTTCGTTGACAACACAGGACCATAATCAAGGAAATTGAAGAGCAGTTAACACAAAAACCCTTATGCACAACTAGGTATCAATATTGATCACGGCTGAATGTTTAAATAAATTTATATGAAATAATAAATTAGGAATTCAGGTCACAAACATTTCTCTATATATCATATAGAGTGTCAGCTATTTTGCAAAAACGGCGTTCCATAAATGCGATAAGCCAATCGCATATCGGTAGAAAGTCACGTGAAATCACCCAATCCCCATGTGCTACACTACTTGTTGTATTCCAATATACGGCCGTCTCGCACGCACGCAAGCATATACATACACGAGTTAAGTAAAGCTATAAAACCTCCCTTCCGTTATGAATGGTGGAGGGATAAAGTTACTGCCCGATAACAAAATATTTTTATAGAAAAACACCATAGAGTTTTTGACAAATTAACTGTTTGTTACTTATTGAAGCACATCATTTTGAAAACAAAATATGAGCAATTTCAACTACGAATACTGATCTTTATGCGCACGACATTAGGCCGTAAATTTGTCTATCTAAAATGTTCTTAATTTACGTTCTTCAAATAAAAATAAGAAAACACAAATCAATGTTGTCCAATGTTTTATAATAATAGGCGTAAAGCAACACACTACATCAAAGAAATATTTCACACAAACTATGCGTTACATGTCTAAAATACTGTTATTTCGTCACTAAAATGGTGATACTTGCAAATGAAAAAGTAGTAACGGTAGTTAGTGTTGCCGGAACATTTCACTGTTATCTAGGTTTAAAGATAGCATTGACTGGTTGCTTAAAGTATCTTTATTGTTGGGTTCGTATAATTTGTCGTTTATAGTATTACAGAAATTGGCACTAAAAGAGAAGTATCAAAACAGACATCAGTTTTATGAATAACAACATCAATAATTGAAACGGAACAATAAAATGACTTCAAAGACATCTAAAATCAAACAAACTTTGCAAGACAAATGGTAAGTTAAAAGAAGATTAAATGGATAAACATAGGCAAATATACTGCTTGTAACATTGCGATGCATTTAAAACTGAATGTTCTATTGTACAATAAACTAATGAATAGAGATTTGTCCATAGAAGAAAACTAACATCCCTATAATTATTATTTAAGTGGACGTAGAGAATTGATATTATGTGGGTTCGATTAAGCAAAGTAGCTTTTACATCGGAAGTAACCTATATATCTCAGAAAATGAACGTATACTGATGTTAAGGAAGCGTAAATAAGACAATATTATATTACAACATTTTACAATGTATCAGTCCATCCGTTTAGTTCAATAGGGAAAACGCAAGTCTATAGTAATCGTGACCCGAGGTTATGTTCTACGTGACTAAGTCATTTTGCCCATTTTCGGATTCGGTAGTTACTTGTGGAGAACAGGCTAGTACTGGTACAGAATCCAGTAACATTGGTTATTAAACTTCTCCCCTTTACGTGACTAAAACAACGTTAAAACGGCACTACACCATAAACAAAGAAACAAAATAACAAAGATTGCCGTTTAAATCACCACGAAAGAAGACAAATTCCACAAATTCATTCACAGTACACGTAATCAATTCTCTCTTTTCTGTAATAACGTTGTTGGTGAGCACCACTACAGTCCATTACCGAAACTTTCCATCATTTAATCTATTACCCTCACAAAAAATACAAAATGCAGTAGCTCTACATGTCAAACATTATCTTTCAATTTGTTACATATGTAGACGGTATCGTCACAAAGTAGCCACATTAAAACGTCAAGACGCATTAGTGTCCTTTTTGTATTGACCTTTTGAGCTACTTCACATCTTTCTCTCTCTATCCCCCCACCTCTCTCTCTCCCCCTCTCTCTCAGTATATAAAAGTTAAGGTAGCCTAGCTATTATTATGTTTAGATTTAGAAAAGCTTGATACTAACGGAAGAGTCAATTAAATAGATAAAATGAAAAATATAAAACATACGAGAAATAAATATAGACAACAATTATTCTGTTTAAGTCTCTTTTCTTTTTTGTTCAAAAGTTAACTACTCTCCGCAAGGCTTGTATTTGATATTTCTCTTATAAAATGCAAATGTTCTGTACTTTTCAAAGCAGGGCTCAATTGGTGGTGCTTAAGTTACAGTTATCTGACAACAAGCTACCGTGCTTTTTGAAAGAACCACTGAATCGAATTCAATGACACGTAAATGAAATTTCTCTAAATTATGTCTCCATAGATATTGCATCGAATAGTGCTTATAAAGACGATAATAAAAAAGACTATTCATTTCGCTGTTAGCTATTTTAATTACTGTCTGGTGAATTTCAGACAGCAATACCTCTTTATATTAGAATTTCTGATCGGTAAAACTGAGCATGTCTCATTAATAATAATGGTATAGTTTACTGTGTGCAATCCTGTACTAATAAAGTCATTTATTACCGTGCTTCTTATATTTCGCCGGAGTCATCTCCATCGGAAAATGCAAAAGTTTGTCGATTTAAATATGTTTGTTTTGAAAGTTTGTTTGACGAAATTTTAGTAAACAGGTCTTATATCATTATTTTTTAGGCAAAATATGTTTATCAAATAGATACGTATGCGAAGGTTGTATTTTGCATAAGTCTCGATATGCAATGCGGCATTCTTCGGACATAAATTAAACTGAACGCCAATACGACGTTCCGTTTGAGATTATTTGAAGGAGAAAAGTTGTAACAGATAATGGAAAAGCCATAGTCGCTCAATCATTACAATAGAAACAAATGCCAGCCAAAATGCATAATAATTCTGACTCCAGACGATTATGAAAGAGGACCGCCTCTCTCTCTATTTTCGTCATTTCACTTTTATCGTAAACACACAAAAAATAAGAACGCGAGCGTTGCAATTACATCGGAAGTTCTTTAAAAATCAAACGAATGCCATCCATTTAAATGAAAACGTAATATTTACTAATGAACTATTGCATATATAGAAGTGCTTGTCATGATAAATTTAAATGTTAATGCTGTCTAATAACAGAAACATTATGAAGGGGAAATTGTAACTCATATAGTATACCATTTTAGCTTGGTCAAATATTATACAAATAATCTCAAATTGAACGCTGAAATATTATGAATAGAGTTGTAAAATTATTTATTCGAAATGGATATAATTCAGATTCATTTTAGTTTACTACATTCCCATTCCGAATTATATCACTTAAAGATAATATGAAAACTTCAATGTTTCGTGTATTTCTACTTTTCCCTTCATCATATTCACCTATATAGAAGAGGCGATGCAAGTACAAGTACGGAATCATGTAAAAGGAATCCAAACTGAAATATTACTATTGAGCAACAGGTTCTTGTACCTCCTGCATGGTTACTGTATCATCAAGGTACGAATGGTTTTTGCAAGAATGCAACATAATTCTCAATTTGTGATAATAATTAGCTATCTACATGACCTTATAAACGTGTCGGGGAAAAGAACAATACGCTAATATGTTAGCAAGCAAGCTATGATGCACGGGATAAACGATTTGTACAAATGGTAATTGCATATTGATTAAAACGCACGATTAAAAACATTATGGATTCTCACTGATAAATGTCTACAAATACTGAAACCAAATGTTGTCTTAATTATCTGGCAAAAGTTGCTGCCTCCTCTTTTTATAGTAGCGTGATTATGATAAAAGGAGACTTTTCCCGCTGCGGTTGAGAAAGTGCAGGGCTTAAATAACTGCACATGTGGATGATCTATATTCTGAAAAATAAATCATACATTAATGTGAATTTATTTTATCACACAATCGCACAATATAATGAGTTCATGTTGTAGATACAACATAGATTGTTTAAACATATTTAAAGACAAAACTTATCTTTAGACCGAATTATGCACATCAAACAACGCTCTGGTTATATTTTTCTCTAACCTAATATAACAATGAACATTTTCACTTGCAGTGGAAAGTTTAATTCAGTAATTATCTACATCTTTAACGGAACGGACTTTTCTGCAATTTTTTCTCTAATAATAAATGAATGTTTTCTAGTATGGTTCCAGGACCCTGCAAGAAATTTGCGTTTAAATGTCTTAGAGAAGGTACAAAAACATTCTTAAATCTTAGAAAGAACATCAATGAATGTATTTGGAGAAGTTCTTGTGACAGGATTCATATTTTTAACACATCCACATAAAAAGCCCAAAGGACTTGGGAAATACAACACACTCAACCCTAACATAACGCTTAATAAATCTTATCTGAAGTTCTAATACTTGTGTTTTTTTTTAAATTTTCAACCACTGATACAACACATCGACTGACAATCTTATACTAGCATCATGTTTTACAGCCAGTTTTCCTACGTCTGTAAATATGTCAGGCTAAAGGTAAAACCTTATTAATAATTGATGCTGAGAAGAGCTATGGTTTTAATAGAAAACCAATGATTAAAACTTCAAATAAAATATTTTATGTCCAGTGTTGCAAGTCCGAAATATCCTTAGCAGAAAAAATGTGTTTTTTACCAAGCGAATGCTTTTAGTACAATTACATGCAATATTGCGCTGAAAATATTTTTATCGACAGCTGGTAGCAGATCCATCTGGCTTTAAACAATGAACCTAAGCTCAATTATATCGTAATTTCATATTTCTTGTGGCTTTAAACACTAGTTTAGCCACTAACCAGAGCTCTGTTACACCATATTGTCATATCTCTTGTGTATGATGACTTAATGTACTTTAATTTTAGTTCACTAGCATTAATGGTTAATGCAATGTAGAGTTAAAGCACAGGGCTTTTGTAACGAAAGAAGTCGAATAAAACTAAAATTAAATCAATCTAATTTAAACCTTCTTCAGAAATAGCTTCGTTGATTCAGGTATTTGTATATTATTTTGACAGTCGTTTGGCATGAATGAAAGAGATTATTGTATTTTTCTATCTTTCTGTTACTGCAAATTATCTACAGGACGGTAAATCAATTTACTCTTGTAATAGTAGGGGAATCCAATTCAACTGAAAGAGATTCTTTCATACAACAGTTCTTAAGTGATATCACATTCGGTAGCGTCCTTTACTAGTTTCGAAGTAGAACCATAACATTGTATATTTACTGATTTCAGTTTTATAAAGATAATGACAGCTATCATACATCCAAACACCTTTAACACATGAAGAACATAACTTTTAACATCTAAGCGATACCTTGACCTTGACCTTGAACCTAGTGACCTGTCCTTCTGCACTGACGTCTAGATTAGGTCAACCTACGACGCTAATGATACGAAAGTCTTCCAAGCGGTTCAGAGTATTTGGAGTGGACACGCGGTTAAGTATCTGATATTTGAGAAACAAGTGTGACCTTGACATTGAACCTAGTGACCTTTTCTGTGCACACTGCATGTCGTGTTGATAAAATAAATATTCCCTGGCGGTAAGGAAGTTATGGAAAGGACGAATTATGGACCGATGGACAGACGGACATACATTACTCCAGTAACAGTCGCAATAAACAACCTAGTTTTTATTTACACGTAAAACATTCGTAAACATTCGAATATTAACATGAAAATGTCTTATTATGTGTGAATACATCCAACGAGTGAAATATTCTCCCTCTGACTCCGGTGCAAGCGCAAATGTGCCAGAAATAGAAACAATATAGGATTTATTTTTAGGAATAATTCTCGAGGTTTGATATGTTACTAAAAGGAGTATTTGATAAATCAGAGTTAATTTCCTCACACTCACGGTAACTTTTGCGAAAGTACAACACTATGGCGGTGTCTGTCAATGTTTTTATTTTCTGTTTAGTCGTGTCAGTGTTCTGCCATGTCGGTGAAATGTCATGCTTATATTTTGTCTGGTGATATTTTTATCATAAACAAGAATAATATCTGTTCATGAAGTTCTGCCAGACCTTTAGCATTTAACATTTAGTGATTTCGAAAGTTTTGGTATGATCTCAGATTTGACTGTTCTTTGCAAAAGTAAAACACAGCCACACAAAATGATTCATGCATAATAAACGATTAATAAAAAAACACTGTCCCGTACTCGCATTAGGCCATATTGCCACAATCCGTAATCCATTAATTCATTCGGTTAAGGACTAAAATAATTTTGTCTGAGATATAAATAAACATACTGCAAAAAGGAACTCTATATGCTATATCTGGCGCCATGTTTGCAAAGTATATAACTTGGATTTTATATAAGTTGCACCAGTCATAATCATGGATGATTTGTTCTGCGTAATATATAAAAAAGCAATAAAATATCATAATCACCTGACTTGAAGCTATAATGAGATAAGCTCTTACAAAATCGTTGGTGTTACGACAAGCACACTCTGTATTGATAAACGCATGTAAGAGACTGTGAACACTGCACGACAGTAAGCTGAACTAAGAACTTACTGATCAACGCCCTGTCTATTTCATAAATTTCCAACACCAGTACTAACTTAATTAGACTTCAACATAACTAATTTTCCTTGTTTGGTTGAAAATTTATTTACTATATGGTGATTAAGCAGTGACTTTACATAGGAGTGTTAACTAACACATTCCCCAACACCCCCACCACGCTTTCTACGCCTTACTCATTTTTGTATATTGCATGTAATTAAACTGCTGTTACTGTTGGATTAGTGAAGCATCCCATCTGCTTAATCTTTCCACTACAGTTTGTTTTTGTTGTAGGCCTACTTTGCGAAAAATATATCTCTCTGACTCTGTTTGGGGTAATCAGTTCTTCCAGGAAATTTACCATGATAACCTTTTATTTGTTACTTAAGGATACGTAGTAATATGTCTAAATTAAATTTCAAATGTAATAGTTTGTGTCACACAATGTTATTATTTCAATCTTCAGATTTAAATTAAGCAACAGGCTCCCTCATTCTTTTTTTCCAATAATTGATATTAAAGTTGCGAATCTTAGAAAAACGAAACATAAAGACGGATGCAACTTGTAAGCAGACAACAAAATCAAAGATTTATTATTATGGGAAACGGATTTGATTTTAAAACAATGAAATAGTACCATATAAAAATGCATGTTAATTCCTATTTCTCAAAATCTCCGCAATCCTTTACACATCCTCAAAGTACGTACATACTACATAAGACTCTAAGGTGAATGTTTAAATTTAACCACATTCCCAAATATAGCTAGAAAAGAAATATATAATTAGCAAAAAAAAAAAAAAAAAAAACGTTCTAAATTTAAATGAATAAAAAAAATTGTTTTATTCTAGTAGGAATTAGTGTTAGCAAATAAAATCACTTCACCTGAGCACTAAACGTCGGAAACATTGTTGCGGCTTCATCAGATAACTTGTCATAAATGCAAATCAAACATCAAATAACTGGGACTATAATTGTCTGAACATGTCGTGCATTTTTGGATTCAAAGATATTATTGACTGCCTATTTCTGAGAAATCAGTGAATTAGAAACCAGAAAAAAACCAGGTTACGCAAAATATAAAACATTTTAGGACGAATGCTTAAGTCAAACCGTTAAAAGTATCAATACAAAATGATCCCTCTGGGCCAGCAAGCCAACTATTGATCTCCATCGCTTATATCTTGTTTTAAACGAAAATCCTACTGATTGTTTGCATATTTACATATAGCTAAAAATATAAACGCCATATTACTTTGCGATACTTATAGAAATGCATGTTTTTGATGCGAAAATAACTGTTGTGCAAACTAAAATGTTGATACAATAAACTCAGCATTACTAGTAAATTTTTTTTCAGTTACGCTGCTATTATGTTGGACAGCAATAAACTGAGTCAGGCATTCAGTCTGACGGTTAATATTTCAACATCGCGGTAAATAGATTCCCTCCTCTTGTATGATTGTTCATTTGTAGACAAACATTACAAAGAGTAATCATTCCGTAGTGGAGAGTTGTTGAAAGATTATATAACTGGCTTCATTTTAATGATGTGTTTGTATGCATCTTACACTCAATATCCAAAATTAATATGAAACACTGTCTTAGTTAGTAGACAGTAAGTCAATAAAATGGTTTTCTTGAATAATTTATAAAAACGTTACAGTAACCTTACACCCGATTACTTATTGCAGGTCAGACGTACTGATCCATCATATTTTTTTAGTACGTATCTTTTCCAAGATAGATTATTATATACAATTTAAGACTGTGACATTTGACATATTCCACGCACGGTAACGCAAGCTTCAGGTAATTTAAAATTTCAACAAAAGTTTGCTCACTAGGCAGTAACAGAGAATGTTATTTTGAGTTCTACATGAGTGAAATTTTTTTTTTTTTTTTACAACAAACATCAAAAAAATTACAACGGACGGTAAATGTTTAAAAGTGTTCGAAAAGATACGTTAGAAGAAACATAATTGCTTAAGGCGTATTGCTGTTTGACATTTATATGTAAATGAAAATAAGTTAGAAACAATCCATGTTCTGAATGTACAGAAAGGTTTTTGACCACTGAACACTGAAATGAAAACTGTGCGAAAAAGATGAGCTTGCAGCACCTGACACATAATTGATATTCGTTATCAGATGAAGGCGAAGATATGGTACATTTTAGAAGAATAATCTAAAAGTAATTCCCCTGACAGAAGATGAATAAGGATATTTCATGTATGGTGAAAAACACAACATGTTTGCTCGTCCCAGCGGGTAAGAAGATGTAGAACGGACACGGACGGATGGACCAACTGACGAAAATGTCTGAATCAAAATTAGTCTCAAATGCTTTCTATCTAGAATATGATATTTTTTTCCTTTTGAAGGAGACATGTTTATTATATAGGTGAACAAGATTTCTTGAAACAGGAAAGTTCAATATGCTTTCAAGCGATGCATGGCGTCGGTACGATTTGAACTGCGCATAATTTACATTTTGTGTTTTCAGTCTAAGGAGCAATTTGATCAAAGTGGTTCACGTTTGTGGCAGTAATAGTCTGTCCGAAGTCTGAAAGCCTAAAACCTGTAATTGTATATATATGAAGTAATACTTGTAATCTAAGTTGCAAATAACACACTTTCTTCACTGTAGTATTTCTGTATTTCGCTTGTTAAAGCATTTCAAATATAATTGAACAGAAACTTTCAGTTTCCGTATTACTTTTAAAAAAATATTTCAGAATTCAGCGCAATGAGCGGTGTAATTTCCCTAGAGAAAAAGAAACTTTAAGTTAACCAAATGGGTAGTTCCGTGTCTTTAAGATCTGTAACCAAGATAACTAAAATAGATTGTCTTCTAAGGACGGTGCCTGACAAACGTACACAGTAGTAAAACAAATGATGTGCCATTCTTGAAAGGAATATTCTTGTTATACTTTGGCCATAGATTTCTTTTAAATGTGTCGGCTTTTACTACACATTCAAATGTAACTTGATGCGCTGACGAATATCGACGTTGTCGTCGTCGTCAGAATGCAGCAAAACATCGATCGTCGCCCGAAAATAATTTTGAAATTTTTGAAATTTCAATTTTTATTTTTTTCGAAAATGACGGAAAATAGGGTCGGCGGGTCTGAGTAACGAAAAATCAAAGAACTCTGGCCTTAAATATGACAAACTGTTACAAAATTATTGCATCGAAGAGACACACACTGTTTTCCCTATGAATAATTAAAAGACTTGTGTAGTTCTGACTGCGGTTTTTCGAAACATCACAACGATTTACAACAAGAAAAAAAAAAACAGCAAAAATTCATTTCTGGCAAAGCTGAGTCGCATTTATTTGATTTTGCAACATTTGCAGTGAGGCAGCCATGGACGAATTAAAGCACACGAATTAAACCATTTACTAAAACGATACTGCACCGAATGAATACCAGTTTCAGTTTCGTATTTATTAAGGAGCAATAAGTATGGTTTCTGACTGCAACTGATGGAAAGCATCTCATAGTTCCTAACATATGATAATATGCAATAGCAATTGAATTTCAAACATCCGGGAAACTTATCATTTCAAACAAGTTAAGGGTAATCTCCTGTAACACGTAACTTACAATATTTGCAGTACGTACAGAAACAAAATGTATTTAAAATAAATTAAATTTTATCAAATACACAAAAATATAGGTTAGGTAAATTTCCTATTTAGATATTTTAGCAAGATCTTTGGCACTATGACAAAACTTAAACCATGTCCAACGCGAATATATGTACATATACCCAGTTAATAGAATATCCATTTATGCATGCAGAAGTTAAGTGAATGGACAACAAATTTAAGTAAAAACTATAATCTCTAAAATTGGCTGTTGTCATAAAGCTAGAGTTTGTTGTAGAGAATGGTTAAGCCGATAATTTGAATATTTAATTCATACATATACAAACAAAAGATCTGACACAAAATAATATGTTACCTATGTGTCCTCTAAATATGACCTTGGCTTTTGAGGAACGTGTCTGGGCGTCGTCTTTAAATGGTGGAAATTTGTGCCAAGTTACATCACAAAACAATGACTGGATACGAAAAGGGACCTTTAATATTGGCCTGTAGGTTTAATACTGGATTATACTACAAATGATCATAATACGGCCGTCTCGCACGCACGCAAGCATATACATACATGAGTTGAGTAAAGCTATAAGAACTCCCTCCCGTTATGAATGGTGAAGGAATAAAATTACTGCCCGATAACAAAATATTTTAAATTTACAGAAAAACGCCATATATTTTTTGACAACTTAACTGCTTGTTACTTCTTGAAGCACATCGTTTTGAAATCAAAATATGGGCAATTTCAACTACGAATACTGATTCTTTATGCCATTGACATTAGGCCGTAAATGTGTCTATCTAAAATGTCCTTACTTTACGTTCTTCAAATGAATAAGAAAACACAAAACAATGTTGCCCAATGTTGTGTACTAATAGGCGTAAAGAAAAAAACACTACATCAAAGAAATATCTCACATAAACTATGCGTAACATGTCTAAAATACTGTTATTTCGTCACTAAAATTGTGATAACTGCAAATGAAACAAGTAGTAACGGTAGCTAGTGTTGCCGGAACATTTCACTGTTATCTAAATTTAAAGATAGCATTGACTAGCTGCCAGTTAAGTATCTTTATTGTTAGGTTCACATAAATATTGTCTTTTTTGAGCATTAAAGAAATTGCCACCAGCAGAGAAGTATCAAAACAGTTATCAGTTTTATGAATAACAACATCAGTCATTGAAACAGAACAATAAAATGACTTCAAAGACATATAAAATCAATCAAACTTCGCTAGACAAATGGTAAGTTAAATGAAGAGACAAAGTAGTGATTTAATAAGATAAACAAAATCAGATATACGGCTCATAAAATTGCGATGCATTTAAAGCTGAATGTTCTATTACACAGTAAGCTAATGACTAGAGATGTGTTCATTTAAAACGAACATCCCTATAATAATGTAGGCATTGTGACTGAAAATACAAACTTCAAGTAGGAGCTATCTTTATTAGATGTATGTGAAGTTAACTGCATTAAAATACAAAGACTAAAAAAATATTAAAATATCGTTTCCTGAAAAAAATTATTTGAGCTGAAAAAAAATGATCCCGGATGAAATATTTGGAAAAAATGGAGACAACTCCGCAAAGACTTTATGATAGGCTTAGGTGACTATTGACCTAGAACCTCATGCAAGCTACGCACTTTTTACCTCTAATCATGAAAAAAGCATGTATACTTGCCACATGGATTAGCAACCTGAATACAAAACTATGTAAAGATCAAATAATTGATTGGCCTGGGGAAAGTAGGACATTTTTTGTGGTGAAATTTGTCAACAAACAGACGATTATTCTTAAAAAGTCAAAACCCACAGAATTTCACAAGGTGAAATATGTTGAAAAGGCTACTGCTGGAAAGAGAACAATCTCAACTACTCACACATATGCGTCAAAGTATGGGGAAAATATCTAGAAATAAGAGAAAATCGAAGAAATCAATTTCAAGACTGTTAGATGTATAACTGTGTAATCACACATGGCATTTATCATAGATAGGTTACTTTTCCTTTGTACTGATATAGCATGGGCAGGATTAGGGTTAAGAAACGGAATTCACTCAACAATTTCACTATATAAACGGATTATTTCCCTTGTGTAAAGAAGGCTTTCCAGATTATATTAGGGTAAGTCTCTACATAATGATTCAAGTGGACGCAGAGAGTTGATATTGTGTAGGCTCTATTGAACAAAGTAGCTCCTAGATTGAGAGTGACCTATATTTCTTAGAAAAAGAACTTATACTGATGTGAATGAAGCGTAAATAAGACAATATATATTACGTCAACATTTTAGTTAGTAATTTTAGTCCGAAAAGGAACAGTCCGACCGCTTAGCTCAATAGGGAAAACGGAAGTCAGCTATTCGCGCCCGAGGTTATGTTCTCCGTGACTGATAATTAGATTCTGTATTGTGTCAGATATTGTGTCAGGAGTCATTTTGTCCTCAAACTCTAAGTTGGCAGTTACTTATGTAGACAGGTTAGTACTGGTACAGATTTAAGGAACATTGGTTATTCAACTTCCCGCCGTTACGTGACTGAAAGAATGTAAAAAGGCGCTAAACCATAAACAAAGAAACAAAATATCAAAGATCACTTTTTGTGACAAATTCCACAAGTTTAGTCATAGTACTTGTAATTATTATTCTCCTTTCTTTAATGACGTTGTTAGTGAGCACTACTGCAGTCTATTATCGAAACTTTCCATCTTGGAGTCTATTTTCCACTTAAAAAACATAAGCAATTGCTATACATATCTATCATAAATTATCTTTCAATTTGTCACATATGGAGGCGGTATCTTTGCAAAGTAACCAAATTAAACATTCAAGATGCATTTGCGTCTTATGTGTGTCGACTTACTTAGCTAAGTTAAGTAAATGAAAAAATGTTAAAAAAGACGCGCTAAACCATAAACAAAGAAACAAAATAAAAAAATCGCCGTTATTGAGCACCGCTGCAGTCCATTACCGAAATTTTCCATCACTGAGTCTATTTCCCACACAAATATAAAAGCTTTGCTATACATAACTATCATACATTATCTATCAATTTGTTACATATGTAGACGGTACTCTCACAAACTAACACAATTAAAACGTCAAGATGCATTTGTGTTCTATGAGTATTGACTTATTGAGCTACGATACAGCTATCTGTTTCTCCATGTATATATTAAAAATTATATATAGGTAGCCTAATTATTATAATGTTTACATTCAGAGAAGCTTAACAGTAACGGAAGAATTAATTCGATAGAGACTAACCGAAAAATATCAACATATGAAAAACAAAACTAGACAACAACTATTTTGTGTACTTAAAGTATGTTTGTTTCATACTCTCCGTCAGTCTTGTATGTCGTATAAAATGCAAATGTTCTGTACTTTTCGATGCAAGGTCCAGCTGGTGGTGCTTAAATTACAGTTATCTGCCGATAAGGTACCGTGCTTTCCGAATGAACAGAATTGAATTAACAAATTATTTAATAGTATGCCAAAACTGTATTTTGCATAGGAAAATCACAATATTTCTAACTTAAGACTGACATCGTCTAGAGTGGTTTTTGTTTGATTTTTGTTTCAGAAAATAGAAAACATATACACTGACGAGATATGAAAACGCAACAAACATATGCCTGAATATATTTTTTACTACAAAAAGCATCACCTTGAAATGTTCAACACATACATCTTGATACTCTATACCCATTGTGTTCAAATTTAATCAGCACAACAGACCGTAAAATTAACACAATGGGTATAGAATATCGGGATGTGTATGTGTTGAACATTTCCAAGTGATGCTTTTTGTAGTAAAAACATATATTTAGGCATATGTTTGTTTCGTTTTCATATCTCGTCAGTGTACAGAAAATAAGTAATCTTAATGTAGATATTTTATTCTTTCAACTAATTTTCTCGAATTCTTAATACGCCTCCTGAAAGTAGTTTAGTTTCAGATAACACACAAATAATAAATTAAATATATCTATTTTTGAATATTGATTATCTATATAATAATGATAATAATAAAAATATTAGTATTAATATTGATATTAATAATAATAATTATAATAACTATAAAATCTTGAACGCATGGAACGCAACAAAGGAAAATAGTACCAGACTCGGTTTGAATGATTCTGTTCACGAGAGTTAACAAAATAAAATGTGGAACACCCTTCACATCCCCTGCTACGGCTTAGGCGGAATTCTGATGCCACATTTTATAACACCATATCAAAATATCATGTATGAATGGAATTATTGTCCCTCAACACAAAACGGTGGATAAATTTCTTTCTCCTTATCATGATAGGGAAATATTACTGATAAATGCAATGGCTTGTTATTAACAAACAGATTAAATAAATGATGCAGTGACCAAACTGCATTTACTTACTTTTATTTCACAAAGGTATTTATCATGTTACTTAGCCTACTTTATGCGACGGACACAACAATATAAATCTAATCAATTCGTTATGCAATGTGGCATTCTTCGGACACAGATTAAACTAAACGCCAATACGACGTTACGTAAACCGGATAACGTCCAACCGGAGACTGCGTAATTCAATGATTATTATTACGGTGCCACTACCTTAATCGACATACAAGGATTTGGAATACGCTGCTTTAAACATTTTTGTTTTATACAAATACATGTTTGAGATTATTTGAAGGAGAAAAGTTGTAACAGATAATGGAAAAGCCATAGTCGCTCTATCATTACAAAGAAAACAAATGTCAGCCAAAATGCATAATAATTTTGACTCCAGACGATTATGAAAGAGGACTATCTATTTCTATCTTTCTAATTTCGTCATTTCATTTTTATTGTAAACACACAAAAAAATAAGAACGCGAGCGTTGCAAATACATCGGAAGTTGTTTAAGAATCAAAAGAATGCCATCCATTTAAATGAAAACGTGAATATTTACTGACGAACTACTGCATATATAGAAGTGCTTGTCATGATAAGTTTAAATGTTAATGTTGTCTAACAACAGAAACATTATGAAATTGAAATTATAACTAATATTGTATACCATTCTAGTTTGGTCAAATATACAAATGATCTCAAATTGGACGCTAAAATATTATGAATAGAGTTGTAAAATTATTTATTAGAAATGGATATAATTCAGATTCAGTTTAGTGTACTACATTCCCATTCCGAATTATAATACTTAACGATAATATGAAAACAACGCGAAAATTTCAATGTTTCGTGTATTTCTACTTTTCCCTTCATCATATTCATCTATACAGAAGAAGCGATGCAAGTACGAGTACAGAATCATGTAAAACGAATCCAAACTGAAATATTACTATTGAGCAACAGGTTCTTGTACCTCCTGCATGGTTAGTGTATCATCAAGGTACGAATGTTTTTTGCAAGAATGCAACATAATTCTCAATTTGTGATAATAATTAGCTATCTACATGACTTTATAAACGTGTCGGCGAAAAGAACATTACGCTAATATGTTAACAAGCAAGGTATGATGCACGGGATAAACGATCTGTACAAATGGTAATTGCATATTGATTAAAACGCACGACTTAAAACATTATGGATTCTCACTGATAAATGTCTACAAATATTGAAACCAAATGTTTTCTTAATTACCTGGCAAAAGTTGCTGCCTCCTCTTTTTTAAGTAGCGTGATTATGATAAAAGAAAGACTTTTCCGCTGCGGTTGTGGAAGTGCAGGGCTTAAATAACTGCACGTGTGGATGATCTTTATTCTGAAAAATAAATCATACATTAATGTGAATTTATTTTATCACAAAATCGCACAATATAACGAGTTCATGTTAAGAGTTGTAAATACAACATAGATTGTTTAAACACATTTAAAGACAAAACTTATCTGTAGACCGACTTCGGTAAATTATGCACATCAAACAACGCTCTGGTTATATTTTTCTCTAACTTTATATAACAATGAACATTTTCGCTTTTCTGCCATATCTTTCTGTAATAATAAATGAAAGTTTTCTAGTATGGTTCCAGGACCCTGCAAGGAAAAGACACGTTTAAATGCCTTAGAGAAGGTACAAAAAAACTTTCTTAAATCTTAGAAAAAGAATCAATGAATGTATTTGGACAAGTTCTTGTGACAGGATTCATATTTTAACACATAAATACAGCACACTCAGCCCTAACAGAACGCTTAATAAATCTTATCTAAAGTTCTAATACTTATGTTTCTTTTGAAAATTTTCAACGATTGAAAATTTTCAACCATTGATACAACACATCGGCTAACAATTTTGTACTAGCATCATGTTTTACTACAGAATATAGCAAGCCAGTTTTCCTACGTCTGTAAATATGTCAGGCTAAAAATAAAACCTTATTAATATTTGATGCTGAGAAGAGCTATGGTTTTGATAGAAAACCAATGATCAAAATTTCAAATGAAATATTTTATGTCCAGTGTTGCAAGTCCGAAATATCCTTAGCAGAAAAAATGTGTTTTTTACCAAGCGAATGCTTTTAGTACAATTGCATGCAATATTGCGCTGAAAATATTTTTATCGACAGCTGGTAGCAGATCCATCTGGCTTTAAACAATGAACCTTAGCTCAATTATATCGTAATTTCATATTTCTTGTGGCTTTAAACACTAGTTTAGCCATTAACCAGAGCTCTGTTACACCATATTGTCATATCTCTTGTGTATGATGACTTAATGTACTTTAATTTTAGTTCACTAGCATTAATGGTTAATGCAATGTAGAATTAAAGCACAGGGCTTTTGTAACGAAAGAAGTCGAATAAATCTAAAATTGAATCTGCATAAATCAATCTACACCTTCTTCAGAAATAGCTTCACTGATTCAGGTATTTGTATATTATTTTGACAGTCGTTTGGCATGAATGAAAGAGATTATTGTAATTTTTTTTATCTTTCTGTTACTGCAAATTATCTGTAGGACGGTAAATCAATTTACTCTTGTAATAGTAGGGGGATCCATTTCAACTGAAAGAGCTTCTTTCATACATCAGTTCTTAAGTGATATCACATTCGATCGCGTCCTTCGCTAGTTTCGAAGTAGAACCATAACATTATATATTTACTGAATACTGTTTTATAAAGATAACGACAGCTGTCATACATCCAGACACCTTTAAACAGGAAGAACATAACTTTTAACATCTAAGCGATGACCTTGACCTTGACCTTAGTGACCTGTCTTTCGCACTCTGCATGACGTCTAGATTAGGTCAACATACGACGCCAATGATATGAAAATCTTCGGTTCAAAATATATGGAGTGGACACGCGGTAAAGTATCTGATATTTGAGCAACAAGTGTGACATTGACATTGGACCTAGTGACATTTATTGTGCACACTGCATGTCGTGTTGATAAAATAAGTATTCCCTGGCGGTTAGGAAGTTATGGAAAGGACGAAATACGGACGATTGGACAGACGGACATACATTATTTCAGTTACAGCCCCAATAAACAACCTACTTTTCGTTTACAAGTAAAAAATTCGAAAACATTCGAATATTAACAAGAAAATGTCTAATTATATGTGAATACATCCAACGAGTGAAATATTCTCCCCCTGACCTCCGGTGCAAGAGCAAATGTGCTAAAAATAGAAACAATATAGGATCTATTTTTTAGGAATAATTCTCGAGGTTTGATATGATACTAAAAGGAGTATTTGATGAATCAGAGTTAATTTCCTCATACTCCGGGTAACTTTTGCGAAATAAACAGCAATATGTCGGTGTCTGTCAATGTTTTTATTTTCTGTTTAGTCGTGTCAGTGTTCTGCCATGTCGGTGAAATGTCATGCTTATGTTTTGTCTGGTGTATTTTTATCATAAACAAGAATAATATCTGTTCATGACGCTCTGCCAGACCTTTAGCATTTAACATTTAGTGATTTCTAAAGTTTGGGTTATCTCAGATTTCACAGCCCTTTGCAAAAGTAGAACACAGTCACGCAAAATGATTAATGCATAATAAACGATTAATAAAAAAACCCACTGTTCCCGGACTCGCATTAGGCTATATTGCCACAATCCGTAATCCATTAATTCGTTCAGTTAAGGACTAAAATAAATATGTCTTAGATGTAAATAAACATACTGCAAAAAGGAACTCTATATGCTATATCTGGCGTCATGTTTGCAAAGTATATAACTCTGATTTTGCCTAAGGTGCACCAGTCATAATGGGTGATTTGTCCTGCGTAATATATAAAAAAGCAATAAATATATTATAATCACCTGACTTGAAGCTGTAATGAGATACGCTCTTACAAAATCGTTGGTGTTACGACGAGAACACTATGTATTGATATACGCATGTAAGAGACTGTGAACACTGCACGACAGAAAACTAAACTAAGAACTTACTGATCAACGCCTTGTCTATTTCATAAATTTCCACCCCCAGTACTAACTTAATTAGTCTTCAATATAACTAATTTTCTTTGTTTGGTTGAAAACTTTATTTACTATAATTATGGTAATCAAGCAGTGACTTTACATATGAGTGTTAACTATACATTCCCCAACACCTCCACCACTTTTTCTACCCCTTACTCATTTTTGTATCTTGCATGTAATTAAAATGCTTTTGCTGTTGGATTAGTGAAGCATCCCATCTGTTTAATCTTTCCACTACAGTTTCTTTTTGTTGCGGGCCTACTTTGCGATGTATAACTCTCTGGCTGTGTTTAGGGTGATCTATTCTTCCGGGAAAGTTACCATAACCTTTTATTTTTACTTAAGGATTTCAAATGCAATAGTTCGTGTCACACAACGTTCAATGTTAAATTATGCAACAGGCTCCCTCACTCTTCCTCCAATAATTGATATTAAGGTTGCGACTGTTAGAAAAGCAAAAACATAAACACAAATACAAACTGTACGCATACGACAAAGTCAATAGTTTATTATTATCGGAAACAGTTTTGATTTTAAAACATTGAAATAGTACCACCTAAAATGCATGTTAATTCCATTTAATCTAAATCTCCATAATCCTTTACACATCCTCAAAGAACGTACATACTACAGTAGACTTTTAGGTGAATGTTTAAATTTAACCACATTCCCAAATACAACTAGAAATGAAATATATAATTAGCAAAACAAATGTATTCAATTTAAATGAATAAAAAATATTTCCTTTTATTTTAGCAGGAATCTACGTACAAAATGATTAATGCATAATAAACGATTAATAAAAAAAAACATTGTTCCCGGACTCGGATTAGGCCATATTGCCACAATCCGTAACCCCTTAATTCGTTCGGTTAAGGACTAAAATAAATGTGTCTAAGATATAAATAAACATTTTGCAGCAAAAAAGGAACTCTATAGTTTAAAGCTATAACTAGCATCATGTTTGCAAAGTAAAACCATGATTAAATATGACTTGGATTTTGTCTAAGCTGCACCAGTCATAATGGGTGATTTGTCCTGCGTAATATTTAAAAAAAGGAATATATCGTAAGCACATGACTTGAAGCTATAATGAGATAGGCCCTTACAAAATCATTGGTGTTACAACTATATGTTGATAAACGCATGTAAGAGACTGTGAACACTACACGACAGTAAGCTGAAATAAGAACTTATTGTTCAACACCTTGTCTATTTCATAAATTTCCAACACCAGTACTAACTTAATTAGACTGCAACATAACTGGTTGAATAATGTATTTTCTATTATGGTAATCAAGCAGTGACTTTACATATGAATGTTAACTAACACATTCCCCATCACCTCCACCACTTTTTCTACCCCTTACTCATTTTTTGTATCTTGCGTGTAACTAAAATGTTTTGCTGTTGGATTTTTGAAGCATCCCGTTTGCCTTAACTTTCTACTACAGTTTTTTTTTTGTTGCAGGCCTAAAGCATCCCGTTTGCCTTAACTTTCTACTACAGTTTTTTTTTGTTGCAGGCCTACTTTCTGGCTGTGTTTGGGGTGCCCTATCTACAGTGAAATTTATCATTGCATATATTTCCAGATACCCTGATGGATTCATTTAGTTTGGAATATATTAATGTACCGTCCCTTACATGCAATATGTTTGATTTGTTTTTGACTGCTTTAACGTTAAACTGACACAATTTAAGGTCAGATTTCGACTTTTGAGCTTTTGATGATGGATGAAGACCCCAGATAAACTCCGTGCATTATTACATCATAAGCGGGCACCTAAGTAGAACCATCGACCTTTCGTAAGACAACTGGATGGCTTCCCCATATTTTTTATGAAGAATTCAACGGCACGAGTGCGGCTCGAACCAACATATGTGAGAGAAAATTATTCGACGTGAGCTTCCAAATATACATGAGTTTTAATTACAGATAACTATTTTTCTCTCTAAGGAATTTTCAAATGCAATAGTTCGTGTCATACTGCGTCATTATATTTCAGTTTTCAGTGTTAAATTATGCAACAGGCTCCCTCACTCTTCATTCTATAATTGATATTAAAGTTGCGACTCGTAGAAAAGCAAAAACATAAAGACAAATGCAAAATGCAAATCAATAATTTAATGTTAGGTGAATCTGATTTGATTTCAAAACAATGGATTAGTAGCATTTGACAATGCATGTTAATGTCAAGCAATCAAAAACTTCATTATCGGTTAGAGCGTAATAATATAGTAGACTCTGTGCATCATTGAAGGTTCAACGTGCACCGCCATATGAGGTGCTCGCTCGTGATGAAATAATGATTGTACATCTGCGGATGTCTCTATATTACATTCCGGTACTTATAACATGTGTAGATGTTGAGTTCTGCTCAACCCGGGGATAGAGGGCGTGGACTGTAGCTTGCACTTCCACTACCGTCCATGAACAGGCCCAATCAATCCGAGCCTGCAACATTTTCTTTTATGTCATGTTGTCGACCTGTTGTTTTCCACTTTTTTTATTCTATTACTAATAATAATAGTACGATTATCGTTTATATTTTACCACCTTATCACAATACAACTAGTAAAGAAATACATAATTAGCAAAAACGTATTCAGTTTGAATAAAGAGAAATAAAACAAAATTGATTTTATTCCAGCAGGAATTATTGTAAGGAAATAGCATCACCTAAATTGTGCATTAAACGTCTGAACATTGTTGCGGCTTCATCAGTAAACTTGTCATAAAAGCAAATCAAACATCAAATAACCGGAACTATAAGTGTCTGAACATGTCGTGCATGCTTGGATTCAAAGATATCATTGACTGCCTATTTCTGAGAAAGCGGATATCAGTGGCTGTCTCCCTTAGAAGAAACATGTCTACGTTTTGTGTTTGCCGTTCCGTTTCAAAGGAAACTGGAGCTATCTCATAATTTTCGGAATCGATAGTGGTGTTTTTGTCATAACAACATCAATAGCGTGGTAAAATTTTAGAGATAACTTTAAAGACGCAAATAGTGGTCTTTATCATGACCCAATCAATAATAAGATATAATAAAATAAAAAAAAAAAAGATATTAGAAATTATTTTAGAGAATAAAACCGTACGTAAATAAAGCAAATACAAAGATGAAAACGGCATTGTCATGTTGTGAGAATGCAGTCCAACTTATGAGGATAAGGGACAACACCATACACCTATGAAAATAAATGTTGCGTTCTACTTTTAAGGGTTTGAATCGAAGGTTTGTTAAACTATCAATCTTTTAACAAGAAAAGACCTGGCCATTTAAATTGTTCTAAATAACAAAGTTGTCGTGTGGCTTTCCATTAATTAGCCTTCGTGCAGAATAATCTTATACACATTGAAGTACGTTAATCAAACGTAAGATATACGAATGAAGTTAAACATATTGAAATCAAAATGGAGACAAATGATGCTCACCTTAAAATCTTTATATCCGCAAACGCAACCTTTGAAACACTAACCATCAAACCTTACCTTGTAAATGCGAGGTAAGATAAGGAAAAATCATATGATAACCTTATTGTATATTGTTATTATATTAAATATAATTTCCCAGTAGTAACTAATCCGGACATACACAACTCCAAACAAACACATTTTTGCTGTTAAGAGACACACTGACACCAGCTAGGACATTTTGCAACTTTGCAAGCTTCTGGCCCCAGAAGCCAAATCCTGCATTATTACGGATGGCTTCTCCACATATAAAATCTTAGCCCCAAGCGGGGTTCGCGGTCTTGAACCCACATTAGTGAAGGGCAAATGATTTGAAGTAAACGGCCTTGACTGTCTGCGCAAAATAGTTTTATTAAAAGCAATGCAGGAAATGTATCTCAAATTTGCTTATGACTGTTAAGCTTCGTCAGCATGGAATAAATTTTTTGTGCTATATATTGACACGAACTTTATTTGGTCTATAATTCGCGGATGAGACAGCAATGATAACAAAATAACAACTAGATAGAGCAAAGGTAGCGATGACCTTCGGTTGAACATCGGTTTTCGTTTGGCAACGGAAGAACGCATCGACTAAAAAAGATCAAACTTAGTAAGCGGGTTGTTCATGACTGTCAAGCGATTCTTAACGGTATTGAGACTGGTCGCGAAACTTGAGCTGAAAATCGGTTTCCAATTGATAACTGAATTTTGAGGTTGGTTTTTTGAAGGTCAAGGTTGCAGTGACCTTAACCTGAACATTCGTTTTTGATCTTTATAAGCTAGTTGGTCGTGACTGGTAGATGACCACTACTGATAACCGAAGAATAGAAGTTCTGGAACCAAAAACGCGGTAGGAAGGTTGGACCAGAACAGATCGGTCATCAATTTCCAGGTTAGTAGGTAAGGGGTGAAAGACATGCTGGCCTTGAGCTAAAAGCCCGTTTTTGTAATTAAATGTGTTTCATATTTTCATTCAAAATTTATATAGCACCATCCAACTACGCTTTTTTTACTGCTCTTAATCCTTCAGGTTTTCATATAAACCAAAAAGCCTGCTCGGCACTAATGAGTCTTCGAAGCAGTTTACTGACCATTGCTGATGTGGGGAAAGGGAAGTGACTCGCCAGGTGCACGTTGTGGGGAAACGTTATTTCTGTCTTAAAATCCACTAAAATTTATTTCAAAACAAGCAAATCCATTTAGTTTATATCCCTACCGAATAGGTTGCTTTGTAATACTTGAAAGATATCTAGTTTTCAGATATACACAAGTTATGTATCCACGGTTTGTTGGTTCACTAAATGATTTGAATATAGCGTCACATTTTTAAATATATTCACATGCTTAAGGGAATAGAAAATAAAAACTAGAAGGGCTTTTGGCAAACATCTGGCAACCTCTGCATGTGCATATTTTATTGGTATATGTGCACTCATCTTAAAACGAATAGGGGACATCTACTAACCTCTGTGTGTACCAAGTTTGAATTATTCTCAAGTTACTGATATTTTTCAATTTTCAAACCCCTTTGATATTAACCTTTGACCTACTAACAAAAAGACAAGCAGGCTTATGGACAGAGAGTCAGACAGAGAGGTAGACATGGTAAAAACAACCTTAATAAATGATTAAGTGCGGTTTTGTTAATCTAGCTAAATAGTTCTAGAATTATAATCATTTTCCAATCGAACTCACGCACGCACAGACGGACACACGAACAGTCGGACGGACAAGCTTATTACTAGATTTCTTTGACATGTTTTCAAAAAGTAAAGGGCAATATCTCGACAGTCACTGAAGAAATCCTGATGAAAGATGTGCAAACACCACCGCTCTATTGTGATCTATATTTGTGTCCAATTTCATGAAGATCAATGAATGTGGGAATTTATAGATCGTAAAACAATTAAAAGGAAAAGCTCTAAAAGTACTGAAGTGATCCTCACGCTACACCGCCCTACTGTAACCTATATTTGATCCATTAACTGGCAATTTAGTAATAGTTAAAATCCCTATTTTTACCAAATCATGAGGAATACTCTCAGGAGGGCGAAACTACATGAGAGCAAGTTCATGTGCAATTTAAATCTAATGATTTATATTTCATGATGCGTGCTATTAGCTTTAACGTGAATGTCATGAAAACATCAGATATAGCTTACAAAATATTTCTTGTGCAGCAAAATAAAGCCAACGTTGCATTCATATGATAGTGAAGGGAGTCTCAATCCTATTCAACAGTTTAGGCAAACTTATTATTATCCGTGACTTACTTTGAGTTTAATAAGCATAATATATTTACGCATTTGGAAGGAATATATTAACCCTTAGCCTGCTGCAGGCGAATTTAACAGCCTTTGCAAACAGCTTGGAACCAGATCAGACGCCGATTAAATCGGCGTCTTATCAGGTTCCAAGCTGTTTGCTACTCTGACAATATTTCTTCCAATTTTGGAGCAAATTAAATGAACTTTACAATTTTAGCAGACGACATTTCCAGCAGACGACAATTTATCTAGCATGCTAAGGGTTAAATGCCTACACCTTATTTAGTATCATTGAATTGCAAATAATTTCTGTAGTTGCAATCGTTTATATGAAGTTATGAAGGAAATGATTTAGTATCATGAAATCTACTAGTCTATGATATTATTGAGAAGTTGGTTTTCTTTTGCAAATAATATGTAAGAAGCCACACAGTTTTGGTATCGTAAACATACCCTAGAATCATCTTTTATTTTATCAAATTATCTGTTATGTGAAATGTTGAAGAAAACTAGACTGATATAAACCTTTTTCCCCTAAAATGCTTCTGTTAAATATTTTATTACTTAGCCCCGAGTTAAAGTCTCTGGAAACCGTTACTTTATATTAATTTCGTTCATTACTGTCGGTCTTACTTTATATACTTTTCATACAATAAACTTTATTTCATGATTAAAATAATTATACTTTGTGATATAATTTGGAATAGTGTATCTTCCTGCAAAATCTTACATGTTATTCTACCAAGAGCAAAATCATAGAGCTTATCAAATATAGTCGTCGTCTTGCGGCCGGCTACTAGTTATTCCCAAAATAGTCGTTGTCACAACGTATACGCCAAGTGGTGAATGAATTTATCTTTATTACTGACATGTGTAGTGCATTTTTTAGTCTTCGGCCATACGTTTCATTAATTTGTTTTGCAGTTGATACACCTCTTTCAAATCCGATCAAACTGTATTGGAGAGAAAACAACACATTGTATACATGTTTCATACCACACAGTCACACATAGAATCGTTGACATCTTTCAAATCGGGTGCTGACTGAAGGTGTGTGTTGACAGTGGGTAGAATAAGTCAAGTAAGTAAACGTTAAAAAAGAAAACAACAAAATTGCAAATGTCTTTGCGAAAAGTCAGTTTAAGACGAATAGATAATCAGACAGGTGAATACACGTAATGCGCACATTTAATATCTTTTGGTCAATTCTGTGATTTAAGAGAGAAATATCCGATTGAAATGATCGCTCACCTTATTTACATATAAGGTAGCATATGTACAGTTAACTATTTCATCGTTGTATTTTGTCTAGTCAGGTGTCAGATATACATATATTGTTGAGTTCCAGGAATGTCTTATTTCAGTTTAAACATTTATGTTGGGATTATGAATGTTCAAAAGCAATAGAAATATACATTTGACAAAAGTTATACTATTTGTATACAGCAATGGTATCACATGTGGGATACGTAAGTGTAATTAATTTCATACTGCAGACACACCCGCAGGAACTAGACTTATACTGATATCATAAAGGAAAATATAACCTAGACTTCACTTAAGGTACACTGCTATGGGCCATAGATACATAATAAGAGAGATCAATCATTTATCAAAGAATATGTTTACTTTGCCTGCATGTATTAATTTGCTTTGGAGTTTGAAAGAATACTACCAATGATCATCTTCTTCTTTTTGTGAACTATATTTGCTTTAGATTGTGTATTACTCATATTTATCGGGCATACATATATATATATATATATATATATATATATATATATATATATATATATATATATATATCCTCACATCCTTGAATTGAATTGCAGAGAGAACCAACTACTCAACAATTTCAATTTGCATGACTGCTTTTTAATATATACCCCCTTCTACAATTTTGTTTTACAATTTACCACATCAATGTAGCATTTTGTTTAATTCGGCTATATTCTTTTATTAATTTAACTATATTTTCTAATACTTTTTGTCGCCTTTTTTAAAGCAAACAAATATGAGAAGGAACGTTTATTTTACAAATCTTTCTTCAACGTTGACAAATGACTTTACAACAATTTTATCCTGATAGTTACAAAAAATGTATGTATGTTTATATTGTACTTATTTTCGTGCTTGTGTGTCAAATTACACATTGATATCTAAATTGACATAAACGGGTTAATAAAACTTTTTTTGAATTCAAAATACCTATGAAATATTTTAAAATCGGTAAGCTTAATTATTGGGTTGGTAAAGTTTTCTCAAGATATGGTTTTGATGCTGTTTATTATGAACTTGATTTTGAAATCGTATATATGGCTTACCGCTGCATATGGCTCAGAGCGTTGTTACATAGGCGTTTAAAATCGAAATAATGAACTTTAGTTGCAATTCCTCCTGTCACGTTTTTTCAATACGAGTTGATGATCATGTGTCTTTGTTTCTAATGGAATGTGATATAATGTTCATGTTATACTGTGGAGTCATTGATAAAACATAGAAACTTTGCAATAAATCTTCATCGTATATAACATAATATTATATTACCTAAATATAAATGTTTTAATGATATAAAATTTCTAAATAATAATCAATAATAATAATTCAGAATGAATAACGTAAATATAGTAGTTATAACATTGTTCGAGGTGAATCAAAATACCATGTGTAATTGTTTTGTTACGTTATGTTATGAAAGCAGAAATGCTTATTCTGCAATATTCTATAAATTCTATATGTCCTTAATACCACCCCCTAAAACAATTATGTCATTGATTTTTTGAAACATATACATGTTGCTAAGGGTATGCAGACTTATTTGAAAGAAACCTCGCTATAATTTAAGACACTTCAACATTGTATTTATATGTCTGTCACGTGCGCACTACTTACACGCAATCTACCCGGCGAGATAAGGGAAACTACCTGAAAATATATAACTTAATATACTCATAAAGAGGCACTTCAGCAGAGTAGTAATACTTTATTTTAAAAAACCTACAATTCTCTGCAAATGATACAATCAATATATGTACTGTATATTAACAAATGCTATAATAATCACATAAAATTAACAAATGGACGATATAAAATTCCACCTAAATTAGCGGGAATAACTCATTGGCATGGTTTAATTGAATAATTTATATCAGTATTACAGTGACCTTAAACAGGACTGTTTACTGCAGGTCAGATGTATTACTCTGTCTTAATTTTATTTACTACTACTTTGATCCAATTTCTACATTGTTTCGCATGCTTTTTAAGACTCCACGCATAAAATACAATTCACATTATCATTATATTTCTAAACATTCACTGGATGTATAACGCTGACATTATTTTTACAAATATAAGTGTAAATGACAAGCACTCTAGATACATGTATCTACGAAGCAATGCCGCTTAGGAACAACTGTAACATTTTAGAACAATAAAGCTAAATTTTACATCCTTTGTTACAAGTAACACTCCTTTATCTCTCCCGAAGTTTGTTTCTGTAAAATCTCTCTAGTACAAGAATGTTTTTAGATCACACTTTCAAAGCTTATTAAACAAAAGCTATCCTAATACATTTTGTGTCCATTCATACTGTCATCTGGAATTTGTTTCTTGCAGATTATAATGTTACTTTACAAAACTGTTCCAGTGCTCTTTCCCCCTATAAGAAAGTGTGTGTCTTTAAAGAAGATTAACAAGTTGACTTAGACAGATATGCAGTGTGCAGGGACTAGTTCGCAAGACAGTGCCAGAAAATAAACATATGATTACTCTCTTTTAAAAGTACTATTTCAGGTCATGTTTTTCATGTAAAAGAGTATATGTCTGACATAGTAACGTTATAATGCAGCAAAATACTTTACTTATGGTTAGCTTTACGACCATTTATATCAAATACCATTTGCAAAATAAAAGGTTTGTTATATAGTACGGGGAGTGAACTGCACACGAAATATCAGCAGTGACTGTGAATGGAAACCCCTGATCGCCAGCAAAGAAGTAATGCCTGCTTATCACTGCCGAACTGACTCCCCCGAAAGCAATGCTTTTGCACGAAGTTTGTATTTGTAAATACTGCTAGGTTAAATATACCTCGCCGTTACAGAGAGGGAAGTGAACATTGTATTTTTTCATTATTATCCTATATACAATTCGCTATCGAGAAACCTTTAAGCAAACAAGAGGGCCATGATGGCCCTATATCGCTCACCTGTTATCACTGCACTTAAGGACAAGTCTTCAAGGTCAAAAGATCATAATAGAAATCAATCAAAAGAATTATGAGAAAATATAGTTGAAATATTCTTTAAGTAACTTTAAAAACAAGATTTGAAAACTTTTTGTAGAGGTCCACTAGGCAATGCTACATGTCAAATATCTAAGCTCTTCTGGTTTATTTTTAGAAAATTTTGAAGATTTTTCTATGTACAATCAAGTAACCCCATGGGGCAGGGTCAATTTGACCCCAGGGGTCATGATTTGAATAAACTTTGTAAAAGTCTAATAGGCAATGCTACATGTCAAATATCTAAGATCTAGGCCTTCTGGTTTATTTTTAGAATTTTTTTTAAAGATTTTCCTATGTAAAATCAAGTGACCCCTAGGGCGGAGTCAATTTTGACCCCGGGGGGCAAGGTTTGAACAAATTTTGTAGAGGTCCACTAGGCAATGCCACATGTCAAACATCTAGTCTCTAGGCCTTCTAGTTTATTTTTAGAAAATTTTTGAAGATTTTCCTATGTAAAATCAAGTGACCCCTGGGGCGGGGTCAATTTTGATCAGGGGGTCATGATATGAACAAATTTTGTAGAGGTCCACTAGGTAATGCTACATGTGAAATATCTAAGCTCTAGGCCTTCTGGTTTATTTTTAGAAAACTTTTGAAGATTTTCCTATGTAAAGTCAAGTGACCCCTAGGGCGGGGTCAATTTTGACCCCCGGGTCATAATTTGAACAACTTTAGTAAAGGTCCACTAGGCAATGCTACATGCCAAATATCTAAGCTCTAGGACTTCTGGTTTTTGAGAAGAAGATTTTTTAAATATTTTCCTATGTAAAATCAAGTGACCCTGGGGCAGGGTCAATTTTGACCCCGGGGGCCATGATTTGAACAAATTTTGTAAAGGTCCACTAGGCAATGCTACATGTGAAATATCTAAGCTCTAGGCCTTCTGGTTTATTTTTAGAAATTTTTTGAAGATTTTCCTATGTAAAATCAAGTGACCCCTGGGGCGGGGTCAATTTTGACCCCGGGGTCATGATTTGAACAATTTTAGTAGAGGTCCACTAGGCAATGCTACATGTCAAATATCTAAGCTCTAAGGCTTCTGGTTTTTGAGAAGAAGATTTTTTAAGATTTTCTTATGTAAAATCAAGTGACCCCTGGGGCGGGGTCAATTTTGACCCCAGGGTCATGATTTGAACAAATTTGGTAGAGGTCCACTAGGGAATGCTTCACACCAAATATCTAAGCTCTAGGTCTTCTGGTTTTTGAGAAGAAGATTTTTAAAGTTTTTCCTTTCGGTTGCCATGGCAACCAGTGTTCTGCATGGAATTCAATTCTTTGAACAATTTTGAAAGGGGGCCATCCAAGGAACATCCCTGTGAAGTTTCATCAAAATTGGCCTGTTGGTTTAGGAGGAGATGTTGTTTAAAGGAAAGTGTGGACGGACGGACGGACGGACGGACGGACAGACGGACGGACGGACGGACGGACGGACGCCGGACGGTGAGCGATCACAATACCTCACCCTGAGCACTTTGTGCTCAGGTGAGCTAAAAACACGAGAAATTATTTGTTTTCTCTGCATGCATGATTTAAAAGCAAACATCATTACCGGCTCTATGCGATGATCTATCACGACAGATAGATTAATGATGTGTGAACTTAACTACATAACATCACTGTATGCTTTATTTCAAACGCCACAAACAATACTGTTTGAAGGGCAAAATCATTAGTTTTCCCAAACACAGTATTCTACATTAGATGAAAATGTTTATTTTAGTATTGGCTCAGACTACATGTGGACAAAAAAAAAGAAAAAAAAAGAAAAATGATTGAAACAAAGCACATGTAATTAGTTTCACAGAAATAGATCTGTGATATTTTTATGTTTTACCGCGTTAAGCCATTATATATACTTGTTCAAATACATCCTCTAGATAATAGAAAACATTCACAGACAAGAGCTGTATCACGATACACTCTACTGACAATTAGAAGGCTTGTCAGTAAAATTGATTTTCTATCCAAAATAAGTATATTGTCCAAACTCATGTAAGAGTTATATGGGACTTGGTGCTGTGATATTGTTGAATTTCTCCCAATATCTGTGTCAAGTTTCAAGCAAATATTTGGATTAGTTTTGGAGACACTAATTTCCATGAAAAACTTTAATCTGCATTTTCCGTGTTCATAACTGGACATAATATTTCCGAATTACAATTCAGACTTATGGGACATGCACCGTTCACCTTGTTTTATCCACCTCAGTAATTTGTATGAAGAAACAATTTAATATCTGCATTTTCTATGGAATTGCAAATTTTCATCCTAGATATCTAAGTCTTATAAGGGGGATAAATTTCATTAAAATCATATGGTTATAGGACTTGATGCCGTAATAGCTTTTAGTACCTTAAGGATGAATATGAATTATTAACGTAGTAACTGCAATTGTTGAAAACATAGTATTTCACTCTGAAAAACCCCTTTACAAAGGGGCACACGTCTGGACGTTTCACATCTTGTCACAGAAATGAACATGGTCTCTATGAACAAGTACAGAAACTAATAAATAAGAAATTATACTTGATAAAAAATCTTTAACTAACGCCGACACCGGCGCCGGGGCGAGTGCAATAGCCCTCCTTATACCTCGAATAGTCGAGCTAAAAGTAGAAGTAATATCAACCGGTTAAGAGGTAAAAACTAGCATTTAAAACTAGCATTAAAATAGGACTGTTGAAAAGACACTGGCTGGAATATACATGTAAACACATCAATACCTATTAAAAAGGCAGGCCGTAGAAAATGTTGCATGGCTATTGTTGATTCATATTAATCAAAGAACAATTATTCTGTTATTACGGGAGTTGTTAAACCTTGAAATCTTTTTCTCAGAGACTTTTTTTTAAATTTTAACATTTGCGCATTTTGCAGTTTTCTTATTGTTTTATGATTGTATGTACTTTGATTTAGATGACATATTAGACAGCCTAGTGATTAGGCATTTGTAGATTAACCTTAAGAGTATGGAAAATGATGTAAATAGGTTTTGACATAAAATTTCTTTAAGCTGAATACCATATTTGCCAAAATATTGGAGTACAGTTCAATAGGAAAAGAATCGGTACAATTCTATTCTGGAAACATTCCAAAACACGACCAACTACGACAACAACTACTGATACGTTAAATGATATCCATCGTTAGTTTACAGATGTTAGCCAAGTAAGGCGTTCTTATTAAAGCATTTTCGAAGCATTTTTACCGTGTTTTGATGGAAAATAATGGAACATAGAAGAATGCAGAGTTCATCAACTAAATATTACATAAATCAACTTCATTGAGGCTATTTAAGAAAACGTATAATCAGATATGGAATAATTATTATGGGGCTATTTTGAGGTGGAACATATGCACAAAGGCGGTTGTACTATATAAAAAAACTTTTACGATCGTCATTAGAAACGGCAGATCTTTGAGCTCACTTCGTTTGCTTCAGGCGTTATGGCTTGCGGATAGGGTATTGTTTCTAGGCAATACCGAGATTCGAACTGTCGTCAAATGACATAAAATGAAATCTAAATGATATGCAGAAAAGGTTGGAACTAAAATTTACATTTTTTACACTCTGATGACAAAAACTTCAGTAGTCTTTTCCACTTTCACTTAATATTTGATATTTCATCAATACGCCGCAAACATACATTTGACTCTATTACAGTTACACCAATCAATGTATTAACTCTCTGGCAATGAATTTCATACTCTGTCATGTAAAGTATTCAAATACCACGTAGAACAATGATTTACAACAGACAAATGCTAAACAGTATTCGTTAAATACATAAGTGAATACAGTAGGTAAAAATCACCTGAAATATTTCAATTATGGCTTTGTAATCTACCAAGTGTGACGAGAGATATCTTGGACAATTTCGTGACCCGCTTGTTTCTGAAATTTGTGTACGGTCCTTCTAGTCTCTACAACCAAATCAATATTATACCTTGCTTTGTTTAATTATTATTCAACTTAGATATGAGTCAATTGCTCCATATTCATATCACGCAGAAACCAAGCTCTATCAAGTTCTCTTGTGTTTATTGCATTTCCGCTGAGTATTCAAAGTCCAGTTCTAATGAAAGTTTTTACTTTCATGACAATTTATGGTTTCACAGCAACCAACATTTCTGAGAAAACGCTGTGCTACGAGAAATTGTATCTGGTAGAAACATACCAGATATAACTTACCAACTTATTTTAATGTCATTCATCAAAAATTTTATTCTGACGCACATCGTAATCTTTACATATCTAGTTTCTGTTTCGAGCGCATGAGACAAAAGCTATTAATATTGATGAGGCTAATGGACATAATGTTATTGTCCAACAACATTATGTCCTACCTTTGTGTGTACATTATTTTCCATATTTTGTTTCTTTAAATAAACTGAAAAGACAATTGTTGTATAATAAAAGGCGCCAAAGCAGCACAATTCATGAAAGTTGCAACACCGCATAAAGGTATTACATTTCTAAAAAGATTATTTCTGTATCATTAAAATGTCCATACATGCAAATGAAACAAGTAATAATCGGAGCTTGTTTACCGGAACATGTCATGCTTGTTTAAATTACAAGATAACATTGATTTGTTACCGAGGAAACATCTTTATTGTTGGCTGTTAGAGTTTCATAGGAAACTTTTACAGGCAAATGAGAATCCATATCAATAAAATTGTTTTGTCATAACAAGACCAACAATTAACAAAGACGAATAAAATGACTTCAAAGACATAAAAAGTCAACTAAAAGAGAGTCGATCAATGATAAATTTAAACAAGAAACAAACAAGAGCTTTCTGTAAAACACGTATGCCCCCCTCACCCCTCATGATTGGTTGTCCCATTTTCAGTCCCGTAATCAATTTGACCTTGACCTTCGACCTAATAGCCGCATAAAATAATAAAGGTCATCTACTTTGTAAGCCCAATCATGCTATCAAGTTTGAAAATACTGAGTCAAGTGGTTGTTAAGTTATTAAATGGAAGCGCTTTTCAAGGTTCAGGCCCCTGTGACCTTTGATTACTGACCCAAAACCAAATAGGGGTCACCTATATCATTAAGGCCAATAAAGTTTTCAATTTTGAATGCTCTTAAATAAGTGATTCTCAAGTTACCGTGCAGAAATAGTTTTCAATGGTCAGATCTTTGTGACCTTGACCATTGACCTATAGACCCTAAGCAAATTAGGGGTCATTTATTTTAAACACCCAATCACGCTATCAAGTTTGTAGGTTTTGATACAAGTGTTTCTCAAGTAAATGAGGGGAAACCGTTTTCAATGTTTAGGTCTCCGTTTCTCTGTCTTGACCGCCACAAAAATACGAGTCATCTACTCTATATGCACAATCATGCTATCAAATTTAAAGGTTCTAGATCAGGTGGTTCTCAAGATATTGAGCGGAAACCGTTTTAGAAATTTCAGGCCCTTGTGACCTTTACCTTTGACTTACTGACTATAAACTATAAGGATCATATACTTTATAAGCCAAATCAAACTATCAAGGTTTTTTGTCGAGTAGTTCTCAAGTTATTTAGCGGAAACCGTTTTAAATACATTTAGGCCCCTGTGACCTTGACCGTTGACCTAATAATCCTAAAAGCGATTGATACCATTTCCTTTGTAATTCTAATTTAGCTGAATTTTGAAAAATATGGATCAAGTGGTTCTAAAATATTGAGCGGATACCGTTTTTAAGGTACAGGCCCGTTTGTCCTACTGACCCAAGCAACTGTAGCGTTCATAAACTTTATTAGCCCAGTCATGCTTTCAACTTGGAATGTTCTTGGTCAAGTGGTTCACAAGCTATTGGGTGGAAATCGTTCTCTCTACCGATAAACGGACGAAACTGACCGACCGAGGCGATCGACAGGTGCAAACCAATACATTCCTCTTCCCTGAAGAGTGGGGGCATAATCAGTGTTTTAACATAAAAGGAAAACTTAGAAACAATTTATTGTACATTTCCATACTTGTTGGTATTGTAAAGTAACTCGGTGTTTCTTTTATAAGCTAAACTATCTGAGATGTTTCAAATTATAGCTATTGTTGCTACCATGTTAACGTTAGCAACCGAGTCACAAGGGGTTTGCATGTAAGCAGGTTTCACAAAAACTACCTTGCCAAATGCTTTCACATTATAAACATGTCTTTAGCATTATAGGTTGACCTCACCAGATAGATAAAAGAACACTTGATTATACCATGTCAATATTAAGTCCCTTTTAACTTAGAATTGCATGTAAGCAGGTTCCACAGAATACTTTCAAACTTCAAATATGTCTTTGGCATCACAGGATGATCTTACGTGACAATTTAAATAGTTCTGGTTTTAATTTTCCTTTTTACTTTAGACAGTTTGCATGTACACAGGTTTCTCAGATACAACTTGGCCAAATGTTTTCTAACTTTTTAAGTCCGCGATATCGTGAGATTACCTAACAGGAAGTTTTACATATCTCCAGTTTATACCTTGTCTAAATTATGCTCCTTTTTAACATAGACGTTTTACATGTAAATAGGTTTCTCAAAAATGTTTTCCAGCTGCACGCCTGACATAGGCATCATGAGCTGATCTTACATGACCAAATACATGACCAAATACATAACTCTAATGTATACTTTGTCAAAACTTTGCCGTTTCAAAGGTTGTTAAAGTGTTTAATGTAAGCAGGACTGGTGTATCAGAATGTACTTGATTAAATGCTTTCAAACTTTTAACAAGTCTCTGATATCATATGTTTTTTTTTGTAAATAGGTTTCTATAGAATTCTAAATTGAATGCTCTCAGGCAGCATTTATTCAATGTAGAAAATTTCGGTAAATCAATTAAATACCTTGGGTAGGTTTTACAAATACAGTCTTTACGTATATTTACGAATCTGTTACGTTAATGTTGCAGTTTGCATACGAATATGAATATGTGGTAGTTTAAACGTCTTCTAATTTCGATATGCAATCAGCTGCCTTTGATCCAATAACACCGGGAATGAGTTTCAATTAACCCGAAATCTAGATTTTATTATACTAGGCTTTCTTATTTTCTCTTTCCTGTAAATAGTTAGCAACGTGGGAATAGCAACTCATAAGCTTTGAAAATTTTCTGTGGCAAGTATACATAATACAACCGTATGATTGATTCTGTTTTATCCGTGATTATTATGAAAATACAATTCGAGCTTTCCTCAACTAATTCAGTATCTTATTCGACTCATGATGCTATAAAATTATATTTTGTACATACATTTAATACAGGTAACATGTTTAAGATTACCTGGAGAGAAAAGTTGTAATATGTGATGGCGGAATAATTGTGTCTACTCAGTTTTTAACAGAGATTCTACAATGAAAACAGATGTCAACCATTATACATATTTTTATGGCTCGGATTTCTTGGAGCAATAGATACTGCCTCATTAATATTTGAGCCGTGCCATGGGAAAACCAACATAGTGGGTGTGCGACCAGCATGGATCCAGACCAGCCTGCGCATCCGCGCAGTCTGGTCAGGCTTCCTTGCTGTTCGCTAACAGTTTCTCCAATTCCAATAGGCTTTAAAAGCGAACAGCATGGAGCCTGACCAGACTGCGCGGATGCGCAGGCTGGTCTGGATCCATGCTGGTCGCACACCCACTATGTTGGTTTTCCCATGGCACGGCTCATTTGTTATTTCGGATTCTTAAAAATAAAATTTCAACCAATAACAGTGGGTCTAAGAAGAGATGAGCACAAAGGTTTTCAACACTACTTCAGGAAAAAGAGAAATAACTGTAATAATTTCATCATAAAACAGAAATACTTTCAGGTTAGCGAATACATATGTAGTAGTGCTTGATAATTATAATGCTTCAGTACCAGAAGCACGTGTATAGGGAGTAAGTATAACCCTTATACGAGTTAAATGTCCTCACAGCTTAAATCGAGAAATATGCAAATAATCTGAAATATGTCGTTACAATCAGTCTAGGAATTTGTCTATAGCACAAGAATGGTCCCACTATGTGATGTTTGGACACAAAAGTGTAAGTACCGTAACGGCACATTGACAATAGCTCACGTATACTGAACCTGAAAAAGTACAATAAACGAAAATGTAATAGTTACATCCCCTTGTTACGGTGAAAGTCTGTACTAAGTTATTTGATAATCTATCATATAAACGTTTTCAGTTCCACGGCAAAAAAGAGGACATAACAGTTTTGACTTGTAAGTGTGAGCTTGACCTTTTATTCAGGATCTGAACATAACTGCTTATCCACAAAACATAATATATAGTCAACATACATAAAACAGGCATATCATTTATGGTGTAACTGTTATCATACATTCATAAAATTGTATAAGTAAAGTATTATACTAGAACAAAGTAAGTGCAGTAAGGAAAACCGACCTTAAATCTTTGACCTCTAAGTATGACATTAACCTCTGGCATATATGTCATCCTTGTGCCATGTTTGTGCCATATAAACATTCCATGAAATATCATTATCCAAACACTTTACCACTAAATATGACTTGTCTTTCAAGGTAGAGTTGTTGGTCTGAAACGCATCTCGTTATGGCGGTCATTTATGCCAAGTTACTTCAACATCCGACAAAAAAATAACAATGGTAAAGGCCGGCACGATTTTTGTGCACCGTTTTTAATGGTAGGGGGTAAATCTGTCTTTACTTTGTAATGATATTAGCAAATAACTTGGTAGGTTTTCTATTCTTATTTCGAACAGTTGTGTGTGTGCGCGCGCGCGTGTGTGTGTGTGTGTGTGTGTGTTCGAGTTGTTTATTGTTACTTTTTTTAAATAATATATTTGACAATGCGGTTTTTTTTGTATTACCTTCTTCTTCGTCAAACTTTATTCCAACGTACCTAAGACGCCATGCCAGTAAAAGAAAGATTATCCGAATGTATACAATGCAATAATAGTTATTGTTACAGCCACATTCTGGATTATTACTGGATCATCAAGGTTTACCAGCGTCTTTGTTATGTAGTACATTGTTAATTATATGTTTTGATGGAATTTTATCGAAGATTGTAACAGTGGAATAAATACAATAAATATTTATGAACGAATTCCGACAAATGTGTCTAGCTAATGCGCGACCTAGTTTCTTTATGTATGATAACAACTAGCCTATTCATATTTGTAACATACTTTCCTAACGCCGTAGAAAACAGTTTTTACGATAATATGATAATTGCACAGGAAAAGTGATTTGTACAAATGGTATATTGCTGTTTCATACTGAATAAATATTCTTAAATATAGAAGGTAGGACTTAAGATTTCCACTTATTGTACAATTATATTATTGAAACCAAGCGTTTTCTTCATTACCTGGATAATACTGCTTTGACTTGTTTTTACATATCATGTTTATAATGAAATAACTTGTTCACACTTCTGCTAAGCAAACGTAGATATACCACAATCTTAACGCAGAAGCATTTACAATTTCGTTTGGGCAAAGTAATAGAGCTTCACATTAAGCTACATTGTTTTTGTGTAATATTTCATCAAATAAAACTAATTAGTTAATTCATTAATTTAGGTAGGTTATACAATAAATTTTTCACATGATTTGAGGTTCAGTATTCTATCGCTAACCTATATCTTAATGAATAATTTCTGACCATTTTTTTTAAATCAAATTATGACGTTATCCTCTTATGATTAAAGGACTCTGCACGGTAATTGTCTTTTAGATGTCTTGAGAAAATACTTATCTGAATTCTAAATATGTTCAAGAAATATTTCGGGAATTAACAGTGGTATCACACGTTGTTAACTCTACTGTTTTTGACAGGAAAGAAAAGTTTATTGGTCATTATCTATTTATTACAACTGTTTCTTAGGCGAGACGTGTGTATCAATGTTTTCAAAAAAAAGTCTGGCGATTTTAAATCGGAATAGATAATCGTTGGAATGTAATCTGAAGTGATATTATCATGTCACACTACTTGGTAAGTGAATGCATGTTTGTATTTTTTAAAACATCAAGTGATGTCTATATTTGGTAATATTACCTCTTATACACACAGTACATGACAGATTTACTTTAAATGTTAAGGGGACATCATTTAAATGTTGTGAACAATATACACGAGGTGACTTTCTACTGCAGAATTATATGTAATTTTACATTTATGACGACAAAACATTTACTTGACTGGGCCGCTAGCTCGATACTATTGTAATAATTACATTTTTCTAGCGGACACGTACTTGGTTCTATTAATTGCACATAGTAGTGTCTGTCTACAATACTCATACATATCTACTGGCAGCGCAGAAAGACGATTAATGCTAAAAGCGCACCATCTAATGATAACATACTTGTGGCAGGTAATCAAGTTTAATAGAAAAAACTGTATTTCAATGACGCAGAGCGCTAGTTTTATTTCAACATCACTTCAAACGTGCTACAAGTGCATTCTAGTGTAATTATACTTACATTTTATTTATAAATAATTGCTTTTAAATGTGATATCATTTATATAACATAACAAGTTAATTTGTATGGGTAATATCACGTTCAGAACCTACATCCTAACATTAAATGTTAACTCTATTTAAAAAGAAGAACTAAAGAAATTTTCAAATGATAAGTATTATCAACTAGTATTTTGACCAATATTTTGTTAAATTCCCAACGTATTCAGTCTGAGCTCCAAACAAAACGAGTATAATACGGACAGCAAATGAAGATATCTTAGCATGCTATAGACAGATGTATCTTCCATGATCAGCAGATATTTCATACAAAACTATTTTATAAATATACTGGACCCAATATTCATATTTGAAAATATTTACAATTTCTGCATATACACAATTGGCTTATAGATACTTTGTTAGTTAAATCACTTGATGAGGATTATCTATAGTTGAAGTAAATATTTAAAGGTGCAAAATAAAGACAAATGAATAGACATAAATCTTAAAAAAGACTACACATTTTGAAATATAGTACTAAACATTACGATAGCCATGCAATACTCCCTTGAAATCAACACATGTACAGAGAAACAAATGATTGTTTCTGTATTTTCTTAGACTGACATGGGGGGTCATTTTGTCCTACTTTCGTGTTTATCGCTTTTCCGTAATCTGTCGGAAATTCTTCGAGATCACGTGATTTTAAAATTGTTTCAAACGAATATCCATTTAAGACGCGCAACAAAATAACTGTATTTCCATGATGGTAATTATGCACGACTTGCACGAAAAATATGAGATGTACAAAATTTAAATTTAAAATTGACAGTGACATATATTAGGCCAAGACAATGTGTTTAATGTCTAAAATCTTATTAAATTAATGTAGCCATGTGTACATAAATAAGTGTATTTAGGTAAATTTCAATCATACTTTGTTTCTGCAGTGTAAGACAGTTACTCATTTATATTCTTAAAATCATACTGGACAGAGATTAACTGAAAAAGTTTACAGACGAAGTTGTAAAAACACTTTTATTCGGGAAGGGCCTGAATTGTCCTTATGAAAACTTGTAGTATAGCTGTATATTACCTGTATTATAAAAATGATTTTCATGAAGTTTTTGTGAGTTACAAAATTGTTGAATTCCATGTGCTAAGTTTGTAAAAATCACGTTATCGTTTGGGCATATGATATATTTTGCATCTATTTATAAATTATAGCCTCGTTTCAGAGGATTCTTCCGAAAAAGTCCGAAGATGCTCGACGGGTTCGTAAGCAGTCGGAAAGCATACTTTCGGTTTGACATAGGCAACATTTTTTGTTTATTTGTTAGTTATTCTTGAACATATTCATGACTATTTGGTCAGAACCGATGCAGTGGGCCATATTTTCAGTAAATAGGAAGTCTCTGCTACAAACTCTGGTTTTCATATAATACTCGTTCGGGTTTTAGTAATGGACCTTTAAGCAAAAGATTGGATACGTTTATATGTAATACTTTATATATTACGAGTGGGCACTGTGAGTATTTTAAGTGTTAAAGCAATAAGTATACCTTTCCAAATGTAAAGGAATCTTTTAAACATTGTGAAATATAAACTAGAAGATGCTTTTGTAAAAAAGCGCATGTCTCCCCAAATGCAAAGTCGTATAGGCAAGAGGTCAATAGGTGTCAGGAGCGAAAGTCAAAGAGACACTGATGATTGGCTGCAATATGGATCGTCTACTTGGCATGTCCAGTCACCCCGCTAAGTTTCAACTCTCTTGGCCTAGTGGTTCTCAAGTCATTATTCAGGCTCATGTGACCTTGATCTTTGATCAAGTGACCTAAAATAAATAGGGGTCATCTACCCTGCATGTCCAATCATCCTATTAAGTTTCAACATTCTAGGTCAAGTGGTTCTCAAGTTATTTTCCGGAAATGATTTTACATGACCAGGCCTCTGTGACCTTGACCTTTAATAGACTGACCCAAAAATCAATTGGGATCATCTACGCTGCATGTTCAATCATCGTATGAAGTTTCAACATTCTGGGTCAAGTGGTTCTCAAGTTATTGATCGGAAATTGTTTCAACATTCTGGATCAAGAGGTTCTCAAGTCATTGATCGGAAATGGCAATCAATGTTCAGGCCCCTGTGACCTGGACCTTTAACGGAGTGACCCCAAAAACAATAGGGGTCATTTACTCTGCATGACCAATCATCCTATGAAGTTTCAACGTTCTGGGTCGAGTTGTCAAGTTACTGACCGGAAATGGTTTTCAATTTTCAGGCCCCTGTGACCTTGACCTTTAATAGAGTGACCCAAAAATTAATTGGGGTCATTTACTCTGCATGTCCAATTATCCTATGAAGTTTTAACATTCTGGGTCAAGAAGTTCTGAAGTTACTGATCGGAAACGGTTTTCCATGTTCAGGCCCCTGTGACCTTGACATTCAACAAAGTGACCCCAAAATCGATAGGGGTCATCTTCTCTGCATGTCCAATCATCCTAATTAAGTTTCAACATTCTGGGTTAAGTGGTTCTCAAGTAACTGACCGGAAATCGTTTTCCCTGTTCAGGCCCCTGTGACCCTGACCTTTAACAGAGTGATCCCAAAATCAATAGGGGTCATCTACCTTGCATGTACAATCATTCTATGAAGTTTCAATATTCTGGGTCAAGTGGTACTCAAGTTATTGATCGGAAATGGTTTTCAATGTTCAGGCCCCTGTGACCTTGACCTTTAACGGAGTGACCCCAAAAAATAGGGTTTATCTACTCTACATAACCCATCATCGTGCGAAGTTTCAACATTCTGGGTCAAGTGGTTCTCTAGTTATTGATCGAAATGGTTTTCAATGTTCGGGCCCCTGTGACTTTGACCTTTGATGGAGTGACCCCAAAAACAATAGGGGTCGTCTTCTTCAGCAGCCCTACAACCCTATGAAGTTTGAAGGTTCTAGATCAAATGGTTCTCCAGTTATTGATCGGAAATGAAGTATGACGTACGGACGGACAGACGGACGGACAGGGCAAAAACAATATGTCTCCCCCAGAGGGGGGAGGGGGGACATAAAAAACATTGTTGCCATGGTTTTTATTCACAGCTAATGAGTTTACACTCAGCGAACATCCCTCTCTTGTACTTTGCCCATTGTCAGTTCAAGTACAATTCCTAATTGAAACAAAAACGTTTAGACCTGCTTTCTGTGTGTTTTGATAATAAATTGCACTAAACCTTCAAACATGCAACAACATAAAAACTGAAATTTTAAGTCTGGAAAGTGTTTATCAAGTGTTATTGTAGTTTCTGTTTTGTGTTCAAGAATAGATCAAAGCCTCGATGAGAAAGCAATAACATAAATTACACGTGGTAAATCTGTTAAATTTCCCCAAATATCAGGTCATACGAAATAAAGTTCTAATAATTACTTACAGAGTCTTTGTTGTGATTAACTAACACCAATGTTGATTTTAAAGCTATATGTATCATGCCACAAAAAGTTTTAGCAAATTCACCACAAAAATATATAGACAAGTTAAAGTATATTTCTGATAATAGTTGTGCGATAGAACCGTGTGCGGAACATTTGATAATTAAATACATTATGATGTAACATAAAAACTTTGACTATCTAGAAAATTGGCAACCCAATTAGAGTATGAGCTTCTCACAAAGACAGAAACTCCAAAAACATATTTGTACCATCAAAACTGATTCAAAAGAACTGATACGAATCTTACCCGCCCTCTATCAAAAGGGATATATTAAAACATAGAAATATAAAGCTTTGAAATGAAGTAAAAATGAAGTCCCTAACGCAATACAAACTTTAGTGAATATTTATGTGCTTAAATTTCGACGATGTGACTAATCTAAACGAACTCAAAGTAAGAAATATTTTAATGGGACAATATTCAAACCCACTCTGATTTTTAACTGAACGGAAACTGTAAATGAAAAAGCATTGACTACGTTATAGAGATGTGTGGTATGCAAAAAATGCAACGATTTACAGCCAAAAATTCGATCAACGAAGGTATGTTTAACCTGGGATATCCTCCCACTGCAAAACGTTTCTGCTCTCTTAATGTGAATAGGCAATTATTCTTTTTCAAATGTCTACCGAGAAAACGTGTTAGGCACAATATTTGTCAAAGAGAAATTTCAAAAATCAGCTGTGAAGATACAGGTTTGAAAATTAAAAAGAAAGTTTATTTTGTGTCAGAATTTCACATTGTAACGATTCAATGATATGATCGGAAAAGAAAACTTGCTCTGTTATATGGTTCCTATTCGCTGTCTTTTGATATTCTGTTGGTAGAATCACATTTAGAGAATCTACCTTCTGAGCAGGATAAATTACTTTTTCATGTTTCAATATGTCACTGTGTCCCAAAAGATTTTTTACCATTAAAAGTACATTTTTATGTAACAAAATATATTTTTCTACCAATATCCTACCCTGTATATACATGTACTTAAGTAAGATGATAGCATACATATTACATGTACATTTGATAATACAGAAGTATACATGGACAGATTTCAGTGCTTCTATTTGTAACTAATCGCTTAAAAACAGAAGAATGTAAAACAGTTCTTGTTCTTAATATGTACCTCATCTGAATAAATTAAATTTACTGATATATGAAGTATTTCAAAGTACAAAAGATAAAAAGCAAGGGTAGATTTCTCGGAAGCACAGAGCACCACAAACACAGCCACAGAGCCACGTATGTGAAAAGTAGGCCCACAACAAAAAGAAGCTATAACGGAAAAATATAACAGATGGGTTGCTTCAAAACAAAAACATTTGAGGACAAACTTAACAAAGCATTCAAACGCCTTCGCCGAAGTTATAGATATATAAAACGGGGTTCCCCTTGCTCAACAATACACAAAAGATGGATACCAATATTTATCTTTACTTAACGTCTCTTGCCGTCGTTTTTTAAACTAAAGTTTACAGAATTATTAAAATTATAAATGTTTTCGACTTAAAATCCTAACTAGATACTGGTATTTCAACCTGTACGGTATGCTCAGTTCGTGACAAAGGTTTGGATGGAGGCTCTGTTACAATAAATAGGATTTTTCTATAAACTATTGTTATCTGTTGAGTTGCCTTGTTTATAAACGTATTTTAACCATTCACCCTCTTTCCAATAGCGTATCTGTATTGCGCTTACTGATTATTCAGATAAAATTCAGTTGTTAATAATTTCTCGCTGTTTTTGCCCACTTATATATATATATATATATATTTACTACAACACGCGAGAAACTTTCAATGGAAATTGGTATCTAACTTGATATCTTGGTCAACAATTTCCTGTTTAATTAACAGATCTTTCACCTCTTACAAACCTAAATGAACTGAGCCGCTGTGAGGTATATCATCAATCTTCTTATTTAATGAAGAGCTACGATAAAGACAGTAAAATATCAAAACAAACTAATTCCGGTAACTGTTTCGATCTAATTTGCAACCTAATTCTTCCCTATGTGATAAAAAGATGCGTAATTACATTACTGTTCTAACGTCATAAAAAGAGTCCCAGTGATTATGTGATAACTAGCAAGCTGTGAACATATCATAAGTGGTTGGTAGAAATTGTTATTCCTGTTTAACACTGATTAAAATACTAAATAATAAAAAGGTTAACGTTGACTTCGAAGATTCCCACCGATAATTTCTGTTCTATAATTATTGAAACCATATGTTGTTTTACCGAAAACAAATTTGTTGCTTCTTTAGTTTGGTAAAGTAACCAATTGTAATTAACGAAGGCTAATGCAATATTTACGGAATTAAACGTGTGGTTATATATTCTGAAAACTAGATTTATCATCAAAGGCGATTAATACCCACATACGCCGCTTTGATACTCGGGAAGTGAGATGTTGAGTTCATGATTATTGACCTTTAAATATGACCTCATCTTTGACCTAGTGACCAGGGCTGAGCAACACAAATTGTCTTGATGAGGTAATCACTTGATGCAAGTTTGATGAAAAGCCTTCCAGTAGGAAAGAATTGAACGGACACAAATGTAAGCTATTTGCCCGATGACATCTAAGTGTGTCCTTGGACTTAATGACCTAGGTTATGCTCTCTGGATTTTGTCTTGATGAGGTCAACGGTTGTTCCGGATTGGTGAAAATCTTCTTAAAGGGCGGACACGAAGTGAAGCTACCTGACCGTTAACCTCCATGTCCTCTAGGTGAGGTTAGCAATTAATGCTAATTTTATGAAATTCCATCTATGGTATGAAGATCTGGTGGGGAGACAATTTCAATCCATTTAGTCTTTGACCTCAAAGTGTGACATTGACCTTGAACTTAGTGACTCGGGTCATGTACTCTGCAATTCATCATTCGTCTACTGTTTTTTATTTTTATTTTCTACAATGTAGTCATGAAAAACGTGCAAATGCAGTTGAATAAGTCCTTAAATCAACTATAGCATTTATGTGTAAAAATATCAACACACCAATTAAAAAGCATTAACGTTAAATGATGTTTCCGGGTTTAAACACTTGAATGAAATCGTTCCTTCTATCACAGCACGTCCATCAATCAAATGAAACTGACGGCATTTATCACTTTTAAAAAGAAGCTTACGTTTTTAGAACACCAGTGTTTTACGCGTCCAGTTGGCTTCTCAAAGGCATGTTTAACCTTTCCCGTCAATTTACATGAGTAGCTGGTTCCTGTTCTTAATTTATGATATAAACAGGCTTAGAACACCTATTTATTTTCAGCATTATTTTATCTTCTATCTTAGAATACTTCAGCTTTCGCCAAAAAAAACTGAATTGTCTTTACTTGCAGGCAATATAATCTAACATAATAATGATTGGCCGTGCATCATCGCAAAAACAAAGTAGCTAAGTAACTCGAACAAAACACGTTTGGTGATAAAAGAAATTGCCCCAAAAATGCGTTGTTTAAAAACCCTTACCTACAGAAATATTCGAAATATCATCTACAAGCCGAGAATGAGTTAACCTACTGGGTCGCTGATTTAAGACGATGAACAAAATCAAATCAATCTTGCACAAAGGTATTTCCAATATTCGATAGCCACTTGATTTTTTTGCCATCTATTGACGAGTAGCTATAAGACACATAAAATATCCTAAATGTCTCTTAAATATACTCCTAAAATTTTGATATTGGCAAACAATATTTTATCAAATTGGTGTATCACTTTTTGTAAACAGCTATTGTGATACGGTCATCGGTGGAATCTGTAATTTCGCTAACTACTACAGGTCGAGTCTGTCGTTGAAAGTAAAATCTCCATAGCCTGTGCTACGTATGTGTATATATCTAATGTATGTTTCATTAGTATTTTCTTATCATAATTATCTCCTCCTATCAACCAAACATAACATCAATAGTGTATTACTATAAATAACTTGGCGAAATTAGAAAGGATACTGCAGAGATTGTAGGTGACGCTAAAAGTGTGTTTCCCTTAATTGAGAACATTAATAAAAGGAAGCAAGAACACTATTAATTCATCTCATTTCTGTCGTAATTTACCCAAAACGTGCGCGGCAGTTATAATGTAATGAGCTGTATTCAAAATTCACACAGCTTGTTATCCTAACATAGCACACACTTCTTGTCTTTTACAAATGAAGACAGATTCTAGAAAGCCAATTGTAGTCTTTGTAATGAGTCGCATTTTCTCTGGTGATGATGTTATTCATTTAGTACCGAAATTAATCGTCGTAAGTTTCAGTCCCTGCTCATAATTATTTCACCACACAAAGATCCTTGCGATAACATATTAGCCGCCGTCATTTGTCAGTCTGTCAAATATACTGTCTGTATCGGAAAGTAGTCAAATAAAAAAGACATGATACATTTATTTTTCATTCTTATTGACTGTTGAAATTTTGTTGCCTCGTACCAATATATGTTGGGAGTTGTAAGAAACTACTGAGACAATGATTTCCCTAGAGATTGAAAGAAAATTAGCAACACACTTCTGTCATCGAAATACCAGACGTCCGCAAACAAGTCTCAAGCGTTCCAAACAAAATATTGTTCCGTCAAGAACCTTCATCTAATTTCAAAATCAACAACTGATCAATCAGAAATTCATCTAACAGATTTTATGTGTGTTTGAGGCGTTCATGAACACATTCAGTTATGCATTCTGCAGGATTTGTTACGTTCGTTGAAGCTTACAATATCACCATATCACAGATCTTACATTTCAGTTTTGTTTTACATCCTTGCTAGGATTCAGTAGATAGAACAGTACCAGTTTAATATTTACCCTAAATTAAAACAAGAGGGCCAAGATGGCCCTAGGTCGCTCACCTGAGAAACACATCATAACAGTGTAAACATGTTTGACCTTAGTGATTTCATGGAAACAAATATTCTGACCAATTTTCATTAAGATTGGACCAAAAAATGTGGTCTCTTAAGTGTAAACAAGCATTTTCTTCAATTTGACCAAGAGACCTAGTTTTTGAGCTAAGATGATCTACATTCGAATTTGACCTAGATTTGATTAAGGCAATCATTCTGACTAAATTTCATCAACATCAACTGAAAAATACAGCCTCTATCGCATAAATAATATTTTTCTTTATTTGTCCTAGCGGCCTGGTTTTTGATCCCGGATGACCCATATTCAAACCTGACCTTAATTTCATCAAGGCTATCATTCAGACCAAATTTCACGAAGATCAATTGAGAAATACAGTTTTAATTGCATACACAAGGTTTTTCTTTGATTTGACCTAGTGACCTAGTTTTTAACCACAGATGACCCATATTCTAGCTTTTCCTAGATTTCTTCAAGGCAATCATTCTGACTAAATTTTATGAATATCCAGTGTAAAATGCAGCCCCTATTGCGTACCCAAGGTTTTTCTTTAATTTGACCGGGTGACCTAGTTTTTAACCCTAGATGACCCATATTCAAACTCCACCTATATTTTATATAGACAAACAATCTGATTAAATTTCATAAATATCCGATGTAAAATGCAGCCCCTATCTCATACACAAGGTTTTTCTTTGATTAAACATAGTGACCTAGTTTTTGACCCCGGGTAACCCATATTCGAACTTGACCTAGATTTCATCAAGGTTATCAATCTGACCAAAATTCATGAAGATCAATTGAAAAATACAGCCTCTATCGCATAAAAAGGTTTTTCTTTGACTTGACCTGGTGTCCTAGTTTTTGACCCCAGATAACCCATTTTCGAACTTGGCCTAAATTTTATCAAGGTTATCATTCTAACCAAATTTCTTTAAGATCAGTTGAAAAATACAGCTTCTATCGCATACACAAAGTTTTTGTTTGATTTGACCTAGTGACCTAGTTTTTGATCCCGGATGACCCATTTTCGAACATAGCCTAGATTTTATCAAGGTAATCATTCTGACCAAAATTCATGAAGATCAATTGAAAAAAACATCCTCTATCGCATACACAAAGTTTTTCTAGATTTGACCTAGTGACCTAGTTTTTGACCCCAGATGACCCATTTTCGAACTTGGTTTAGATTTCATCAAGGTAATCATTCTGACAAAAATTCATGAAGATCAATTGAGAAATACAGCCTCTATTGCATACACAAGGTTTTTCTTTGATTTGACCTAATGACCTAGTTTTTGACCCCAGATAACCCATTTTCAAACTCAGCCTAGATTTTATCAAGGTTATCATTCTGACTAAATTTCATGAAGATCAGTTGAAAAATACAGCCTCTTTCGTATACACAAGCTAAATTTGACGGACAGACGGACGCCGGACATTGAGCGATCAGAAAAACTCACCTGAGCATTGCTCAGGTGAGCTAAAAAAGCACACACAATAGTCGGCTTCCTTATATATCTTAACACATATTACAAAAACATTTGTTTTCCATTGAAAGTTGGATAAACTGCACACTTTAATCCATTTGTTCAAGCATAACTAATCACGGAAACATGAATTACAAGCCCGCAAGTCTTCGGTATCAATCAGAATACTTTTAGCAACTGTTACAGCTTAGGAATCTTCCACAAAAAAGGATGCATTTGATATATACAAATAAATATCCAATTAGAAATGCATTATATCAGTATATTAATAATTCTGTAAAAAAAAAAACATCAATATGATGATTGATTGCCGTTTAACTAATCCGTTCAAAATGGAAGGAAGTTTCCGAAATATATTCCCTTTCGACTAAAAACATTCTTCGTGTTAATGACTTTGGAACCGGCAATCATTTATTTTTCAATTTTGTTTTCGAAGAATATTATTAAACACACAATTCATCAAAAGTGATATTTCTGAATTTTGTTTAGAACACTTCAGTATAAACGCTCCGAGACATATTAGTTTCTATTATCCGGAGATTTTCTGGTTTGAAGAACAGTTCATTTCATCCGGTAAATCCGCAGTTTTGTTATTTTGTTCTAAGGTTTTACAACGGTATTGTTTTGTAAGAACATCTAATTTCTGAACCTCTTTGAAGACATCTATGGAAAAGTACCCATTGTTTATTATATGTTCTTATTTCTTTCTTTTTTTAAACATGATTCTCTTATGAAGAAAAGTAAGATATCAGGTGGTCAGTCTCTTTGTTCACATATGCGTTATGATTACATATCGAAATTTTGTCCTTTTGTGCGAAGCCAGCGTTAAGGTTTGCGACCAGCAAGGATCTAGATGGATGTACATCTTTACTATTAATCTAACCTCACATCTATCATTTTAGTTTATCAGTTTTAGCAATTTTGGCCTCCTTGGCCGATTTGTTTAGGTCGCTAATTTCTAATCACGTGCCCCTCACCGACGTGGGCTCGAGCTTCACTTTGGACGTAAGAAATGTTATCCGAAAGTATATGTTGCAATAACAGTTATTCGTATTGGCACATTATTGGATCAAAAAGGTTTACCAGCGTCTTTGTTATGTAGTACATTATTAATTATTTGTTTTGATGGAATTTTATCCCTGATCGTAACGGGGGAATAAATATAACAAATATCTACTGAACGAATTCCGACTAATACACAAACTAGTTACCTTATGTGTGATAATAATTAGCCTATTTACATTTATAATATAATTTTCTAACGTCGTAAAAAACAATTTTTACGATAATATGATAATTACTCAGAAAAAGTGATTTGTACAAATGGTATTTTGTTGTTTCATACTGATTAACTTTGTTAGACTATAGAAAGGTAGTATTAAAGATGTTCCCTTACTGTTCAATCATATATTCCATTATTACCTGGCAAATGTTGCTGTGTCTCGTTTTTAAATAGCAGGTTTATAATGAAATAAGTTGTTCTCACTTCTGTTGATCAAGCGCAGATATAACATAATCCTACTGTAGAACCACTTACAATTTCGTTTGTGAAAGCTACTAGCTTATAGAGCTTTACGTCAAACTACAATGTTTTTTTTTTATGAAACAAAACTAATTATTTAGTATTTATTCATTTAGGTAGATGATGCATTAAATCTTTCATTCCATTCGAAATTCAGCATTCAATCAATTAATCATGAGAAATATGTTGCAAAGAATAATTTCTGACCAGTTTATTTTAAATAAATTTTCCAAATTTTTTTCAGTATTTGATGTTTTATTCAGGTTCCTAGATGTTCGTGTACGTCATTTTATATGAGATTACGTATAACTGTCATAGACAAAACGTTGTTGATTTAAAATTTGAATGGTCGATTCACAATAAATTTCAAGGGAACATCGTTTAAATGTTGTAAAATGTATGCATGGTGTTAGGATGACTTTCTATTGTAGAAATATATGTAACCTAACTTGCAGGAAATTAACGACCTTACCTTTACGACGTCTAAACGCCGACTGAACCGGTAGCTCGATGCCGTGTTTATTATATAACCTCTGGTTTTGTTAAAAGTTTCCTAGTGGACATTTTACTGGTTTGAACGGGACCGCATTTATTAATTCCACATAGGAGAAATTGTAGAGTCAGTCTACGTACAACCCTCGTACATGTTGATTGACAGTGCCAAACAAGGAATCGGTAAAATTGAATGATGCTCCCCGATGCATGTGCTTGGGGGAGATAATTCAAAACCTTGGTAAGGTAGAGTTATGGTTTGTTAACACTACACTTCCCGTCAATTGCCTTTATCATTTTGTGAAGTTTAAATAAAATGCCGTCAATACTTTTCAAGTAATGCTCCGGACAAGCCCTATTTTGTATAATAAAGGGAGATAATTCAAAAACTAGGTAAGGTAGAGTTATAATTCATTGATACTGCACTTTTCTCAATGGCTTCTATGATTGCGTGAAGTTTCAATCAAATGCCATTAATACTTTACTTAATACTTTAAGTTATACTCCGGACAAAAGTGTGACGGGCGGACGGACGGAAGGACGGACAAAGCGGCAACTAAATGCTCACCCTTCGGAGAGCATAAAAATGTGCATCATCTGGTCATACAATTTCTAATTGGTGGGAAATATTCAGTGAGGCAGGTTATCAAGTTTAATAGAAAAATAATGATTCAGTGAGGCAGAGCGCGCGTTTTATTTCATCATCTCTTAAAATGTGCTAAAGGTGCATTTAAGTGTAATTACACTTTGTATATTTTATTTGTAAATAATGGTTTTCAAATGTGATGTCATCTATTTAATATAACAAGTAAATTTATGGGTAATATCACGTTCAGTACCTATATTCTAACATTGACTGTTCCCTCTATTTAAACAGAATTACTGAAGAAATTGTCAAATGATCAGTATTTTCCAGTGGAATTTTGACAAATATTTTGTTTAATTCCCAACGAATTCTGCCTGAGCTCGAAAAAAACGAGTATAATGAACAGCCAATGACAATATTTTAGCGTGCTTTAGACAGATATATCTGCCGTGATCAACAGAGCTTCCAAACAAAACTACGGTAATATATAGATATTCTAGACAAAATATTCATATTTGAAAATATGAATAATTTCTGCAAATACACAATTAGTTTATATATTAAATAATGTTAAAAAGACTTGATGAGGATTATCAATATTTGAAGAAAATATTGAAGTAAAAGATAGACAAGGTTTTTCCGTCTATAGATAATGTATACGTGACTGTATATGTCAAAGTAAACCTACATACCGTTCGTCTTGGGAATATTTTCTATACCATCACCGTTTTGTTGTTGTTGTTTTCTACCCATGAACCCCGGAACTGTTGCCGCGAAGTTTGCAGTAAATAATTTTCAAGACGACATTCGATAAAATAAAACTGCTTACAAACATAAGCATAGCTACCGGCGCCGCATTACCGTTATAGACGTGTTAAAAAGAAACCAGACTACTCTTATTCTATCGTATTCTAACGAGTTGAAAATTCGCGGTATTAATGGAATCGGTGTTATTCGGGTTTCTTCGTAGTTCTTATGTAACGCGTTTATGGATGATGCAAGCGTCCCGCTTATTGTTTTCAGTATTGAATAATAATATACATTACAGTAGTGTTTGAAAAACAAAATCCGACGCCGGATTATTTTGTTTATGTAGAGAAGCCTGTAATTAAATAAATGTCAATGTGAAACGAATCTCGTCACGCTGCTGTAACATTTATTTATAAACATAATTTTGCCTTCGTCGTGTCAAAGTTACCCATGGTCCAACGGTTAGCGTTTCACATGCACGAGGTCCGGAGTTCGACCCCCGCCATATGTGTTTTGGGTTTTTTTGGCCAAGTTTTAATTTTTTTATTACCATTAATCATGAATTTTGCAAATATTGGAACCGAAATCAGTAATGTGTATAGTTAACCAGTGTTCTACTTGTAACTTGAACAAAAGTTTTGATTTTCAAATTGAAAGGCAAGAAAAAGCATATGTTGCTTATCTCCTCTCCCTCACACAGTCTTTGACATACATTGCAACTACTTTCTCAAAAAAATCATTGACTAGAACTTTACACGTGGAAAAAATGTTGGCTATAAACTTGAGAATTAAAATTCAAAAGGCTCCAACTACGTTCCCTATAGAGCTAAGAAATTAACCTTAATCATATTCAAAAAGGCCATGAACTGTTAGGAGTTTGGTAAATTAAATTAGTTTTAAAAGGAAATTCTAAGTTTGCTATTAAGCATGAATACTGTCACGTCTGACTTGATGTTGCACCGACATCATTCAAAAGTGCTGATGCTATGCGGTTGAGTGTGACGTTACGCAGGCTTAATGTGTAAATTGTTGTTGTTTTTTTAAACTATTGGTATCACATGAAATTAAAAGAAATTTTGCATTCCCGGATTCAGAAATTTGTATTAGAGAAACAAATTGACAGCAAAGGCATGATAGTCGAGGGGCATAGCGCCGGGTGTAGGTATGTACCGAAATGGGTATACTGTACATTTTTAAATGTTAGTATGTAAATGGTGACCTCTGACGCATGGGACTAGATTCTGAGCACCCAAATATCTTTTATCTTTGACTAATGAACATTATTTTCCATCGTCAGTCTAGTCTTGACACATTTGAAGAAATGATAGATTAGATCTACGTTAATTTAAACCGACACATTTTAAAACTTTTGCCTTTGTTCCTTATTTTCATAACAAGAGCAAAACCGTCAGGCTTACTGTCAATACTGAAAATATCAGAAAGAACAATTATTTATGCAGAAAGAATCCGCTTGACTAGGTTTTCAAGTCAGATAGGCAGCGCCTAATTTCATATTATGTAATACTTTATATATTACGAGAGGGCACTATAAGTATCTTAAGCAATAACTTTACCTTCCAGTTCAAAAGGAACCTTTTAAACAATGCAAAATATTAAAACAAAACATTATTGTCATGGCTTGAATTCGCAGACAATGAGTGTACACTTAACGAACTTTCTTCTGTTGTACAATGCTCATTGTCAGTTTAAGTACAATTCCTAACTGAAGCAAAAACTTTAAGACCTGCTTTCTGTGTGTTTTGATAATAAATTGCACCAAATCTGCATGTCTCAAACATGCAAGCGCATAAAAACTGCATTTTTCAGTCTAGAAAGTGTTTATTTAGTGCTATTGTAGTTTCTACTTTGTGTTATATAATAGTGTACACTCTCTTTGAGAGCGCAAAAACATAAACAGCACTTTGTAATTCTATAACATTTACCTCAGTTTTACGTCCTGCGAATTAAAAAGTTATTAATTACTTTCAAATTTAACCGAATATTTGTGAAACGATGTACATTGTATATGAGAAATTTGCATTACAAATAAAGATAGGAAGTACTCATTGTTTTGATTAACTAACACCAATACGTTATTTCAGCTAATCGCATTCAGTCATACGCCGATGGAAAAACGCTGATGTAAAAATGCATTCAAACACAGTCCGATGGAAAACGAATTGTCATGGCAATCAAAAAATGCATTCAGCCAAACGTATTCAGTCATACGCCGATGGAAAATGCATTTTGCATGAGTTAACTGGTATTTATTTTACATACCCTGAAGAAACACTGGAAAAGGCTAAAGACATCCCAGCTCCATTACGCACCATAATTATAATATTATTTTGTCTTTAGATTAAAGTTTCCGAAATTCGTAACAAAATGTACAAGTGCAGATATTTGTCCAAAAATATAAATCAAAGGAAGAGCTACATATTAGATAGACATTCATATTAAATGTACACTTGATAATACGGAAGTATACCAGTCCTGGACAGATTTCCTCAGCAACAATTACCAATATTCATCTTTACATAACGTCTCTTGCCGTCTTATCTTTTAAACTATACAAGGAAATTCATTGATGCAAGCATCAAAGACGCCGCCAAGTGTTGTGTCTGAAGTACATTTATTGAAATATGAGAAATCACCTAATCATTACTTTATTAGTCTGACTGACTACAAATTAACAACATTAGCACATAAAACGATATATGTTATAAACTTTTTAAACATGAAGAATAAAAATGATAGAAAAGTATTACCATGCAATACAAATCCTCTACTTGCAATAACATTGACATTACGAGTAGCTAGTCCCTTTACATACAAAATTAAAGTAATTATTTTACTAAGGTTAGCACCTGTGAAAAGTTCTTATATGCAGGAGCGTGTGTATGAAGTTTCACAGAAATGCAGTTTGTTGGGAAATGAGGAAATGTTAAAAGATAATTATTTCAAAGTTGTGGTTCACAGAAACCATTATTTTTATTATCATGTAATGTAATGAATGTTTTTTTCAATTCACTGATGAAGTTTCATGGACCTTAGTCACCTACATTATAGATTTCAGAATGCAGATTATACACAGCATTTAACTGTTTCCGTTGCCAAAACAACAAAAAAATTTGTCCAAGAAAAGAATGATATAACATGAATAATTTCTATATTGCCCCTATTCACAAAGCATGATTTTTTCTTATATACTTTTGTAATATCATAGATTTCATTTTTTTTTTCGGACGAACGATTAACTTGAAGATCTTGTTGAACCGTAAATAAGACAAAAGGTTAAAAATAAGTTACCAGCGGCACTTCCTTCGTTCATTTCAACATATATATGCTTATTGATTCCTTTATTTAATTTCTTAATACGTTTTACAATGAATTTTATGCAGGCAAAGTGTAATTTTCCGTATTTTTATTTTTTAATATTCTCTTCGAAGTTATTGTAAAATACATGACTGCTCACTAGTCCGCAATTCACACGTTGCGGTATATCTGCGGTGTGTTCTATTAATAGAAAATGAGATAGGTAAGTAGGTCATGCTAAGATCAGATATAGAAATCTTGACGACTTACAGAGTAACCTCCCATATCAATAAATTGGATCAACATTTTGACGAAATTGTAAATAAAAAAAATAATTCTGCTCTACAAATAAGGAGAGGAAAGACATATAACATTGTTTTATATCACATAATATGTTGCATTACATACAATCTTTTATGTTTTCTTTTTGCCATTTTTTGTTTATTCACTAAAGTCTATTGTGCATTACCGTTGGTCCTTTTACAAACTATTCACTGTGTTCAGTTTATCGCTCTGAAACTATTCATTACCATCTTTACAGGGTCCGAAATAAAAGTGTATCCCATATACTCGACGCCGCCTCCTGGGCGGCGTCGAATAACAATGTTTATAGAGTTATCAATATTTTGACTTACAATTCTAATTAGATACTGTTATTGCAACCTGTACTGTATGCTCAATTCGTGACAAAGGTTTGTGTGAATGTTCTGTTACACTGAACAGGATTTTTCTATAAATTATTGTAATATGTTATGCTGACTTGTTTATAAACGTACTTTAACCATTCATCCTCTTTTTAACGGCATATCTCTACTGCAGCGCTTACTGATTAGTCAGATAAAATTTAGTTGTTAATGTTTTCTCGCTCTTTTTGTCCACCTAAATGTAAATGTATTAAGTATAATACGCGAGAAACTTTTAATGGAAAATGCTATCTAACTTTATTTCTTGGTCAGAAATTTCCTGTTTAATTAGCAGATCATTCGCGGCTTACAAACCTATATGAACTGAGCCTCTGTGAGGTATGCTCTCAATCCTCTAATTTAATGAACAACTACTGATAAAGGCTGTAAAATACACGTACTGTAGGAAATATCAAAACAAACTAATTCCGGTAACTGTTTTGATCTAATTTGCAAGCTAATTCTTCCCTATGTGATAAAAAGATGCCTAATTACATTACTGTTCTAACGTCATGAAAAGAGTCCCAGTGATTATGTGATAACTGGCAAGCTGTGAACATATGATAAGTGGTTGGTAGAAATTGTTATTCCTGTCTAACACGGATTAAAATACTAAGTAATAAAAAGGTTAACGTTGACTTTGGAGATTTCCACTTTTTTTCTACAATTATTAAAACCATATGTTGTCTTATCGCAAACAAAAGTTAATGACTCTTTAGTTCGGTGAAGTAACCAATAATGAATTAAAATGAATGAAGGCTTTTCTCCCTTTGGTTAAGAAAATACAAGATTATTTAAGTAACTAAACTTGTTGGTATATATTCTGAAAACTGGACTAAACACATAAGGCGATTAATACCAAAATGCGCCGCTTTGATACAGGGGAAGTTATATTGAGTTCATAAATTTTTACTTTCTTATATGAACTTCATCTTTGACCTTGTGATCTGGGTTGAACATCACAATTCGTCTTGATGAGGTGATACATTGGTGGTAGATTTATGTAAAGATTTCCAGTGATTAAGAAGATATCAAACGGACACAATTAAAGCTTTTTGATCTTTGACTCCCAAGAGTGACACTGGACCTAATGCACTGGGTTATGCTGGGTTGTTCCTGATTTGATGTTAATCTTCCTAATGCTCATGGAGATAAGGGGCGGACACGGTGCAAAGTCACTTGACAGTTAACCTCGATGTCCTCTAGAGGAGGTTAGCGATTAATATTAATTTTATGAAATGAAGATCTTGAAAAGGACAAGGGTCATGCAATTCGTCGTGACGAGGAAAAGAGTTGATGCTAGTTTGATGAAAAAGAAGAAAGTACAATTTCGTGAGAGATGTTATAAGAAGTTTCGCTCAGCCTGAAATTCTATGAAAAATAAATTCGATTCTTAAGAAAGATTAAGCCCTAATACATTTCTACTGGTGCAAAATAACTCTTTTGATCATAAGAAATGTCAAGCTAAATGTGAAATATGGCAAACGGATGTAAAAATGATGATCACAACTCTTGTGTCACTCGAACAACGTGCTCATTAACAAAATCTGCCGCGACCATGCGACAATAAACGAATGACAAAAAGCCGGTCATAACAGCTGATCTTTGAACACTTTTGGTTCATGGGAGACTTTGAAATATATCCGTGTAAGGTAGCTAAGATCGACTCCAAACGTACTCTTTATTCGTCATATTGAGTGAATATTTATTACATTAGAAAAGTTCAAACTGCATTTCATTTTCTGCTTTTGATTTTCTACAATGTATTTAAGAAAAACTTGGAGATTATTTTTCTGATTACCTAGGCATTTAACACTTTTAAAATAAAGCTTACGTTTTTAGAATACCAATGTTTTACACGTTGAGTTGGCTTCTCAAAGACAAGTTAAACCTTTTCTATCAATTCACGTTAGCAGCAGGTTCCCGTTCTTAATTGATGATATAAACAGGCTAAGAACACTTATCTATTTTCAGCATTGATCTTTTCAAAACTCCAGCTTTCGCCAAAACTTGTCTTTACAATAGACAAAATCTTGCAGGCAGTATGATATGACATGATATGAATAGTTGTGCATAATTGCAAATATAATGAATATAGATTTTTGTATAAAAAGTAACTCGAACAAAAGTTGTTGGGTCAAATAGAAATTCCTATAATAGTAATCTGTTACGAACTATTCTATTTAAAAAAGGTCGTTGGTATAATAAACTTACCAAGCATCAACTTCAAGTCAAAAAGAGTGTGAACCTACTTGGACGCTAATTTAAGACGATCAACAAAATCAACCTTCTACAAATGAATTTACCAATATTTGATAGCCAAATCATACATCACAATTTGTGCCTCTTGAATATACACCTAATATCCCCAAAGCGAGTGCTGTGTACAGGGATATATCCAATTTATTTTTCATTAGTATTTTCCTATCATAATTATTCAGTCCTAACAACCAAACACAACATCATTAGTGTATTACTATAAACAACGTGGCGGAATAGGAAATGATACTGAAGAGACTGTAGGTGATGCTAAAACTGTGTTCCCCTATAATTGAGAACATTAATAAAAGGAAGCCAGAACATTATTAATATCTGTTGTAATTTAGCCATAACTGGCACGGCAGTTATAATGTAATGAGCTGTATTCAAAATGTTCACAGCTTGTTATCCCAACACAGAGCACACATCTTGTCTTTCATAATTCTAACACGACCAGCAAATAACCTACATACATATAGAGCAAAATCTATCTCGGGTTATTCTGCAATAAACCACTCGCATGCAATGACGTCATCCGATTCAGGTGCGTAGCACGGTCGTAAAAGTAGTTACCGTTTTTTTTGCTAACACTTATGATACTTGTATGTCGTGTTAGAATCGAAATAATAAGTTCCCAAGTGTGATTTATCGTAGAATAACCCGCGTTTTTCGTTCTTATGCGAAATAATATATCACTCAGGCCTACGGCCTTCCTGATATATTCTTACGCATAAGAACTCAAAACTCGGGTAATTCTACGATAAATCACGTTTAGGAACTTATTATTTCTTAAAGGAAGACAGATTCTATAAAGTCAATTGTAGTTCTTGTAATAAGCCGCCTTTTCTCTGGTGACGATGTTATTCACTAACAAAAAAAACAACCGTTGTAAGTTATAGTCCCTGCTCATAATTATTTTACCACACAAAGATCCAAACATATTAGCCGTCGTCATTTATCAGTCTGTCAAATATACTGTCTGTATCGGAAAGTAGTCAAATAAAAAAACATGATACATTTATTTTTCATTCTTATTGACTGTTGAAATTTTGTTGCCCCTGACATGATGTAGCATACCAATATATTTTGAGAGTTGTTAGAAACTACTGGGACAATGATTTCCCTAGAGACTGAAAGAAATTTGCAAGACACTTCTGTCATGGAAATACCAGACGTCCGCAAAGAAGTCTGAAGCGTCCCAAACAAAATATTTTTCCGTCAAAAACCTTCACCTTATTTCAAAATCAACCACTGATCATTCATAGATTCATCGCACAGATTTTTGTAAGTGTTTTTGGCGTTCATAAAACATATTCATTAATGCATTCTGCAGGACTTTTAACGTCAGTTGATGCTAAGAATACCACCATATCACAGATCTTACATTTCAGAAAATAGTTTTATATTTGTATCTTAAATACAGCTTGCTAAGGAGTCAGTAGATAGAACAGTAACAGTCTAAGATTTACCGTAATTTAAAACAAAAACCACAATTATACTAGTCGGTTTCCTTATATATCTTTATAACATATATTACAAAATTGAAAGTGTGATACTCTGAACATTTTAATCCATTCTTTCAAGCAAAACTAATCATTAAAACATGTATTACAAGCCTGCAGTGCCTCTGATATCAATGAGAATACTTTAAACAATAGCTTAGGAATCTTCAACAAAAAAACCCGATGCATTTGATCTATACAAATAAATATCCAGTTAGAAATGCATTATATCAGTATGTAAATAATTATGTAAAAATTCATGCCGTTTATCAAATCCGTTCCAAATGAAAGGAAGTTTCCGAAATATATTCCCTTCGGCTAAAAAAAGCATTCTTCGTGTTAATGAAGACCGAAATTCGTAACAAAATGTACGAGTGCAGATAGTTGTCCAAAAATATAAATCAAAGGAAGAGCTACATAATAGATAGATACTGTATACATATTTCATGTATACTTGATAATACGGATGTATACCTAGACAGATTTCCTCAGCAACAATACTCAAAAGATGATTACCAATATTCATCTTTACATAACGTCTCTTACCGTCTTATCTTTTGAACTATATAACAATGTTTACAGAGTTTTCAATGTTTTGACTTATAGTTACAATCCTAACTAGATACTGTAATTTCAACCTGTACTGTATGCTCAGTTCGTGACAAAGGTTTGTGTGAAGGCTCTGTTACACTAAACAGGATATTTCTATAAACTATTGTTATATGTTGCGTTGACATGTTTATAAACGTACTTTAATTTCCAATAGTCTATCTATACTGCGCTTACTGATAATTCATATAACATTCAGTTGGTAATATTTTCGCGCTCTATTTGCCAACCTAAATGTGTATGTATTAAATAAAATACGCGAGAAACTTTCCATCTGACTTTATTTCTTGGTCAGCAATTTCCTGTTTAATTAGCAGATCATTCGCGGTTTACAAACCTATATGAACTGAGCCTCTGTGAGGTATGTTCTCAATCCTCTAACTTAATGAAGAACTACTGATAAAGGCAGTAAAATACACTTACTGTAGGAAATATCAAAACAAACTAATTCCGGTAACTGTTTCGATCTAATTTGCAACCTAATTCTCCCCTATGTGATAAAAAGATGCGTAATTACATTACTGTTCTAACGTCATGAAAAGAGTCCCAGTGATTATGTGATAACTAGCAAGCTGTGAACATATCATAAGTGGTTGGTAGAAATTGTTATTCCTGTTTAACACTGATTAAAACACTAAGTAATAAGAAGGTCAACGGTGACCTTGAAGATTCCCACTGATTATTTGTTTTACAAATATTGAAACCATGTGTTGTCTTTTCACAAAGAAAACTTGATGCCTCTTTAGTAGGGTGAAGCAACTAATAATAAATTATAATGAACGAAGGCTTTTCTCCCAATACAAGATCATTTAAGTAACCAAACTTGTTGGTATATATTCTGAAAACTGGACTAAACACATATTAAAGGCGATTAATACCAAAATGCACCGCTTTGATACAGGGGAAGTTAAATTGAGTTCATGAATTTTTACAACATGACCTATTTTATAACATGACCTATATTTTTGACCTTTGACCTTGTGATCTGGTTTGAACACCACAAGTCGTCTTGATGAGGTGTTAAATTGATGTTAGATGTATGTAAAGATCTCCATTGATTAAGAAGATATCAAACAGACACAATCAAAGCTTTTTGATCTTTGACTCCCAAGTTTGACATTGGACCTAATGCACCGGGTTATGCTCTCTGACCTTTGTCATGATGCGGTCAACAGTTGTTCCTTATTTGATGTTAATCTTCCTAATGTCCAAGAAGACACGGTGTAAATCACTTGACCGTTAGCTTCAATGCAATTAATGTTAATTTTATAAAATGAAGATAGGACGGGGACACGAATTAAAACCACACATGTTTTTGACCTATAAGTGTGACCTTGGCCTTGAACTTATTGACCAGGGTCATGTGCTCAGCAATTCGTGATGACGAGGAAAAGAATGGATGTTAGTTTGATGAAAAAGTTCCCAGCGAGTTAAAAAGATATGGAGCAAACACGAACTTAAGCTATTTGACATTTGAGCTATTGATATGGGTTATGCCCCCAATATTCTTTGTATCTAGGGGTATCAAGAATCAATGAATTACACACTGTTTGAAGAGGTACGTGAAATTTCATGAGAGATGTTAGGAGAAGTTTCGCACAGCCTGAAATTCTATGATAAATATATTCAGTTCTTAAGATAGATTACGCCCTTAAACATTTCTACTAGTGCAAATATAACGCTTATTTTATCATACGAAATTTCAAGCTAAATGTGAATTATGACAAACTGATGTAAATATTGTGTCATTCCAACAATCGTGCTCATTAGCAATATCCATCGCGACCATGTGACAATAAACGAATGACAAAAAGCCGGTCATAACAGCTCATCCTTGGGCACTTTTGGATCATGAATTTATGCATGTAAGGTAGCTAAGACCGGCTCCAAACGTACTGTTTATTCGTCATATTGAGTATTTATTACATCAGAAAAGTTCAATTTCAATTTTTGCTTTTGATTTTCTACAATGTATAATAATTGATGAAAAACTTGGAGAAAATTTATCAAATTTCCTATGCAAATATAAAAAAAGCTCTTAAAACAACACTATATAAATTTTGTGTAAAACTATTAACACACCAAGTAATGAGCATTAACATTTTATGAGGTTTCCATGCTTAAACACCTGAATGAAATCGTTCCTTATCTCACAGCACATTCATCAATCAAATGAAATTGGTGGTATTTATCACTTTTAAAGTGAAGCGTACGTGTTTAGAACACCAGTGTTTTACACGTTGAGTTACCTTCTCAAAGACAAGTTAAACCTTTCCTGTCAATTCACATGAGCAGCAGGTTCCTGTTCTTAATTGATGATATAAACAGGCTAAGAAACCTATTTATTTTCAGCACTGATCGTTTCAAAACTTCAGCTTTCGCCAAAAAATGTCTTTACACTAGACAAAATCTTGCAGGCAGCATGATCTAACATGATATGAATAGTTGTGCATCATTGCAAATAAAAAGAAGATAGATTTTACATATAAAGTGACTCGAACAAAACTTGTTTGGTAAAATAGAAATTCCCACAAAATTAATATGTTACGAACTATTCTATTAAAACGGTCGTTGTATAATAAACTTAGTACCTACAGGAATGTTACAAGCATCACCTTCAAGTCCGGAAAAGTGTGAACTTATTTGGCCGCTGATTTAAGACGATCAACAAAATCAACCTTCCACAAATATATTTACTAATATTTGATAGCCAAATCATACATGGACGACTAACTGTAAGATTCATAATAGCATCCTAAATGCCTTTAAAATATACCCCTAAAATTGTGCTTGGCAAAAAAATATTTTTATCATATTCGTGTATCACAGTAATGAAATGTCATTTCAACACTTAACTGTTTGTAAACAGGTATCGTTATATGGTTTGTCGTGGAAACAACTACAGTGACTACAGAATTTAGTTTGAGTCTGCTTGTCTTAATATTACATGCGTTCAAAGCAAAACCCCATAGCATGTGCTGTGTATATTTATATATCCAATTTATTTTTCATTAGTATTTTCCTATCATAATTATCCAACACAACATCATTAGTGTATTACTATAAACAATATGGCGGAATAGGAAATGATACGGAAGAGATTGTAGGTGATGCTAAAAGTGTGTTCTCTATAATTGAGAACATTAATAAAAGGAAGCCAGAACACTATTAATTCATCATTCCTGTCTTAATTTACGCAAACATGCGCGGCAGTTATAATGTAATGAGCTGTATTCAAAATGTTCACAGCTTGTTATCCCAACATAGCGCACACATCTTGTCTTTTACAAATGAAGACAGATTCTAGAGAGTCAATTGTAGTCCTTATAATTAGCCGTCTTTTCTCTGGTGACGATGTTATTCACCAGCACCAAAAATAACTGTCGTAAGTTTCAGTCCCTGCTCATAATTATTTTACCACACAATGATCCATGCGAAAACACATTAGCCGTCGTCGTTTATCAGTCTGTCAAATATACTGTCTGTATCGGAAAGTAGTCAAATAAAAAAATGATACATTTATTTTTCATTCTTATTGACTGTTGAAACTTTGTAACCCCTGATATAAAGTAGCATACCAATATATTTTAAGAATTGTAAGAAACTACTGGGACGATGATTTCCCAAGAGATTGAAAGAAAATTAGCAATAAACTTCTGTCTTGGAAATATCAGACGTCCGCAAACAAGTCTCAAGCGTTCCAAACAAAATATTGTTCCGCCTCGAACCTTCACCTAATTTCAAACTCAAGTACTGATCATTCATATATTAATCTCACAGATTTTCTGTAAATGTTTGTGCCGTTCACAAACACATTCAATAACGCATTTTTTACGCCCGTTCAAGCTAAGATTACAACCATATCACAGATCTTACATTTCCGAAAATACTTTTTCTTAATATTATATTCTTAGTACAGCGTGCTAAGGATTAAGTAGACAAAACAGTAGCAGTTTTAGATTAACCGTAATTTAAAAAAGACTCTAGCATTCTTTTTATTTATATATCTTTATAAACATATTACCAAAATAATTGTTTACCATTGAAAGTATCGTGATAAACTGTACACTTTAATCCATTTTATCAAGCAAAACCAATCAAAATCTTGGAAATAGTAATTTAATACAAATGGTGTAATGAGAAAACTATTAGCAAAAGCTAAGGAATACCCCATCAAAACCGATGCATTCGATATATAGATAGACATGCATTATATCAGTAAGTAAATATGTAAAAATTGCACGAATGTGGTGATTGATGGGCATTTAACAAATCTATTACAAATGGAAGGGAGTTTTCGGAATAGTTTCTCTTCCGCTGAAAACATTCTTCGTTTAAATGACTTTGGAACTGGTAATCATTTATTTTTCAATTTTGTTTTCGAAGAACATTATTAGACACACAATTCATCAAAAGTGACATTTCTGATCTCAGTTCGGAAAACTTCAGTATAGACGCTCCAAAAAAGATCAGTTTCTTTTATACATGGTACATTTTATTGTTTTGTTTGACGAAAAGTCTATTTTGTCTGTAAAATTGTTTTGTTTTGACGAACAGTCTATTTTGTCTGTAAAATACGCACCTGTAAGCTTGCAAGCCCGTCATATCTGAACCTCTTTGAAGACACCCATTGTTTTTTTATATGTTCTTACTAAATGTTTTCAAACTCGTTTCCCTTATGGAGATTGTGGTATATGTAAGATTTCAGGTCTGTCTCTTCGCTCGCATTTATCCCAAAATCCATACTGTAAGTATATCAGTTTCAGCCATTACGGCCCCCATGGTCGAGTGGTTGAGGTCACTGGCTTCAATTCACTTGTTCCTTACCGCCTCGGGTTCGAGCCTCACTTGGAGCATTGAATTCCTCATGCGAGAAAGCCATCCAGCTTGCTTACGTAAGTGTTTTGTGTGTGTGTCGGGTTTAACGTCTTTTTCAACAATTTTTCAGTCATATGAACGACAGTGTCTACTTGTAGCAGTGAGCACAATGCCCAACTTTATTGTGCTGCCTCACTGGAATATCACGCCATAGACACATGACATGATACCCCACCCAGTCAAATTATACTGACATCGGGCTGACGAGTCCTAGTACTATTCTTTTAATGCTGAGCACCAAGCGAGGACGCTACTAGTACCACTTTTTACGTCTTTGGTATGACGCGGCCAGGGATCGAACCCACGACCGTCCGCACGGAAGATTGTTGGTTCTACCGCCCGTGATTAAACCGTGCACAGAGGGGCACCGGGGATCTTCCTCCACCATCAAAGCTGAAAAGTCGCCATATGACCAATAATCGTGTCGGTGCGACGTTACATACAACAAAAACCGAATACAAAAAGTTTCAGCAATTGATTAGTGCACAGCGTGGTTTCAAACTGGTGGCACAGCCCTAATAATGGTCTTGAAATAACAATGTTCGCGTTTCTTAACCCAGTAGAGTATAAAGGAAAGAGTAAGATTTTTCTTAATGTTTTACACGGTGATATAGCTGCATATACTTTCTCTAAATAAACTTTCACTCAACAGTGAAGTATATTAATCAAGTTCCTTAATCTTTCAAGTATCTTAATTGACAAGTTTACCTTTGGAAACTACTGTGTTAAATCATTTGTTTTATGTGTGCATTAGATAACCTGATATGTCTGAGATTGTAGGGAGAAAATTGTTGTCTTAGATAAATTGGGAACAACGAATAGGGACTATAATCAGTCAAACATCAGGTGTTATGGTAACAGTAATACATTTATATATTGTATGGCAAACCATATGAATGATCGTACTTATTTATTGATATAACTTGAACATGTACAGTTCGTCGTTATAAGAACAAAATATACTAAACATGCATAGCAATGCGAGAGTGAACAAAACAAAAGAACACTCAGTTAAAATTCATTAAATATTATTATTTACAGTGTGACCTGCCGTGTAAATGTTTCCATCTAATTTGAACTCTCTCATTATAATATAATTTAGAAGGCAGTCTAATTCAATAACATTTGTAAATTCATAAAAAATGATACCTGTAATGTGTTAGCAGGTGGTATGTGATTCGAGGACATGGTAATTGTTGCTTCAAACTGATTTAAAAGTGCAAAGCTGATGGTTTTCATGGGAAGTTAATTATTTTAAAACTTTTGAAACTTTTCCTTGAATTACTGAAACTGCTACGACACGAAATGCTGCATTGTTTTGTAAGATAACACCATGTTAATAATACATGATGACTTCTTGCCTTTGGTGAAACAACGAACACGATTAACGGATTTATATTCTGAAAGAAAATACGCATTGCTGTGAATTGAATTCTTGATATCGTGAAATTATGTAAAATCCTATGAGAACATATTAAGAGAACGTTTAACCCAGCCTTATTGATTCATATAAAAATAAGGAAAATATTTTATTCAGATGAACAAGAAAGAAAAGTAAATCTGGGCTATGTCTAGGCAAAATACCATATATGCCCAAAACCTAAAAAGGCATTTCTTCATACTTTTATTGCATGTTAATACTTTTTTTTTCTTATTCTATAGACACCTTTCTCTCAGATTGGCACCATCTTTCTATATTTCTTAAAAACATGAACAATGCTTGCAAATGTATCATGATATCTTGTAAACAGTCATAATTTTTATCAACATGTGCTCAAACTGACATTACCTTTCTATTTCACAGAATGCCTTGACAAAGAAGTTGTGACAAAGTGTCTTGGAGGTGTGATAGATCGCGAGAACAAACAAAAACTCAGTCCATCGTGATCCCGAAACAACTACTTTGGCATCTACCAATGTGTACAGAACCTGTTGACAATATCAATAAAAAGTAGGATACAGGCAATCCCAGAATGGCCCAAAACAGTCCATATTGTATACGACATCGGACCTAGAAAGGCCCCACATGGTGTATAAGATCTGGATCTTTATGAATTTGCTATTAGATAACACAACGTAAAAGTCTTCAAACAGATAGAAAATCTTCTTATTTAATTTCAAACAGTTTTAAGGTTTTTACATCCTGCCTTCACAAAATGTTAAGAGCTTTTCTTTACACCTGTGTACATAACCTTAAGATATGTAACACAGCAAATTAATTGCATTTGTGAGAGAAACTGACCAATCAATTTCTGATTTCAACAGACTGAATCTGACATCAAAACGCTAACTTTTGAAAATGTTCTATATACGAAACGTAAAGAAACGATTATTGCACTCATCCTTTAGATACACGATCACATTGCTGTCAACTAAAAGAAGACATATGACTCAATTTAGATAAAGTGAAAGCCAAATATCAGCCATACGTCCAGACACTCATAAGAAGGCAATAGATACGTCTGGAATTTGTCAGGAGCCATTATGCTAAATACTGTCTGACTTTTTCCGAACTTCTCTATGATCATATCGTGTGTTTAAATCCCTGTAGAACCCAGCCAGATGGCTCCAAGTCGCTCCGAATAGAAGTGAATCCATCAATGATAAGCAAAAACTAAAATGGATGGCAAATATATGAGCCGTGCCATGAGAAAACCAACATAGTGGGTTTGCGACCAGCATGGATCCAGACCATCCTGCGCATCCGCGCAGTCTGGTCAGGATCCATACTGTTCGCTTACAGTCTCTCCAATTCAAATAGGCTTTAAAAGCGAACAGCATGGATCCTGACCAGACTGCGCGGATGCGCAGGCTGGTCTGGATCCATGCTCGTCGCAAACCCACTTTGTTGGTTTTCCCATGGCACGGCTCATATAGTTGCTTAGGGTGAATTCTCATGTTGGGTACAGAACCATAATAATGCATTTGAATTGCTGGGTAAGCTATTTCTTAATGATCCAGGGGACCTAGTTTTCCGTACATGTCATCAGTTATTACCCCCTTGATAATTACAGTTTCTGTAAAGCTATACCAACGGATTTAAGACCCTTCATAGCTTTATTTTATATTCATAACTATATCCGCTTATACGTTTGACCTTTCTATTCTGCTAATCGCTTATTTTCGGTATATCCTAAAAGTTAAAAACAAAAAAATAGTGTAAAGGAAACTTTTTACACTGCAGAAATTCATCTGGTCCAAACAAAACTACATGATTCAAGTGTTGGTCATATTTAATGTAAACTCTATTATATGGACCTCCATATAAATGTCAGTATGTATTCGTTACTGTAACGGCAAGGTCTGTAACTGCAAGGTAGATACTCATTTTCATCTTTATTGTTATTACAATCATTGAAGCTCAAAACTAAAATAGGGATATTTGTGATTGGACGCTACTCAGTGGGTAGGTCCAGGAGAAGTCCATAACATATGTTTAAATGTCCGTCTGTCGTTTTAATATTCTAACCTAGGAATAACTCCAAATCAACTACCGTAAGATAATTATAATGTGCTAAAGGTATATTCCTGCAAAATATTTAAAAGCAAGGCCATGGTTTTTTGCGATGGTCCACTGACATTCGCTTTATGTATACCTTTTCAACAAATCAAGTCGGGTCGCATGCTAATAAAAGCATATGATATACCAGAATTAATATAAAATATCAGTATCTTTCAACGAAAGAATTCACCTGATATTTCAAGTAATATAAGAACAGTTAAAGTTCCGTAAGACTCTTAATTTTTTGTTAAAATCAAATAAAGTATCTATGTAAATAGATATTATGTTAGGAAATCACTACTTTCAATATTACACATGAAATTTTACAGTTACACTAGTGATGGGCCGACAATCGGCGACAATCGAATAATCGTCGGCGTTGCATTCATGAGCGCGATCGCCGGCTTCACTTTTTCCTCACCGATTAATTACTTGGCACCCTTAACGGATAGTTTAGTTGCTTCTGACCTTTTTCTTTCTGGTATTTACGGTTCTTTGGGGCAATGATGTCAAGGGAAACTACTCAACATGAAAATGGCTTTCTCCAAGTCTCGAAAGTTGAGGTCATCGTCACCCAGATTTTGGAAGATATATGGCTTGTACGGGAAAACCGTCAACCTAATTTCTTGACATTAGTATGACAGTATGCATAGCATGCCGAAAGACTTAGGCAAGCATTTAAGCAAAGTTATTTCCAATTTTTTATTTTGTGGGATTGAAATCATTCTAGTTGTTAACTAAGAATTAATAAATCGTTAATACTTTTTTGCCCCAAATAATTTTGATTTAATAACACAATATCACTGGATAAGTCCCTGGTGAAATTAAGACGAGTACCTGATTTGAAGTTTACTATCTTCAAACATATTTTACTTTTATGCTGTTAACTTACTCGTGTTTATGAAGGGATGCAAAAGAAATAGAATATTTGATGTATGTATGGTTCATTTCTTAAGTAATGACATAGAACAAACACCGTGAGGTGAACTTCTAGATATGCATCTAGAGTAACCCATTATCCGATTATATCCGATTAATCGATTTGGTTGGCTTGTCCGACTATGCCGATTAATCGGTTGGCAAATCTAACCGATTTGCCCATCACTAGTTACAGCTAGAAAGGGAGGTAATTGTAAGCAATGGATCCAGTAATATTTCATAATGTTTATTAATATTTAGACCTTTAAAAATATTTAAGAGAAAATAAGTATCGAAAATAGGATTGAATACGTAATAGAGATATTTCTGTTCATAACAAAAAATGTTGCAGCCATATTGAAAAGTAAGTGGTTAATTCAAATGCATTCATTAGAATTCTGTTTTATGCAAAGATTGTTATTACAGTGTAATAGTGTATGCAAGTTGCACTCAAATGAAAAAAAACTGTATTTTTTTTTAATTTTTGATTTTCGCTAAACTTAAGTACTATAATCGATCTCACGTTTTAGGTATATATAATTTCTAACACTTGTTCTTCACGTTAATCACTTGCAACAATAATTTGAAATAGGCTTATTGGAAAAACGCATTGTATAAAGCTTATTCAATAGTGTGTTAATCTTTTGCGAGTGTGGTAATGCTTTATATAGTTATAATATTTAATTGTATGTATAATAAATAAATATACACACATGTATACGTCATACTTATACAGGTATACAAACAAATACATACAAAAAAGAGCTTGCCAAAATATATTGAAATATTATCTAGGGGTCCTCCTCCCTCATGTAAATTATATAAATATAAAAATTAATTGACGTCGAGATTAATGAATATCCTCCGAGGTTGATAAGATTTCAAATGGTGACATTTTTCATATCGCCCTCTCAGGAATACAATATTTGTATTATTAAAAAAAGAATATAATGAGGCCGAACATGTACTGAAGCAAATGACCGAGTATTGCAGTGGCAATACAGAAGTCCCCTACCGGTGAAAAAATCTTTACCTGACCTTCAATAGTGACCTTGACCATTGACCGACAACCAAGGGTTATGTCCGCCATACATAATCTAATCATGTAAAACAGTACTAAACCAAAATCTTCCATGCAATCAAAAGTAATGGAGCAGAAACAATTTTACTTGACCATCAATAGTGACCTTGACCTTTGACCGACAACCGAGGGTCATGTGCGCGACATACAGTCTAATCATGGGGAACATTTCTGTATAGTACTAAAATAATCCTTCAATGCAATTAAAAGTAATAAAATAGAAACAAACTTTTACTTGACCTTGAATAATGACCTTGACCTTTAACCGACAAACATAGATCATGCAGTGGACACACTGTTTCATCATGGAAAACGTTTGTGTTTAGATAATCCATCAATGCATATAAAAGTTATGAAGTAAAAACAATTTTTACTGGACCTGCAATAGTGACATTGACCTTTAACCTTCAAGCATAAGTCATGCACGTGCATAATCTACATATTTCCCTCTATACATACACCAGGTTTTTATGAACCTAGATTGAATACTTCTTGAATTATCGCAGGATCCAGATTTGCGGACAGACAGACGGACGGACGTTCCTACAAATGGTGATTTATGCGGCTACTATTTTGTTCTCTCTATTGTTCTTGTAGCCACGTAAAAGAAAAATAGCCACATAAACGCTTACGGAATGAATGACATCAAGAAAAATGTACAGTTACCTGTTGTTCCAATAGCCACCTAAGTATGTAAGCTCGGGTACACAGACGGACGGAGGGCATTCCTATAGTCCCCTCTGGTGTGCCACCGGTTGGGGACTAAAAATCAACAGTACGGGTTAATTAATTTATTAAGAATCAATAAAATGTAGAACAAAGGTAAAGTAATAACAACAACAAATTATTAATATATCGCCAGTTGCGATACAGTTAGTCTGCTTATCCAGTGATATATCTACTATCACCCTCAAGTTGGTGTGGTGTATATGCGCTATTGATGCATTAACCCTAACACGGTGGAGAGAAAGCGCGTAATGTTTAAGGAGGTGGCCGCTCAGCCCGGGGACTGTGGGTTTCCAATCTCAAATTAAGTACGAGGACCTACTACTCGTGTGTTTCCTTAGTATTGATAGTTTGAATTAAATAACATTCAACCTTCACAATTGTTCACAATGTTTTATGAAAAAATCATTTTGTCTGTGAATTTTTATTTAAGTGCTATTGTATTATCTCCTTTGTGTTCAAGGTGATTTCACATCCCCGTTTGAGAGCACAATAACATAAATAACACGTGGTAAATCAATTTTATGTCCCTCATGCATGTGGTGGATTTTGTAGATAGCTTTGCATGCAAGAACAATCTAGTAAATGTGGAATAAATACAGCAATAATTCCCGATGTGCAATAAAGTAGTTTTCAATAACGGTGTATTTATCCTAATATAATAAAATGTGGCATAAACCACTTCGGGGATTATAAATCTATGATTAGTAGCAATTCTCTTGATTTATCATTACTACTATAACAGCAATAGCAACAATCTGTTATTTGTAGCCGCATTATATAACTACGGTGGTATGTTTAAGACATGCATTTATTTTTTTTAGATTAAATTATCTCGTGCGCACGACATCGAGATAAGATGTCGTGCGCACGAGATAAGACGTCGAGCGCACGAGATAAGATGTCAAGCGCACGAGATAAGATGTCGTGCGCTCGAGATAATTTAATCTTAAAAAAATACAAGTGAATGAAGTATTGCCATGCAATACAAAGTCCTCTACTGGAAGGCACCTAAATTTCTCTACTGCAGTATAACATAATGAAATGGTATCTGTCAATGATGTATAAACAATATTGTACTACATATACAATATGTTATAACAACACACTTGGATTAAAATGTGCATATATAAAAACCCACAGTTGTTTTCATATTGAATTTTTTTGGCTGATTATAAAAATGTTATCATGTAAGTTATATATAGTAACAACAAAGGGTTGGGTTGGGTTTAACGTCGCACCGACACATTTTAGGTCATATGGCGGCTTTCCAGCTTTGATGGTGGAGGAACACCCCAGGTGCCCCTCCGTGCATTATTTCATCACGAGCGGGCACCTGGGTAGAACCACCGACCTTCCGTAAGCCAGCTGGATGGCTTCCTCACATGAGGAATTCAACGCCCCGAGTGAGGCTCGAACCCACATGATGAGGGGCAAGTGATTTGAAGTCAGCGACCTTAACCACTCGGCCACGGAGGCCCCCAACAACAAAGGGAAATTAATCTTTAAAAAAAAAAAAAAAAAAATCTATATAATATAAGTCCACACGAAACTCTTTACCAGGTAGAGATAGGTCAAAATACACCTAAAAATTGGATGTAACATGCAGCTTGTACCACAGAAAAGTGGTCTCGATTTTTCTCTACTGCCAGTAATAAAAAAGTTACAATAAAATCTATTTATAGTAAAACAAAAGGGACGTAATTCTAAAAGCAAGGGAGCCTCATGGTGGTGAAGATTTGGTCCAAGTTACATCAAAATCCCTCCATGCATGAAGAAGAAATGTTCCGTACAAAGTCATTCTTGAATTTGACCTTTGACCTCTAAATATGACCTTGACATTAGACCTAGGGACCTGGTTCTTGCGCATGACATGTTGTCTCATCCAGGGGAATATTTGTGCCAACTGATATCTAAATGCTGCTTTGCATGACAAAGTTATAGACCGGACAGGAAAAAAATCCTCTTGACCTTTGATCTCAAAGTGTGACCTTGACCTTTAAGCTAGGGTACTGGGCGTTGCGCATGACACGTTGTCTCATCATGGGGAACATTTATGCCAAGTAATATTGTAATCCCTTGATGGACGACAGAGTTCTGGATCGGACAGGAAAAAAACCTTATTGACCTTTGACCTCCAATTGTGACCTTGACCTTTAAGCTTATGGTCCGGCCTTTGCGCCTGACATGCTATCTCATCATGGGGAACATTTGTGCCAAGTAATATTAAAATCCCTTCATGGATGGCAGAGTTATGGATGGGACAGGAAAAAAACTCTGTTGACCTTTGACCCCCAATTGTGACCTTGACCTTTGAGCTAGGGGTCCGGGATTTGCGCATGACACGTCGTCTCATCATGGGGAAAATTTGTGCTAAGTGATATTAAAATTCCTTAATGAATGTCAGAGTTATGGACCGGACACGAAACAGACCCTGTTCATGCTATGTTAACATTTGACTGCTAAGTGTGACCTTGACCTTTGAGCTAGGGGTCTGAAAGTTGTGCAAGACACATCGTGTTATTATGAGGTATATTTTTGCCAAGTAATATTAAAATCCCTTCATGGATGGGAGAGTTATGGACCGGACAGGAAAAAAGCCTTGTTGACCTTTGACCACCAATTGTGACCTTGACCTTTAAGCTTGGGGTCCAGGTTTTGCGCATGACACGTCATCTCCTCATGGGAAACATTTGTGCCAAGTAATATTAAAATCTCTTTACGGATGGGAGAGTTATGGACCGGACAGGTAAAAAGCCCTGTTGACCTTTGACCGCCAATTGTGACCTTGACCTTTGAGATAGGGGTCCGGGATTTGCGCATGACACGTCATCATATCATTGGGAACATTTGTGCCAAGTAATACTAAAATCCCTTCAAGGATGGGAGAGTTGTGGACCTGACAGGTAAAAAGCCCTGTTGACATTTGACCTCCAACTGTGACCTTGACCTTTGAGCTAGGGGTCTGGGTTTTGCGCACGACACGTCGTCTCATCATGGGGAACATTTGTGCCAAGTAATATTAAAATCCCTTCATGGATGACAGAGTTATGGACCTGACACGAAATTGCGGACGGACGGACAGACGGACGGACGGAATGACGGAAAAGTGCATTCCTATAGTCCACGAAACTACTTTTCAACCAGTAGAGGACTAATAAATGCATGTCCTAAACATACCACCGTACAAATCTAATGTTTTATCATTTATTTACACAGACTGTCGCATACTGAATTAAAACCAATTTCATGTCATCTATCAAGTTACACTTTAAAGCACTATTTACTGTCGATGTGTCTTGCCGACAAAACGCAATTTAAATCAGACATTACGTTAAACGCTAGTTGAAATCTACACTGATTTTTAAACATTTCCCCCGTTAAGAAAACATGACTTCTTCCAGTGGCGGTCATTTCTTTTAGCGAGTCAGGTAGCCTCTTAATTTCCACACAATGTAATCAGTTCTTTAGATAAAGTTAATTGAAAGTTTGTTTATTGATAATTTGTGAAAGAAGATTGCACGTTAACAGTAAGGGAAATCTGTACAGGTGCAATAATCTCAAACTAGAGGCATATACCACGGCTGATATCTGCATCATAAGTTCGAAGGGCCAGTACTATTTTAAGTTGATTTCCAGTTACTTTAGCATAGTTTTAAATACTTTCTTAATTATTTCTGTTAATTTAATCCCTGGATTTTGAAAGTTTCCAAGTGAGTTATTGTGGAAAAGGCGTCCCTACCTGTGGTCAAACCTATAGCTCTTCAGCTGTGGCTGAGACCGTGCATACTATTATCTTTCTTTATTCTTGCATTAAATTCGTCTCAGAAAAATCCCTTTCGTTAGATAAGAGATGTCAGAGGTAACAGGTACTGTACAACATTTCAAAAAGTGCTATTAAAGAGGATGTTTTGGTACAGATATTCTATCGACTCCTGACGTGGATACAGAGTAACAACACTAGTACCTTAAGGTACAAAATCCTCAGATCTTGCAAATCAATCTTTAATTACACTGTTACATAATTAATCTGTTCAATTTTAAATCTAAACCACAGACACTTACATTCATTACAAAGGTGTTCTATTCACGTAATATTGTGTGAAATGTACTAAGTAATATTCATTTTGCACTTGTACACACCACATTGCTATTACTTTACATTCTTGCAGCCTTATTTGCTTCAAATACAGCCCACTAGTATAATCTGATACCGAACTCACCACCCGCCATAGGAGAAAAACTATACTTTTCCGTACACGCAAAATCAAATAAAATATTACAATAATTAACACCAATACCATAACAGCAATCAGGTTCAATACAAACGATCACCAGAAATATATTGTTTACTACAATAATTTACAATATGGCAGACACTCAATGCTTTATTCCTAAAACCACACAAATACAACCGACCTTTCGGAAGACGAGAAAAGTACTCCAGGCAGACACAAGCATTGCGTGACTCCATTTATTCAGCTTGGGTACGTATGATCAGATTTCATCGTTCAATTATGTTAGCTGGTCTCGTTGAAACAGCGGGCATATCAAATGTGAATAAAATCATAATTGTAGACACTCTATTGTCTCGAATAAAACTGTGAAGCCATGAATAGTTAATTACGAAGCCGAGATACAGACACCACGGAATTCAGACTGCCCGTATTCACACTTGTCTCGGTTCACGCGACGGCATTATTCTGCCAAATGGCAGCAACATTATATCAACACAATGACATGTCGGTGTTCGACAGGCAAGTTAGTACAATACCCGGCGTATTTGCTTATAGAATATGGTAATGGATCCGTACTGAGAACTTGCATTTTTCCGTTTACGTAATGCCATTCTCCGTAGGCGATTTCGATATTCTCCCTTATGAAAAAAAAAAAACAAAAACAAAACAAAAACAAAAAATCGATATTCTCCAGTTGATATGAAAACATAATTCTCTGTTATGACTGAAGACTGGCGAAATCGCACGGAGCATAATTTACCGGTCCATTACGGTCCATAACCTTCTGAAAAATATTTGAATTTAGAAATGTGTTCATAGCACACGTATACCCCCGCTATGTTATGCACAAAATTTATGTGCGAGTTCCGTAATGGCACTACGATAATGCCTAGTTCAAATTTGACCCTGGCGCCGTGCAATAAATTAGTCTACGATTTTCCTTGCGATTTTTGGAGCATCGTAGGTGGCTACAGGCTACGGCGTATGTGTTCACATTATATACGAGCATCGTGCCATAAGGCCGGGAGAAATCCGTACGGAAACTGCGCGGGGATTATACAGAAATCGTGCAATTTCAGTGCAGTTGCCGAGCAGTCTCTGCAAGCTTCCCACGGAAATCATACCAATATAATATATATATAACCATATGAAAAATGTTTTGCCCATATCATGGGCGCCGCACGGCAATGGTGCGACCGCAGTAGGGTTGCCGCGCGATGATTGCTCAATGAATGTTTGTACTAAGTTATATAAATATTTATTTTGATTGCTGGAAATACCTTGGCCACTAACCTTAACCTTAAGGTAGGGAAGAAGGCTTTAAATGCGACGCGTATACTCTTGTAATGGTTAAACAGGGGAAATTGTCAGATACGATTCTGTGTACACAAATATACCTAAAGTGGCACAGGAAACTGGCTTCGCATTTTCAATTGCGGGGCATAAAATCATATACTGGTATCATTTATGAGTATGTTATCTAGAGCTGCTGTATTTCTTCTATTTAAATCAAATATATACTGTGTCGTTAAAGTTTTGCAACATATATTACAATGTGGGTGTTTAAACCAATTCTGCATATTGAGGTAGTAATTATAGTTGAAAAGCTCTACGTCACAGGTAAAATAACATTTTTGTAGCAGATCATACGCTTTTCTGTAGTATATTGTAATTTAGCATTAAAAATATATTTGATATTTTTTCGAACTTAAGCAGTGTATATATAAATGGAAACATGCAACACGATATATTGTAGGTCATGATCAAATAAACTCAAGTTTGTTTGTTGGAAGCAAGTTCTATATTTATGTGAAGAGAAAAAAACTGGACCTTGGTAATGAACATTTGAATCGTCCGTGATGAAGATTTAAATATTTGCATGACTCATACATTTATTACTAATAAAGTGTGATATATAAAAGTACCAGAACCTCAATATTGCGTTAATTATACTATCTGCGATATTTGTTTTCATAACATATGACGTGTGTTTTAATTTATATGATAATTACACATATAACTGGGACTTATATAAATTTTTCCAACATGCCGCATTGTAACCCTGGTACAGAAAAATATTCTTCTGGGATTACCAGCCACTGGGATTCTTGAACATGACAACAAAATTCATTTAAATCAACAGTTTCATTCGTTTCTTTTACAAATCACCGACAAGCGTTTCTAGAGGTTGAGGTGTTTACTGATTCCTGCACCAGTGATTCCCGCGCACCTGGTAGCAGAACACCCTGATAACTTGTTGTCTGACACTTACGTCAACGAACGTTCCCATTTTAATAAATATCCAAGATATTATTTATTAATATATAGAAATAAGTGTAAATTATTTACAAATAATATCATATTCCCTACCTTGTAAAGTTACTATTTCCCCCGTAATTATCACGTATTATATTAACATCCAGTTTAACGATCACACAGTCAGAACTATTATTAACGTTTGGCTCTTTACACTTAATCCGATATGCGCCATGCTGTTTCAAATATTTCTGCTTTATGATTAACAATAGGGTGCCCGGACACTGCCGCCGATCAACTGCTTTGATTAAATCTGATTGACTTTTTATAGTAACTGGTATTAGGAGTGTTAAATATTGTGTTTTAATTTGGTTTTAACCTATTTTATGCCACAAGTTGTCACAACAATAGATTAACTCAATGTCAGTCGACATTATTGTGCAACCGGAAGTCTGCGCGAGTCTGATTTTGCTCTGACGGGATTCTAAAAGGCAAAGTTGCCGGTTGCGGGTTCTCTAAAGCGGACCCGAAAATGACTCAGTTAAGTTTCAAGCTTTCTTCAAAACTGAGCTTAAATAAATTTGTGTAAACTAAACTATCATAAAGTTTCCAAAATAAAGGGTTACACAACAAAACAGAATAGGAAAAAGTATATAGAATATCGGGTCAAATTATTATAACTGAATCACATACTGAGCATGGAATGGAATACAATGAATATATATATATATATATATATATATATATATATATATATATATATATATATATATATATATCTTAAAGGTCCATTACTAAGGGAAAGTGAGTTGGCAATTTTTTTCATAGCCAGTGCATAGACTTCTGCAAGACACTAAATAATGAAGATTGGCAGGTCAAAATTTACAGAAGGTCTTTGGAACTCAAAGAAATGTATGTGTATTATGTTGAAATTTCAATGAATCGACAGAATGACCCCCAGGTCTTTTTAACTTTCTTCATACTTCATATAAAAATAATTGTACATATACTGTGATTTATTTCGAATTTCTACATAATTACCAACTTTAATTTTCCAATAAAATGAAATAGTTTCTGTGGTTTTTAAAAGAAATTAAAATGTTCACTTTCCTTAGTATTGGACCTTTAAAGAATGAACTTTGAACTACATTATAACGGAACTGAATCAAATACTGCGAAGAATGGAACGGAATAGAATAGTACAGCCTGCGCCTTTGCTAATCACTCTTTGCTAATGTCCAATGTATTCATGTCGGAATGTAGAATGTATCAAAAATTAATAGTATATTAAAAAAATACAATAAGAAGTGCACTCTGGAAAAAAAAATCGGCTGGGGTATGAAGGCTGATTTCTTCCATGTCAAGTTGTCGTGTTGGCGGGTTGAATACCCGGAAACACGGCATCACGTCAGCACAACAAATGCATATTTTGTCTTTCTGTCGTACCTGCGGTGCGAAGACATCATACTACGACAGCTAGATAGATAAAGGGCGCAAGAAGAACATTACCAACCCGCCGGTACGAAAACTTAAAAGTATATCGCTCTGTTGTATTGGCGGGTATGAAAGGTCGTTATCGTTCTGTAGTCCTTTATCAATTGAGCTGTTTCTCTCCGTTAACATGACAGAACAACAGAACAGCACTTTTTAAATTCATCGTGTTGTGATAGCGGGGAGAAGACACGGCGATAGGACAGCTCGCCAGATCATACACAAAAATAAAACTTGCCAACTCGACACACTTTTTTCTGTTTTTTTTCTGACCAGCTTTCGTGTTTGTGGGTAAAACGATCGTTCTGGTGCCCTTAATTTGTCCAACAGTCGTATCGACGTGTCTTCACCCAGGTAACACGGCAGCACGATAGAACGGCTTTTTATGTATATGTAGTGCTGTCATTCTGTCGTGTTGTCATGTCTCTGACACGACAACTCGTCATGTTAGAAATCAGCTACCATAAATGCGGAAAACACTACTAAAAAAGGAAGAAATAAATAGCACTGAATATTTATGAAATATACTACTTGTGTGACATTCGACCGCCTGCCCGACAAAATAAAAATCATACTTCATATAATAAATATACTAAGTATTCTAGTAGGCATGAGTGAGAAAATATATATCTGCATCCACTGTACTGGGTTTACATTTTCTTTGTTAAAGTTATGGCTAAAGATCGTAAAAAACCTGAAATATCAAATTATCACAGCACTTGTTTTTGATGGTTCAATGACTGGGACAAAAAGGTCGAACTAACTTTTTAAATTTTTCAATATTGTTTCCGTTTTTAAAGATCTTGTACATTGCTACTTAATCCCGTATTAAGCGATCTAATGTGTCCGCAAAAATGTGCCAACAGTTTAAATACATTCACACATGAATAACACTACATAATAACGAGAGGTATTTGGTATTAAAATAGTATTATTAACGTTTAAATTCTATTGTAATTTAACTGTAAATAATTGAGGTCTTGAACATCTTAAGTTTCTTAAATGCTATGTTTTCATTCAAATTATTCATGGTACGATTTGCAGTTAACAATAAATTTACACCAAACAATAAATGCATGCAAAGGCATCATCAGTTACGGATTTCGCCGACATGCGCGTACGCAATAAACGATTTGGGATGAGAATCAAATAACTGCTCTACTTTTCGGAACATAAAAGTGCTACCCGTAAATACATAAATAAAGTTTTTCATTATTTCTCAGTGTGGTCATATATTTGCTAATATAGCCCACCCTTAAAATATCACTAGTTTTTTGTAAACAACTCTAATTATAACTGATTGTAATAAAAACAGCAAATAAAATGCTAAGCCTTAAGCTATTGTGCTATGATTTTGGGTTTAAAACATACAGATGTTTAGAAATGACATTTAATATAACCCGCCACTAAAATACTATAAATAAATGGCGCCGTACTCCTGATTTTGTACACTTCCGTTGGAGAGATTAAATTTTCAATTTGAATAAGGCAGACAATAGATTAGTATAATTCGCTTTTATTGTATATTGTATTGTATAATTCGCTTTTATTACAGTAAGGTTTCGATAAAGCTCTTAAATTCGGATTATCTTTGATCTTTTTATATCAGATCACCCGATAATGTATGTAAATTAGCGGCAATAAAGCGCGTGTGCACTTATTTAGGAGCTACATATTGTCCGAAATATTTAATTGTTTGTTTACATGAACAGTCAAATTAAGCGCGCTGGCAGCTGTCCTAAATTATATCTTTAATACTTAATAATAGAAAGTTGTAAACATTCTGCAGAAGAATGCTTAATTCTACAGAAATCTGAATAGAACAAAATCGTTATGAAAATTTATCGATATGATATCATAAGAAATCTAATTAGTTCACGCCATATATAGTGTTCTGGCTTTCAAGCAGCTAAGTTCGAAACGACAACTCATACCTTTATTTAAACTATTCTTTATAATTTTTTTCTTATCATTATTCAGTATTCTATCCAGTCAAAAAAGAAAGCTTGTTATTCTTACACTCACTTAAAATGTAAACGAAATAATATCTATTTTTCAATTAATGGCAAATGCCCAAGCATCATAATGTATTCATTTTTCTTCTTTGCTATGTGTACATTTTTTATTTCCTTGCCATCTGCCAACTACTGGTATTTTCGCTACCATTAAAGAATGTTACACTTTCAGCTCACAATCAACGGTCAAGTGCGTTAATACAGCATTAAGGCCGAAATCAGTGCAAATTTTAACATTCATGAATGTCCATAAGTGTGAACTCCGGTCCACGTTAATGGCCATTTCCAAATATTGACTGGATATATTGGACGGCTTCGTTAGCGAAGGTGCCACTGCAAAACAATATTATCACAATTATTGTGTAACATTATATTTAAATTTATTTTTCCTTTTAATTCGGGTAGATATAATGCTTAAGTCAGTTTAATCCATTACACTGGACTATAAATCGGTTGCTTTGGGTTTGAAATGCACTTTTGTATCGATTTGCTTTTGTTGTTATAAATGTGGTAAATATTTTCATAACCATTTGTCACTCTACATTTAAGTAAATCAATGTGTTAATTCCTTTCATTTTCGTCAAAATGTGTTATCTTTGTATAAAATACATATTTACATTTAACAAAATAGCTTCGCCTGTATGTCAGAGAAATTATCTATTTTAATTTGAAATGAAATACAGTAAAATATACATTTGCGTAAGAATGTAGTTTATGTCTGTAAATTTTAGTTTAGCTAATACCCAGTTACCTAATTTCAAAATCGGAACTTCGAGACATGTTTAAGCTTATCAATTAAATAGCTTAAGAGTCCGCTTCGGAAAATAATATCAAGGCAGGCGTGGTCTTAGTGGAAGACCAAAACAGCACCTTTCCATATGCCAGTCATTTTGAAATAGTTTATGAAAATATCATTTACACCTATGTACCTTTTCTCGGCTTTGGGAACTTAAAAACAATCTTAATTATTCAAACAAGCTCAAAAATACATTAATCACTCTCAACACATCATTCACGATGGTATTCTTTACCACGTAGGTATCGGAGAAGAGAAGCGATTTTCCCATTTAACGAAGGGTGTTACTGGTACCAGTTTTGATGTCTCTGGAATCACCATTCGCTAGAGCGCGAACCCATAACCTGCCGAACTCGGAGCAATCTTGCTGTTCAGTAATTATTTTGGGTTACTTTTGCAATTTATGTCTTAGACTAACACATTTTTCGACGTTTTTATGATGTAGATTATCTTTTAATCCATATGGTTATGTCTGACATGTACACGTGCTACACTACCGGAAACGAACATTTACTGACGCGCTGCGATTAATCATGAGTTCTTATTTATTTCATTTATATTGAATGTGAATATATGTTTTTATTTAATACGGAGATTGTACTTCTGTAAATTATTTATTTATTGATATATTAGACAAAAATTCATATTTTGAAATTACGAAAAATTCATTAATTGTATTATTATATGCTATATGTAATTAATTTTCAGTTTTTTTTTCAAGTTTTGACTAACATATGCTGAAAGTAGACTAACTATGGACGGAGTCACGTAATAATCCAACTTACAGACATTTCTCTTTCTGTTCCTCCTTCAACTTGTGATGTAAGTTTGTCTTAATGGAACATTCTTTTATCTTTGTACTCTCAGACCCTTATAAAAATCGCTGGCAAAGACAATATGATGGGCCGTTAATATCTTTTATAGGCAGTACTAATGACGTGTAGCCTAAACATATTATCAAATACCCCACATAAACATGTGATACTGTGACAGTTACTATCATTAATGGTTATGATTTCTATTTATAGAGAAAACCTACTGTGTATTCACTGCGGTCCAGTCAATAATTGGACAATGGCCGAGTACAAATGACGAGGAAGCACGAAGACGGAAAGTTAGATATGGTACGTTATTGCATTATTAAATATTACCATATTTGTCGTGCAAAACCTATTACACCGACATCTTTAATCATCTACTGTTAAATGTGCATATTGGATGATATCCACAAAATTATTTAAACCTCAATTATATTGTCGATCGTCAGAAACAGTTGCAGTGTTTTATCTTCAACAAAGATGTGAAACAATTTATAAAACTTATATCAATTACTCTCCATACCTTATTGTTGGTGATATTAATGAGAAAGTTTTAATGCTGAACGCAAGAATTTTAAATAGAACTAGGACATATACTAGTGTGTATATTCTCTTTATACACAACATGCACAGCATCAGTTCTATGTCTGCATCCATGGTTGAAAAATGAAAACAAAAAATCAAACACACGAACACACGATTTATGAAAAGTTTGATAAAACTGTTTGTTGTGGCAGAGGTTTTTTTACTGCAAAGGGAGACTAATACGAAAGAGATATATCAAAGAAGTGCTGAAAGACCTACAGACGTCGTTCTGTTACAACTTTTCGTACTGTTCTTTTATTTAGGTAAGCTACGCATGCAAGTTAAGATAGAAATTTTCCTAAATGTTTTACGAACAATTCACAATACCAGTACTACATAGTGAAGTACGTAAAGAATTTCTTAATCACTGAAACACATCGCATATAAAACGGTATACTTAAGCACGACTATACTGTGATATTCCTACTTTTTTGCATTGTTTTTAATGGATTACAGAATAAAACAACTCTGGTGTAAGACTATCTCTCAAAAAAAAAAACAACAAAAAAACACACACACAAAAAAAAACTGTTTCTTGACATTAGGAAAAATGTACTGTTTACGAGTATCAATTCTTATAAATAACTAATCTTATTCTTCTTTTCAAATGATTAGATTACAATCATTTATCGCCTTTTACTCTGAAATTTGTTCGATACAGTTGCCAGATGCTATAAATATGGTTTGATACAATGCGCAAGATAATGCGCTGTTTGTGTATACATTGTTATTCGTACCTGGTTGGAATTGCAAATATGAATTTCTACAATTCATAAAGTATACACTTAACTGAAGATTATTGTCTTACCTACAGGTTTTATGGCCAGACATTTTATGCCTGGAGACATTTAAGTGCCAATATATGCCGCAATGATAACTTCTATAATTACAGTCGTACAATTGTTACTGAAACAAAAAATGCCATTTGCTTAAAGGCCTAGATTTTGGCAGTGGGCCAAGGGATTCTTGTCTTCACCAGCACAGTTGGGGGCTAATGACCATCACAGTATGGTTCCAATAAACAAGGGTCATTGTTTATTGGAGAGTCAGTCTACCTTACAAGTGTATCTATTAGTGAGAAGGGGAAACGATGTAATTTATTTTTAATTAATGAATAACTGATAACTTTTAAAGTTATACTGGGTTTTTTTTTTGGCATTTCTATGTAAAGAAAAATATTTGCTGATCAAACACAATATTAAATTAATAAAAACTTATTTTCACAATAATGAAATAATGAGAAACTTACTTAAAAAAACATGCAGATTTTTATTTTTTTCAAATTCTGTCTGGAGAATTGTGATATTTCTGAAAAATGTGGCTTTCACTCATCTAAAGCTTGCAGAATACTGTATAAATAACATTTTTCTAAATTGAAAACGGATGTGAATTTCAAAGTTACAAAGCAAAGCATGAAAAAAGTCCCTTTTGGCAACATACTGAAAATGAAAATTGAGTATAGATGGAACACAATAATTTTATATTCAAATAATGTTGACTGCATGAATACATGAAAATCAATTTCCAAATCGAAAAATATTGTTTGTCAGCACAAAGAACTCAGGAAGTTTTCACTATACTTGTGTTTAATATCATTATTATTTTCAATATTATTACTGTACCTTTTATCATCCTATATGTAATATAATAATAATAATAATGATAATAATATACTAATGATAATATAATAATTATGATTATGATTATTTCTATTATTGTTATAGTTATTAACATCTACATAATATCAAAATAATAATTATTATTGTTATCATTCCACATTTATTGAAGAAAAATTAATTTCTTTCAACTTCACTGCACACATCTTCATGGTCTAGTTGGGGTCCCTGCTGTGCTAATTGCCCTCTAATCAGTTGCTATTACATAATCGCTGATAAGCAGCAGATAAGATGGGAGTTGTATATTGGATTTGGGGGGGGGGGGGGGGGGACACTTATATAGTAGTGAATCTAGGCCTTTAATAAAAAAATGTGTTTATTCTTTATGCATAGTGTTAGTTGTTTTTCTGGTCTTTTCTTAACGTATATTGAATGATGTTTTCATAGAGTGGACAGATATTAACACGACTGCTCATGTTTTGGCAAGACAGATTTATTCCACAGCCACCACACAATAAACACTTTTGCTTCCATATTATCCTTTTTAAAACTACAAGTATAGGTCAAAGAGAGATAATGCAAACAGACTGCCTTATTGCTTTTGACCATTTTGTCTAATTCCATTCATACAGATAAAAACAATCGATACGTTGTTTCTGTAAATCGGGTCATTTCCAATCAACAACTGAATCAACCACCGACCTTCAAAAGTTGAATGCCTAAGAAGAAACAGATTATTTTGAAGTGTCAAAGACGGAGGTCACAGTTACCTTGAGACTAACTATTTTTTTTTTTTCGAAAGTTAAAGAAATCTTAGTCCTAAAGACTGTAGGCTTAATATGATGTGCGAAAATGATATTTTGAAAGTCAGATTTCTACAGGACATTAAACGTGTTTCTATGACTGGAGTTCGTGTATATTGACAACAAATTAGACCTGTAACAATATTTTTAGCGAGTAAATATGGAGTGAATCTTGCATAGCAAATTATTTTTGTATTTAAAATAACATGAAAAATGTTTTGTCTTGATTTGCGCATAAAAATCACTTAGTATATGGGCTTATTATCATTGGGGAGCATATGTGATTTAAAAGTGGTACTATTCTTCTAAAGACAGAACTGAGAAACAAAACAGCCAGATTCTAAGTTTCAGTAGGGTAAACTCAAGTATGCCTTCAACAAAGGCCTCACGCGGCGTCTTGGTTCGAATTGATCAGGAAAACTTGCTGAAATGTTTAATATATTTTACACAGCGGTAGCTTGAAAGCTGTTTGATTAGGCGCCTATGCCTTTTCATAGATACGAAAATAATAATGTAGTATTTACGCAGAATAGGGTATTTTACTGCTTTTCTTTCATTTCATGTTATGTTTAAAAACGACGTTTAGAGCTATTAAGATGAATTGTCAACAAATCCAGAGGATTCGGTGACTTTCTCTCTCAGTTTATGGGAGAGAATGCCGGTACACCGGAATAAAATAAAGAAGAAAGAACACCAGAAAAAATCAAAAAAATCAGCAAGACTTAAAAAAAACGTTTATATCTCACTATAGAACAATATATTTGATTCAAATTGCTAAACTTTTATTTACTCTATATCATAACTACAACATTCTTCAAACCGCGGCACATTCACGAAATGCCAGTATTTTTGTACCCGCTCGTGCGGTCAAGCATGAAACCGATAGAAAATCTGAGTGGAAGTGAAGCAGAACGCGTGTGGACATCAACAATTAGCAAACAGAATAGTTATATACTGCACAGTGTTAAGGCTATTATGTTTGCGTGCTACTAGTCTGTGATTTCATCTTAGTTTTGAATGTTTTATTACACTGTCAGATTTATATTTAGTAAATATGTAATTTTGTGTTAAGAATATATATATCTATATATGTATATATCATTAAATGTATGAGTAAGCATTGTATCAATACGTAATGCCACACAAACTGTATTTGTTTTAACAATGACTGATACAATGATATATTTTTATTTGCAGCTTATATACGAAGCTAGTTTGTATTTGTAGCCAAGTAGTTTCTAAACTTAAACCAATATCTAATAGATTTTTGGAGAAATTTGCGCACAGTATTATCAATAATACCAAATGCGATCTGTGTACTGCATCTATATTTATTCTACTTCACTGTCTGCAATATTTCAGTAATGTTTTATTTCCTGGCAGTTCAGTAATTATGATGATCTAGTCACGTCTTGCGGCCCCTTATGCCGAGTCATTCTTTACAAGGACCACACTGGAAGGAATATTCCCCTTGGAACGGACGTGACTGATAACGCGGCTCACTACTCATGAATGTTGTAATTGGTAACAGTTAATTTCACCATGTTTTCACGTCCATGTTATGTACATGTACTTAATACCAAAACTGTGTCTAATCTATCTTCGTCTGAAAGCAATTTGTCATTACCCGTCAATTTATGCACTCAATATGTACAGTATATACATATTTATTATATACCTAAATAAATTCTGTAAAAAAATCGGCTTGTATTTCACAATTAAATATTAACAGGCAGAAAAAAATCCGTATTGTACCTTTTAAATTCCGTACTGTACCTTCCGTATTGTATGCTGCCGGACTACTTTCATTAATATGCATGACCTGACACAGTTCTATAAATAGCGCACATAAAAACTTCACTTAGTTTCATTTTAATATCGATAAACATTGAATATTTCGTTCAATAACAAAACAACAAACAAAAAGGTGAAGGTATATAATAGAGGGTCATTATAACAGTTGTTAGTTCTGAGATTTTGTATTCGACTCCCGTGGAATTTGCAAGGTCGGATCACACTCGGCGCTTACGCGCCTCGTGAGATCCGATCTGGCAAAAATCCAGTCGAGCCGAATACAGCATCCCAGATCGAGCTACTGTTCTAATAACCCTATTATATGCGATGTTTTAAAATGTATTAAATGTATACTATATACTGATAATTTGTTAAAGACAGTCTTATTGTGTTTTAAAGGTATTTTCATATATAAATATTTCATAGGCAAATTTATCAACAATTTCTACAAATAGTGTAAATAAATACAACACTTACACGTTGATGTGTATTAACAGTACCATGCATTGGTCTGTGACTTACAACAGCACACACTCAACACATATAGCTAAGCACAATAAATGTGATCCATCTTTTAAAACTCTGGAAGATTTTTAACAAACGTCTGTTTCGGCAAGAAATTTAATTTTAAATTTAGTTCACCACGGATGATTTACTTAAATGTATTATTTAAATTAAATAATTTTATATTTGATAAGAAATTTCTACACTGAAGTAAATTTGTGAAGATAATATCTTTTAATTAAAAGGGGGCCCTGGATATCTTTAGCAGCATTAAACAGGCACTTGTTATATTTCATAACTAACAAAAACACAATGCAGTGCATTTCAAAAACAAATACATCTACTGTCAGTTATTAATTGTTTAAAGGTGGCCGAAGCATTTTGCTTTTCATATATTATTATGTAAAGGATTTATTCAACGAACAAAACGATCTATTACATGGAGTAAGATCCCTATTAGAAACGTATGATTTATTGACTTTTATAAAGTTTTGTAACTGACAGAGATGATAATAAATTCTACAAAAGCTGAATATCTTTTTTTTTTTGTTTCAATGTAATATTCAAGTTTTACATTTTCTTTTAATAGATATTGGATACAATCTGAAACAAATGGCAGGTTTTAAAACTGCATGCAGTTTCTGTATTCATTTTTGTCTAATCAATCCTTGTTTCGCAACCAAGATATGTAAAAGAAAGTAATAATAATTCTCCAAGGACGCATTTGTAATACGCTTCAGCAAAGTATGTAGTTGCTGATGCAAATCATTAACAAATATAATACAACATGCCTTATATCATCACTTAAGTGGTGTATGCTTTTCAAATCATTAACACATATATACAACATGCCCTATATCATCCTTAAGTGGTGTATGCATTTCAAATCATTAACACATATAAAACAACATGCCCTTATCATCCCTTAAGTGGTGTATGCTTTTCAAATCATTAACAATATAATACAACATGCCCTATATCATCCTTAAGTGTGTATGCTTTTCAAATCATTAACACATATAATACAACATGCCCTATATCATCCCTTAAGTGGTGTATGCTTTTCAAATCATTAACACATATAATACAACATGCCCTATATCATCCCTTAAGTGGTGTATGCTTTTCAAATCATTAACACATATAATACAACATGCCCTATATCATCCCTTAAGTGGTGTATGCTTTTCAAATCATTAACACATATAATACAACATGCCCTATATCATCCCTTAAGTGGTGTATGCATTTCAAATCATTAACACATATAATACAACATGCCCTATATCATCCCTTAAGTGGTGTATGCTTTTCAAATCATTAACATATAATACAACATGCCCTATATCATCCCTTAAGTGGTGTATGCATTTCAAATCATTAACACATATAACATATTGCTAATCTGTGCCACATGGGTCTAATGACCTTCTGGATTTAATAAATAAACTTTGAAACTTTGAAACTTTATAATACAACATGCCCTATATCATCCCTTAAGTGGTGTATGCTTTTCAAATCATTAACACATATAATACAACATGCCCTATATCATCCCTTAAGTGATGTATGCTTTTCAAATTCTGTTAAAACAACTCTATCTCGGTTGGGAAACTAGGGTATGAAAATTAAATTTCAAAAATATCTGCCTAGAAAATCTAGAAGCTGTACTAAGCCCTAAGAGAACACAAATCAGTGTTATTGATGTTAAAATGTCGAATATAGAACACAAATCAGTGTTAATGATGTTAAAATGTCGAATATAGAACACACATCAGTATTAATGATGTTAAAATTTCGGATATAGAACACAAATCTGTTAATGATGTTAAAATTTCGAATTAATAACATTAATTGTTCTTACAAATTAACACCGTCAACCCTTTCTTATCACCGTTGAACTGTTCTTGTCTGATATATATATAAACACTTTTTAACATTTGGTTACTTCTGCCCTTTATGTTTCAGTCCATAGACAGATGTTTTAGATGGTTCGTTATTATGCTGTTAGACAGAAATGCTTAAATATTTAGTTAATTATCTTCGGATGCATACTAAAGATAAAACAAATTCTGAACAAATCTTTACTCACATAAAAATGATATATCTCCAACTATAAACACTTCAGCTTTATAAACAATAATTCCGCATAGCGTTTACTGTGAATGATTAATATTTGAATTGATCGCGTGCACTGACACAGTCATATGCGATAATCTATTGAGTCAAACTTTTTATTGAATGGACAAAAAGTGCACTATTTAATTGAAATCTGATTCATTTTCAATACATTAAATGTATAATACTAAAGCGTGTGTTCGTGATCTATGCACCCTACATGATTTGTAAAATCATCCTGGATCAAGTTACGTAGAAAGGAATGCGACATGCTGTTCTTAAAAGCAATGAAAATTAGGCAATACTAACATTTCGATTTGTATAATGACCATTCAATGAACTTGATATGACATTTTTTTACAATTTTATCCTAAATCCTATATAAAATAACAAAAAAAAAAATCAATCATTGAATCCTTGTCTTTTAAACGCCTGTCAGTACTAGACAAAAGCACTTTTTATAGGTTTCAGTCCCGTCTTTTTCAATGAGAGGGACTATAACCTACTTGTTGCGACATCACTCAAAGTGACAGCTAACCACCCCCAACCCCCAACCCCCAACCCCCAAACAAAATGTATTTGTATCATCCTTCTTATAAGTGTATTGCTTCTGTTTAGAAAGCCATTATATTGCAGGCTTTTACATGTAATGTCTGGGTACAGAATATTTTGTCTCATCTGTACTCGTTTTTACCCTGTCTGTTACAACTTTTTTGTTTGTCATTCTTAACTGAAATCTGACATCGGTTTTATATGTATTTACTTAATCAATCCTCCCTTGTGATATAATTGTTAATGCAGTCCTACTATTATACCCATTTATCTTTATTTCGTATGTAAGGAACATGTTTTTGTTTTGTGTTGTCTCAATATTTTCATATATTGAACCATTTGCAACGTATAAACTGGATAAATTCTGAAGAGTGGTAACTTTTATCTAAAAAATAATCACTTTTACATGACCCATTGACTTAATGTTCTCTAATGTAAACATGTTGCCAAATATGAATCTTAAACGAAATACAAAAGGACAAAATTCTTACTATACTAGACTTAAAAGAACTATTTGCATTAAGATTGTGAACAAATGATAAGTTATTCTTTTAATTAAAATGCCACTTTTGAGAACAGTTATGGTAAGAATTATGTAAATATAGATCCGATTGCCATTTGAGTGGCGTAATGTTAACGCAGTTAGGTTTTCAGTCTGACAAGATACATAAACTTTTGAGAGTTTGTCTTTATACAATGCCTACGCATCGGTTTTTTTCATATAACACTCGTTTGACATAAGGATATACATTATCAGTAGGTTTCACCAGGATAAAATTAAAATATACGACTTTTATCATCAATTGAAAAAGCAGCCATATTTCATCTTCTGTGCATTACTGATGCGTAATGCATATCTATGAAGCTGTCATTCAGCTGTAGCAGTAAACTTCAGCAATCGATTTGTTAGTATTTGCAGTTACATTTGTAGTGTTGTAAATATTCTAGTGGACAAGAGAGTCCATTAGATCGTTTTAAATCTTTATAGTGTTTTGAAGCAAACATAGAATCTGGTTTCCTTTTTATATGTTGTACTGTGACAATATGCGTGTTCCGGGTTTGTCCGGTTATGTTTGAAGCCTTAAGTCTAATATTGCACCTTAAGTTCTGACTAAGAAAGTTCCCTCCCAATCATAGCGCTTTACATCGCTCTTATCAACCTGGATACATGTGGTGTCTTAGCGAATTGTTAACTCAATATCATACGCACATTTCTTTTAGTAAACATTTTTATTTCAAGCAGTAAACCTATTAAACTGAAGTATTATTGGGATCCTATTTTGAATTGAACATAACACCGTGCCTTATCATTAAAATGTTGCAAAGATATGAAAAAGGTAATACTAATATTGTTCGTTATCATAATTCTCATATCAGATAACTTAATATTAAACAAGCATTTGATAAAATAGATGATAAAACGCATTAACAATAAATTCATCGGAATGTTTAGCTCATTCCGTATACTAGATTGTTTTGATAACGGTGAAAGTATAAAATATGCATGCATTTTGTATATCCTTCATTTTATTAGTTAATACAAGATACATGAAAGTAGGTATGCAAAACAGGTATAAATCAAAAGGGCTGGCAAGAGACGATCTGCATAAAGAACACCTTTTTCAATATGGGGAAGTTGTCAGTCTAAATAGTGAAAAGGGACCTCCACGATTTACGCCGCTTATTTCGAACACTTGCTCCTCATTAATGTGGTTATGAAAGCTTCCTTGGTGTTGAGTTCTTCATGTAAGGAAGCCATAAAGCTTACAGAAGGTTCTGCACAGTTGCATATCACTGCCTGAAACAATGCCCGTGGGAGTGGGGATGGGGACGGCCTCTTGTGATATTCCTCCATCAGCAAAACGTATGAAGTCAACATAAGACCCATGTCGGCGTAACTGCTGTAAGCCCGGCGAAGCTTATAGAGAATACTACAGTTCTGGTGAGGAACGTATTCAAGGTAACATGTAAATGTCCAACCCTTACATAATTAAAAAATTGTTAAAACACTAACACAAAGCCAACACATGCACAAATTTATCTTAAGGAAACAATCCATGATTAAAGAAACTGTAAATATATTGTACAATAACTTTTTGTAAGAATCAAATGATTGCATTTTTCAGCTGGTACGTATTCAAATATTGACGAGGTTTTAAATAACTCTCTAAAACATCGAATAACAAGGTGTGCATCCAATTTCAAGTCAGTCGTTAGCTAACGTTCCGGCAATAAATCACATACAAAGTAGTCACACATATTAAATACTCTCAGTAGAAATGTACTGTTAGACAACAATAATGAGATGGTTGTTATAATATTAATAGGCGGAAACACCCATGCGTAACACTATTTCGTGATATGATGCAATCCGTAAATGTGTTATTTATGGACATTAACGATAAAGAGTTGGTATTTAGCTGCATAGTCTGGATTAGTATTGATACTTTCATTGAACAAGAACAATACTGTATTACTAGCAGTCTTAAAACATACAAGTAGAAAATTGCACTCCTAGCAACGGAACCTATTAATCCGGATCTGCACATGGCTTTGTAAATGTGAGGTTTTTTCTAAGCGTTTATGCTAAAGCATGGACAAAACATGTAACTTTTGATTTTCTTTTAACACCTTTATATAACTGACATAAAATAATGTATGAGATACTAAAAAAATCAACACCACAATACACCAGACCAATTATGGCAAAGCATCTAGCAATGCACAAAAGGGTGCATATTCCACAACAAAACCACCAAAGCTGTTTTAATGTTGCTTAATTTAGACGTCCGATGACTAAACACGGATATATTCTTTTACAGGTTTAAAATTACATTAGCCTGTTTCACAGAAATAGGATAATCTAAATTGAAAATTTGATATTTTTATTTATTAGTGAAAAGCTAGTGGTCATGTTAGCAAAATAAAGATATCAACTATTTTATGCATTTAAAGCGTTGATGCGCTGTCAGGCTTACCTCTGAAAAAAAAAATCAATAGCTTTATTAGCTCACCTGTCGCTAAGTGACAAGGTGAGCTATTGTGACCGCTTGATGTCCGTCGTCCGTCGTGCGTCAACAATTTCTAAAAAAATCTTCTTCTTGAAAACCACTGGGCAGAATTACACCAAACTTCACAGGAATGATCCTTGGGTGGCCCCTTTCAAAATCTTTCAAAGAATTGAATTCCACGCAGAACTCTGGTTGCCACAGCAACCGAAAGGAGAAATTTTAAAAATCTTCTGGTCCAAAACCACAGGGCCTAGGGCTTTGATATCTGGTGTGTTGCATCACCTAGTGGTCCTCTACCAAAATTGTTCAAATTATCACCCTAGGGTCAAATATGGCTCCGCCCCGGGAGTCACATGGTTTTTATAGACTCATATGGGAAAACTTTGAAAATCTTCTTGTACAAAACCGCATGGCCTAGGGCTTTGATATTCGGTATGTAGCATCATCTAGTGGTCCTCTATCAAGATTGTTCAAATTACCCCTAGGGTCAAATATGGCCTCGCCCAGGGGGTCCCAAGTTTTACACGGCTTATATAGGAAAATGTTTTTAAAAATCTTCTTGTCTGAAACCACAACACTTAGACCTTTGATATTTGGTTTGTAGCATTGTCTTATGGTTTCTCAACCAAAATGTTTCAAATGTACCCCTTGGGTGAAAAGATGCCTGCCCTGGGGGTCCCAAGTTTTATATAGACTTATATAAGAAAAAGCTTTAAAAATCATCTTTTCTGAAACCATACGACATAGGCTTTTGATATTTGGTATGATGCATTGTCTAGTAGTCCTCTACAAAAATTATTCAAATTATGCCCCTGGGGTTAAAAGAGGCCCCGCCCTGGGGTCACTTAGTTATTATGTGAGTTATGTAGGAAAAATACTTAAAAAATCATCTGATCCAATTTCCAAGACTGTTTAATTGTAATTACCTGATGACCCCAAGTAATATGATGTCACTTGACTGTGACCTTGACCTACTGACCTACTTTCTTGTTTTTTAAGATATAGCCTTGAAATTTTGATGACATACACAGTTTTACACACAAATCGTAAAACTGAATTTCATTGACCATGAATGTGACCTACTGACTTTCTTAATATTTTATCATCATTTTGACATTTGAAACATGTAGCTCATATTACTCAGGTGAGCGATCCAGGGTCATGGTGACCCTCATGTTATAATATACCAAATTTCCTTCCTAACGAAATTACAAAATATACCCCTTAATCAAATCTCCAAATAGCCCTTCTTAAAATTTAACCAAATATTCCTCCTACAGAAATTACTGTAAGACATGAATATTATCATTAACGGTCTTGATTTCTGTAAAATTGGTAAAAGATGACATTTATTGTCTATAACTCAGTAAATATTTTTACATCATGCCACGTCAAATAACGCACATTTATTATAAGGAAGCAAAAAGAGCAATAAATGAAGATGGAAAAAGACGTATCTTTCTCATTCCCTAGAAAGTTTCTAATATTTAGTTGAATATAGTAACATGATCAGTAACAGGGTTATTTGTCACAACTGGTCAATGAAAAAATCTGATATTTGAAAGCGCTATATCACTATTAATTATTGTGGTGTATTTTTGCATATTGGAAAAACGTATAAAGAAATTATAATTGTTCTAAAGTTATATAAAATCTGTATACAAGCAGTAATGTGTTCAGGTACCTGTCTCTAGGGCATCTATGATCAATATTTATACAGGGAAAACTCCAACAATTCAGTAGAAAAAGTAACGTTTTAGGAAATATTCCCTCATATGAACACCCCGCAGCAGTGCATGTATAGAAGTGTGCACAAAAATGCACAAAAAGTGTTATAAATACAGACCAGACAACGCGGATGAAACAATTAAAAGAGCACATGGGGGTACATCCTTGACGCGATCAGTGGCAAACACCACTTGTGCAACCTAATAATTGTACATAAACACTCACTTTATATCCACCATGTTCCAAAGTTAGACAGTATACAACTGCTTAGTTGACTGTAAAAACTTGAGTCTCGGTGGTAAAACCCATTTCCTGTTCAACGTCATACTGCTTTCCAACACCAAGACAGCAATAAGAAGAAACTCTCTCTACACAAACGGCTAGTTTTGTAAGCGTTATGTTAATATTTTGTAAGCTTAATGCTAACAGTTCTAATAACACCATACCAGAAAGCATTATTATTACTACATAATACTAGTTATATTTACAAAATATTTGCTTTAATGAGCATATGAAATGGAGGCTTTTTCGATAATTTTGGAAATGGAACTACAGTTACATAATTATATTCCGGTGCCTGTTCTGATAAACATGAATGCCATCAGACAGTCAATCCCCCAAGAAAGGTACTTTATCCTTTTTGACGTCAGTAGGTAAATGATTTTGAACGGTAAACATTTTCTTGTCGATCAATATTACAGGTTTTATGTGATTATATATCTGACTGTGTCGCGAAAAAGTTCCAGGAAAATCATGTTTCAGTGATTTAAAGAAAACGGTATATCATTATTAGATTCATTATTATTTATCACCATAATGATGATACTTACTTAAATGTAATTATGCAACGCGCATATTTCAACATTTCAACATCGTTAGTCAAAACATGACATTTCCGTCTTGCTTGTTTCACAATTAAAGTCAAGTAAGTTTCATATTCAAGTCAAAATACCTTCTAAAAGTAAGCAGTATGTCTCCGTTTAAAACACATCTGACTTACGGAAATGTCGATACACGTAGCTTGTGACGAGTTAAGATGTTGCGCTAGATTAAAAGTATCAAATCAGAGACGGACAAGCTGATGATGGAACAAGAAGGCCACAAAATAGCAGATACATTCAAATAATATCCATTTCCTTAACGTTGAAGATCGATGATATCAGTGTCAAATATTTGGCCTCTTGGAATCAAAGATAGCGAGTTTCAACTGCAATTATGCATGAACAAGATTCTTGGGATGGTGGCTCCCTCCTCTGCATCTCACCCAAGGCACTATTTATGCTTGGAATGCATTTTTAAAATTCAAGCGTCTATATTTTGAGCGTTCTCTGTTAATGGACGATCTCCTGGATTGTTTGTATACTGTTATTTCCAAAGAAAACAACAGTACTAAAGACAGACTTCCAAATGTACATTATGATTATAAATTATGAAACGAGCGAACCGAAAGAAGAAGTTTCATGGAAAGTGCATCCAATTACAAGAAATAGTGAAACCATGGAATTCATGCATTCTTTGCTGTTTGACCTGTGTTTGAGAGCAAACTATTTTTTAAATAACATAGACTTGCTTGTTTTGATGGGATGGGATTAACATCACATCTACACTATTTTAGCTAAGCTGGTGAGTTTTTTTCCCATCTTTCGATGTTATCGAAAATCCCCTAGAGCATTTCGGAGAAGTAGTTACTGTCTACTAGTATAAGCCAACTGCATGACTGCCATTCTACTCTCTCCAATCCAGGGGTCGTGGGTTCCAGCCCCACTGGGGTCACGATCATGACTTCTCATATGACACCAGTACTGGATTTTCCAGGAAGCGAACTCGAGAGTGGTTACAATAAGCTTGAAGCTTTCATCACAATCGAGCTAAAACAAATTAGTATAAACTAAACTAAGCGGCGGGACTTTGAACCCACTATAGTAAGGGGATGTTATTCGAAGTCAGCTACCTTAACCACTCAGGACTCCGTACCTGTTTAAATATATAAGTGAACATGACAGCCAATTACCCAAACTAGAGTAATTTGTATTTCACAAGCAATGAAAAAGTCTTAGCTGACAAACACTCTAACGTGTAATAAAATTCAAATATACTAGTATTCAAACTCAAATAAGCGATCGTATTACAAACGCTTGAATTTAACAAATATTTTAATTGAAGCCACTGATTTTGATCGATTATACCAAAATGTCAACAGTTCAAAGAAGTTTGATTTCAACGCAAATATTGTTTGTTCTGTTATTTACAAAAGCAGACACTTAATTGATATATAGATTCAGCAAGCCGGATGCCTGAATTAGTGCTTCTTTAAGATAGCACAAGAAAAATACGTCACAAACAAACCCGTTTGTCAAGGCAATTCATGTGCAATGGAAAGAGTGCTTCTTATAAAACGAAATCAGAAATAAACTTTTGCATTTTTTCTCCTTGTGTTTTAATTTCTGTCCACTACGGGTCTGTCAATAGCACAAAGTATGGACCAGAAATTTATGTAAAAAGTCCTGTAATAATGGTCATTGTAAGCAGGTTTACACGTTTGGAGGTGGTCTATAGCACCGACTGGGCTGTTAGAGTAGTTCTTATATATTATGGATGCATGCAATTAGGAATTTGATCTTCGTTTACATGTAATCACTCACTCTGAATCTATTTTACATCTCCACACATTACCTAATCATACAAACATTACAAACTTTCATAAGTAAGACAGATAATGAAATTAAGGTAATTTTTATCATTTAACATTCCGTCTGGGTTATCAGTTAGTTAGCTATATAATGTATGACCCAGATTCCGTCAAAAGTTAAACGGGGTATATACTGACTTGGCACCCTATATAGATAGCCGTTTCGTATTTTATACTATTTACCGGTTAATAGTTACTAAATGCTGTTGGGCTTAAGTAAAAACATGAAGAAAAATATGAAATTTTATTTTTGAAGCTTTCCGTCTAGTAGTCAAAATATTGACCCTCTATTCATTGAACCTAGGGTCAATAGCTTTGACTATTGACTGGCATGCCATCCAGTTAGTGCATACTATTTATAACAAGAATCTACAACATCGATATTCTAAAAATGTGACAGGTATTCGGTTGATAATGGTGCTAACACTGACTCAGATAATGAGGAACAAACAGATAAAAAATCAAGATCAAATAACTTCTGTATATCGTATAATTAATATTATATTACAACGCACATGATTCTCAAAATATAACTGCTTTTTGGATCATGATACAAAATGTGTCGTATGTCGTCTTGTCAATGATAATACTGCAAAAGCATGGCAACTACATGCATGTCGATGCATATTAGAAAACAGATCTGTTTGGTCGACCACCATCCTTTGTTCTTTTCCATCCTTCCAAACTCGTTTGAAAAAAATCATATGAGCCGTGCCATGGGAAAACCAACATAGTGGGTGTGCGACCAGCATGGATCCAGACCAGCCTGCGCATCCGCGCAGTCTGGTCAGGATCCATGCTGTTCGCTAACAGTTTCTCCAATTCCAATAGGCTTTAAAAGCGAACAGCATGGAGCCTGACCAGACTGCGCGGATGCGCAGGCTGGTCTGGATCCATGCTGGTCGCACACCCACTATGTTGGTTTTCCCATGGCACGGCTCATATATGAAATGTGTGTTCAAGGTACTTGCTATGATCTTGCCCCATTTATTCAAATATTACATACTGCGCTTTGAATTCTTACTATCAATTTTGTTTTAAGGTATCCGATCCATAAATGTCTTAATTTATATGCCTGGTAACGTTATCCTTTTTGGCTGTTTTATGAAATTTTTACCATTTGGCAGTTTGAAAAATGCAAATATTAAGGAGCATAAACTCAACTGGGGAGACAAACTCTTACAATTCTTTCCTTTACATGAAAATGTGACATAAATAAACTAAAAATAGCCAAAGTTTATATTTAAAAATTTTTTGTTTTGCTAATATTTCAAGTGATTTCCATTCCAATAGTTTATATGACATACAAAACACTATATTATTGAAAAATAATACAAACATTTGAATTTAATCGAATTACCCTGCAATAAATAACAAAAATCTAAATTTTTGTCTCGTAAAATTTATACATAAATCACTGAAAACCATTATGAATCCAGATTATTTGAAGAAATTTTACAGACCTTTCTACATTCTTTACTTTCCTGAAACTTTTCAAAAATTAAGATAGCTGTATATATAGATGAAATAAATTTTAAAAAAGTATAGGCCACCATGCATTTTAAAATTTTACGAGACGGACTATATAAAGGGTAACCAATATCAAAAATGTCTAATAAAGCTGAAGTTAGCACCAAAATTAATCTAATATGTTGCATATTTTTGGCTGTTTTTTCTATTTAAACATTTAAGTAATACAACTGCTTACTTCAACGACAAAACAACATCTTATCAGATGTTTGACGTAATACATAGTATTAATATCCCTTTTTTTAAATATAAAATGCAATAACTTTAGCTGTCAACTTCGCTTTACGAATAACTAAATATTTGCAGGTACATAAAACAACAAAACATATTGTTAAGTTGAAAACAGTATGTTCCATCAGTTACATGTTTCAAGATTATAAATATGACAGTATAAAATATTTGCAAGTAAAAGCCATTAAAAAACAACATGCAATTCTGTATTTAGAGAAAAAAAACACTATATAAATAGACTTACCCCACCCACCAGCAAAAAAAATTTGAAAACTAAAAAGGGAAATTGAATATAAATTTGTTACTTCAAAATTTTGTGATTCATTACAAATTATGACTTGAAAGTAGTTTTAGTTTACAATAAATGTTACAAATGAAATGACCTTAGTTCTATTACAGCTTTTTTCAATGAAAACTTATCAATCCAAACTGGAAAAAAATTGGCCAAAATAAGTATATTTCCCCTTTTTGTTTTTCAGACCTCAGTAAAAAGATTTAGCAATACATTACTGACATGTTTTTTTTTTACCCATACTGCTTTCAAAAGTCAGAATCTAAAGTTATCAAAAACCATGCTATCATAATACTTAAGCAACCTCTTTTAGTCAAAATTACCCCAGACATTCATTAAAATATGCCAAAATTGGTATGAACCACAGAAACGCCTGCGGGTGCCTACCCTTGCCCGTAATTGATTGACGTTTAACAATATGCAATAGAAGTGTTATAAATGGTTCTTGACCTTCTTACTCAATTACTGATAGTAAAGAAATGTACAAAGTTTTAAAAGCAAATAGATCTTATAGTATTTACAAACAAGAGCTCTCTGTTGACAGCGCACTTGACATTCGAAGAATTGATGGAAGTATGGGGTCAAAATATTACCACAGATTTGCAGACAAAAGATGAAAAATAAATTAGACAAACAATGTACCTGTTTTTGTGGATTTGGATAAGTCTTGCAATATATGGCAATATGTGATCATGATGGGAAGCAAGACTGTTCAATGTTTCAAGCCATATATCAAACAGTTTAGACAAAATATGGAATCGCATGCGAAACTTAAAAAAATTTCTTTCTCACAAAAGGGCCATAACTGAGTTAAAGTCTTGTCCTAGTTACCGTATGTAGTCTTTCTACATATGTATATTATGATGGTAAACAAGTGGTAAAAGTTTCAAAGCCATTTGACAAACAGGGTTAGGCAAAATAAAGACTGGTATGAAAAATTTAACTGATTTTCAAGTCCAAAAAGGGTCATAATTCTGCAAAAAGTTGACAGAGTTATGTACTCTTGTCTGCAAATGAAGTAGTCATAATGATAAGCAAGTGCTCAAAGTTTCAAAGCCAAATGTCGAACAATTTTGACACAACGTTGACTTGTACGAAAACTTCACCATTTCCAAGTCCCCAAAAAAAACCATAATTCAGCCAAAAAGTTGACAGAGTTATGTTCTCTTTCCTACAGATGGAAATTATGATGATAAGCAAGTGTTTAAAGTTTCAAACCACTGTCATAATTTTGACAAAACATGGACTTGTACAAAAACTGAACCAATTTTCAAGTCCAAAAAGACCATAAATCAGCCAAAATACTTTACAGAGTTATGTACTCTTGCCAGGCCTACAGATAAAATAAACAAGTGGTATAAACGTTCCAAAGCCACATATCAAACAGTCTGCACAAAATATGAACTGGTATGAAAACTTAACCAAGATTTTAAGTTAAAAGGGGACATAATTCAGCCAAAATCCTTGAAAGAGTTTAAGTATTCTTGCCTAAAACTTGACACAGTGATGGTACACAAGTGTTGAAAGTTTTAAAGCATTACCTCAAAAAGTTTTGTCAATTAATGTGAAATGGACGAAAAAATTAACCAACGTGTGACGCCGACGCTGACGCCGTGATGAGTAGGATAGCTCTACCCATTCTTCAAAAGTCGAGCTAAAAAAAATTGACCAAGAAATAAAAAATTTAAAAAGCCCATATTCTGACAGAATACAAGCAATAGTTTATGGTTCAAAGACCTATTTAGTCAACTAATGATGATAAACAAGCATATAAAGTTTCAAGCTATAGCTCTTAAAGTATGAAACATTTAATTTAACCAAAATTTTTAAACCAAGAAATTTCCCAATTTTCTAGGTACACAAGGGGGCATAATTCTGCCAAAAAGTGACAGTAGTGGGAATTATGGACTCTTGGCTATCTAATGATGATAAACAGGGAACTAAGTTTCAAATCTATATTTCTTATAGTTTCGAAGAAAAGAGGAACATAAGCAAAAATGTTAACCAAGACCAAAGCTGACAAAGATCAAGAAATGATGACAATACCTTGTAGATTTAAAAATGAATCAGATTTACTAAAAAGAATTCAGAACTATCTTTTAATTATACTTTTAAACTAGGTACAATGTAAATTCCTGAAATCTCCTGACTTTCAACTGAATTCTCCCGTATAGATGCCCTGGAAGTTTGGCATGTAAGCATTGTTATGATACATTTGTATCTGAGTCTTTTTTGCCCTATGTTTGCAGTAAATCATCCAAAGTCTACTAACAGTTAGTTTGAAGCATTCAGAACTTGCTATTTGCTTCATAAGTCTTTTCATTTTTCAAATTTAATGTCTCAATCTCCACTTGCATATATTTCCTAAGGTCTTCTTTCATGTCATGGTTCCAGCTCAAGTATTATTTCAACAGAATAGAAATGCCCGAATGTCATGGTCCCTACATATCTGAGGTACTGTGGTAATGGCAGCTCACTGAAATGAGACAAATTATCAACATTAAGATCAAGTAGGAATATTATAAAATTGAGATAATTTTAAATACTAAAAGCAGGAATGATTTCATATAGTATGACTTATGCCCCTTCAGAATGCTTATAAAATGAATTAAAAAAGTTCAAAAGGGCATAACTCTGAATTTAATGAAAACTGAAAGTTATGAACTGATATAGCTGTAATAATGTTAAGTCCCAAAAAGGGACTTAACTAAAAATAGGGGCAGACAATAAGCACATGTCCACTTCATACTGATGATGTATTCCAAGTTTCATTTGAATTACATGAAATATGTAGTAGAGGCAGAGGAAACAATGTACAGATGTGATATAATAAAAAGGGGCATAACTCAAAAAATAATAATCTGACATTATGCTTATGTTTGCTTCATGATTTATACCAATTTTCATTTGAATATGGAAGCTGTTGTACAGATCTATGTAATATTGTCAAGTCAAATGGGGAATAATTAAAAAATAATTATCTGTTCTGATAATATGCTAATGTTCATTTCGTGCTGATGAAGTATACATGATTAATTTTAACTGGATGGAAATGGTACATCAGAATGTACACCAGAATGTGGGACTGATGGGCAGATAGTTCAAACAGTGTTATATACCTCATTGACCAATGACCATGGGGTGTACATGAATAAAAGTGACCTCATCAAGATGTATGACATGCAATGAAGGATCACGCCAAGTCTAAACATGTTTTTTTAACAACAATACACTAAATTGTTGGGTGAGACAGAAGTTTTAATCACATTTTCAACAATACACAGCTTGAAGGTATATGACTTACATGTATATATTAGCTGGACATGTGCAAAATGATAACAGCACATTTTATGTGAAAGAAAACTCCCTCATATACATGATTATAAAACGAAGACTGAAGTCATATATGTCTTTGGCATATCACACCACAAATAACAAAATGAGCCGCGCTATGAGAAAACCAACAATGAACATGGTGTGGGTTTGCGACCAGCATGGATCTAGACCAGCCTGCGCATCCGCGCAGTCTGGTCAGGATCCGTGCTGTTCGCTAACAGTTTCTCTATTTGCAATAGGCTTTGAAAGCAAACAGGCAGGCTGGTCTGGATCCATGCTGGTCGCAAACTCACTATGTTGGTTTTCTTATGGCGCGGCTTAAATATAAATCACTATGAATTAAAGTCACAACTCCGGCTCTTCACAATTTATCTAAAGTTCATTTTAAACTTAGCAAATTTCTCTCTTCTGTATGAACCTAATAAAGGCAAAATGAGAAATGAAAGCTACCTTTTTACGCCTTTCTTCAAGTTTCTGGAACAGTAGCTGAATGGCTGCAGATTACTGACAGTTTGCTTTCAGAGAAAATAGCATCAACACAGACCATTGTTGCAAAAAAAAAATTAGGAATGTTTTTAATATATGTACATTACATAGACATAGTTCGTTATACATATGACAGGACAATTGTCATCTTACATCCAGGGTGTAAGACAAGAGTTTTCCAGCACTAAAGAAAACATCAGAGACTCGCGTAACACAATCCAAAGTTTTTTGTATGAGTCGTTTGGTAGGGATTTTGTTTTGTATATAATCATATAAGGAAAAATACTTCATCCGAATGTCCAGGAAAAAAAGTTGGGTAACAGCGATTTTCACAGGTAGTTCATGTTATAACAAACAAATGATTTTTAATAACAGCCTTATATACATTTTATTTCAGTCATAAATGTAGCAAGCCGTTCAAAGGATTTACTAGGATATGTTTGCAGATGTTAAACACTAAATGTGTTTATTGTATATTATAATGGTTGGCAGTATGCCTTACTCTGTTCTAGGTCCGGTAAAGGGATGCCTAACCTATCATTTCTTTAAAATGTATAATAAGAATCATCAAGGTTGTAACAGTAGCACAAACAAGAGCTGTCCGTAAGACAGCCAAGCTCGGCTATTCGAAATATTGTCACAGAAGCAGGAACTGATTACCCAAAATGTTAAATATCAAAAGAGTTTTAAGTTCGAAAGGGGGCATTATTTGACCAAAATGCATATCAGAGTTATGGGACTTGATGCTATCAACTAGTTTTATTACCCCGAAGAAACATGTTAAGTTTCAATTCAATATCTGCATTAGTTCTGGGGATAGTAACTTGCATGTAAAACTTTAACCAGAATTTTCTAAGTCCAAAAGGGGGCATAATTTGCTCAAAATACATGTTAAGAGTTATGGAACTTGACCCAGTGAGGTTGGTAATTGACCTAGAAAAAGAATAAATAAGTTTCAAAGCTATATGCCTTTTGGTAATAGCTGTATGTACTTGCACGCAAAACTTTAACCAGGATTTTCTAAGTCCAAAAGGGGGCATAATTTGCCCAAAATACATGTCAGAGTTATGGGACTTGATTCTATCAACTAGTTTTATAACCCCGAAGACACATGTGAAGTTTCAATTTAATTCTGTAGTAGTTTTAGAGATAGTAACTTGCATGTAAAACTTTAACCAGGATTTTCTAAGTCCAAAAGGGGGCATAATTTGCCCAAAATACATGTCAGAGTTATGGGACTTGACCCAGTGAGGTAGGTAATTGATCTAGAAAAAGACAAAATAAGTTTCAAATCTATATGCCTTTTAGTAATAGCTGTATGTACTTGCACGCAAAACTTTAACCAGAATTTTCTAAGTCCAAAAGGGGCATAATTTGGCCAAAATACAGGTCAGAGTTATGGGACTTGACCCAGTGAAATAGGTAATTGATCTAGAAAAAGAAAAAGTAAGTTTCAAATCTATATGCCTTTTAGTAATAGCTGTATGTACTTGCACGCAAAACTTTAACCAGAATTTTCTAAGTCCAAAGGGGGCATAATTTGGCCAAAATACATGTCAGAGTTATGGGACTTGACCCAGTGAAATAGGTAATTGATCTAGAAAAAGAAAAAGTAAGTTTCAAATCTATATGCCTTTTAGTAATAGCTGTATGTACTTGCACGCAAAACTTTAACCAGAATTTTCTAAGTCCAAAGGGGGCATAATTTGGCCAAAATGAAGGTCAGAGTTATGGGACTTGGCGCTATCAACTAGTTTTATAACCCCGAAGACACATGTGAAGTTTAAATTCAATATCTGCATTAGTTTTGGGGATAGTAACTTGCATATAAAACTTTAACCAGAATTTTCTAAGTCCAAAAGGGGGCATAATTTGCTCAAAATACATGTTAGAGTTATGGAACTTGACCCAGTGAGGTTGGTAATTGACCTAGAAAAAGAATAAATGAGTTTCAAAGCTATATGCCTTTAAATGATAGCTGTATGTACTTGCATGCAAAAACTTAACCAAGGTGTGACGCCGACGCTGACGCCGACGCCAGGGTGAGCAGAATAGCTAGACTATTCTTTGAATAGTCGAGCTAAAAATATGAAAGTCGATGCAAATATTATACATGTTATACTAGAGAATATACCAAGACTGTATGTAATTCACACTTCTGTGTCAAAACTGAAACGAACTTAACAAATCCTCGGTTCAAGAAAACTTGTTCAGATATAAATTATTATAAATTTATAGACATCATAAATTTTCAATGAGTAGCGAAAACATATCAGCATATTACAGAAGCATTCCATCTTTTTCAAAACATAACAAACATTAATATAAACGCAGACATATCATAGCATAGATAAGATGTACCTCAATCTATCAAATTAAACCAATAACAAACCTTTTGAGGTCTAAAATAACTCTTTTCGCAAATACAACTTATTTATTTAACATTGATGCTTACAAATGGCGCACAGATGCCAAAGGGCTATAACCAATGTAGTCACAGCTTTGTACATATAACATGTAGCTTGTATTAATTTTCAATATCAATACATAAACAGTACTTGTAACAGTCCCAGCTAGTAGTTTAAATTACATTCAACTTTGAAGAATTATCAATTACTATATTCAACACAATTCATATATTTTATCAAATCCTATTTTAAGATCTTTTTTTTTCATCAAAATAACATGCTTACTACTTCGTGCTGCAGTGCATCTGAAATTTTTGGTTTGGCCTTTGGGGAAAGGAAGTGGCTAGGGATCCGGTAAACGGACCTCAAGACCTGGAGTCTAAAGGTCCAGTATTCAATATACATGTACTATTTAATGCTGTATTATCAGTGTCAGGGCTGTTTCCTGTATAAATCTACCTGCGTTAAAAGGAAGCAGTTCCAAAGCAAAAAAAGCATGTTTTCCCCCAATTTGTCCCAATTAGTATGAATACTGAGAACTGTTTATAAGGAGAATATATTTATCTGATAAATGCCTCCGATTATGTACAGCGTACAAATTCCTATTTATAATTTATCGAACTTGCGATCCATTTTTTCAAGGACTAAAGAATTATAAATTCTTCTGTTTCCTGTCACTTACAAAGCATTTAAAATGACAAGTAAAATACGAGAGCAAACTTCTGAAATCCTCTTTGTAAATACCATTCTCAGCATTCGTATTGATTACCGGACCTCTAGATTCAGGTCTAGAAGTCCGGTTACCGGACCCCTAGCAACTGCCTTCGGGAACATTGCCTGTTTTGTGGTACTGTACCATTTGACATGCACTTCGATTATATACCTCAGTTACCTGTAGAAATGTTTATGAATTTATAAATAATCTCATAAAAATTTATTCCATTGACTTTTTACAAGCAAATAATAAAACACCTACCTAAATCAAGCGTTTTGTGGACAATCGTTGTTTTCGATGCCTACTTTTTCTCACAGGTGGCAGTATCATTGATTGGTCACCCCCTCCCCACCCTAAGACCCCTGATACAACCCTGAAAAAAAATCTGACATTCTCAGTTGTTCCTTAATATCCCCACCCTACAAGACCCCTGATACAACCATGAAATTTGTTTTTTCAACTATCAGAACAGTACTTATTAGAAGGTATGAAGTCTGCTATATGTCCATTTGCCAAACAATGTGGAACATATCACATTGTCGTTTCGGCGATTTAGACGCATTCTGACGGCATATCGCTATGCCTATCATTCACTTAAATAAAAAGGTCTGCAATTCAACAGTTTACCTAATTCAGATCCAACAAATGACTATATTCTAGCAAAATATTTCAATTTCACATTATTTTGAGTTGTTGGAAGCCATCTTGAAACTGAAACGCTCGTCCAATCAGATTGTGTGTTACAACACAGGTACTGCCAAATCCAAGATGGCTTCCAACAACTCAAAATACCATGAAATTGAAATATTTTGCTAGGATTTAGTCATTCATTGGATCTGAATCAGGTAAACTGTGGAATTGCAGACCTTTTTACTCAAGTGAGTGGTAGGGATAGCGATATGCCGTCAGAATGTGTCCGAGTCGCCGAAACGAAGATATCGTATGTTCCACATTGTTTGGCGAATGGCATATAGCAGACTTTATACCTTCTAATAAGTACTGTTTTGTTAGTTGAAAATTTTTTTTCAGGGATGTATCAGGGGTCTTGTAGGGTGGGGATATTAAGGAACAACGGAGAATGTCAGATTTTTTTTCAGGGTTGTATCAGGGGTCTTAGGGTGGGGAGGGGGTGACCAATCAATGATACTGCCACCTGTGCTTTTTCTATATCATCTGATCATTGTACATGTCGAAATGACGTCAACCCGGATGTTTTGGGCTATTCACAGCATATTCAGAGCCGACAGGTCTTGTTAGCACAATAAATGATATTCTTTTGACGCCCATCATACCATATGATCACTCGATATACTGTTAATTCTAATGTGAAACGTTTATCATTGTTTATTTTTTTAAATCGGCATTCGCAATGTTTTTTCATTGGCGCCGCCATTGCATCTCGTTGTAAGAGAGTTGACGAGAACTCCGTAATTTTTTGATAATAGAAAACTATTGGTAAAAATTCTTTATGTATTGTCTTTTTATTAATGGTTTTATTAAATAATATTCAAAAATGTAAAAAATAAAATAAAAGTTCCTGAATGAAAATTCCGGAAAATACCGACATCGTCCGATAACTGCCGAAGTGATATGTGCTATTTATGGATCGGATACCTTAAATGTATTTTACCAGTAATACCGATGGATGTTTTAAATAGTTCGGATTAATTTACTAGTTTATAATGAACATCACGTCTAGCGTTATCACAGATGGCATTTTAATGTAGCATAAATATAATATTAAGTTATGAAATCAATAGCTATTTCTATCACTGATATTTATCATTTTGGCGTATGTACTCATACAGAGAGTGGTATATTTTACGAGAATGCCTGGCATAGATGTTAGACTAGAAAAATAGTGATATACTTTAAAATGTGATATTAATTTAGCGATAACATACGCACATACAGTATAAAACGTTTATTCAAGATGATCTGTTGGGCAAAGTAAGGTCTAATTTCATGTGGATTCTTGACTTCAGTATAGAACCACACAACTAATTGGATATTTAGTAGCCCATTACTCATAATGAAATTGATTCCAGTTTAAAATGTTAGAACTTTTGAATAGGAAACGTAACATTAACATGTAAAAAGACAATTATTTTAAACGAATTACATACACCAACATCGCAGAAATATGTATCTAAGCATTATTCAAGCCCATACGTATTTTTGAGGTTAAATCCATATTTATCAAAATATACTCTCTCTAAAATTCGAGAGTAAATTAATTATTCTAACAGTAAGAAATAAAACAAAACAAGGCTAATATTTGGCAGTAAGTATCGATTTACATGATATATCAACACAATACACGTTTTATTCAGTGTTCATCTGTTGCGGGTGTCGTAGTCTCGTTGGAATGGAACGGAAAACTGAAACGAAACTAACTTAGAATTGAACAAAATTTCAAAATAAACTAAAATATAAGTAACTAGTAACCTTGCACGTCTTGAACTGAAAAAGAACTATTTCTAGAAATGATTAAATATAGAACCATCAACGTCATATCATGAGTAACTCCGCCTGTGAAAGAACTGTATGTGAAAAAAAAAATACAAGAGTAAGAATATTTTCATTTATAAAGATGCAGACAACTAGCAAATCGTTTATAAAATCTGAAATCATGGACCGATTGATAAGAATGCGTTATACCTCATAATCATATAGGTGGGTAGGGCTTCCACTATTGTAAACATATCTACATACCCAATAAACAAATGCGCGATTAGCACGAGACTGTTCCCGACTGTTAGTATCGTACCGAGAATTTGAAAATGTCAACATGTAAAATTGAACACAATTTATTTATTCTTTTCGTATACCTACTTGCAAAGAGCTGTATTTTGCAATGCAACAAATTATACAATCGGGACAATAGCGCGTGAATCTCTCATTACAACCCAAACGTGGAGATTAGCCTATAGCTATTTTAAATATCAGTTCAATCTTCGTCATAACTGTTCATCACTTGCGTACTAGCTTATTAGTCACCTATTAATATGACACAACACTACAACAAAACAGTTGTCACAAATGATTCCTATTCTACCAGTAGAAGCCTAAGATCGGTCACAAATGAGTAATTCGAAACGCCTATATTAAAAACAGTATTTATGACTGTGAATAAACTTCGTTATAAAATCAGAAATAAATTTCCGACGCTTTATATCAATTTAAAAGCATCTTAAACTGAATATTTTAAACGGAAGTATGTAAGCAATTGACACTACGTAGTATGTTTGAAGTAGTAAGTGATGGCACCAATAACCAGGGTTAGAACCTCTTTTTGCATTCCGTCTTGGCGTGCCATGTAAGGCATTAAACACTGGTATCCGGCAATAAGCGTGAAATAGTCTAAAGGGGAATGGTCCTGTAATATATATTCCTGACTTGTGCATTCCATTCTTTCTGACCACCCACCATTCACAATATTTACATTGTGTACACCGATCATGCGTTCTCGGGCATTGTAAGTTCAATACAAGTTATCATTGTATGTACACGTACATTTTAAATTAATGTATTCATCATTATCTACATATTTTCTGTCGATTTTGTACCGAACTTAATTGTGCTTATAGGCATTGGTTCCATGTTATTGTCTTATATCTATTAATTAGCTGTGTTACTATTTATTCAGAACATATTCTGGTGTTCTGTTTTCTTTTTTCCACTTTGTTCAAAGTAACTACGGTTAATTTAACCTCTATAATTACAAATAATTATTTCATGCAGACATATACCAATATCTTTGCTTTTAAATGTAATCGAACACTTTCCTAAACTTTTGTCATATGATAACTTTCAGGGTTTTGATGCGCGGGCTTCAAATAACATTTTTTCTTTATCTACGTTACGTAGATTTGTGGTGTTTATGGTGGCTGATATGTGCCATTTCGTTCAGAACGACAAACGTTATTATGGCTCCCCGCCGAACGTCGCCCTGCCAAACGTCACCCTGCCAAACGTCGATATGGCGCCCCGAAAAACGTCGCCCCGCCGAATGTCGCCCTGCCAAACGTCGCCTAGCCGAACGTGGCGCGCCGAATGTCGCACCGCCAGTTGTCGCCCGCCGAATGTCGCTCCGGCAAACGCTGCCCCTTTTCAAGCATTTATATGTATATAACATACAAGCACGACGTCCTTAACCCAATCATGTACACATATTTAAGACCAGAATTTTTAAAGTTACCATTAGAAGTTCGTCGTACTTCCAGAAATGTTTTACAAGGACCCATGCAATCATCTTATTAGATCTGTCATTCAATCGGTCGATCATGTAATCAACATCTGATGTTTTTCAACATCTTTTGCTCAACTACACGCATTCAGTATTCAATATTTATCTCTTTTGTGAATTTAAATATTCACTTTATTTCATATAGTGGTTTTGAAAAATAAAGAGGATGTCACTCAAGGAAATTTTAGACCCTGACAACAACATTATTTTTCTTCGTGTTTTCTGGGGTTGAATTTCAATAATTGTGGGTATTGCGCTGAGTTGTAAAACCCATCAGAGGCCTCCTTCTCCATCCACTATTAAAGCGTGTTAAGCTGCCTTCTGGATTCCTATCTTTTTGTTTTTCTATGAGACTAATATCATTCTACTCACTGGTTTGCAAAAAATATATAAAGTGCTATTAATTTCTTTTATAGGCAATACTTCTGATATATGGTCTAACCGTAGATTCAGTTATCCTCTTAAACATGTGATAAAGCGACAGTTACTATCATTAACGACTATGGTTTCTTTTTTAATAGCAATCGTGCTGTTTGTTCATTGTGGTCTAGTAAATATTTTGACCACTTGCCAAGTACAAATGGCAAAAGCACTATTAACGGAAGAATGATGACGGAGTTTGTACAAAAACTCTCTTCTGGAACGAAATGATAGCTTGATCAGAGTATCGATCATTGTACTCTACCAGATGCAACCAACTTATGAATCAAAACTGAGGCGACGCTAAAGAATTTGCCAATTTAAATCATCTAATCCTAATCCTACGTTATCTGTGTGCATACCAAAACATTTGGACGCATAGAATAAATAGTTTTCTTTTAAAGCTTATCAACTTGATTTTTTTTTATCTTTGTTGATATTTGCTATATATTGGAATTCTAGTTAAGTAAGTTTGATACTTTCACAAGTGATTTGCTCCTTCTTCGCATTTACCAATGAAATGCACATCTGTGGAATGTATACAGCCAAGCCAAGCATTATATTGCTTTTTGACGTTGATTCTTTGAGGGTTAACGTTCTAACTTATACATTAAAATGTATACATTGTAACTCATACCAGATTGTTATTGCAAAAATGCAGTTCTATAATTCATAGAGTACATATTCAATTGGATTTCATTGTCCTACCTCAAGGTATTATATATAACCAGGTATTGTGTGCTTTGAGACATTAAGATGCCAATATATGCCGCTATAATAACTTCTATTACAGGCGCGCAGTCATTGTTTTTTCTGTTATTTATCATCAAAATGGAAAATATGAAATATGGATATCATATGCATTTCGAAATAAATTGTTTTATTATGTTGTCATAGCGTTAGCAAGTATCCTTAGCTATTACGCAGTGAAATTGTTTAGAAAATATAAAGTTGTCACTGTGGCACTTTCGCATCAATTTAGACATAACAAGTGAATGAAGTATTGCCATGCAGTACAAAGTGAGCTACTGGAAGGCACCTAATTTTCTCTACTGCAGTATAACATAATGAACTGATATCTGTCAATGATGTATAAACTATATTGTACTATACATTTTGTATATACAATATGTTATAACAAAACGCTTGGATTAAAATTTGCATATACAAAAACCTACAGTTGTTGATTGTTTCATAACATCTATAAATATAAACAAGTGCCATAATGTCACAATGCATGCCGTCATAGCAAATTTCTTTACACTAGCACCTATATTTTCATAGGATTTTTTTGGCCAACTATAAAAAAGTTATAATATAAATTATTTATAGTAACAACAAAGGGAAGTTAATCATAAAAAAAATCTATATAATTTAAGTCCACACAAAATACTTTGCCAGGTAGTGATAGGTCAACAAACACCTAAACATTGGATGTAACTTGCATGCTGTACCAAAGAAAAATGGTCTCGATTTTTCCCTACAGCCAGTAATAAAAATGTTACAATATAAGCTATTTATATTTATAAACAAAGGGAAGTAATTAAGTAATTCTAAAAACAAGGGTGCCTCATGGATGCGAACATTAAATTTTGTGCCAAGTTACATCAAAGTCGCATGACAATCAGTCTCATGGTGGTGAACATTTGTGCTAAGTAATATTAAAATTCCTTCAAGGATTGTTGAGTTACAGACTGGATAGGGAAAATGCCCTTTTGGCCTTTGACTTCCAAGTGTGACCTTGACCTTTCAGCTAAGGGCCCTGGTTTTGCGCATGACATGTTGTCTCATCCAGAGGAATATTTGTTCCAACTGATATTTAAACTTGTTTTGCATGACAAAGTTATAGACCGGACAGGAAAAAAAGCCCTATTGACCTTTGACCTGCAAGTGTGACTTTGACTTTTAAGCTAGGGTTCTGTGTGTTGCGCAGGACACGTCGTGTCATCATGGATGGCAGAGTTATGGACCAGACAGGAACAAAGCCCTGTTGACATTTGACCTCCAATTGTGACCTTGACCTTTGACCCAGGGTTCCGGGTTTATCGCAAGGCAGGTGGTCTCATCGTGGGGAACATTTTATACGGCAAGTAATATTAAAATGCCTTGATGAATGACAGAGTTATGGACCGGACATGAAAAAGACCCTGTTAATATTTGACTGCCAAGTGTGACCTTGACCTTAAAGCTAGGGGTCTGAAAGTTGTGCATGGCACATCGTCTTATTAAGAGGTACATGTGTGCCCAGTGATATTAAAATCCCTTCATGGATGGCAGAGTTACGGACCATACAGGAAAAAAAGCCCTGTCGACATTTGACCTCCAATTGTGACCTTGACCTTTGAGCCAGGTGTCTGAGTTTTGCGCATGACACGTCGTCCCATCATGGGGAACATTTGTGCCAAGTTATATTAAAATCCATTATAGATGAATGACAGAGTTATGGACCGGACACGAAATTGCGGACGGACGGAATGGAATTACAGACGGACAGAAAAGCGCATTCCTATTGTCTCCGAAACTGGTGTTCAACCAGTGAGGGACTAATAAACCGAACTTCATGCCCGCATATTTGACTCTAGCAAAATATCTGTCCCAGGTTCTGAATTTTATGACCGACGTTGGGGAAAGTAGATTCCTTCGAAAGCCATTATCTATTTTTTAAGGTAAATGTTACATGATGTTGTGCAATAGTCGACAAATATACTTCTGTACTTTATTACTTTTTAAATTCACTTTCGGAATAACGTTTTATGCATTTGACCTTTTTAGTTACCGAAATTCTAAATTCACTATACAAATGTCGCTTACTATTACAAATGAAAAAATAACTTAAGTTAGGCATAGTCCTACACCAACCAAACTATACACGCAACTTTAGATATAAATGTGCATATTCAATATGCATGTATAAGCGTTTGGCAAGTTGATACTTGCTGCAGAATGTTTAACATGTGTACATATTTTCTGTGAATAGAATACTATGCTTTTATGATAAAACCCTCTGAAAAGACGAGGCGATGGGTGGGCGCATACACATCAGTCCGCCGGACGGTGTAGTACTTTTGTAGAAACTGAACCACACTTTGACCTATAGTAAAGATGCGCCTGAGGAAAAGTCTTACTTTTTCTGTAGTAAGAGTCAACAACCGTCAAAATAACATTGAAACGAAAGAACATGTCCAATAAAGGACCTACATTACTTTTTAGACTACACATTTCACCAAAAAATCATAAGTTAAGATTAGATTTCGTCGAAGCACCCGGACAGAGAGATGCATCACAATACAGACCCGCAACAAATCGAAACTTAAAGATATGGCAGACAGGCTGCTTCAAAAATCAACAACTATTACATTTTAATTATATTCAAGATGCAAAAATGAGAATGAGGTAGATATCGTCTTATCATAATGAATGTTTGTGCCAAGGTATTTGAATGTAATTTACATATATGTATATAAAAGAATATAAAAATCATTATGGACTGGAAGAGAATTGAGGTTATGAACTTTAAAGGTTTTAGCTAAGGGTATATATATATCTTGCTTTCAACACACTGTCTCGTTATGGTAAATGATTGTGCCGAAGTACTTGAATATCCATCCATTTACATAAAAATTATAGACTGGACCAGAAAAATATGCTAAAACATTTTGACCGCAAAGTTTTACCAATACCTTTCTGGCGGGTAATAGGCATTTTTAGTCTATCCCGATGACGAGTTGTTTACCCGATTAAGGACGTTTTTACCTGTTTACCTGTGTAAGGGGACATCTCAAAATATTCAGGTGATACAACGTGGTGTAAGTGTAGCATTAATAATGACACGACTTTATTCATTTATTTCATACCAATCTGGTGGTTAATATCTTATTCTGGTTATGTCATCGCTTAATTTTTAAACGTTTTAGAGTGAAGTTGTACGCGTATATGAATTTCCCGAGCATTTGAGTAATGTTAGATATCAACAGGAAGTCGCTTTGAATTCAGACTTTGTAACTATGATAAATATAAAAAAATCAAACGTAAATGTAAAACAAGAGCTGTCTGTAAGACAGCCAAGCTCGACTATTCGAAATATCGTCCCAGAAGCAGGAAAACATTACAAAAAATGTTAAATTATCAAAAGAGTTTAAGTTCAAAATCGGACATAATTTGACCAAAATGCATATCAGAGTTATGCGACTTGATGCTATCAACTAGTTTTATAACCCCGAAGATACAGTGGAGTTTCAATTCAATATCTGCATTAGTTTTGGAGATAGTAACTTGCATGTAAAACTTTTACCAGAATTTTCTAAGTCCAAAAGGGGGCATGATTTGCCCAAAATACATGTCTAAGTTATGGGACTTGACCCAGTGAGATTAGTAATTGATCTAGAAAATGAAAAAATAAGTTTCAAATCTATATGCATTTTAGCAATAGCTCTATGTACTTGCACGCAAACGTTAATTAGGATTTTCTAAGTCCAAAGGGGGCATAATTTGGCTAAAATGCAGGTCAGAGTTATGGGACTGATGCTATCAATTAGTTTTATAACCCCGAAGACACATGCGAGGTTTCAATTCAATATCTGCATTAGTTTTTGAGATAGTAACTTGCATGTAAAACTTTAACCAGAACTTTCTAAGTACAAAAGGGGGCATAATTTGCTCCAAATACATGTCAGAGTTATGGAACTTGGCCCATGTCTAAGTTATGGGACTTGACCCAGTGAGGTTGGTAATTGACCTAGTAAAAGAAAAAATAAGTTTCAAAGCTATATGCTTTTAAATGATAGCTGTATGTACTTGCATGCAAAACCTTAACCAAGGTGTGACGCCGACGCCGACGCCAGAGTGAGTAGAATAGCTAGACTATTCTTCTACTATAGAATTTTAGGCGTATTGAAAAGGCTGCATTGAAGAGCATTAATGTGTTATTTAGTAAAGTATGTAACTCTTAATTTCGAGTTATGTACCATTCTAACCCTTATTTTGAACCGTTGGAAATGCCTTACTGGAAATTTTGTCTTACTACTCAGACAGGTCGAATGAAATAACACAAAAATTGGATTTTGTAATATCAAATACTCAAAAATTCGACTTAGTATCTCGTCTAAACAATCCTAGGATAAAACGTGATTGCGATAACAGGCATTGCAAGTTCCATCTCCAGATGTCGCACTGTCCACGCAAAATGCCACTTATGTAGCTATATGGTGACTGCCCGATACTTTGGTCGTAGTTTTTATTTGAAAGTCACATGGCTGATCGACCGACAATCTGAATTTTCTCGTTTTTGCAAGTCACATGTCAGGCCGATCGACCGACATTCGCAGGTTATATAGCTAAAAGCCATGCTAAATATTTCGTATCATGCGCCGACCGTATATCATTTCCGTTTTCACACATAAGGAAAGTGGAATCACTGTATCACTGTATATCACTGTATTTTCTGCTACCATTCTTTTTGTATGGTGTTTGCTCTGTCGCAGCGACATAACGACAAACGTTATGAACATCGTTATGGCGCCCAGTCAAATGTCGCCTCTCCGAACGTCTCGTCCCGCCAAATGTGCCCCGCTGAAGGTCGCCCCACCAAACGTCGCCCCGCCTAACGTCACCCCGCCAAACGTCGTTATAGCGCCCCGCTGACTGTCGACCCGCCGAATGTCTAACTGCCGAACGTCGCCCTACTAAACGTCGCCCCGCCTGACTTCAGGGCCTGTGTTTTGCATAGTACTAGCCGTATCATTGAGGAAATAAATAGATTTCAGTATTAAAGTTACTACTCGGATAATACTTGCCATAAGTTTTGCCAATCACACTCATTCATATATAGCATTGACCTTTCGGAGAGGGATCTAGTGCTCGAACGACAGTTCATCTCACTGAGGTAAGCGTAAGGTGTTTTTCCAATGTTAGACAAATTTTCAATTTCGATAAAGATAAGACGGTCGAACGGACAAACGCGCGTACGCATGCATATTGCCCTCTATCTATATTCCAAGAAAATCGTGTAATTTAAGATCGTGGGGTAGAAAGGTTTGGGGAGGGAAATGGTGGTGAGATTGAGCAATATTCTCTTGTAACACTTTATAAAGGACATACAAATATTCCATCAAAATTAAAATCTTACAACTCTTTCTCAAATTTAATTGATACTGTCATGTCATTCCGGAAAGCGGAAACGACGTATGACTGGGCGACGTTTGGCGGGCCGACGTTCGGTGGGGCGCCATACCTACCTTTGTCGGGATGACCTTTGTAGGGGCGACATTCGGTGGGGCGAGGTTTGGCAGGGCACCATTACGACGTTCGGCGGGGGACCTTTTGCGGGGCGACGTTCGGAGGGGGGCCATAACGACTTTCTGCAGGGTGACATTATGCGTGGTGACGTTCGGCAGGACGCCATAACGACGTTTGTTGTTGTATCGCTGCGACAGGTCGAAGTAACGAAATATCACAAATCAGCAACCGGATTTAATTCAAAGTCATTTTTCGATTAATAAATATATAAATCGATAATAATTTCAACAACAGAAGTCATTTAAACATATGTACAGTTGTTCTAATATGTATTTAAACGCAAACGATATATGAGGCACCCTACAAACTGTAAACATACGTGTGTCTTTTAATTGTTTGCAGACACGAACGATTAAAAAGAAGTAAAATAATGCTATATTTTCAATAAAATATAGTAACAAATCAATCTGATTTATTTTCTAAAACAATGTATAATGATTCTTGGAAATAGTTACCGCTTGCTACAGCCCTGTACTTTACATGCGTATATACTTGAATGCATTTGAGAAAACCCCCAGTATTTAATCGGCATATGACATCCAAGTCAGCATCGTGATAGGCTAGAAATGCCTAATAGGAGTATTGACCGTGACAAGTCATCTTGTGAGGGTGTAAATAGATGCTGCATTGTAATTTATTTGAATATCGATCCGTGCATAAAAAAGCTATAGACTAGATATATGAAAAATATATTGTAAATGTGTGACCTTGACCTTAAAGGTTTGGGTTTGGTTCTTAAACCCGACACATTGTCTTGCTGTGATGAATGTTTGTGCTAAGTTACTTAATCATTCATGCATAGATACCTACAGGAAACTGATCTTAAATATTTGTCCTGTAAATTTGACCTTTTCCTGTATACCTTTATATTAGGGAATTGGGTCTCGAATAGTTAATATTTGTGCCAAGTTAAGTGAATAGCCATGCAAACGTAAAAAGTTGTAAAGCGGACAGGAATATGCTCTTTAATCGTTGACCTTAAAGGTAGTGGCATGGGGCAAAAGAGCACATTTATTTGCCCCCGACTGACAAAAAGAAAGTGGTTAGTACGCGGAAAAGAGTTCTCCTGTTTCAAGGTGAATATTGATAAGTTTTGACGGAAAGAACTTCAATAAATTGCTTTATTTAACACGACCTCCTAGATTGTTTGTATTCTGTTTCTAAAAAGTAGAACCAAAGACAGACTTCCAAGTGTATATTATGGTTATAAATCAATGTAATTTTGTGAAATGAGCCAACCAAAAACTTTTCATGAAGTAGTTGCATGAAAAGTGCATTCAGGGGATTAATGCATTTTTTGCAGTTTGACCTGTGTCCTGAGAGCAAATTATTTTCTAAATAACACAGATTTGCTTGTTTTGTTTGGATGGGATAAACCTCGAATCTACACTCTTTTAGCTAAGCTGGTGACTTGCCGTCTTTTGGTGTTAACGATTATCCTCTAAAGCGCCTCTAGACATTATTGCAGGTAAGGACTGGTACCTGGGTATAACTTTCTATAAGCCAACTGCACGACTGCGATTCTACTCTACAAACGGGATTTTGAACCAACAATGGTGGGTGGAAGTTATTCGAAGTCAGCCACCTTAACCACAGTACTCCGTACCCTGTTTGTATAGGTGACCCAATTCATAACACATAGTTATCAATTACCACAATGGTCTTAACTGACAAACACTCTAACTTGTATTCAAATTCAAATATATTCAAACTCACATAAGAAATATTTCGCTTTTATCCGTTCTAAAGTTTACTGTTTCTATTTGAAATCTGATTAACAAATGAATTTCAAAGAAAGTTCCATTGACAATACCGATAAAATGCATTTGTCATACCTTCAAAATTGGTCAGCTCACACATTTTACTCGCACTGATTGTAATGAAGCATTATTCAACAACATATAGAGACATCAAAGAATCGTTTGACCTGTAATGTTGTGATATTTGCGTTTAAAGGGCCGATGAATGAATAGCAATGATATGTTAAATAGTACAATGGGCAACTGAATCCAGTTTATCTATTTAAAAAAATCAGTTATCTTTCAGAAAACATACTTGTGCTAGAGAAGAGGACTGAATCAGCCTGGACTAGCGTAAGATAACACAAAAATAATATATGACATTCAACCCTGTTTGTAAAGACCTCCCATGTGCAATGGAAAAACGTGCTCTTTGTAACATGGCATCAGCAATGAGTTTTCACTGTTTTCTCCTAATGCTTTTATTCCAACCCACTATAGATCGGTCAATGGCACAGACTATAGACCGGCGATTTACATAAGGAATCATGTGATAATGGTCATTATAAGCGTTTACACATTCGGATTTGGTTTGTTTCCCCGATTTTACTTATAAATTGTGGATGCATGCAGTTAGGAATTTGATCTTTATAAACATGTAAACACTCAATCTGTACATTATGATACATTACCTAATCACACACATATTTAGAAGTTTCAGATGTATAACAGATTATGAAATTACGGTAATGTTTATTATTTAACATTCTGTCTGTGTCACTAGCTAGTTAGGTATCTAAGATTAGCAGATTCCGTCAAACGGCAAACGGGAGTAGATACTATCATAGAAAATATCATGACATGATACCCTATATAAACTGCCGGTTCGCATTTTGTACTATTAACTGGTTTGTTGTTTTAAAAACATTAAATTTTGTTGGTCTAAAAAAGTATGAACTTTTATTTCTAAGTCATGTCATGTAATAAAACAAACATTGAGCGGCTTTCCGTCTAATAGTCAAAACTATTGACCCTCTATACTTTGAACTGAGGGTCAATAGTTTTAACTATTGATTGGCATGCCATATAATAAGGGCATAATATGTCTAACAAGTCTAACAAGATTCTACCAAATCGATATTCTAGAAAATGACAGGCGTTCGGCTGATGATGCTACTGACACTGACAAAGATAGTGAGGAACAAACGGATAAAGTTAATGATTGTGAATTAAATAATTTCTGCAGATCGTATAATTATTATATCATAACGCACATGTATCACAACATATATCAGCTTTTGGGTCATAATGTCAAATGCGTTGTAAGTCTTAATACGACAAAAGACACGGCAACTACATACATGTCGATGCATGTTTAAAACAGCTCTGTTTGTTCAACAGCTCTACTTTGTACTTTTCAATATTTTCCTACTCCACGGAGTAAAATTTACAAAAACAATGTGCATAGTGCATTTTATAATCTAGCCCCATGTATTCAAATAGTACACGTACTGAACTTGTAATGCATATTTATCAATTTGTTTACTGATGGATCTTTTGGATAGTTTAGATTAGTTTATTAGTTTATTGTGAACATGACGCCTGACCTTATCATAGATGGCATTTTAATTTTGTATAAAATATATACTGTTATGAAATTGATAGCCATTTCTACCACTAACATTTATCATTTTGGCGTATGTACACATATCAGAGAAAGTGTTATATTTTATGAAAATACCTTGCACAGATGTTCAATGTGATAAACAAGAAAACTATGAATACATTTTGAAATACGATATGAATATTAGCAATAATGTACGCACATATAATGTATAACGTTTATTCAAGATGATCTGGCGGGCGAACTGAGGTATGATTTCATGTGCATTCCGGACTTCAGTATAACAACATACATCTGAATATGTAGTGTTCCTCCTTATAATGGACTCTGATTTCAAATACTATACCGGGGGTATGAATATAAACAAAATTAAGTAAGTATATGTTAGAATGTCGGAGCTTTATTCAAGCCAATACGAATATTTGTGGATAAATCCGCATTATGAAAGCGTCATTTGCCATTTGAAAATTTCAACATGTAAAAATCAACACATTTTAATCGTATATTTATTTATAAATAGAGGATATTTGTTTGTTTTGAGTGAATATGGAATATATCTCACTGAGAAGTGAGAAAATTTCAAATATTTTCACGAGCACGTAGGTGAGATATATTCTTTATTCACGAAAAACAAACGAATTTTCTTTCTATTTTAAGCTCAATTACGTTTAGATGTGCATTTTACAACTATTTTAATCTCAGCGCGGGAAACACACGCGCGTAAACAGACATGACGTCAGACGTGCTGTGACGTTATAAAGACTCATGCAACATAAGGTTCCATTTTGTTTTATTTTTTGCTGCATAACGGTATGAAATTCTCTTTAAGTAAAATAATTTTAATCGAGAAATATACTATAAAAACAAAGTGCGGCTACAATTTTCATCCTGTTTTAAGCAAATAATTTAAAATTCATACACAATGTAATGAGGGGGCGGAGCTATATCTCTCACAGTGTGAAAATATAGATTTCATATTTTCACAGTGTGAGTGATGAAATATGAATATATTTAACTGATAGTACTTCATTAGTTAGCATAAAATAAAGAGTTCTATTTGCAATGTAACAAACCACACAATCGGGACAATAGTATGTGCATCTCTCAGATACGGTATTGTAGAAATAAGCCTATAGCTATTGTCAATACCATTTCAATGATCGTCAGGACTGTTCATTACTTATGTACTCACTTACAAATCACTTAATTCTATGACACCCTAAAACAATTGTAAATTTACCACAAATGTTTCCTATTCTAACAACAGAAGCCTAAGATCGGTCACAAATAAACACCTCAAAACTCCAATATTAAAAACAGCGTTATATGATAGTTTATTCTTAATTGTGGTATGAACTTCTTTATGAAATCAGAAATAAATTTCCGACGCTTTAAACTATATATTGTAAATCAAACTATGTAAGCAATTGACACTATGTAGTATTTTTGAAGTAATAAGTGATGCGGGTATGAACCGCCGTGTGCATTCCGTCTTGGTGTACCATGTAAAGGCTTTAAACACTTGCAATCGAAAATAAGAGTAAAATAGCCTAATGCTGTGATTCTAAAAAATATTCATTCTGCATTTCTAAAATCTAAGAGTTAACTAAATTAGTCGGTCTAATAATCTTAAGGTCTATGCATCGAATACATTGAGACATAAAAAAGAAAGGTTACTTTACCTAAATTGTAGGTGCACCTCGTAATTTCAGCAATGAATTACAAAAGAAACATTTGCAATGTGAAGCTGGCAAAATTGGAATGTACACTATGGCTGACATCTTTAATCTAGTTCCTCGATCTTCTCAACTTCATTTTCCTATGTATGAAATGAAGATTCCTATGAAAAATAATTTTGAAAACATAAGTTTGTGAACTTTGAAACGAACGCTGCTTTTCATAGCACGTTGGACATTTGAAATGGTAATCTGTACCATACATATGGATGTATCATTGTGGCATAATGCCGTATACAAACGAAATATGAAGTTGCATTCTTATCAAGCATGTATATACCTTACAAGCTCTACGTCTTTGAGCCAGTCTTGTAAACATATTTAAGACAAACACTTTTAAAGTTAACATCAAAGTTTAGTCGTACTTCGGTAAAACAAAACTTCACAAGGACTCTTGAAACCATGCATATTAAAAGTGCTTATTATGTGTATCATTCAGTTGGTTGCTCATGTAATAAACATCTAATGTTTACAGAGGTTTATTAACATCTTTTGTCCAACTACACGCATTCAGTATTCAATGTTTATCTCTTTTATGAATTTAAGTATCCGCTTAATTTCATTAAGTGGTTTTGAATATTAAACAAGAGGTCACTCGAGGAACTTTTAGATCCTGACAACAACATCATGTTTCTTCGTGTCTACCGAGGTTGTAGGCATTTCGCTGAGTTGGAAAACCCATCAGAGGCCTCCCTCTCCTTCCGCTTGTAAAGCGTGATAAGCTGCTGTCTGTACTGATTCCTATCTTTTTGTTGTTCTCTGGACTAATAGATAACATTTTGAGGTAACTTAGGTTTGCAAAAGATAATATATAGTGCTATTAATTTCTTTTATAGGCAATACTTGTAATATATGGTCTAACCGTATTTTAATTATCCCTCCTAAACATGTGATACTGCGACAATTACTATCATTAACGACTATGGTTTCTTTTTTTAAGAGCAATCGTGCTGTTTGTTCAGTGCGGTCTAATAAATTGTTTGACCACTTGCCAAGTACAAATGGCAAGAGCACTATTAACGGAAGAATGATGACGGAGTTTGTACAAAAACAGTCTTCTGGAACGAAATGATAGCTTGATCAGATTATCGATCAATGTACCCTACTAGATGCAAACAACTTATAAAATAATATTTCACGTGGAGCTAAGGAATTTGCCAGTTTAAATCTAATTCTACTCCTACGCTATCTGTGTGCGTACTAAAACATTTGGACGCATAGAATAAATAATTTCCTTTAAAGCTTATCAGCTTGATTTTTATCCTTGTTGATGTGGCATACTGCTTAAGTAAGATTGATACTTTCACAAGTTCTTTGCTTCTTCTTAGCATTTACAAATGAAATGCACATCTGTGGAATGTATACACGCCAGCCAAGCATTATATTGCTTTTTGACGTTGATACCTTGAGGGTTAACGTTCTAACTCATACATTAAAATGTAACATTGTAACTCATACCAGATTGGTATTGCAAAAATGCAGTTCTATATTCACAGGGTATACATTGATTGGATTTCACTGTCTTACCTCCAGGTTTAAAAACCAGGTATCGTGTGCTTTGAGACATCAAGATGCCAATATATGCCGCTAAAATAACTTCTATTACAGGCGCACAGTCGTTGCTTTTTCTGTTACTTATTATCAAAATAGCAATGTGGAAAATGTGAAATATAGCTGTCGTTGTGATATTTTAGCATCAATTAGAAATAGTTCACACACCTTCTTCTAATGCTTGCATACTTGATTCCAGGAAAATATGTGAGAGATACAGAATTTTATAACCAACGTAGGGGGAAAGTAGGTTCCCTTGAAAGCCATTATCTATTTTTAAGGCAATGTTACATGATAGGACAAACGAAGTTTCTACAAACATATTTCTGTACTCTATTACTTTCTAAATTCACTTTCGGAATAAATTTTTTATGCATTTGACCATCATAATTACTATACACGCAACTTTAGATGTGCATATTCAATATACATGTATAAGCGTGTGGCAAGTTGATATTTGTAGCAGAATGTTAAACATGTGTACATATTTTCTGTGAATAGGTTACTATGCTTGTATAATAAAGCCCCTTGAAAATCGTTACTGCACATACACGTCAGTCCGCCGGACGGTGTGTACTTTCGAAGTAAGTGAACCAATCTTTGACCTATAGTGAAGATGCGCTTGAGAAAGAGTGAGTGAGTGAGTGAGTTGGGTTTTACGGAATCTTACTTTTTCTGTAGTAAGAGTCAACGACTGTCGAAATAACATTGAAACGAAAGATCATTTCCATCAAAGAAAAATCATTACCTTTAAGACGACACTTTTCATACTAGAAACGTGTCCATTAAAAAATTATAAAGTAAGGGTAGATTTCGCGGAAGCATCTAGGACAGCAAATACGGCCAGAGCGATGCATCACACAATAGTCCCGCAACAAATAGAAACTGAAAGATATAGCAGACATGCTGCTTCAAAAATCCAACAACAAGTTCATTTTAATTATATTCAAGATGCAAACATGAGAATGTGGTAGACAAATAGGTGGTGGTGTAGGGGGAAGTGGAAAAAAAAACAAGGATTAAAATTCAACAGGGAAATCAGCGCCCCAAAAACGAAGTCTTCCTAGACGGTAAACCACACACACACTAACGCACACACACAGATGCACCCCTATTCCCGCAATCGGATATAAGGAACAGAAACGTTAGTCCTGTAATATTACATGGCACTTAGAACATATAACACATATACTTGATTTACAGATTGTCGTAAATATTTATTTCATCATTAAAAGTCGCATTCCATTGTTTCGTTGAAAGTCTGAACCAAGTTATTTGAATAGCCTTCTATGTAAATAAAATGTTACAGGCTAGTTGACAAGACTTACATAATATCCTTGACCTTTGAGATAGGGTTTTATTGTTGGGATTGACATACTGTCTTATCATGGTGAATGTTTGTGCCAAGTTATTTGAATGTTCATCTACATATGTGTAAAAAAGAATATGAAAAAAAAAAAAGTTTTCAACTGGAGAAGAAAAATCAGGTTATAACTTTAAAGGTATTTTGACCTTTTAGCTAAGGGTATTATATATCTTGCTTGCAACACACTGTTTAGTCATGGTATGTTCTGATATATGATTGTGCCGGATATACTTGAATATCCATCCATTTACATAAAAGTTATAGACTGGACCAGAAAAATTATGCTAAAAAACGTTTGACGTCAAAGTGTTACCAATGCCTTTCAGGCGGGTAATTTGTGTTTTGAAGGCGACAAGTCATCTTGTCATTGTGGAAATAGATGCTAAGTTATTTGAATATAAATCCATGCATACAAAAGCTATAGACTGGACATGAAAAAATATTTATTAAATTTCGAACTTGAAAGTGTGACCTTGACCTTAAATGTTTGGACATGGTTCTTAAACCTGTCACATTGTCTTGCTATGATGAATGTTTTTGCTAAGGTAGTTAAATATTCATGCATAAATACCGAAGTTATAGAGCGGACAGGAAAAAAATGATTTTTACTTTTTGACCTGTAAGTTTGACCTTTCCCTTTATATTAGGGGCATGGGTCTCGAATGGTTAACATTTGTGCCAAGTTAAGTGAATAGCCATGCAAGCGTAAAAAGTTATAAAGCGGACATGAAGATGATCTTTAATCTTTGACCTTAAAGGCAGTGGCATGGGCTACAAGAGCACATTTATTTAACCGGGACAGTACGAAAGTGGTTACGCGGAAAATAGTTTCCCTGTTTCATGGTGAATATTGATGGAGTTTCGAATGAAATAACTGCAATAAATTGCCTAATTTAACACAGGCGATATGAAATGGTAGGTACATTTACATTGGCATATTAACATGACTTTTTGATAGGGTCATTTTTATCTGTTTTCGGCCGTTTAGAGACTATTTTTGTACACTCGTGTATTGGTGTAAGATGGTTAGAAAAAGAGCCGGTCAACCCCAGTTTTATTATAGCTTGAACTTTTTCTCTTGAATAGTTCTGTTCAGATATTTTCCGGGGTCTGGAATGCAGGCAAATTACTACTCTGCATGAACAGGTCCAATCAAGCCGAGCCTGAAATACTTTTATTTGTGCCGTATTTGGCGACCTATAGGTTCCTTATGTTTTCTACCTGAAACGCGATACGCTGTTATGCTATAGTGATTTTAATGCCAAGATATTTGAACATCTATCAATGCATAAAGTTATAGAGCGGACAGGAAATATGACCTTAAATCTTTGATCTATCAGTCTGACCTTGACCTTAAAGATAGGGCTATAGGTCTTGCAATTTCACACGACAGCGCATCTAGTGATGGTGATTATTTCAAAACCGACATTGCACAACTAGGCAGGTTGTATTACTTGACAAAATGTTCGAAAATCAAACTAATTCCAACATGACTGTTTATTGCTGAGTTTTACAATACAGGAAAAAATGTCTTCAAAAGAAATCCAAGCCAAACTCTGAAAATCAGGTGATATTGAAGGTCAGCTTCCTTTAGATTTTAATTCCACGAAGTATTGCAAATTTACCTACAATAAAATCAATTAAACAAAATACTGGTATCATCCTTGTTTTATTCACATGCATGTGTTGCATAACAAAGCAGTCCAAGAAGCATAATTAATTGTCTCCACGACACCCTTTACTGCCATATATTCTAAAATTTAGACATTACTAATGTGCAGAATCCTTAGCTTGCCGACTACCCTATACTTCAGTATTTGCTGAATATATCGCACTTAGACAACCGAACGGTAAGTTGTCATAAAATGATACAGGCTAAATACTAGCGAACAGATGGATAATGGTATACGAGACATTTTGTAAATAAACAAAGGTACTTACAATGAAGACTGGAATCCTACAATCATAATATGTTAGGTTTACGACATGTTTTGTTTATTGTTGATTAACACCAGCCATAAAATGCACAGTGCACTGTATTTTGACAGAATCGCAAAACACAAAAATCCATTTATACATGGTATGAGCTGATTCCACTCAGAAACACTGAAAACAGTATGTTTCATCCTTTAGAAAGTCATCAGATTTCGCGATATCAGAAATGTCTTGAAACCGGCTTTCATCCCATTTCCTATTAAACCCTTTATCATGGACGTAAATTTGCTGATCATACAAACTGTTTAGTAAAGAATATATTAAGTCATTTGCTATTCTAAAGACGAGTTCCCATACAGAGTTATAGTTCTTCTATTTCCTCTTTCTATGGTTATCTTCACGTTTACTTAGTAAACGACCTACGAGAATAAAAAGGGAAATAAACTTGGAAAAGAAATCTACAGTTGGAGCTATGATAATCTGACTTGATTTGACTTCACTACTAACGCAGCAGCCATTTTGGATATGGAATATATCATGTCTGCACGTGACGTCTACTGACCAATAGAAATACAAGAACCTTTTATAATGCGAGATAAACGTTAACTTTAATGACAGTCTATCATTGAAACATATTTGCTTTACATACTGTTCTTGGGTGTATCGTGTTTAAAAGCAGCATTGTTCGTTTAAAGGACTGGTACGCATTTAATTAGTATCTGATAATAATTCATACAAAAGCAATATATGCACTGATGCAAATTTGAATGAGCACTAATTATGCATTACATTAAGCATGCATTTGTAATATTTGAACAAAGCAAGAAGACTGACATGGTAAAAGTTCACCAGCTTAATTTGACTCATTTCTAATACATAACTTATATCCATATCAGTGGGTGATTCATGCAAGATACATTTTATTTGTTGATAGAAAAAGTTGTATTTTATTAATTTATGCACGTGGAGGATGCTAAACGAATAAGCATGCGGTATGCTATTTTGAAATTACAGAAATTAAAGTAGATGAGACTGATTCATTTAAGAAACATTTCCATTAAGGCTCGCCGGGGATGACTGAAATCGTAATAGTGTGATAAATAGCACTATTGCAGTTAAATCGGAATAAAATCAAATTATGTAAATATGTTGTCTTTTAAGATCTGGCGAAGTCAACGGACATAACTGAATGAGAATCTGCCTTTATAGACATGCACATCTCAAGACGTACGCATTTAACACTTTTCTTTAAAGCACTTTTAACTTAATTACTATTGTTGAGAATGATTTTGATCGAGATAAATGTCACACAGTCAGAAAGTATGACTGAACACACCTATAATAACAAAGAGACTTATTGACATGATGTAAGCCAATGTAAAAAAACAAACACACTAAAAGGACAATGCCATGCGTTATGACAGTACAATACGACATTTGACAGCAAAACATCGAGACAATGCTACCTTCATTTGATCATGTCGCGTTGCCGGGTATAATGTTGTACGACGTGTCATATTGTCGCGTACTAATGCCATACAGAATTCTACTTATGAATTATCTGAACAGTATTTATACAGATATACAAGTAACTTTAGTTTTTGCCACGTAATCCGTCCAATCTTTAAATATTGAGAAATATTTTCGATTTTTTCTTATCTGAAATATTAAGAAATAGTCTTGTTCGGTTTCTTCTGGCTTTTTGTGTAAGATGCAAGCGTATATATAATTATACAAACTACAGTTTATCGGAAGATTACCTTCTGGACATTTACGGTGATGCCTGAATTCGTAATTACATTTATAGAACTCGCACATCATAAAGTAGAGCTTGAATAATTTTTATTTTTGAGGACAGTTATGGTTAAATTCCGAAAATATATATCCGCTTTCCATCTCTTTTGAAAGCCGGCTTATCTTTTTAAAAGTTATATTACATATATGTACAACTTCACACAGTCAATAACAAGAAAAAAGTAAATACAATAAAAAGTAACCACATTTCTAGTTTATCGCAAAAATATCACAAGAGCAAGCCCTTCATCTATGTAAGTCAAAAGCACCCTGTCATTTATAAGGAATCGAATCGATCGATCTACGGTAACATACGAGATACCAAATGAGATTGTAGTGTCAAATACAAAAATAAATGTGCGCTTCCGGCACGTGCACCTGACGTTTACCGTCGGATGTTTTGGAACAAGTGTCTACACATTTGTCGAACCGCAACGTTTCGCGCATTGTAAACAAAGTTCTGACCTAGAACAAAGTCTAGCTATAAATCTTAAAGATGGATCTGATACGGCTAGCAGAATGATGTTGGATGTCAGGTGGGAAACATACCATCGTGTGTAAAATTTGCGTCAAAGTACAAATAGAATCCTTTATAAATATGTTACACACTTTCTAGAAGAAAATAACTTAAAAGACACTGCTCATAAAAATGCATTTTCAATTTTATTTCGGTTAAATTGGAGGCAGATTAATTCCCACTTTAGACAGTGTCTTATTTTATATCATACAGGGTGATTCAGCAAGTCTATTTCACGATTGTGTACTTTAGCGAAGAAAATTAAAGTGTCCCATTTATGGGTATGAGTTCATGTACATGTGTGCACTTGTCAAAATAAGCAGGTTTATAGGAAGGACAACAGTAATTTGATACATAGTTTAATATCCAAATAAAACCTTCTTTAATGCACACGCTGCATTTTAACTACGTCAACAGATCAAATTACGTGGAAATGAATGATGCATGCTAGAGTAAACTATTTGACTGTTAATAGAGTCAGTAATGGGTATCATAAATAGAATAATTAGTGACAATTAAATTGCAGTAAATATTAGAGGACATCGATAAAATCAAATCATAAAATCCTATTGTCATTAATGCACTAAATAAGTGAAATCAAAGTTCATGTTTCATTAATTATGTCAAACATACTATTCTGCACGCTACTAAATCTGTTTCTTATGAAGCCATAGTTTTATTTGACATGTGTTTGGTAGAACATTCATTTTGACTTCAAATTTTTCATTAGATTATATTATACAATTGTTGTATGACGAAAAGGCGAATATCCTCGAAGGTGATATTTATTGCGGCAGAAATGCCAAGGTGAAACTCACGTTACTCGGGTCACTAGACTTGATATTTGGCGATATTAGCATATTAAGTAAGTGTTAGAGTTTTATCATATGTTTACACTTATGAGCAGCGCGTTTTATATTTTATAGAGAATTAATATAAAAACGTTCTCACCATAATATTTTTTTTGCAGATAGTCCGTACACCTATACTAACTACACCTACTCGTCTAAAAATATTCTAGGACGATCTAAAACGAAAACGTACTGTTACATTGTATTGACGTCAAGTATATTAAAACTTTTAACAGAACGAACAAATTTTATGTAATCGGAAATTGTTAAACAAATTTGTTTGTAACGACTTTCTAGGGTCCTCCATGTGACCAGTTAATGACATATGAGGTAAGCGAAACGTACGAGTCTTAAAATAATATAAAAGATAAGAGTATCTCTATAAATAATTGCGTAAGCCCTATCCATGACATTTGTTTAAATAAGAATATCATTTACCAATTTCTGACAGTTGGTATAAAGTTCGCTGTGAATCTAGCAAGTACTGGCAGGCTACGTTTAGTGTTTTTACCATCTTTGTCAAAAAGTTTCGGGATGTCAAAATTCAGAACATAAAATTTTCAAACTCGCTTGTAAAACAATTGTCGGGATTATAGTTAAAAGGTGTTGAACACCAAACATGTGTATCTCAAAGTCAGAAACAATAAAGCAAAAATGCATTTACAATGTTACTACAGATGGGTGGGCTACTTGATAACATCAATATTTGCTCGAAATTCATAAACAGTCACGGCAATTATGTATAAAATGCTTCTAGAATTGCTTTATTATGTAATGCTTGCATGCAAATAGAGAAATGATATAAATATTTTATTATACTAGATAGATTTTCAATATTTTGTTTTATTTTTAGAATCTAAAGGAATCTGTCCTGACATATCACACAATTTTTAGAGTTTGGCTTGGATTTATTTTGAGGACCTTATCTCCCTTTATTACACGAGTAACTAAAGATTATAAACCATCAATGAAACTATATGTTGGAATTAGTTTAATGTTCTGGCCTTATTTTTCTAAATTAATACTAAGATTGAGAACAGTAGAGAACAGAACCCTGCGGGGCGACATTTTGCAGGTTGACGTTCGGCGGGGCGACGTTTGTCGGGGCAACATTCGGTAGGGCAAAATTCGGTGAGGCGACGTTCGGCGGGGTGACATTCGGCGGGCGATATTTTGCGGGGCGAATTTGGCGAGGCGAAATTTGGCGGGGAACCATAACGACGTTCGGCGGGATGTCATACGGCGGGCGACGTTCAGCGAGGCGCCTTAATGACGTTTGTCATTGTGTCGCTGCGTGGAAACGAAAAAAATGAAGTGGCACAAATCAGACACCATAGCCATCAGGTAAATATTATTTTTTAACGATTATTTTCATTTTTGTTATCTTTTGGGGAACGACTTTCTGATTATAGATAAAAATAACACTGTAGTTTTGTAAATAGCCCATGAAAGGCCGGTGGGCCAACTTAATTTCCAAATACGAAAATGTAGTGCGCACGAGATAAGATGTCGTGCGCTCGAGATAAGGTTTCGTGCGTACGAGATATGATTTTGTACGCTCGAGATATGATGTCGTGCAAACGAGATAAGATGTCGTGCGCTCGAGGTAAAATGTCGAGCGCACGAAATAAGATGTCAAGCGCTCGAGATAAGAGGATTTGCGCTCGAAATAAGATGTCGTGCGCTCAGGGTACGATGTCATGTGCTCGGGATAAGATGTGCGCTCGAGACAAGATGTCGTTCGCACGAGATAAGATGTCTTGCGCTCGAGATTTGATGTCGTGCACACGAGATACGATGTCGTGCACTCGAGATAAGATGTCGTGAGCTCGAGGTAAGATGTCATGCGCACGAGATAAGATGTTGTGCGCTCGAGGTAAGATGCCGTGCGCTCGAAATTAGATGTCGTGCACAGGAGATAAGATATCGTGCGCACGAGTTACTTTAATCTGAAAAAATAAACCAAATGCATTTTCAAAAACATACCACCGTACCAGAACAAAATGTCTAACTTTCAACAAAACAAACTTTGGCATCAGATAAATTTATTTCTTTTACAACTTCAATCCCCTTTATGAAAAATCGCAAAAAATAAGATAGAATGTCTATAGTTTATAAACTATTGAAGAAACGCATTGTGGGAAAAACGTCATTTTCGTGTGATATTTATATAAGAATATTGACATTTGTGTTATGTATTAAACAAAACAGTATAAACACTCCGTTTCCTGTCAATGCTTTTCACTCGTTTTCTAAAAATACAACTTTAATGTGTCTTTTTCCGGTTTTGGGTGAGGCAGTATAATTAATAACAGCATATTTTTGCATCATTTGATATTTTTTAAAACTTTTTTCTGACGGTATATTAAAGGGAGTTTCCAGTAATTGTTGAGATATTTGCGCAATTTACTAAAATCTATCTAGTATTTCGTTGATTTTGTTACTGTATTCAGACCGTCCAGCAGAGTACAAAGAATACAAGTTTAATCTTCAGGTGAGATGAATAGTTTCCGAGATAACGTGACAAAATACATCATTTGTTTTCCATCTCCATTTGATATGTCATTTCACACAGTGAGTATTGGTATGGAATCTTGAAAGACAATTTAGATGTCAAGTGAGGTACCGCCGTTACAAAACTGAAATACTGACGAAAAATAGCGCTAGAACTGATATCAAAATATATTAAGGAAGCGGTGCAAAATAGATGGAAATATAATTCATACTTAAGAATAATTACATAAATATACGCATTTAGCTTGTGTTCCTTCGCCTAACACGATTGAAGCAGTTCTAAAATAACTCAATAAAATGGCATAATTGCATTGGTGCTCCATATTAAATGTCAAGTTCGTCCTTTGTCGTTATCATTCACTTTTACCTTCGAAACAGTTATGCAAAATTGATATTCTCAGCAGGAAACATTTTGTTTGACAGCTATAATGAGACGGTTGTTATGATAATGAAAAGTGGAAACACCCAAGTCTGAGAACGATTACATTAAGTGATACAAAGCGTTAATTTGCCATTAAGGCTGAATCACTGATGTTGTTACATAATTTGACTTCGTAATGTTTAATTGCATAGAACGCAACATAGGCAGACAAGTTATATCATTCTTTTTTCTTGCTTACCGTTAATACCATAACTGCAATAAGTTCAAAGATATTGAAAAACAACAATGCTTACATTTGCATTAAACATCATAGCTCCGACCATAACAGATGTTTCTATTCTAATAATAACAGCCTAAGATCGGTTACAGATGAACATCTAAAACTCCGAGATCAGAAACAGCGTTATATGACAGGTGGTTCTGCTTTGGTGGTGATAGTTTATGAAATGAACACCCTAATGAAATCAGAAAGTATAACGCTTAAGTCAGTATTTGGTATTTTTCAATGAAACCATGTAAGCAATTGATAGTGTGCTATTTGATTGAAGTAATAAATGATGGCACGAATAAATATGGGGTTTGAACCTCTATGTGTCTGAGCTTTAACAACTGGTATCCGGCAACAAACCTCAAGGGGAATGGTGCTGGTATGCCTGTTCCTTTCCATATTCTCCTAATTGTACTAATTTCTTTCGTTCTATCCATTACCATTATCGATAATGTACCAAATATCTTTGCATTTTTGTAAACTGTTCATTCGTCCTATTTGTGAGTTCCCATAAAAATTTTCATTTGATGTACATTTTAAAACAATGTAATAATTTCACTGAATGCTGCTTTTAGTGCGTTTGAACGGCTATAAACCATATTGGGACATCTTGCAATATCAAGTTCGTCATTTATCGTTAACAATCACTTTTATCTTCAAAACAGTTATGATAATGAAGAGACCCAAGTCGGAGCACTATTACATCATGTGATACAAAGCAAGGCTGAATCACTGGTGTTATTATATAATTTGAATTAACAATGTTTAATTGCATATACTACAACATGTGCAGACAAATTATATCATTCCTTTTTCTTACTTACTGTTAATACTATTGCAACAAGTTCGAAGATATTAAAGAAATCATATTTCTTTTACATAATAACACAATTTCAGTCTTCTTTTGTTTCATAAGAAAGTAAATCGGGTTATACTAGTAATAGAAAGCAAATTAAGAATAGCTTATGTGCTACGAGGTCGTTATATGGCATCAAATTATAACGCCAGTATGCGCACATGTAGGTGATCTCCCAACCGGAGAATGTTGTCATTCCCAGCTAGGTAGAGCAAGAGTTCGATCCCTGGTGTTCCGTAAGACGCCGTTTGATAGTCATGTATCCATTAAACATAGAAGAGTTAAAAGGAAGACTAAGCAAGATTGACTTGAACGAGGCTATCATCTTTGCATAACGAAAATAGGTAATTATCATAAAAGTAAAATTGGTCAGAATACAGATACTGGAGGAATGAAGCTATAGCACTACTTTGGAGAAGTAATAAAAATCTTTTCAGCTGCTATAAAAATCAACAACTCTGAGACTTTGAGATAACTCTTACCATAGGAAATATACCAATGGAAAATCAGTCAAAATTTTATTCCACAACGCCTTGATATGGACGGATGCAAGGTAGAAGATCTACAAAGTATTATCATTTTTGATATAAATATAAGTTCGAGCTTAAGAGAAAAGACTCTGATAACTAGAAGTTTGAATACCTCACTCAATTTGTAGAAAATAAAGTTCTTTCTAACATAACATTTCAGATGCCAGTTCTACACTTTAAGAGAAACTGAAGTTTGTTTGATCTAGATTCGAAGATAGCAACAGGCTTTGTTGTCTTAGCCCAACAATGCTTAAATATCATACATGTAGCTCAGATCATCAGATGTTCCGTATTCTAACAATAAAAGCCTAAGATCGGTCACAAATGAACATTTGAACACTCCTAGATCAGAAACAGCATTATATGATAGGTCATTCTTTGTTGGTGGTGATTATGTGGAATAAATTCCCAAATGAAATATGGAATAATAACGCATTAAGTCAGTTTAAAAATATCTTAAATTGTATCTGTTTAATGAGACTATGTAAGCAGTTAATATACTTAAGGTGTTGTGTATGTCTGAATAACAAGTGATGGCACCAAAAACCATGGGATTTCAATATCTATGTGCATCTTGTCTGGTCGGGTCATGTCAGGCTTTGACAACTGGTATCCGGTAACATGGATGAGATAGACTCAAGGGGAATGTTGCTGTTACGCCTGTCTCTTTCCATATTCTCCTAATTTGTGCATTCCATTCTTTCTAACTACCACCAACAATATCATACCCAATATCTTTCCATGTGTGTATACTGTTAATTCTTCCATGAGTTATGAGACATTGTAAATTCCATAAAAGTTATCATTTGATCTACAATTTAGAATAGAATTGAATGCTGCTCTTTGTGCGTCATTACACTAAGTATACTTGTCTTTGCAGTGAAAATACTTGTATGTACTTTGTGATGTCTTTGGTCCTTTTCTGTATTTACAAACATTTAATTCAAGGCACATATTATTAATTAAATCTCATTGTTTTTGTTTTAAATATAACCCAATATTTCCCTTAACTGTTCTCATAGAAGAGATTTTTTAGAGTTATTGTTTGCGGATTATAAATAATATTTATTTTTTAACAACTTGTACATACTTTATGTTTCTGATGCTGCCTAGAAATTTAATTCCCTTCACACTATTGATGAGTTTGTACATATTCATGGCATGAGTTACATACTAAGGACAAAATTTTTAAAACATTATGTAAGTGGTCAATTATGTTTGCCTGGCTATAGTCAAATGTGTTAATCTCGTTAAATCTAGTTATCATTTATATAATTTATTATTATTATCATTATTATTATTAATATCACAAACTCTCAAACAGATTAATTAAAGGGTTATAACATTTAAAACGCACCAAAAAATCTGTTGACATTTCAAATCTTTGGCTGAGGTTTGTACGCTTCGTGGCACATGCTTCATCGTAATTGTTTTAAAGCAGTTAAATAAAATTTGTGAATTAACTTTAGTATTTTAAAATTGAGATTGGCCTTAAAATTTCTGTATTAATTTTGCCGAACTGCATGTTTTACGTAGGAATTGCGCGATTGAAATGAGCTAGTTTATTTTCCAGTTGGGTACCATGTTTCAAATAGTATATCTTGGGGTAGAGTATAACATACATGCACAATTGCAATTTTCTGTCCGTGTACCAGTGGGCTATACCTGCGGGATTCCATTCACTGCAAGTCGTTGACGTTATCTGCCTTTGGAAGTTTTGTTTCCTTAACTTTCTTTCTGTGGTTTTATTACAAATTATATATTGGAGAATCTGGTACAATATTATGCCGAATGCTTCGGTCTGGTCGAAGTAATAGATAAAATTACGCAACTTTTCATATTCCTCTAGAGAGATAACCTGCATAAAATATCTGTCAAAAAGCAGATAATTTGTCATTCAACAAAATCATGTTACACCTTAGGGACATCAGTAACCGAAATGTTAATATCACATTAAAAACCTTTCCCCTCCCTACTGGGGGTAGCGAACCCCCGCCTGAGACGGAGAAGTATTTTATTGCCAAAATGAACGGCATCGCCAAAAATAAAGTTTCAACAGGAATGTTGTATTTTCCTCCACCGTTACATATGACCTACAAAGTGTTATATCAAATACAGCATAGTCGAGTATTTTCAAAATATTCTCATCAGAAGACAGTTATTTTATGAATTTTGTTTAAAAAGTGTCTATTGTTTACCTGTCATGCTAGACCGTCCACCTCTACCCATCTTCATAAAATATATTTCACGAAAAGTTTAAAAGTAACCGGAAGGTCATAATGAGACTACAAACATTTTCTGATAGAAAGTAGCAATTTGTAGAATGTTCTTGTAACCTATTAGAATCGATAAATTCCTTTTTAGAATCATTTTAATAATTTCAGGCTGAGATCATTTACTACGTTTCTAATTGTACTTAATATGTACACGTTATTAAATTGTTAGATTATTTGCTCCCTGAAAATTGTTCGTGGATGGTAGGGTTGGAGCAATTGTTTTCACCTTTTCATTCCGGCCGTCCACTCAGAAAACTTTGTCTGGATATCTTCTCTGCCAGTATTTAAGGGATTTCATCCAAACTTACAAAAACGTATCACTATGAAGGAAATCTTCAAGATATGAATGTTCCATTAGGAGTTATGGCCCCTGAGAATTAAAACACATATAAGCTTTGTCCGGATAACTCCTATATTGTCAAGAGTAAGAGATCTAATCAAAACTTACAGAAATAAATAATTATGAAGTGAACTTGAAATTAATGTCAAGACATTGATGTTTCACGTCTGGATTATACGGTGTTCCATTAGGGCCAGCTCCTGCTCCCTGTGAACGCGAAGTGCGAATGTACGATGACGAAGCGCGACAATACGATGGCAAAGCGCGACAGTACGATGGTGACAACACGACCGTGCGATGACGAAGCGCAACAGTACGATGGCGAAGCTCGGCGGTACGACGGTGACAGTCCGTCGTACTGTCGCACTTCGCCATCGTACTGTCGCGCTTCACCATCGTACTGTCGTGCTTCGCCATCGCACTGTCGCACTACACCAACGAAGTGTCACCATCGTACTATCGCCCTTCACCATCGTAGTGTCACCATCGTACTGTCGCGCTTCGCCATCGTACTGTCGCGTTTCGCCATCGTACTTTCGCGCTTCGCCATCGCACTGTCGTGCTTCACCAACGTATTGTCACCATCGTACTGTAGCGCTTCGCTATCGTACTGTCGCGCTTCACCAACTTTTCTCTGCTTACTTAAGGGCCAACTTTAATGTATAGAATTGTACAGTCAGACGGAGGGACGTATTTTGGATTTACTTACTAATACACTTTGTTTAACATAAATCTACATTTTATCCAATACGTTTCTTCAATTAAAACTGTAGGGTCAGTGGTAAAAAGACAGTGTCGGTCTGGTAAGCGGAAACAAACAACTGTATTCTAGACCTAATTAACACTTTTGCATAAAATTTACCAAAACGTTTTATAAGCAAAATTTATACAAGATTGTATTTTTATTTTTAGCTGACAATATATACTTTTAACGTTTTATGGCTTGAAATATATGAACCGATTAAACAACATTTTCTCACAAAACAATTAATTACATGTAAATACATCTTTTTTCCCACAGGGAGGTTTTTGTTCATAAATAACACTAGGTTGGGTGATATTCGTTTTTATTATCCCTCAAGTAAACAACGTAAAATAGCCATAGACCAACAGAGCCTATTTTGGAAAAGTACATTTCAAACAATATTAAGGCATAACATTTTTTTAGATCATAATGTCAGATGATATGCATTTGAGTGACACTCTGCCGGGGAATTTTCATTTGAATAACATCAGGTCTAGTGATATTCATTTCAATAATACACGTGCCGAAAAGCGTTCCAATTATTTGATAATTGGACAGAGTTGACAATACTATACAATACAGAGTTTAATTAAAGTCGGCCCTTAAGTAAACAAAGAAAGGATAGTGAAACGCGACAGTAAGATGGCGAAGCGCGACAGTACGATGGTGACACTACGATGGTGAAGCGCGACAGTGCGATGGCGAAGCGCGAAAGTACGATGGTGAAGCTCTACAGTACGATGGACAGAAGCGCGACAGTACGATGGTGACAGTACGATGGTGAAGCGCGACAGAGCGATGGCGAAGCGCGACAGTACGATGGTGACACTACGATGGTGTAGCGCGACAGTGCGATGGCGAAGCGCGACAGTACGATGGCGAAGCGCGACAGTACGATGGTGAAGCGCGACAGAGCGATGGCGAAGCGCGCGGTACGATGGGGAAACGCGATAGTACGATGGTGACACTACGATGGTGAAGCGCGACAGTGCGATGGCGAAGCGCGACAGTACGATGGTTTGAAAAAAAATGAAAGCTAGTATTTAATTGCAAAATTAGTTTTTTTTATAGAATAACAAGAACAATCTTTAAAAAAAGATTGTCGGCTAATTGTAGTAAGACAAGAACTATATGAGGTTTACAAATCGTGTCATTCTATCACCTATCTAACATTTTGCAAATAGCAAAACCAAACACCACACTTAACAACAATTTAAATGGATCTCTTTAAAATGTTCACAAAGGTTTCCTAGATATGCAATTTTGTTTCGTTTATTCTACGACAAATAAGTACAGCAGCGGTCTGGAAGGCACTTCTCTACATAGAAGACTCTAATCACACCCTTATTCATGTGATACGCAGACCGTATTCAGCTCTTTCTGTAAATTGATATATGTTGGTATTTGAACAGGTTTTTATCATACTTATTAAACTTACTTATCATTTTTTAGATATATCAATATTCTTGCTAAATATACTGAGCGAAACTTAGCTTTAAAACTGTGAACAGCGTCATTTAGCATAGATGCTTTGTCTACATTTCACTCAGCGTAGCACAATCAGCAGAGTGAAACAAATAGACACTCTCGTCCAATCAGGCAGAGTGTTGCATAAATCGTTCATTTTGATAAATTATCTATAATGCGTTATCGAGTAATCTGATTTGCAAACTGAAAGTCACGAATTTGTTCTTAATACGGCATTCGCCGAAAAAAATATGTGTTTACTGCTTGTAATTGGTTTCATTACGATTACTAGGAGAAGGCGGTGACTCATTCTGCAATTGAAAACAGTAAACCCTTTGCACGCTGCATTTACGGTGTCGATAATATTCTTTTGTAATACGTTCACAGTCGCTGCTAAGTGGATCAAATTTCACGGAAACTAATGCGACAGGCTTGTTAAGAACATTCAATGAAGTCAAGCCGTCAAAGAGCCGTTCGTTTATGATGTTACAGATAACTGCGTTTAAATTACCGTTAACTGAAACAGTAATGGTAAATCAAGTTGTGTAATAGGCAACTGAAGCTGACTCAATGTCACAGGGAAACGCTTAATGACAATCTGTTATTGAACAAATACTCGTGCGAGATCAGATACAGAAGACAATTGCGTGTGTTGTTTCATTTACATTGTAAAAAAGCTTGAAGATAACAATCGTTTAGTTCCAAAGCCTTTCTTGTCAAATGCATATTTTGACATTGATTGATTATACCAAAATGTCAACAGTAAAAAGTAATTTCAAATAGAACATTGATTTTAGAATTATTTGCAAACGCACAAATTCATTTTTTTTAATCTCAGCATGCCTGCAGCCTAGATTAGTTGTTACGACAGTAAAAATGTTCTATAATAAATTATGGATTCATTCAGTAAGGAACTTGCCTTTGTTTATACATTAATGCTGTAATTATGTTATAATTTGACACTTTGCTTTAAATATCGCCTTTCGTGTTTTGTTTTATCACCTTTAGTGTGACAGATTGTCAAACGGAAGGCAAGGTTTATTATTTTACACTTCAAGTTTCAAGTTTATTCAAGCAAATGTTAAGTCCCACTTATGTGGGCAGCATTAACAGCATATAATATATACAAATACATACATTTAACAAACAGTGACACACTGGAAAACGGCCATTGTTATTGTCTTCCATAATTTTTATAACTCTAATTCGATAATACATGTATAATGAGTAATAAATGAAAATTTTAAACTACATGTATAACAGTTACTGGAGAACAGTAGCAATGAAAATTACTGTTCAGTATGATTGAAGAAAACATGTTGCTGGAGAACAGTAGCAATGAACATTACTGTTACAAATATGATTAAAGAAAACATGTTGCTGGAGAACAGTAGCAATGAACATTACTGTTACAAATATGATTAAAGTAAACATGTTGCTGGAGAACAATAGCAATGAAAATTACTGTTCAGTATGATTAAAGAAAACATGTTGCTGGAGAACAGTAGCAATGAACATTACTGTTACAAATATGATTAAAGGAAACATGTTGCTGGAGAACAGTAGCAATGAACATTACTGTTACAAATATGATTAAAGAAAACATGTTGCTGGAGAACAGTAGCAATGAGCATTACTGTTACAAATATGATTAAGGAAAACATGTTGCTGGAGAACAGTAGCAATGAACATTACTGTTACAAATATGATTAAAGGAAACATGTTGCTGGAGAACAGTAGCAATGAGCATTACTGTTACAAATATGATTAAGGAAAACATGTTGCTGGAGAACAGTAGCAATGAACATTACTGTTACAAATATGATTAAAGAAAACATGTTGCTGGAGAACAGTAGCAATGAACATTACTGTTCAGTATGATTAAAGGAAACATGTTGCGGGAGAACAGTAGCAATGAGCATTACTGTTACAAATATGATTAAAGAAAACATTTTGCTGGAGAACAGTAGCAATGAACATTACTGTTACAAATATGATTAAAGGAAACATGTTGCTGGAGAACAGTAGCAATGAACATTACTTTTATAAGTATGATTAAAGGAAACATCAGATGACTTTTTATAACAGTTTGTGTTTTTTTCACAATACCATATTCATCACCTAAATCATTGCAAACTGTACATTTTCTATCATTTGAGGGTATATTACTCCAACGACCTGTTTCAATTGGTAAATTGTGGTTTCGAGTCATAAATGCCATTATTCGTTGACCTTAATGTGTGGGAAGCTTGTTAATATATGCACTCTGTTTAAATTCTGTTTTTAAGTATTTATAAATATTAGATGCAGAAGTATTATTTATATCTGACATCCATTTTTGTATGAACGTGTCTCTTAACTTTTGACCAGTGGACTTAATTAGCCACCTGCTATTTATAAAGCTTTGGCTATACCAAATACCGGAGAATCCTAGGTGACATAAGTATTGCTTAATGTTTTCTAGCCATTGTGATTTTAAATAATTATCTGAATGAAGTGCATAGATCATGGAATATATTTTTGATGCTAATTTAGTAGTTTTATCACTATCAATGTTTTCGATTACACGTGACCAGTAAGCAATGACTCTGTTTTTTATGTCAACTTCATCACGTAAGAGGGCGTTGACTTTTTTAAGTGAAAAATATATTAAAATTTAAGTTGTACTTTTTCTAATATTTCCATGTTGCCAAATCCCCAAATTTCACTTCCATAAAGTAATACCGGTTTAACTTTTTTTTCAAAAAGCTCAATTTGCAAGTCGTATGGTAATGATAGGGTTTTAATTTTCCTTAACAATGCAAACATTGCCTTATTACCTTGTTCTGCTATTTTTTGCTTTGTTTTGTAAAAACTTCCCGATTTAAAAAAGTAGAGCCCAAGGTATTTGTATTCTGAGGCAACCTCCAAGTCACTATAACCGATTTTGAATTTAATGTTATGTTTTGTTCTGCCTTTACTAAAAACCATAATTTTTGTTTTATTTATATTTATATTTAACTTCCATTGATCACAATATTCTTTAGATATATCTAATGCGTGTTGTAGGTCCTGTTCACTATCACTAAGTATAATTGTGTCGTCTGCATAGAGGAGTAAAACACTTTTAAAAACGTACGTGCACCATCAACAAAATAATGTTTTGAAACTCCTTTAACATTTTTTTCATCTAAAAATAGCTCTAGATCGTTAAGAAAAATAGAAAATAAAAAAGGCGATAAATTTTCACCTTGTCGTACCCCAATGAGGCAATTGAAATATGGAGATGATCCTTCCGAAGTTATCACTTTTGATTTTATATTTTGGTACAAATTGTGAATTAAGTTAAAACATTTTCCATTCATGTTTTCGTTTTTCAGTTTCATCCACAAACCAGTGCGCCATACAGAATCAAAGGCCTGCTTAAAATCTATGAAACAACAGTATAATTTTTTCTTATCAGATTGTACAATATCAATTAAACTTTTTAATATAAATATGTTATCCACGGTGGAAATTTTTTTTCTGAACCCAGCCTGAGTTTCTGATATCAAGTTTCAACTTTCTGCATATTTATTTAATCTATTATTTATAATACAGGTAAAAAGTTTTCCAAGACAGCTAAGTAATGAAATCGGACGGTAGTTTTCTGGTAACTTTGGGTCTCCTTTACTTTTATAGATAGGTTTTATTGATCCTATTGTCCAACTTTCGGGCATTATACCACTATCAAAAATAATATTAAATAATTTTGTATAGATGGGCATCATTAGAGTAAGAGACTTCTTTATTTGCTCATTTACTACTGAGTCAATACCAGGTGATTTATTATTTTTTAAGCTTCTAATAGCAGTGGTTATTTCTGAAACTATTATTGGAACGTTTAACTCCTCGTTATGATTTTCATTGTCTAACGGTCTTTGCAAAGGATCTGAGTCAGTACAGTCTGATATAGTATCATTAATATTTTTAAAGAAATCATAATAAGTTAATGATGACCCAGAATGCGAAAACTGTCCGACACAGACAGTACTGTATTTTATCTGATGTTAGCAATGTAACCAAAGTAAAGAAGAAATACAGATTACATGCATTACTATAAAATCATTAAATTTCGTGGGCATGAAATTTTGTGGTTCTGGTCAAAACGGCAATTTCGTTGGGATATGAATTCGTGGATGTCAACTTTTGAACATAAAATGAATGGGAAGTTTACTTATTCGTTGGGATTAGATTTCATGGATTGACTCAACCACGAAATCCACGAAGATTAGTCCCCGACGAATATTAATGATTTCACAGTATATATGAAAACAAAATCAAGTTATTAATAAATTGATTTCAGTAAGACTCTATAGTGAGTTCAGCAATAGAATCAAAATGAATACTAATTATGTTTCGTAAATTGCAATTATAGTAGAACCGTAGATGATTTTGTACAATCAAAAATGTCTTTATAAATAGATTATTGAATGCGATATTATATAATGTTAACAAACGCCATGGTTGATATTGTACTACGGGAGCATGGAGGGGACATCGGATTTTTTTATTTTAAAATATGTCGTGGCCACGAGATATAAATAAGAAAAAAAAAACGAAAAGCAGAAAATGTTATCTTGTGGCCACGAGATATAACTAAGAAAAAACAACGAAAAACAATTTCTTAATTCGTGGCCACGAAATATAACTAAGAAGAAACAACAAAAAACGATTTCTTAATTTGTGGCCACGAAATGTAACTAAGAAATAGACAAAAAACAATTTTTGCTAATTCGTGGCCACGAAATATAAGTAAGAAAAAACAAAAACAAAAAAAACGAGTTTTGCTAATTCGTGGCCACGAAATATAACTAAGAAAAAAACAAAACAAAAAAAAAAAACAAAAAAAAAAAAACAAAAAAAACAACGATTTGTTGCTAATTCGTGGCCACGACATATAACTAGAAAACGATTTTTGCTAATTCGTGATCACGAAATATAAGTAAGAAAAAAAAAACGGAAAACGAAATACTCTTTTATATTTCGTGGCCACGAATTAGCAAAATTCGTTTTCCGTTTTTTTTTCTTATTTATATTTCGTGGCCACGAACTAGCAAAAATCGTTTTTTAGTTATATGATTTTTTTTTCTTAGTTATATTTCGTGGCCATGAATTAGAAAAAATCGTTTTTTGCTTTTTTCTTAGTTATATTTCGTTGCCACGAATTAAGAAATTGTTTTGTTGTTTTTCCTTAGTTATATCTCGTGGCCACAAGATAAAGTTTTTTGTTTCTCTTTTTTTTTCTTAGTTATAACTCGTGGCCATGAGATAAATTAAAATGTCCGATGTCCCCTCCATGCTCCCGTATATATCAGTCACATGATGCCAATAATTCGGACACTTGCATCTTCTTCCAACTTTCATCCCTTTGTGTATAAAGGTATTATAGTGCAAAATAGTTGTGCTAAGAGACAGTAATTTAATAATCGACTAGACAATTTGCATTAGTATATGGTATTCATTTATTATTTGTGAATATATTATTCCGGGGTAAGTCCCGCGTTATTTTAATAACGGTAACCTGTAACGTTTAATAATATAAAAATAGCCATTATTTACATATAATTTGTTAGAGATCCTTATAAAGCAAATATTATTAAGTTATATTGAACTACACGTAAGATGTTGCATGTGGGACATTTCCTAAGTGTAGATACTATTTCACAAGTGTGTTGTTCGCTATCTTGTAATGGTGGCATTGTTAATATGGTAAAATTTCCATTTATATTTTCCAGAGTTGTTCCGTCTACAAGCATCGTACAATAACTTCGGATTGTAGTCTTCGTATTGTATCATACATTTTTTGCATCTCAGTATTTGTTTGTTAAAGTCTAAGCTTCTGCCGATGCCACGATGCGGCTTCGGTTATTTTCGTGGACATAAAATTGATATACCATCATGTGACATCACTTCAGAATTACGAATAAAGAACGACAGGAAACAAAATCAGTGGAGCTCACACTAAGGGTTTAGAGAAACGCAAACAGTCCCATCGCCCTACTATGAATTACCGCATATCTTAATATGATTTATCCTCAATACAATTCTTATGCATTTGAATACAATGAATTCCTATTTTGACTAACCATATTGCATCCTTTGAATGTGTTCTAGACGGCGCAAGATTATACTATAAAAGGCATAACATTTATATGCATTCTGTCGATTAAGATTAATATCAACTCTGTGCTTCCAAAAATCTACCCTTACCTATTATCTTTTGAGCTCAACAAAACTTCCTTATTTTGTCCTCTTTCAATATTCTCGTTCAAGCGATCTCGTGTAGTTTTCACGAATTTCCTGAGCAAGACAGATTACACAGATTGACAATCTTTTGTCCTGTAAGTATACATAATTGTTGTACGCACTCTGTAATTCGAAATTAGAATGAAACGCCTTATATTAATTTTGTTTTTGTATTAATATACTACAAATTACACTGATGGATGTTTTGGATATTCCAGTATAATTTGTTATCTCAGTGTGAACACGACACCTTGTATCGCTTATTGCATTTTAATTTTGTATAAATATATCAAGTTACGAAATTGAATAGTGATTTCTATCACTGACATTTATCATTTTGGCGTAGTGTATTGTATTTTACGAGATCTTCCTTGGCATTAGGCGTACAAAAAGCAAAATTAGAATATCAAATCTATGTTTTAAAACGATGGTCTTAACATAGCGATAAAGTTTCGGTGATAAATAACGTCTATTTATGATTGTATGTTGAATTGAGTGCACCTTGACTCAAATAACTTTTTTTCAGTTCAGTCTCCAAGATGGATATTTCGAAGCTGTTTATGGCTGCATTATTAAAGTCCTGCCTGTAGCAATCGCTACAAGGCTTGGCAGTATACAGAGACGTTATCGAACTACCTTAAGTTAACAAGAGGGAAATATGACAGGAATAAAATATACAATGTATTGTATTTTGGTGTAGACCGGAGATCTATGTTTGCTGATAGATGAAGGTTTGTGCCGTTCATAATAAACAGACGAATTACTGATTAATTATATGGTAGATGATATATACAATAAACACGTCATGTACATTATATACGTTGTGTCATGGGAGGGAATTATGACAAGAATTATTACAACAGGGTTACCGATATCATAAACTACGGAAAGCTTTCACTAAATTTTACTACATATCGTCTGAACTTTTAAAGAAATATAACACAAACCTTAAAACACTTTTAAAACTTGGTAACACACCCGGTATACTATGGAGATGTAGTTCATAAAATTCGAGAAAAATAAATGTAATGCTTATCTTAATCAAATATTTGTAAAATGTGTCAAAGAATTTATCAAAAGAGGATATAATGCGAAAATATGCTATTTGATGGTACGATTACTAATAAAAAGACTCCTTGACGCTTTTCTCCTAAATTCTACAAAAACGGATGGAGGGAGTGGAATTTTGTTATGCAGCTTGCTTAGTCGTGCCCTTACAAGTTAGGCTTTTTGTGCTCCGACTTCAGACAAGTTGTTGAGTACATTGGTGTAATTTTATCTTAGATTGACCCTATTTTTATGTTTACTTTATATGATCTAGTATTTTGTCACTAATGTTAGAGCCTTTCTCAGCGGGGAGTGATTTTATTTACACTGTCTTGTCTAACTTGTTGAAAATAGGGTAAGTGCGAGGTTGGCATGCCCTAAACGCGTTTAAACCCCCAATTTCCTTTTCATAGGTTACTGACCGTTTCAATGCGGTTCCCCTATTTTCAGCTTGTTTTCAGTCCGTCTCGTACTTTGTGTTGTTTATGTTGTCTTGTTTGTTGTTAGCGTGCTTTCCCTTTTTCCCTTTACTACCCCCATTACCCCCATTGCCCAATCCCATCCCTTTTCCTTGCATTTATGCTCCCTTGCATTGCTTCCCCTCTCCTTATACCATGAGGACGTTATCATGCCCACCATAATTTTGACCGCCGGTCGTCCTTAGGCGGTGCCCTATTGTTGTTTTTTCCTGCTTATGTGTGTGTGTGTGTATGTGTATTTGTTATGAGCGGTGCCCCACAGTGTTGTTATTCTTTTGCTAACTTTTCTATTTGTTTATTGTGTATATGATTTGTAGGTGTGTGTGTTATGACGTGCGTGTCTGCGACGTTGTAGGAATACTGCGTTTAAAGAACGTTGATTTCCTTGTTTAATATTCGTCCTTGCTCCATCTTCACCCTACATCCGACTCTTTATTTACCCCTTACCACACCATCCCCATTTGTCTTTATTTTGCATATATTTAATATGTACTTATTGCTGGATTTTTGAAGCACAATATTTTTCCGTTACAGCTTCTTTTTGTTGTGGGCCTACTTTGCGATGCATGGCTGTATGGCTGTGTTTGGGGTGCTCTGCGCTTCCGGGAAATCTACCCTTGCATTTTATCATTTTTTTTTTGTCATTGCGTATAGCTGTATATATGCACTAACTGAGCAGATTATGTCCATAAACATTCAGACAAATTGTTAAAACATGCAGTTATTTGTTGAACGTCGAAACAATGTTTATTACAGACCGTGTGCTTGCTTGTTACTGGTGTCTGATAACCAAACCATATGCATATCGTTAAAGATGTTTTAATGTGTCAAAATACACTGCATGCTGCTTGTTTAGAATCTTTCAATCTTTCAATAAATAAAGTCATCAACGAATTGTTTCAGGTTTAGTGTCAGTAAAAAGTATCATATGCGTTTGAACTGTCGTTAATTGAGGTATGAGCGTGCAAATCAAGTTGCAGCATACTAGCCAGGTAAAACAGCTGATTTAATGTGAGTAGGAAATGCCTAATAAAAATCTTCAACACAGATGATTTGCTAAAGTATAAAGAAGGCGATTGTATTTAAACCCATTACCTGAATAACACCACAAAACATGGCTTTAGCGGTTGGAATGAGTGATCGCCGATATTGTTTTTGCTTTTAGGCATAAAATCTGCGATTACTTAAATGCTGTAATACTTAGAGCGTAGAACAAAATCCTATTAACAAACAATACACAAGGGACTGGAACCATGATTATTCGCAAGATAGAGAGATAACACGAAAGTGTAATCTATGGAATCATTGAACACATCTAACGCAAACGGAACAACACACTCACAAAGAACCTTAATCACCAATCTTGTGGTGGGAATTTATAACAGTTACTGACTTAAAATATCTAAAAAAAAACAACAGATATTTAGAACAGAGAACAATTTAAATGTTTATTTGAGGGGTGTTAAATCAAGAGCAAAAGCGTGATTAAAGTGTTTCGCGTAAATGTACACACATGCACAACGGCGGCACCCATGCATACATATATGAATGATTTTCCATGGGAAATGTAATGTTTTCCAGTTAGAACGCTTCGTATAGGAAAATTAGATAAAATAAAACGCCAAGTATAGAAGGTCTATTAGAAAATTCAGTTGTGGTATGTACATGATACAAATATTGAATACAAGGATGAATATCCTATAGGTAAAAACCACATCACAAAACTGCAGCCTCATGACGCGCACACAGACAAACACACGTGTTGCCAAGACAAAGCAAAAACACGAGTACATAATTGTTAAGAGTCATATGACCCAGGGTAGTGACTACGCCATCACTGCAATTAACCTTAATCGGCCATTACCAGGAAGGGATACTCAAATGGAATCCTTTTTTTGCGGAATAGTCAAAAGTAGGTCATCTGACGAAACGTGTTTTAATCGACAAGACAATACACGATAAAATCCTTCTTTGTTTGTATTAAAGAAAATCTTAAACGTGTTAGAAAACTTAATAAATCAGACAGACTGAGTACAGTAAGTGACATACAACAATGAATGACGCTTTTTGCAAGATTTGTCCATGGCACATGTTTGACGATAGAAACTTACATTGTAAGGCTTTTTAAAAAGCTAGACGAGGAAGCGGACCAGTATGTTATTCAAACAGATCCGTTTTACACTGTATCATATCTTATTCAAAGTTACACACAACACATTCTCTGTCCACATATTGACACCCAATCTGACCATGAGAGACATTTTCTTAAAATATATTTCATGAATAAAGGTATTGACTTCATCGATGTACCCAGTATATTTCGTGATAAACGTGTCATTGATTCTGTGCCTAAATATTTCAGAAACTCCGAAGTTCTTATTATCTGTTATAAATATAAAACACCTGTAAGAAATGTTATATTCAGTTACAATAAAATTGTTTCCGCCTTAGATGTTCAAACAAATACCCCTTCTTACTGCGAATGTAAAAACTCAAAATTTTGCTATTCAGATGCCGGTCATGTCATCACTTGTAATTTTGATATTATTAAAGACAAACGTATTCGTAATTTATTCTTTAAAGGACCTAAATATTGAATTTCTTCAACTATTGATTTTGATGCTTGTCGTGGTCAGATTGCGGAATACATCGAAACTTTTTATGTTAAATGGTGTCGTCGTGAAAATGCTGATCCCAATGCATTAACGTCTTGGAAACGAAATATTTTTAATATTATTGATTCTCGTATAAAATTTTATCAAACTAATGAACACCTACTTCCACCAAAACCCAAGCTTACTTTAAGACATTTGAAAAAGGAAATCCAAGATTTTCATTCTAAGTATGTCTTAGTTCCAGCAGACAAGGCAGCCAACAATATTATCATCATTTGACGCCTACATTATATTAATGTTTTACAAAACGAACTTAATAGCACTAAAACTTATACATTGAGTCCTTCTGTTGAAAATAATTTGGTCACTAATCACATCAATGAAGTTTCTAATTTAAAAGTTCGTATAGACGATCAAAAAATTAAACTACCAACCATGTACTGGATTCCTAAATTGCATAAGCAACCATATAAAGCTCGCCTCATCGCTAATTCAAGCTCTTGTACAACTATAAATATTTCAAAACTATTAACATAATGTCTAACTGCTGTGAAAGCCCACGTGGAAAGATACTGCGATAAAGTATACGAAAACTCTGGTAAACACTTATTTTGGCCGATTAAAATTCTGGCGAAATCCTGGATAAGTTTAAAACTAGTAATTATAAGGTATCTACAGTCAGTACATACGATTTTTCTACTTTTATACCACTTTACCATATAACTTAATAAATGACAAACTAACTGCCCTAATTCAAAAGACTTTTGCCAGAGAGAATGCTACATTTCTCTCTTGCAATTTTGATAAAGCTTTTTTTTACTAGCAATATTATTAAACATTATACTATGTGGACCTGTGACGAAGTTTGTAAAGCCCTTTCCTTTTTACTGAACAACATTTACATCAGGTTTGGGAATGCAGTTTTTAGGCAAGTAGTTGGTATTCCCATGGGAACAAATTATGCACCCCTTGTCGCAGATTTGTTTTTATATTGTTATGAAAGAGACTTATGTTGAGCCTTTCTCCAGATACGCAGGCAGATATTATAACTGCATTTAATAATACTTCACGCTATCTGGATGATATTCTTAATATGAATAAGCCGTTTTTTGGTCAATTGGTGGGTACTATTTATCCTAGGGAGCTTCAGTTAATTAAAACTTACAATTCGGATACTGATGCTTTATTTTTAGATTTACATCTCTCTATTTATGACAATATTATACATACCAAAATTTATGACAAGAGGGATGATTTTAATTTAAGTATTGTAAATTTTTTCCATTTGGATGGGGATGTACCTCAGGCTACATCTTATGGGGTATATGTTTCTCAATTAATTCGGTTTGCCAGAGCGTGTAGTCATGTCAAGCATTTCAATGAACATAATCAATATATTACAAGTTAACTTCTTCAGCAAGGCTACCGTTATTACAAATTGCGTAAATATTTTGCTAAATTTTACTATCGTAATTCTGATTTAGTTTTAAAATTCAATAGTAATTTAAAGACACTTCTGCGAGAAGGTATTTCTAAACCCGTCCGTTTTTATGTGGATGTGGTTTACAAACTTCGTAAGATCTTGGGTCATGGTAATTTTCCAAATGTATTTGGTAAAATTATAAAACGTTTTATTAAAAGAGGTTACGACCCAACTGTTTTGAGACATACCGCATGTTTAGTGTTCAACCCGTTTACAGCTAAACACTACGCTTCCCTCTTTGATTGTGTCTGACGGAAGAGGGGGAGGGATGATGCAGTTTTTAAATCCTACCAGGACTGAACTGTTTTGATATCTGTCTTCTGGCCTGTTTCGTCGGGCCCTTAAGGGTGTTTCTCTTGTTGCTCTGTCTTCTGAAAAGGCATTGAGTACATACGTTTTTGGTTCTAAATGTTTGCTTTTTATGTATTTATACACGAGCATTTTTGTGTTTTACATGCCATGCCTTTTTGTTTCCATTACGTGTGTTAGAGATTCACCTGGAGGGGATTATTTTTATTTACACTGTCCCGTGTCTTTGGAACATGGTGGGGTAAGAGTGAGGTTGGGTGCCTACCATAAACCGGTTTAAGCTCCCTAGTGGTGTTTTTGCCACTGACCGTTCCAAGGCGGTGCCCCACTGTGTTCCTTTGTTTGTTCGTTTTGTCCTAATGTGTTGGCTTTGTGTGTGTGCGCGTGTATGTGTATGCGTGTGTATGTTTGTGGTACGCGTCTGCGTGCTGTGGGTTTCGTTTTGGGGAGGCCGCGTTTTTGGTACGTGGCATTCCCTGTTTGATATTTGTCTTTGTTTTTTTGGCTGCGCAATATCAACAACACATGCAAGGATCGGCAAGATTTTGCTTTTTGATCTTGTTTATGATGTGATGCGTAATATATCAAGGAACAATTTTGTTATCATTACAGGGAGAGGAAATAGCATTTTAATGTCATTGCCTTATCTGCAGAATAGTAACTATATATTTACAAGAAGTCTTTTGATGTCTGTAAAATAAAAGAGATTCACCAATGTAATTATACCAAAGCACAATTGTCTGAAGCAGTTTTATAAATTGGCGCAATTAACTTCTACCAAGATGTCAGTTGTTTGGATACAGAGATGATTGGCATATATGCATTTTAAATCTGGTATTTGCGTGTTTCAAATATCAGTATCATTTTCTTGCTTTGAAACTTGAGATATTTATTGCAAGATTATGTAATGCTGATATTGTTTAAGCCATATGAAAGTGTTTTGATTTAATTCGAAATATATCGCAAATTTTGATGCTTGATAGCGATGTGAAAGTATGTGATAAACGTTCGTTTTTCATCCTTTTAATGAAAATAGTTTATGATATGGTTTCAATTAGATTGTTTTGGTAGCAGGGATCTGCTGAGTAATCACTAATAATTCACAGTAGTTCTTCATGAATGTGAACTATTTCGACTGACATGTGTGCACCGGCTGCTCTCTAAAACTGATGATTATGCAAATTGAATGCAGTTATCTATTAAATTGCAAATAAGCATTTAAATGAGAAAAGTTATAATAGCACACCCTTTTATGTAGTCTAACACGTGGCGTATTGATTAATTTTATTTCATTTCAGACTTATCATACATGTATAAAATAGAAAAATAAGGAAACCTCACAGGTCGCTCAACACGACAAAAACGAAAATGTTGCAGGCTCGGTTTGATTGAGCCTGTTCATGGACGGTAGTGGAAATGCAAGCTTACGTCCACGCCTCTAGCCCCGGGTTGAGCACAACTCAACATTTACACATGCTAAAAGTACAAAAAGCAATTTAGAGACATCGCAGATGTATTCAAACGGCGGTGAACGTGGAACCTTCAATGATACACGTGTTGAGGCGTGTAATTCCATGAAGAACGGTGTTTGGTCCCCAGAAAAAGTAATGGGTTTGCCATGTTAAGCCATGTCAGAAACCCTGCGTAGTCCAAAGTAACTCACGATCGAACATATTCTATCGCAGGATTAATACTACAAAATAAGTAGACACCTGTTATCATGCAGAAGATGATATATCTCCCTCTTGGAATGGACTGGTTTGATATTTGACCCCTGCCCTGTTCTGTCGTGCCCGTAATGGTATTTCCATTGGTGGTCTGACTTCTGCAAAGATATGTTGGTTGGAAAAAAATGATTAAACGAAACTAAAGTACCAGTTTTATAAAGCCATCATGTGATTAACGCAGCTGTTCAACGGCAAAAAGGTCAGTCCACATGATAGTACAGCACAGAGGTGAATTTTGATGACATTTTAATGATTAAATACATACCATCCATTTTAGTGTATCTTGCACATAATATGATACCGACCACTTTTAACAAAGTTATGAAGCTAGCATCATAACTTTAAGAACATTCCTCGCATATTGGGATATTAATAGACATGAATGCGGAGAGTCCGCGTGTATTTTATAAATGTATCAATTACGATAATACACCATAATGTGTATTAATTGATCTCCTGTTTTTCTACACATTGTAGAGCAAGAAAAACTACTGTTGACATTTGTAATGTATACATTCAGTTACGATGCATTGTCTCACATTTACAGGCATGATAACTATTTCGTTCATGTTCTGAAATGTCAAACCGCCAATTTGTGCTACTTAGATTGCTGTAATAAATCTGGTTACAATCGTTAAATTCAGAACCAAACTGTTTCTTATCATCAAGACACAAACAAAGGAATAGTTTGGCAAACGGAAATATTGAATACAGTTATTAGTAAAAGTATCAAGACATAAACAGCAGAAAGCATCTGGCAAAAGGACACATGATATGCAATTTTCGGTAATTGCACATTTCTTATTATAATAATAATACTGTGTTTATCTTTTCCCACATGCCATGCAATGTTGGCACATGGAAACAACGTGTTTAACTGTAAACAAGAAAATGAAAGAGGCCACTGTTGAACGTTCAATCTTTTGACATATATCATGTACAAAATTGACACTTCAAACAACTAATTGCCTGATCAATCGACAACAGACAAAAGAAAGCTTTTACAGTATTGTCCTCAAAGTTCTTACCTTTACAGTTATGCTCATTAGGCAATGCTCTTCCTAAACACTTAGGTTTCAGGCCACTTCTAGTAGTAGGTAAATCATTTCCTACTTTTTCTACATTTTTACTACAAGACTAGACTGAAACATTTATGTCTTCATGGAGTCAGACAGTGAAGCACTTGAAGAATCTACCCAAGGCTAATATCCAAACTACTGCTCGGTGCTGCGTGATTTGAATAAACACATGCGTGTCAAATTACCCGAAAAAATGTGTAATAAACACATAACTTGTTATCCTAATAAAATATTAAATGTGGTCGGTTCTGACTGTCTGCTATCCTACTTTTTTATGCTTCAAATTCTTGTTTTGGCGTACTATAATCCTACTTGTTAATGTAATGTTTCGTTATCTCTGACTGCTGTACTCTTCTCCTTGTCAGTGCTTAATGTTCTCGTACTGCTGGACTCTTATCCTATTACTCACTGCCTTACGTACTAATGGATTATTTGTCGAGACTTCATGTTCTTGTTCTAATGGAGTTTATCCTTTTTGGCTATGATTATGATTCTTGTTCTCGTACTGATAGACTCTTACCCTACCTGTCAATGTTTCGTATTCTCGTACTGATTGGCTTCTTGTATCTTATTTCCCAATGCTTAGCATGTTCTCAAACCGCTGGACTGTTATTGTGTTTGTCAGTGCTTTATGTTTTCTTTCTCAATGTTTTACATTGTCGTACTTGTGGTCTGTTTTCCCAGTTCTTAAGTTCCATGTTCTCTTACTACTGGACTGTTAGGCTACTTGTAAATGCTTCGTGTTCTAGTACTGGTGCTACTAGTCAATGTTTCGTTTCCGCATTAGGTACTCGTTATGAAGGAACACCTACTTGCCAATGCTTAATGTTTTGGTACTGAAGGGCTGTTTCCGTACTTGACAATACTTCATGTTCTAGTACCGAAGGACTGTTTTCGTACTTGTTAATACTTCATACTCTCGTACTGAAGGATTGTGATGATCGTATGTGTTAATGTTTTATATTCTCGTACTGTTTGGCTTTCGCCTAATTATTTTAGTGCTCGCTGCTTTATAAATCGATGTCTAGATCTCATCTGGAACTGCGTGTTGATGATTACCTTCTTATGTATATACAAAATATGCAATGCTTGCTACCAGATTTTTATATTATGTGCTAAATTTAGTCTTTTTTAAATATTGATATCATTATATTCGAAACATGACAATATAATTTGCTAATATCACAAGTTTTATTTTAAAAAAATAGGCATTTATGTTATATTTAGGTTATGTAGGAATGTTTTAGAAGCGACTTCAGTCAAGGACCATAGAAGCATTTTGACCATAACTTCACGTTGTTTCACATAATCTTTGAACATTTTGATCGACGGAGCTACGACCATATTGAACATTTCTGATTTTTTTAAATAGTGGTTAGAACTGAGGGATTTATTCAGATGCTGTCTTCAGTACTGTCTTCAATATTGTAAAAAATATAAATCACTGCATTCCGTTTGATCAAACAATAGCTTTTGATAAGAGGACAATTAATATAAAACTCCATTTAGAGGCTTTCAGGCGTTTCGGCCAAAACTTTTACCTAAGTCATTACACAAGGGACATGTATTCCCATTACATAATTTGAATTCGTGTAGAACTTCAATAAAACCAATTTTAGCATGATTCTTATACCAGAAATATAGCAAAATGAATTGCAGGAAGCATAATGTAGACTGATTTCCTTATGAACGATACAACCCTCATCGAAACCAAGTGTAATGGTCACTGAATTGAATCATATATTGCTGCCATGAAAATAATGTTGTCTTTCTGCTCTGTATACGGAAAGCTTTCGTACAATTTTAGCTTAGAATGATTTTAAAGCTATAGATATAGTATACAGCATGCGTTGAAAATAAGGCATGAAACAATACCATTCTGTGTAAAAAGATATGCTTACGATGCAGAAATCTTATCTTACTAAACACGTTTTTCGCCGTAATATTTCCATATTCCACTTTATGAAATTTATACAACTTAAAGAAACAATAGATTATATTGCACGGGTTTTATATCTTAACGATTTTGGTCAATTGACATTTTGTACAATCAGATTTACATTGGTTGCCGGTGAAAGCAATGATTGAGTTTAAGATACTTTCTTTCATGTACAGCTGCCACATTAACAGAACAGCTATGTTTTTAACAGAATTGCTAACAGAGTATCTTCCTAGTGGACAAGGTTTGAGATTGTCAAAAATTCTGAATGTCGTTATGTATACTATTGGTCGAAAACTGTGGAATGAACTGCCGTTAGAACTACGCAAAAGTAAATCACTTAATATATTAAAAAAACAATCTTAAGACACAGAATTTCAGAGACTTCATGGCATTGTTCTAAATTTTTTGATAATTTTTTCTATATACGATAACAGCAGGTGATAGTTTTTAAATTTTTGTTTGTTTTTACAATTCAACACTTAAATTTCCATGGTTTGTTAGATTAAATGTACTTGCTTGTATAGGCTCTACGGGTAGGGTAGGGTAGGGTAGGATGTGGTATTTCTATTTTTGAATAAGTGATGGCACTATTAACCAGGAGGTTTGAACCGCTATATGCAGCCCGTCTGGGCGTACCATGTAAGGCTTTAAGCACTGGTATTCGGCAATAGGGGTAAAATGGCCTAAGGGGACAGGGTGCGGTCATGACTGTTTGTTTAAATAAAGGTTTTATCATCATCATATTCATCATATTCATCATAATCATCATCATCATCAATATTATTATTATTATTATTATGTACAACGCCATTAAATATATTAATGTATAGAAAAAGGCGTTTAATTAAATTATTTAGTTTCAGTTTCAGTTAAATTTACATTACTTAATGTCAGCTTTCAACGCACTTTCCTCCGTGTATGTTTAATTTCCACATTATATTTTCAAAAACGCAAATAATTTCAAACCTCCGATTTCATTAACGATTATCTAACCTTAAAAATGGTTCTTTTCCTTTTTCAAATAAGTACGAAAAGGCCAAACTTTAACGAAATTTATTAGAGGATTATGGTTCTTTACAAACATTACTCATCTGAAGATGCTTAACATGTGTACAACGTTTCAAGCTTTTAACTGTTATACTACTAGTAAAGGTAAGTGGTCCTAAATAAGAAATAAACTCAAAAGTACTTATTTTAAAAGTAAAACGGATATAATACTCACAGAACCCATTACAGGGTTTGAGGCCTACTTACTCAACTTACGACGGTAAACACGTGTACAATATTTCAAGGCGATATCTCCTCTAGCATATTCAAGAATTTAAAAAAAGAAATTCTAACTTCTTTTGAGATAAACCTTTTTAAGGTAGTTCTGCGGGTTTGGATCGATCTTTTTTTTTACAATGTAGAATTTGATTAAACTCTTGATTTTTCAAAACCTCAGAATATACCTAGAAAATTCAGCAAATAAAAACGATAGGGTCGTGTGCTTGACTTTTTGGTGGACTGATCTGAAAAAAATAGACCTCACGAAATTTTTCATAATGGAAGTCTATGGGAAAGTCATAACTTTCATAACATTTTAACGAATAGATTTTTTTCTACAATGTAGAATTTAATGAAACTTCCCACAGTTGTAAATAATCATATGGCCTATTGTGTGGTGAAATAAAATGTATAGGTCCGTGTGCTTATTTTTGATATATCTGAACATGATAAAAGTAAACTGCACTTTTCACGCTAATTTTAAGACATTATTTTGATTTTTTAACATGTCAGATGTTTTAATATCATATTTTAATTTTAGAAAGACAGTAACAGTGCCATTGTAATAAATTTACTCATAGGTTGCTATTAATTCATAAAATGATTCTCATTTCCGTACGCCGAATCCAGGCTTTATTCCGCGTTTTCCGGATAAATGACGTTACGCCATCACTTCCGGTTTATCAAACGTGCAGAACTACCTTAACTGCCTACTAGTATATTAAGATAAGCCAATTGATATTTCATGATTTATCTGATAGATGTCTATAGTTATTACCTAAGATGCCCGATCTGAAATATAAAACTTGTGGAAAATGAAGACGCTAAACTCCGTAAAGTTCGGATTTCCTTACGGCCTAATGGGGTTCTGGCAATGATAGTTACAATGTAAACAAATCATGATGTGGCATGATGAAACTGTTGAGAATTAATATTGATTCTAGAAATGTAACTTACAGTATCTCTTTGCGTGTACAATACTATTCATAGGCAAATGAATAATGTTAATGTCTTATGTGAAATTGAGTAAATATTGCTTTTGAGCTTTCCCCCCACAAAATTTGAAAATAAATATCAATCTTCATTAAGATATTTCGATTTTAACAGTATGCTTAAAGCGGCACTATAAATTTGCATTGACGATTCAAATGTAAAAGATCCGTATGATATACTCTATACAAAAATGAAGAAAATCAGCTAACCTTAAATGAGATGTCAGTCTTTACGTATACCTCCAATAAAAGTGCTTGCACCAAGAATCAGTCAAAGCAGAGGTTTTCCCCTTGATTTGATTAAAAAAAAATATGAATGCTTCTATTTCAAAACGTATTTCAGCTAGAATCACCAAACTTCACATAATTATTTATTAGCATCACATATTGTTTTATCCTCCTTAATGTAGTAAACGCAGAGTTGTCCCTTTGATTTTGGTTAAAAAAGTGAAATGCTTATAATTAAAATAGTATTTTAATTAGAATCCTTATGAAACTCTACACAAATATAGATGACTATAGGGCGGTGGTGAACGCGAAATTGCGTTAAGAACACTTTATTAACCAGAGTATTAACCTTTAATTATTTTACAGTCCATAAGTTCCGACCTAAAAAGTAATGTATTATGGATCTTCATGACATTTTACACAAATATGCCCTATATCTCATTATAGGGCGGCGGGCCACAAAATAAAGTATTGATTGATATTCATGGAACTTAATACAAATATTGACCAAAGTAGGGCAAAGCTTTCCCCGTTGGTTTTAAGAATATAGAAACCAACAAGTCGTTACATGATCCTTTAGTACATATCTTGTGTATATCTTGAAATATCATCTTTCAAAATATAGTCGCATCATTCGCAAAACAACTTATTCGGAGGGGGATATAGATTCTACATAATCTAAATGAGGTCAAAATCAGAAGCTAGGTATATGCATCTCAATTATTAAGAAATTATAGACCTGGTAGAAATTTCAGCTATTTGTTGAGCTATTTGACAAAATTATGATCTCCAAGTGAGGCATTGACCTTTGTCCTACGTTTGACCTCACTGTACGTTGTATTAATGTTGCACACAACTGATGACAGTTTTGTGAAAAAAGTGTGGCAACCACTATAAAACCAGGCATCACGTCCCGGAAAGAAAATTAGTAAACTGCGATATAATATTGGTATTTTTTCCCCCGTTTTCACTTGTTTTTAAGGGAATCGCTGTTGCATACTTTAATTACAGAGTCACATGCTTTTGAAGTTATTACGCACGTCTCAAAGATGACATGCGCTAAAAATCAATGCAAAGAGCATCAGAATTTCAATCGCAATCTATCAGTAAAAATTTTAGTACATGTCTTCCGAAATAAATTTTATATATATAATTTTGTTCGATTATTTTTTTTTTACTTTAGACCAGCAAGGTTAAGTGTTGAACTATAGAGCAGTCAATATCACAAGCGGTGGACCAGTAATCTCTGTAGGGTCATGAAAAAAAAATTAAGTTATTGAAAAAAAAAATGGACTTGCGGTTTGAAGATTGTCATTTTGCAATTGATGCATGTCTGTGTTTGGTAATTTACCTCAACATACTAACTATTAGTGTCTTATCTGAAACATATACCCTGTGGAAAATCACGATCCTATTTAGGAAACTCCATTAACAATACATTAAAATGCGGATGCTTAATAATTGCGAAACAAATCATGATGTACCATAATGGAATTGTTCTAACTGCAGTAATATAAATGCTATATTCATTTCCGTGTACAATACCAGTTATATCACCAAATGAAAAATGTTAACGTCAAATGTGAAATGAAGTAAATATTGCTTGTGTATTTTTGCCTCAAGAAATAGAAAACAAATATTACTCAAGATAAAACTTAAGATGGTAAGAATGTTCTTCGGGTTAGTGTCAGGAATTTATCACAGCTTACAGACTTGCCAAAGGTTGTTTGTCGCATGTCCTGTTAAAACGTTTTGAACTTTGGCTGTAATATAACTTCTTCGAAGTTACAAAGATAAACAAAAATATTTACGGATATGTGAGGAGCACCTGCTAAATCTTACTGCCATATAATTATTTGCTATTTAACTCTTGACAATCAATAAGTGCTATATAGATCATCTATATTCAGACAATGTTTGGCAATGAAAACTACAAGGACTAACAGTTTCCATTAAAAGAATTTATGTTCTCTTTAAAAATAAATTTACGTTATTTTTCAGCTATAATTTCTGCTTAATAATCTGTTATTTCAATCCAGTTCATATAATATAACATGCCTCGATGAATCAATTTCAAGCACGAGCAGTTCACGGATGTGGTCATTCTGGTCATTTTATATTTCAAACCGGTTCATTCCTTCACAAATAACTAAGCAGGCAAGTCGACACTTCGTATACAAAAATACCCACCAACCCTCCTCACCATGCCACATACTGCCACGCCAATATACAGTGCGTTTGCGGATAAAGACAATTATTCCTGCCGAGAAGTCTCAAGCTTAAAACCAAGTATATGAAGGTTTAGATCTGACTTCTGTGGACTTTGAACAGTTTAAAAGACACTCGATATTTACAGAATATCAGAAACGTTCAGTTATGTATGAAGTACAAACTCTTTTCACGTGTACTACAGTAAACACGCCTGCAGCAGTGGACTTATGTATTTTGCTGCAAAATCTCATCATCCTAAGATCAAGAAAAGCTAAAAATATTATTTCATAGACTTTAGATTCAATTGATAGTCGTGACTTTTGATCTCATGATAGCTTATATATTACTGCGTATACATGACAAAATAAATGGTCCGATAAACAAGTGCAGGGGTAGTAATATTCTATTTGGCAGTTTTATTTTAACTTAAAACAATTACTAATGTTCGCCCGTTACATGTGAGCTTATAAATGAAAATACGATCAACAAAATAGCTTGCCTTTAAATAGCTTTTGATACAGCGGCTGTATCGCAAAAAGCCAAGCTCACTTCCTAGGTTGGTCACTAGATCAGCATTCAAATTTTAGCCGTCGATTGGCCTTCACTTCTCATCGGTGTTAAGGGCTTAGCCTAGCGTTCTTAACCGTTAGAGGAGGCCTTGACCTAAATAGTTGGCCGTTCAACAGAACTCCTTGAAATGACTTTAACGTATTTACAGCAGGGTTTAACTTTGGCCAGTTGATCAGTGATCAGTCGGAAGTTGAGAAAAATGTATAATCTAAAAATATCTGCGAATCACTTTGCTACAAATCTCTAACACCTGGGTCTGATGAAACAGACATGACACCCTGTTTCTTTTGCTGAGTGTGCTGGTTAGTGCAGTCAATTGCTTGGATGGTTAAACATTGCGTGGCACAAGTTTCCTGATCCAAACCTTAGCAACCGAGTCCCTTATACAAATAATATAACTTGGGATAAAATGTATTAATGAATCAAATACAAGTGTTAATTTTGCAGACATAATTTCAGTGTTATAATAATGTATTCTCCTGCACTTGCGTTGGGTTAATATTTTATTTTTGTTTCCTTTGAAAACATCAATATTATACTGAGAATTCATTGAGCATCTAGCCTCGGATTTACGGCATGAACTTGCCTAGCACAATGCATTTTCCATTGTCTAATGCACGTGTGCTTGTCATGATAGCTTCAGCGTCATAGCGTTGTCTATTTTGTTTCTATGCATTTTGGCTAGAAATCTATCATTTCATGCTTCTTTTCATGATACTTATATCTCGTACAATATGCCATGATATTTTATTAATTAAATTTTTCTGTAATGATATAATAATAATAAAAGTCATTACCTTATCCCATACAGCATTTGTTATTAATTGTCAATAGTCAGAAGCGACAGGCCCCTCTTACTGATATATGGTTTAAATCTAGGTCACTTCTTATCATGGTTAAAACAACATGCCTTTCAGAGTGCGGGTGAGTCTATCGTTTCTTATATCCATGTCCTACTCATAAAATAAAAGCGAAATTAGACATTTCTTGTTTTAAGGCAATTAAATGTCTGAAGAAATATTTTATATTCGAACACTTTAATATCACATCACTTTCATATGACAGTTATATCCACAATCCAATCAAAAAACTGTAATGCTGTAAATAAAATCTGTAAAAAAGACCCTATGGAAGCATGACACGGAACCAATCAACATAATAGAGACTGATATAATAGACTGATACTGTAAAATCTTCTAATTTTAAGGCTTTTTGGCCAAAAAACCAGATGTTTCGTTGTGATGTGAATGCGTGAATTTCAAATTTTGAAGATAAAAGGAATGGGAATTTAACTTGTTAATTGGGATTTAGTTTGGCAGGCTTATTCAACCATGAAAACCATGAAAACTAGTTCCCCACGGAACTTAATGATTTAACAGTATTTGGAATTCAAAATTTATATTACATTAATGTCTGATATGTGGAAAATAAAAACTGTACTACAATTACGTTAAAATAATATATATGGGATACAAAAGCTGTCCTGCACTGATGTCTGATATACCTAGTACAAAAAGTGTACTGCACTGATGTCTGATATATATGAAGTAAAATATTTGTACTGCACTGAAGTATTATATACTAACTATACTGCACTGACCTCTGATAAATGAAATACAAAAACTGTAGTGCACTGAAGTCTGATATATGGAATGAAAACCCTTTACTGCACTAATGTGGCGTCTATAGATAGTTGTGCAATAAATTATACATATACGTAAATTCAATGACAGAAAGACAGACAAGAGTAATGTTCAAACAAGCCTTTGAAGCGAGAGACTTACCTAGTTTAAAGTACATAAATGTCATCCCGTCTTCCTTGTCATTTACGATCCGGCTGATACCTACTAAAAATGCTTTTGGAAGTATATACAAGTCTGTTTCAAATGGTTACTGTTTGTGTTTAATATCTTTGTAATAGATTTTGACTTAAGCCTGTGCTAGGAGGCATGAGAAATGTTGCACTATAAACAGACTCTGCTATAATTGTTTTTGCTTGGTTTTATTCTCACACCCAAAGGATCTTTTTGTAGATTTTATCATCCATTTAGAGATCTTCGGGAATTTTTTTCAAAAGTAAACCTTCTCCGTAACCTACCGTAATTACCGTATACTATAGAAGGAACATCAATTCACCTTACATAATTCAAATTTGTATATAACTTCAATGTGGACAATTTAATTTAAACATGAATAATCAACCTTTAATTCATATACAAAAAATAAAAAAAATAAAACTTGAATAGCAGGATACATGATATAACTGATTTTGCTTGCTACACTGATACAGCCCTTACGGAAAACATGTGCGTTGATCAGTGAACTAGATCATAATACAAAATGTAATATATGACTGCTAGAAAAAAGTATGATATTTCTACGCAGCATACAAAAAGTATGCGCACAAATTTTAGCTGCGAAGGATTTAAGACATTAAGCTATAAATAGGCTTAATACACAATGTATACATCAAATAGGCATCTACCAGTTACAATTAAATTGAGTAAAGCAACATCATTTCGTGCTAAAATATATTTTCGATACAGAAACCTATTTTTGTACCTAATTGTGTTTCATACAACTTAACAAAACAGCAGCAAGCGTTGACGTACTTACTGCACAGGTTTCACGGTTGAACGATTAAGACCAATTGATTTTTAATACATATAATATACATAACTCGATTCTTTTCAACCGTATTTTTGCACACAATTTTACAAAACAGCAACACAGCAGCAAATATTGACGTACATATTGCACGGGCTTTACAGTTGAACAGTTATGTCCGATTGATTTGTGTAAATAATATCTACAAAACTCTATTCCATTTTCAACGCACCTGTCTCTGTATAGGTATTACTTCAAATGCTATTTTCAAAACGCAAGCAGTTTCAAATTGCAAAAATAATGACGTTGACCTGACCTTAAAAATGGTTACGAAAAGTATAAAAAGGCCAAAACTAGATTCATTAGAGATGTATAGTTCTTGACAAACTTTACTCATCTAATAATGATCAACATTTGTACAAAGTTTCAAGGCTAAAGCTCTTATAGTAGTATAGAAAAGTGGATATAAGAAAAAGTAACAAAGAAATACTATTTCATAAGTACAAAGTTCTTGTCAGTGGCCTACTGAATCAACTTACGCTGATGAACAAATCAACTTACGACAAAGTGCCAGATTGATGTGATATCTCATATAGTATTAAAGAAACCCAAAACAAATTCTAATTTAATTGCGATAAATCTATTTAACGGCCTGTTATTTTAAGATAATACAATTGCTGTTTAATAATTTGTCAAATGGATGTCTGATATCATTACCTAACTATAGTCACTGTGGCGTTTTGGTGCATAACCTGATACATAAGTCTAGTGTAAAATATATGTAAAAACACTATACGTAATGTTGATATTTTCGTGCGCTCTAAGGGGGGTAATTCCGTGACAGTTAATCAAAACATGATTTGCGCATGACGAAATTGTTAAGAAGTGTTGTATTGATTGTAGAAATGGAATAATATTTGTTTGCGTGTACAATACCATTTATAGCCAAATGAATAATGTAAACGTCTAATGTGAAATTAAGTAAATATTGCTAGTGAGATTTTCTCCCAAGAAATTGAAAACAAATATTCATCTTATCAAAGATATTTTGATTTTAGGCATATGCTTAGATTTCGAATGTAAAAATATGACATACTCTTAAACAAAAGTGAAGAAGAAACACCTACATGTTAGAAGTTAACATATTTTAAAGGCGATCAATATCTCGATACGCCGCTTTAATTCAGGGAAAGTAAAATAAGAAAATTTTATAAAATTCATTCTAGTGGCTAAGACTCTATATGGACCTTTGCCTTTTGACCTAGTGACCCGGACAGTGCGTTTTGTACATAAACTAAATAATGTTATTACCTGAGGCTAGTTTTGTTCCTCGCCGCGATTTAGAAGATACGGAGCGGACATATATTCAAGCTGTTTTTCATATGACTTTAATGTGGTACCTTGTCCAATGTACCTGTGGTCTGGGTTGTTTGTCCGGCACGTTGTCAAGATGAGGTAAAAATGCTATTTGTAAATAAAGCAATTGCTGCTTTAAGTTAACAATGTGTCAAATGGATCATTACGGTGCCGTTTTGTTTGGTATTTACGTTGTCTAGATGAGGTAAAAATTAATGCTACGTTTATTAAATCTTCCAAGTGGTTAAGACACTATGGTGTGGAAACAAAGTTAAGCTATTTGACCTTTGACTTGATGACCTGATTTGTGCGCTATGCATGTTGTCTTGATGAGGTAAAGCATTGTGCCCAGTTTTATGAAAATCGTAAAAGCAGTTTAGACAATATGGAACGGACACAATGTAAAGCTTTTTTTTTAACATTTGATCTCCAACTTTTACCTTGATCTTGTTCTTTATGATCTGGTTTCTGCTCTCTGCACTTCGTCTTGATGTGGTTAACAATTGTTTTATGAAAGTCTACGAAGTGGTTTGACAATATGGAGCGGATACGAAGTTCGGCTATTGGTTGTTTGATCTTCAAATGAGATCTTGACCTTTAACTTAATTCCCTGGGTTGTGCACTCTGCACGTCGTTTTAATGACGTAAATAATTAATTAAATTTGATGAAAATCTTTCCTCTGATAAAGAGGATGTGGAACGGACATCAACAGATGGACGGACTGAATTACGGACTAACTGAGGATGTGACATGCGTAACTAAAAAAAACCTCGACCTATTTTCTAAATAATGGTAATTGCCACTAATTACGATTTTCATTTACAAACTACAGATTATTTCTTGATTTAAGGCTGGAGCTACGTGTCCATACTGCAACGTACAACGGTCATATACCTGAACAATTATACAGTTAACAACAGGGTGACCAACCAACACAACATTTTGATAGCGTACGCACGAGAAAACTCACACATTTCATGTGACATTTTTGTTTGTATTTCCCTTGTTACTTAATGGATTGCATCAAAATAAAAATTTCTAAAGACAAACCAATTAGTGCACATAGCATAAAACGTCTACCACTCTTAATCAAAACTGCCTTTTAACACTTCTCCCAAATTCTAGTGTGCACGTTATCTTCACATTTGAAGTGTTTCAGAAAAGCAACAAGAATGTTTGGCAGACGGCTTGTGGCGATGAAAGCACCTGTCTTCCGCGGTTATATTTATTATAATCTGTCAAGTATTAAGGAAGTTATAAGCAAAAACGTTTACCCGAATCGAGCACTGATCTTCATGTGTACAACACCGAAACCCACGTGGGTTAGCCTCCGGAAAACAATGAAATTCCGAAAATTGCGCAATAATGAGATGGGCGGGAAAGATGTCTGATCAATACGAGTTTCTAATTACGCATAAAGTTTTTATTGCCCATTTATAGCACTGAAATTTGTTATTTGTTTCAAAATGAGGTTCAAGTTATAAATGTTATAAGATATTTTACCAAGATGCTAATCTAACATCGAAAGAAGTATAAACGTCCCAAACGTTATTAAGTAATTTAAGGTTAAATAAAAAAAATCTCTTATGACCTGACCAGGAATTTGAACATTAATCGCATATCGCCATTTATCGTAATAGCAGAACATAAAACATCACTATTATATATTGTTATATAGTATTGGTACAAAGCAAAATCAATGTAATATTAATATAGACGTCCGTTTATAAAGTTTGTATGACACTGAATCCAAACAGTATACTACAGTGATATAAGTTTTGATGCACTTTGTTCAATTGATAACGTCGTATTGTCATGAATATGTATGCAAAAAAGAATTGTATTAAAATATGATGCTACGACATACTCCTATTACTCTAAGACTGTGACTCAATGCAGACTTGGAGCGCCGGTATAAATTACAGTCTCCGGTACATACCGGATTAACTAAATTTGAAAGAAAATATCTTAAATGTATATATTTTGTAACCATGGTGATACTAACCCTAACCTTTAGTCAGTATTTTATGCGTATTGTACACTAAATGCATGCGGACATGCAAAAATATGCATATTTTTGCCGTGCGCTACAATTGATAATCACTTTCGGGCATGCGCAGAAGACCGCTCCAAGTCTGCAATGAGTTACATCGTTACTCTAAAAACATTGGGCATTTACGCTATCCAAAAATTCTGTAGAGGTGTTTTAGATCAACTTAAGGTTTATTTATGTCAAACATGTATTTCTAGTTACTTATGATCCGACGTATAACGGCAAATCCATTTTTGATTAGTATTTGTTAATGATACGACCACGGATCTTTACAAACATTAATCCCATAGAAAATCACACAAAAATAATCCTTTTTCAATTTTCTTTGTTACAAAGCATGTTCGTTGTTAGTAGAAGTGTCGTTTATGTGTGATTACCATCCACGTGTAAAAACATCAAAGGATGTAATATAATACTTCGTTTTATCTATGAACGAGTTTAGTCACCAATTCAAGAAAAAAAGGAAATTACATTCAAAAGTCATTCTTATATCTTTTAGAATAATAGTAAACTGTTATTATATTTATCCTACGTAGTCTTTGATGTTCATAGAATGAAAGAAAGTTCTAAATGCTTTATAAACGGACATTTTAATAATACGTCATTTATCCAGATAACGTATAATAAAGCCTGGACAATACATATCCAAAAGAAAATCATTACTTTCCTTTTAAGGAGAAAATGTTTACAAAATTAATTAAAGCAATGGCTCCAAATCCGCTCAAAATTTGCAGTTCTCTTAAATCATTGGCAAATTCCTCAGAAATAGCTACACAGACAGACATATAGATTTTGTTCGCCAATATTGCAAGATAATATGTTGCTTTACAATAATTATTGCGAAAAAGTTTCATATAAGAATCTACATTGTAAAAATTCTTGTCGCGAAATGTCATCAAAGTTGTGATTTTTTCCAATTATAGATATAATTTATGCAAACATAGTAGATCATATACCATAAACAGGTGAAACATAACCCCATTTATACAAAAAAAAACAACAACAACCAAGACTTCGACTGAATTCGACAATATTCATTTTTTTTCTGTTAGATCTATACAAGTGAGCACAATACCTTACCACAACTTTTCTTTTCATTTTGAATTTCCATATCTGAATATAACGTGGGGCATGCCAATCAGTTAATTGATATGACATTTGTTTCAGTTGAATTCTACGCTTTCCCCTCTCCCTTTGAAAAACCAAACTATCTAATGGCATTGATATAGCTATGGAGTACCATTTTTGTTTTAGTTCTGTATTAAAGGTCATGTGTTAGCTGTTAAGTTTGATCAAACTACATGTTCATGAGTAAATCAAGTATTAACTTAAGTTACTATGATTTGAACATGACACTGGAAAACGCAGTAATGTTCATAGTACATGCAAGAATCCTATTTATTGTAAAGAGAAGAAATTTATTGTACACCCGAGTAACGTTTAATTGATCTGCCTAAAATTCCTTAGATCGTTGAAACAACTTGCATGCGAGGAAAATGAAATCAGTATTTCTATCATAAGATATCAGACGGAAAGATTATAATAGCCAGCAAAGACAGTTGCTACGAAAAAATAGCCCAACTGGAAATTTATGCAATTATGAAATATGAACGTTTGTTTTCAATCAGAATGAATATAAGGCTCTCAAAACCAAATAGGCGATAATGTAGAGGAGTTGAATATTTTCTTAACATAAAGCCAACGCTATGAATGTGTAGAGAAAACATTTTTTACATTATTACATGTAAGTGTTTGCAGCATTGTTAAAAAAATGTTTTAATATTTTATTGCTGTCATTAGCCCTCTGCATTCTCTTCGGCGTCCAGAATACTACAGAAATATAAGGTATTTAAAAAGAATGCTTATAGCTGAAACGAAATATCAAAAAGGTAATTAGTAATTATATTTAATTTCATCCAATGCGTGTGTATTGATTATGTATAATTATGAATCAGAGTTTTCGGCTATAGGAATAGACACTTTGTAAGAACGCGACCTCATAAAACAGAAAGGCTTTGCCAGCAGTTAACGTATCGATGTGCAAAAGTGAAGTAAAATATATTGACAATGATAACACAGTAAACAGACGGGGAGCATAGTGGAACACTTCCTCCAAAAGTTCAAGTGAATACTAGTAGATCCTAGACACTAGACGCAGCCTCATAACACAGAAACGATAAGGCAACACTTGATGTATGGATGTGCAAAAGTGAAGAATGATAACACAGTAAATACATGAGGAGCCTAGCGTCAAGTAAATTCCTTGTTGCTTATTGGGAAAACCAGATCTGTTAAAGTCACTGCTAATATTGCCGGTAGGCACATTCGACAATAGGTAAAACGTTAAAGATAACCAAATCTGTTCTCTGCCCTCTGTACAAAATATGATTTCGTTTTTTAAAAGTTTAACATGACACTGACACAGGTATAGGCTAAGTAGTGGGTTGCAAGATTTTCATGGTTGAGGAAGACGCCAAATGCCGCTCCCGGCATTATTTAAGGCATCGGCAGGCCCGTGAGTAGAACCAGATACTTCAGTACGCCAGCTGGCTTTATGGCTTCCTTAATTAAAAAATGCTACACCACAATTGAGATTTCGAACCCACAGCGATGATTTGGAAATCATTTGAAGTCAGCTCTCTTGACCATCCGGCTACGGAGATTTCAGAATATTAAGAAATCAAGAATGTTACAAAGGAGAAGTTGAGTATAGTTGAATGAGGTAGAAACACTTTGTAACACCCCAAAAATTATCTTACCTTTTCTGACAGTAAATTTAAGAGATACCCCCTATGGAGTTGTGATCAGGTTTGTGAAGCTTTAAGGTTTCTATTAGGTAAGTAAACGTAGACAAGTAATTGGTATCCCGATGGGAACTAACTGCGCCTCACTCATTGCTGATTTATTCCTTTACTGTTTGGAACGAGATTTCAAGCTTAGTTCGTCCACTGAGACACAATTTGAAATCATTGAAGCTTTAAATGGAACCTCGAGGTGTCTTGATGATATTTTAAATATGGACAACCTATATTTTTCAGAAATGGTGAAACACATTTACCCAAAAAAGGCTAAAACTTCAGATTTAGAGTGTGTGTGTATGTGCGTGTGCGTGCGCGCGCGCGCGCGCGCGTGTGTGTGTGTTCGGGTTTCACGTCTTTTTCAACAATTTTTCAGTCATACAAACGACGGTGTCAGCACAATGCCCAACTTTATAGTGCTGCCTCACTGGAATATCACGCGTAATACTGGCATGATACCCACCCAGTCACATATACTGACACCGGCTGACCAGTCCTAGGACTATCCTCTTAATGCTGAGCACCAAGCGAGAAGTCTACTAGTACCATTTTACGTCTTTGGTATGACGCGCGGATCGAACCCACGACCTCCCGCCTCGAAGCGGACGCTCTATCAAGCTACCGAGCGATCAGAGCGTCATTTGGACTAAAATAACTATTGTGAAAATAGTCTAGAACGAAACTTATGATAAAGACATTATTGAAATTGTCAACTCCACGTTGATGAGAGTCTCTCAAGCAACATCATACGTGTCTATATTCCAATTATTCGTTTTGCAAGAGCTTGTTATCATAAGCTCAAAGTAGAGCTTTAATGAAGAAATCTTCATATCACCAAACAATAACTCAACAGGTTACCGTTATCATAAGCTACGAAAAACTTAACACTTTTAAAACTTGGTCTTACACAACCGGAATACTATGGAGATGTAGTTATATAAAATTCGGAAAATTGAACATAGCCCTTATTTTAATCAGATATTTGTAAAATGGGTTAAAAAGTTTATCAGCGGGGAATGATTTTATTTATTTGTTTGTTTTGTTTGATTTAACGTCGCACCGACACATGAAATGGTGGAGGAAGACCCCAGGTGCCCCTCCGTTCATCACGAGCGGGAACCTGGGTAGAACCACCGACCTTCCGTAAGCCAGCTGGATGGCTTCCTCACATGAAGAATTCAACGCCCCGAGTGAGGCTCGAACCCACATCGATGAGGGGCAAGTGATTTAAAGTCAGCGACCTTAACCACTCGGCCACGGAGGCCCCGTGATTTTATTTATATTGTGTTAATTTTATTTATATTGTGTTGTCTAACTTGTTGAAAATAAGGTAGGTGCGAGGTTGGCATACCCCCAGTTTCCTTTATAAAGGTTACTGACCGTTCCAAGGCGGTGCCCCTGTTTTCTGTCCGTCTTGTATTTTGTGTTGCGTATGTTGTCTTGTTTATTGTTAACGTTTCTTTCCTTTTTCTCCTCACTCTCCCTATCGACCCCGCCTTTTCCCCTTGCATTTGCGCTCCTTGTGCCCACCTTAAGTTTGGCTGCCGGAATCTTAAGTCGGTGCCCGATTGTTGTTTGTCCTGCTTATGTGTGTGTGTGTGTGCTTGTGCGTCTGTGTGTCCTGGGCGGTGCCCTACAGTGTTGTTATATCTTACTTGTCTTGTTTATCTATGTACGTTAGTTTACGTTGTAGGATAACTGTGATTAAGGAACGTAGCATTCCCTTTTGAATATTCATCCTTGTTCTACTTTCCCCTTTCAACCCCCCCCCCCCCCCCTTTTCTACCCCCTACCCTTTCCTTCCCTCCTTTTCTATATTGTGCATACAATCATACAATTAAAATGTACTTGTTGGATTTTTGAAGCGAAACATCTATAATAGTTTTCCGTTACAGTTTCCTTTTTGTTGTTGGCCTACTTAGCAAATGCGTGGCTCTAGGGCTGTTTGATTGTGCTCTGTGCTTCCGAGAAATCTACCCTTACCTATCATCTTTTTTAATTAAACTTTTCTCTTCTATGTTAAGGTCCGCTCATTCGCAATTTTGAAAGTTAAAGACCGCTAATATCTCAACACTTCATGTTCAATACCGGTTCAGATTTTAGGATTCTGTCATTTAAAAAACGTTTTCATTGGCCTTTGGAAAGGGTGATTGCTCATCCCAGGTGCCCATATATATCCTCAATAATGCTCTTGGTATCCATAAAGTTCTCTATCAGATTGAACATGTGTGCTTGCTTTGTTTTTTCGATTTGTCAATGTTTGCAGTAGGCTTCTATAGGGAAATCGCACTTGTGATGTCAGTTTCGTGTAGAATATTATAGTTACAAATTTTTTCACTGTTGTAAGTTTATCCATTTTCAGTCATGTTGCCAAATACAATATATACAGTTCATCATATATCATTTGGAAGCCTTGTTGCTTATTTCATATTATTATTTTGAACAATTTTACATTAAAACCTACTAGTGTAAAAATACAATAACTCTGATTAATACATATTACAAGGGACATAATGTGTACCCAGCTATATTTATGCTTCACGTATAACGGCTATCAGGCATTATTATAGGATAGATGATGTAACGCCGTCAAAATCGGCTAATCAAACATGCAGAACAGCCTTAACCCCGTCAATACAGCTTACTGCGGCAGGCATTTGCACTTTAGAAAGAAAGTACTTTTTATTTTAGAAAATCATTTCTGTTTACGCTCATATTTTAACTAATTAAACAATGCTTTATTTGAAATGTACATTGTATATCCCGTATTCCAATGGTATTCATTTTGTCTTGAAACAAATCAAGCTGTGCCATGAGGGAATAGTTAAGAAGCTTTATTGATTGTAAAATGAAAACAAGTAGAACTAGTTTGCGTGTACATTACCATTTACTGCCAAATGGTTTATGTATCCGTCTAATATGAATATCAAGAGTATATAATTTGTGAGGTTTCGCAAAAATGTGAATGCAAATATTTTTTTTTCATACACAGATTTCATTTGTTTTTCCGCTAGAATATTTTTGCTTAGTTTAAAGAAATACAGAGCATGAAAGAATAGTTCAAAATAGCTCAGAGTATCTAACTAAAGAATTAATTGTAAGTTGCACTAAATTGTTATAGCATATTTCTGCCTATTTTCAATGTGATTAAATTGCATGTTTCTGTATATGATACTGACGTTTCAGCATAAAATAATAAAGGCTATAATATCTGTTGCAATAATGTATTACATAGCAGGCACAGGCAAGTGTCAGTATTTGAGAAATTTTATTTTTTGTGATGGACATTGTATTGAAAAGTGTTATCCATGTAAATGTAGTGACGTTTTCTTGCTTTCTTTCAGGCAATGGATTGTCTGTAGTAGTAGATTTCATATGAAATCATTTGTCTAATGCTCCTGCACAGACGCTAGACAGATTTATGCCAGATGTATTTGGTCAGTTGAATTAAGCTATCTAATGCAGTAGATGAGTAAGTGGAAGTATGAATAAATATTTTCATATGCAGAAAGGTTGCATTATCCCATACTGGGATAAGAGATAATGTAAAAAAAGTTCAATATCGTCATGTTTTTTTCCGTTTGATGTAGAATTGTTGAGGACACATTGTGGCACTTATCAAAATGCAGCAAACAAACGAAAGACAGTCGCTTTAAATTAAGCTTAAATCATCAATAACATCAATTATCTACTCTGAATTGACGCGACGCCTTTCTATATATTTTTATATGTTTATATCCATTTCCAGTGATTCACATTCCCAGGGTGTAATTACAATGAGAACTAACAACGCGAACCGGTGTTTGGCTACTAAACCTGTGATACGGTAATGCTGATGTTAACCCTGATGCGATAAAATGTAAAACATTCTTATTAATGTTGACAATCATATAACTTAAAACGTAATACCACCGCCAAGTTATTACGTTATAAGATTATGTATTTGCTCCCTCTTCAAAGTAGAGGCAAAGTGGTACAAGGAGTCTCACATTGCTACTATGCGCATTAAAAATATTTTGTAGTTGAAAATCGCTGCAATACTCATAATCGTTACGATATACATGATTTGTTGTAATTAATAGTGGAGATACTGAAAATCACCCACTGACCTTTAACTGTGACTAGTATATCACAGAACCTTAATGCATCAACGGATGTCATTAGCGTCACGTACCGTTGCTGGATAACAATGTTTAAAAAGTAAGCAGACATCTGATTTAAGGTTGGCTCTTTGAGACTATTTATTGTTTTATTGAAGTCTGGAATAAACGTAAGTGGTCAAATCCAACAAGTACAACACAACACTTAAACGCATATTCATCTTGTTAATGAGATTTCAGGATATTAAATAACTAATGCATGACTGATAAGTACAAACGTTTACGCCAGGTTTATGATGCAGATTATTTTACTGCAACATCGGACTGAAATTGAAGGAAATGTGATAATGACGTCAACCGAAATCCGTTCAGCAGTATGGGGCGATATGCCCAATTTCAAATGCATATTTTTTAAATTAAGGGAGTTATGTATGTCTTAGGTGTATTCATACTATTTTATTCCAGAAAAAAAATGACACCATTTTTATTACAATTTTAACCTTTTATGTTGTCACGACCTTTTTAAGCACTAGGTACTCCCAACTTGGACAAGTTTTGTAAAAAAAAAATAGTACACAAATGTGCAGTGAAACAGTGGTAATCTTTCGTTTGCAGAAACCATATCACTCTTTTAACATGTAAATTAAATTACCTATCTTGTGATACACAAATGTATTTGTAACGGGGTAAAATTATTGATAACGCGTTTTCAATTACAACCAATATATAAATTATCCAGTCCCAGGGATGATGCCAATTTATGAGTTTAAACGTATTTTTCAGGTGTTTCATGTATCGTATACCAGTATGTTACGTTTCATTGTGAACATTGCAACTTCTATATGATACTGTTTGCGTTATAACTTTATTATATCTATAAAATAATGATTTTTAAAAGAGGTGGTACAGTACCTAGAAATCTTACATTTTATTATGATGATCAGGCAGCTATTTGGGAATTTTCAGAAATGCTTTTCAGTGTTTCCCACCAAACTAGAGGTGTACTGGTCAGGAACCAAGGCAATCCTTCCGTGTATCAGTGCTATACACTGGGCACGTTAAACAACCAGGCTGTCTATTCGCAACGATCTAGGCTATGTTAGCCGGACAAGCCTGTATCTGATTTCTGATCTCTCTGTCGTGGGGGATTTGTCTCACTCTGTCCCTCTGGTCAGACCGCCCTGTTTCTGTACTAGTAGATGATGAATTATGCGCCCTGTGTGGCTGCATTTGAACTATGTAAAGCGCCGTTGAACGTGAAATTGATCGTGAAAAGGGCGCTGTATAAATCTGGTATAATAATAATTATAATAATAATAGAAACTGTTAATAGGTTTACCTATTTAGGGATTGTTTTTACCAGTGGTGGCTCTTTAACTACAGCACAGAGTACACTATCTGGGCAAACTCAGAAAGCTATATTTAAGTTAAATAAGTATTTATACAAATTTACATACATTACTCCTAAGCATAAATTAGATTTATTTGATAAATTAGTAGCTCCTATTCTGAATTATGGACGTGAAGTGTGTGGCTTCGCCAAAGATTTGTTCATTGAAGGAGTACATTTACAATTTTGTAAGAAATTACTTGGAGTTAAAAAGACCACACAAAACGATTTCGTTTATGGTGAATTAGATCGAGTTAATTTTAAGACTTTGCACTATTACAATATCATAAAGTACTGGGTTAAAATATTGCAAATGTGAAAATAAATATGTCTCGTTAGTATATAGAATGCTCAAAAATGCCCTAGACGCTGCACCAAATAAAGTAAACTTGTGTTCTTTCGTAAAAAACTTGTTATTTGCTCTTGGTTTTTATGTTGTATGGTTACAACAAAGTGTTGGTGATATTGGTATGTTTCTATCTGTAGTTAAACAAAGGTTACATGATCAATTCAGGCAAAATTGGCACGAGAGATTAGAAAACTCTAGTAGAGCATTATTTTACAGCAACATTTCAAATTTTAGGTTCCAGCCATACTTAGAATATTTTACAAACAATAGATTTTGTCAATCATTAGTGAGGTTAAGAGTTTCTTCTCATAGATTACAAGTAGAAGCAGGGCGTTGGTCAAGACCAGCAGCTACACCATTAAATGAAAGGTTATGACATGTTTGTAACGTCTTTGAAGACGAGTATCATTTTATAACAGAATGTGTAATATATAATGAACTTAGACGCACATATTTACCATCGAAATATTGGAGAAGACCAAACATGTATAAATTTGTAAATTTATCAAATAATGAAAACAAAATGACCGTAAGAAAGCTTAGAACATTCATATACAATGCTTTTAAGAAACGCAATGAATTGTTATATGGTAGTCATTAATGATATATTATGCAATGTTATAATACCAAGAATTATTATTCAACTTTACAATATTACACACTGTATTAGATCAATTGCAAACATCATATGAAACAGACAGAGCTAATACAAAACATAACTGAGCCAATATGAGAAAAACAGGGCCAATACGAAAAAACAGGGCCAATACGGAATTCAAGCATTTTGATTGGTTCAAAAGAGAGGGCCAATACGGAGAAGCCACTTCCGTTTGATTTTTAAATGACGCCATTTTGTTTTACATCAGAGTTATAGATTACATTTTTTTTTCACATTTTGATAAAAAAAAGTCATCCAACATGTTTGAATTTAATAACCAAGTATGACTGAGCGGGATGTACGTCTTCGGAGATTACAACGGTACTTTCGCTTATTCGGTATTGTGTAAAATGCAAGTGTTTCCTGTCAGAAATTCTAGCAGTTGTCAAGGAAAATAATAAGAAAATATGGAAACTCAGATTAATTAAAAGGATGAGACTTATCTTTAACAGACATTTTGATAGTGTAGACTATTTGTGCAATGATAAATAGCGATTCAAGTGCTGGAAAGTGGATGAATAAATTGGCGAACAAGAGTGTCAGTTGTGAACTGCAAACAATTTCGGATAAGAATTAAACGAGGCATGGGACTATATAATATGTGCTTGATTGGTTGTATTATCTTGATCAACACATATGTGTATAATTTTGTGTCTCGTTGCTTGCAGCCTAAAAGGAAACGACTTTTAAAGCAGTTTTTATCACAGTTCAAATGGTATGGTACTCGCTAAAGAAAATAAATAGGAATTCCAAAAAATAAGGTATGTTCTAGTTACTCTTGATTTTGTCGCATTAAAAGTATCTTTCAAAATTATTCTCAAGTACCTACATACAACTCATTCTGTTTTACTGGCGAAAATGATCATGATTTCTAAAATACGTCTAAACTGTAAACAACTTGTCAAAGAATGACACGATTTTTCACCTGAACGTGCATAGCTGTCATAAGGTAACTCACAGAGTTCTTATACTGTTACTGCCAACAGTTGAAAGTTGAATAATAATATTATCATTAATCAAGCGATTTCATATTGGCCTAGTTATTTGTCCTCGGGCAGTCGTATTGGCCCTCGGCCTACGGCCTCGGGCCAATACGACTACCCTTGGACAAATAACAAGGCCAATATGAAATTGCTTGATTAATAACATTATAATATAAATTAATTTTCTAGAAAAGTCCTTAGTAACAAAACCATAGTGCTGTGAATAATAATATCAATATAGATAACGATTCTGATAATTTGCACTTTTTGACACTTTATTTTTCTCATATCGTATTTCTAATATTCTTGCATGATGTTAGTACATGCAGTTCTATTCCAGTCAGTCCACCTTTCTGTTTCCTTTCTTTTAAGGTGACGTACAACTGGAATGTTATACACATTTGATTGTGTTGTAAATGTATAGTTATATGTACATGTATGAAAATGACAATGAAAGCTAGAGACTGCTTTCAACTTTATAGAACCTTCTCCATTGGGATAAACTATATATGATATTTACTTACTTATGTCATATGTATTCATAGTCAATATTTGTGTATTGCTGTTACTGTTCACCATAAAATTTTGTATTTGTATGCCTCATGGGCTTCTTAGCCTAATGGATTTATATGAAATAAAACGTGTCAACACTTGTCTATTGAGATATTCTTTCGTACAAACAACACTTTTATACGTATAATCGCACAAAAATAGGATTTAATTCTTGATTCTTTTTTTCATTTTTCTGAGAAGTTATAATTTAAAATATCACCAAATGCAATTAATTCCTGATATTGTGAATACCAGGTAAGGCATAGCATTCAAATTGTATTTCAAAACCTTTTTCATATTCATCACGTGATGCTGTGTTCACGGAATGCAAAGATAAATTATGAGCAAAAGAGCTGAAAACATGACAATTTCCAAAGTAACAGAAAACATTGCCGTTTCATGAAATGTATTTTATCTTGTTCATATCACGAACAAACGAAATACTATTGTGCGTATTGTTTGAGTTATCAATTCAGGAAAGGGAAATATCAGATTATAACTCTATTAATTTACTGAAATGAATTTTGCTCTTTAAGCATACTGTACTAGTAGACGGATTTTATTCGTACCAATATATTTATTTTATGACTGCAGGGATTACTTATATTTGTGCAATGTAAATCTTGTTATAACCTTTCTTAAATATCAATTTGTTTTACAAGCATTAAAACTATATAGAAACTAGGATTATAAACCAATCATCCTTATCAAGAGATCAATAAATTATATTTGATTATTCAAACATTGATTAAGCTTAAATAGCAGAGCATCAACAGCCCAAGTTAAGATCACGGTACTTTGATATCACAAAATTGTTAGCAGCATAGAATCTGAGTGGGACTAGCAATGGCAACATTACCGATCGAATTCAAATCATGACAGATGAAAAAGCGACTGAGTCGGTTATGTGCAGCTATGGTAATTAAAGCGTTCTAGTACGCGCTTCGCCTATCAGCAAAAAATTTACAAAACATATGATCAGACTACACAACGATTGCGAATTAAAAGCATACATTTCGCATTGTACGGTACGCAATAGGCGGCTTTTGATAGGAAATGTCTTAAGGTATATTTAACAGCTCTCTTACATTGTTTATTTGTGAATTGAAAAGAATACGCTTATTGACATTTCATTCAAACGCAGCTTTTTTTTTCACCGGAGCATTTTTCACAATTAACTTCTTTCAAATGTTGCGTAAATGTTATTATACAAGTATCTGTTAAACCTAGAATATGGCAAATGCAAGCTTTTTACAATATTAGAGTATTATTTGTCGACGGCTTTTTTCCTTTTGCCAGTTTTGACACTAGTATTCTTTTTCTAAAGAACTATTTCTCAAGATTATACTGCTGCTGGACTGAATATTTTTATTCAAATACCTTAAAGGAGGCGCATGCTATGTAGGATGCAGTATGTAACAAAATGATGACATTTGTTAAAAAGATGTTTACGCATGCGGTCATCTACCTGTAATAATGCAAGACTCAGTTACTGTTACCACTATAATGAGACTGCAATATCATAATATCAATATGTCTGCTTTATCATAGTTAAAACAAGTGTAAATTTTAAAGGAACTTACTACGAAATACAGGTAGTTACTTCACAATTCACACTTCAAACTTCATACCTCATATTTCGCACTTCAGACTTCAAACTTCACACCTCAAACTTCACACCTCAAACTTCACACTTCAAACTTCAGACTTCACTTTTCAGACTTCACACTTCATACTTCAAACTTTACACTTAATACTTCTCACTTCACTCTTCATTCTTCACATTAAACGACTTCTCGAGTTTAGATTATATCACTTATTGATATTCGAAAAATAAGGGGAATTCACTGTCTGTCGTCCGTCCGTTCAAAATCTTCTTGAGAAAAACTATTGAGATAATTTTTAAACAATCTCGTGGGAATGATACATTGGTGACGCACATGAAAATTGCTAAACCAATTCCATTCAATGCAGAAATCTGGTTGCCATGGTAAACGAAAGGAAAAATATGTTTAAAAATCTTCATGTGTAAAATAGAAAGGCCTAGAATTAGATACATGGCAGTACCTAGCGGTCCTTTAGTATTAGAGGTATTCAAATTATGCCACTGGATTCACAATTGATCCCATCCGAGGGACAGTACTTTCAAACGGACTTATAAGGGAAACATTTTGAATATCTTCTTCTCTTACAGTATATTATACTCTACTATATTCATTCAAATTGTGCCTCTGGGGTCAAAAGTAACTCAGCCATAATCATTATTCTTCATTATGTCCAATCTCGGTAATTCCAGGTTGTTTTAAAAAAAGTAAAAAAAGCTCGAAAAAGACTTCAGACTTCGCACTTCAAACTTCACACTTCAAACTTCAGACTTCAGACTTCAATATTCAGACTTCACAATTCACACGTCATACTTCACACTTTAGACTCCAAACCTCTAACTTCAGACTTCACACTTCAGTTTTTAAACTTCAACCTTAACACTTCAAACTTTACATTTTAGATTTCAAACTTCACACTTTAGACTTTCCTATTATTTGTATGTGTATTAAGCATTATGTATGAAGTCTGAAGTTTGAAGTATGAAGTTCGAAGTCACCATCTGTCATAAATCTTATCGACATAATATTCATTTAATCAGTATCAGTTATGACATGTTATGTTAGAATAGTGTTAGCGCGTATTTGTTGTCTGTTAAATCATTTGCAGAATCCCTTGGAATACGTGGTTCCGAGCTCATTAGGGATTCAGCAGATATTATACTATGAACAAAGATGCGTTATTCCTTCATTGTCACCATGCAGTTACAAACACCAATTGCCTTTACATTTAACTTTATCTGATTTCTGGAGCAAATAGTAGTTTTTACATTATTGTTTTACTTATATTGACGCTGCTGTTTTTCTAACTTTGGTACCAAATTAAAACATATCGAGGGTTTAACGCAATAAGGGCGTATCTACATATGATTATTCTATGTAGATACGCCCTTATTGCGTTGAACCCTCGATATGTTATTTTGTTGGGTTTAATCTCGCACCGACACAATTATAGGTCATATGGCGACCTTCCAGCTTTGATTGTTGAGGAAGACCCCAGGTGCCACTCCGTGCATTATTTCATCACGAGCGGGCACCTGGGTCACATTAAAACAGAATACAACTGAGTACATATAATTTACCAATGTGCATATGCGTTGCTTGCATTGTTGAATGAAATGAATAATTTGTTAGTCTAAGAGATTGTAACTGTCCTTCCATATTAACTGCACTAACTGACCAAACCCTTTGTTTTTAGGTTTTGTTGTCTTTATTTGATTTAAACTGTTTCAATGTAATGTATACCATTGGAAGAATTTAAATCAGAATCTGAATGTTTTATTAGCCTTAAGGTGTCTAGGTATCATCTGTTTGTATGAAACGTAATATACATGTACCATATAGATAACTGATATAGTAAAACTGCACTAAATTCATCGTGATAGTGTGCATATATATAGTAACTGAGTGTCTTTAATTGAAATACAGCCTGGAAGGTTTGCAAGCTAACAGTATTAAGATATTTATTCTGATAATACATTGTATAAACTCTAATTATATGTCATAATGCAAACGTTAATTTGATACAGACACAACGTTGATTGATTAGTATTGGATGTGGCTAAACGTTTTATAACTAAGATGACGAATTTTGTGAAGTTATAGAGATGGTTTTCAGTGTGAAATGACAGCTAAATGTACCAATTTACTTAATATATATATATAGCTGGATATAGCTGGAAGGTCGCCATATGACCTATATTTCCATTCCAAGTGAAAAAAGAATAAAAATATTTGATATTTGAAAAATGACCTAAAATATGTGAAGCAAAATGGACAACTCTTGTATTGACAGCTTTTCATTGATTTTGTGATTTTTCCAGTTATAGTCTCTATCAAAAGTCTCCACAGCTAAATAAATTCAATAGATTGTAGTGTAAATTTACTCTACTTTCAACACTTTGAAAGAGCCTATACTGAACTTTCTTTTGTCTTTAAATAAATTCAAAATCCAAGACTAGCTAAAAGTCAAAAACTCATGAAAACAATTTTAGTGAAAGAGAATGACATGCTCTTTATAATAAGCTTACCAAAATATACCAAAATGTTGATCTGAAAGAAGTTCATCATAATATAAATTAACCCTACAACATTTCATCACTCATGAGGTTCAGCATGTATTCGTTTTTCACGGAAATCAATGATCGTGTAAAAGTTATAGTTTCGTCAAGAGAATGTCAAATTGCTTACAAATCCATATTAATTACATGGATATTGCAGAGAGTCATTACCTATCCACTTCCTTAAAATGTTGTAATTATATTTGATGACAGTGATTTTAACACGAGTGTTACACGATTTGCAGCAAAGTACTCCTGAACAGACATAGAAATGCTTCAAATGAGTAAAGCATAAGAAACATTTTCCAAATGATTAATTGAAATGATAAATATAACAACAGTCTACCTAGTATGTTGTTACACATATGTGATACCAATTGAACTTCTTTGAAATTACTCATTGTTGGATATACCTTTTACATTTTTATAATTATATCAAATTTTGTGTAAACAAATGTATCATCATTGGGAGCAAAAACTTAGTGTAGCTAAAATGTCAAAACTTAATATCTGAGGTAACGTTTCTTAATGTCGTAAATGTTCTTTAAGAAGATTCATGTTTGATTTACTTTATTTTGATGCACTACTAAACTTTCTAGCAGGGCCTCAGCACAACTTATAAGTGTCAGGGTAAGCCATGAGAAAAGTGTGCATGTTGTATATCAAATGCACAGAGTTTTAAACAAATGTAAGTCATATTTTCTCTACCTGATCAGTTGTTTGGAAAAGGACTTCTTTAGTTTTTCTTTCACTTCTAACCAATGATTTATTTTGGCTTCAGTTTATTGGTCAATTTAGAGTTGTTCCCCTTAGAATTTCTTTGGTAAGTACCATCTCTAGATGTTATTAAGATGAAATGTTCAAATTTTCCTTTTGATATTGAGAGATTTGAAATATAAGTTCGACATGTTGGCTGCATGTATTCTTGCGTTTTCGTATCATTTTTCAAATTCCCATTTATAACCTAATGTAAGAGTGCAATCATATCATGCACTTACATGCACTTAAGGCCGTCTTCTGTGGCACGAGCTATTATTCTGTAACATCGCAATCATAAAGGAAACAATTAAATCAGTGTGACAATGCCATGTATTTATGATTATAGCTATTAAAACATCACCGTGAAGTTGAGATTTTACATATCCCATTGCGTAAAGATTGGGGCAATTTGTTTTGAAAGGTTATTGATTATATTAGAAGAACATGAAAAAGTAGTTTGCGTGTAGAATACCATACATTGCAAAATGAATAATGTTGCAGCTAATGCAAAATTAAGAATAGTTTGATTTTGTGATTCTTCCGAGAAAAATTTGTTAAGGGATTACTTCACTTTAGTTATAAGAACTGACTGTGTCCGCCATACCAATTTAAAACAAAGTAGGATAAATAATGACAATTCCGCCATAACGTGGCTAGTTACTTATCAACTTATTAGGATGAACAAAATTACATCATAAAAGGATGCAGTTTTATCATTATTTTTTGGGATAGAGAGAGCTGTTATTTTTTTATGTAAGAAATAGCTGAGTCCAGAAATTCTGCTGTAACTTATCAAATGTATATCGTCGTTGACGTTCGAAAAGGACGTAACTGCAATTTTCCGAAAATTGTATTTTCGATTTTTTACCCTACTTGAGGTTTGCCGCTCTATCTGGGAAAATATCGTAACTACTGGCCAATAAAATAACTGAGAAACTGTCATGTGACAAAACGCCGTAAAATCATTGGTTCTTGAAATTGACGGTGAAAATATCGTAACTGCGCGACATGATAGTGCGAAAAGTTTTTCTTCTTTTTATGGATATTTTGGAAAATTAGCGTAAGTGCTGACTGTTTGTTTTCATTTTTATATAAAGCTACGTATGATAAATGTCTTCTATGTTTATAAATGCAAACAAGAAAGATTAAAATGATCTTGAACGGAGATCAAAAAACACTCTTGTAAAATGTCACTTTCTGAGCCCCAACAGTATATTAGTAGCACAGAATCAATGCTAAATGTTGCTGCATTGGATTTAAGCGGCTTCCATCCTTATTATAATCATTAGTTACCCTTACCTCCATAGTTTCTGTAGATACGACATTTTCGAATACGGCATTTATATGTCATGTCGCAGTTACGACATTTTCGCATCATTCGGCAACAGGTGTCCAGAGATTAGTTTAGTTCAAACTTGGTCTGAACTTCTTTCCTTTATATTGTTTCAGATGTCGTATATTGATGAGTGGTACTGTGTGTTATGTTTAAAGAAGCCTATCGACGCATTACATCTAGAATTTCAATTTATCGAAGGAGAAAAAGTGTTCCTTAAAGAAAAAAATAGTGAAATTTGGTTGTTTTGCCGCGGCTGCAAATTCCGCTTCCATCTTAAATGTGTTGATAATCTGCCTAAATATGTTCAAGAAGGAGACCAAATGGTGACTATTACTGTGGTGACAAATGTGGAATGTTTTTATCAGGCGCATATGATTCCGAATAATTTAATTTGCTATAGAATTTAATATGTCGACTTCAAAGTGGCTTCGAAGCAGTCAAGATCTTAATCACCGGACAAATGAACATATGTTAAAATCACTCTACTTGCGAGAAATTGGGTATTATACTCTAAAAGGAAAACAGTTTAGATTTTTAACAAATTCGTATTATAGTTTATACCCTGTTACAACGCCTAGGTACATTGTAATTGAAAATAAAGGTGGATTATACAAAACTATTGAAATGAAATTCCATGAAAACTGCAAAAATGGATGTTAACATGAATAATTGTATGTTGTCTAGAGGTAAATACTTAGTAAATCTAAGTCTTCAAACATTAAATCAGGGTAAGACAACTCGAGAACTAGAAACAGCATCAAATCAGGTACATACTCCAGATAAAGCAAACGTTTCAGAAAAACAAACAGAGACATCGATTTTACATGTTACGAAAGCGACGATACAATTATAGACAACGAGTATATAAGAGGCGACAGTACGCAAACAACATCTTTCGACATTCAGCCAAATTTCAAAGAAGTCAATGAAGCGTTTGATGATTTTGACTTCGACGACGACGTTATCGATCCAGACTGGAGACCTCCGAAGAGAAAACGGAAAAGTTTGGATCCGTTAATTGGTGGGTTTGAAATGCAAGACGACGGTGATGATTCAGACCAGGAAACAGCGACTTATGAATCGCAGCAAAATCGAGAAGATAACTTGATTCTAGGCGATGATATTGAAGTAATATGTTGGACATGTTTGACGTGGTTTTACACGTAACATGATGACGTGTATGTTTGTTGTTTTACTGTTACTGTTAGATAATTGTTTAATCACGGATGTTACTGGTCATTTTATATTCAGACTTCTTAAAAGGTTTAAAATGTTTTAACTCTGATTAAGTGTGTGTTTTGACGTTTTTACTTTAACGCCAATCTGAAGAGTGTTTAATGATTTCAGCACGAGTTGAGAAAATTGTTAAAATTCGTAACACAGTGATATGTAACTGTTTTTTCATAGAAAAGTGTATTAGAAATGACTGTTTAACACCGCTGAGATTCGGCAAAAGTTGCTTAGGTTCGAGAGAGTAACGGTTTCTCTTAAGTTTAGCTTCTTTTTTTTTTCAAATAAATTGTTTCACACGATTTAGATTTATACAAATGTGTATGTACTTGTTAAATTGACACGGTACAGTTCGATATTGAGTAAATGAACAAAACAAGCGATTGCCGAACTTATGTATAAACATGTTCATCAGTTACAAAATAACTCAGTGACAGATGTTTTTGACACCTCGATTGTATTACACGCTACAGAAAATGTTTAACTGGTTGCATACACAGACACTTGGGGTCTAGAACTACCAACCCCTCCAGCCCAAACTACTACGCACTTGTGTATATTCTTATCATCATCATCGTATATCCAGACCCAAACTATAATCACACATGCAATGTTAAACTTATTTGAACTAATTTGAAAATATAATTATATAATCTCTAACTAGCTTAAAAATGTATTTTTAAGCTAGTGAGAGGTTATATATAATTATTTTCAAATTAGTTCAAGTAAGTTTTAAGTTTGCTTGTGTGATTATAGTTTGGGTCTGGATATACGATGATGATGATAAGAATATACACAAGTGCGTAGTAGTTTGGGTTAGAGGGTTTACTAGTTCTAGACCCCACGTGTCTGTGGTTGCATTCGACGGATGCACAGTAAGCTGTTGTTATTGTTTGTTCCTCTCGTTCTTTCTAATTTGACATGGAATTAGGAATATTCCTTTTATTTCAGATGTTGCAATCTTAGAATAAAGATTACTTTATACTACACTTGTCCTTACATTATTTTAGCGCCTTTAACAAGGAAAATGCTTTCTGGTATGGAATTCATAAGTCACACTTGTGAACGAAGCCTGCCCATAAGAAAGCCTGACCATAACTGACCCATGTATGGAACTGAATGTTGCTTTAGTAAATCAGTTTTTACCGGAAACAAACAATATTTTTAGGCCTGATACTCAGTTAGCCTAAGTTTCGCATTTTCCTTACGTCAATGCATGACATAATCTGTCACTTTGTCGATGATCCTTCATATTAGCAACACTTACATTTTGCGAAAATTACGTAACTGCATAAAAATAATTACGTAATTGTGCGAAAGTATCGTAGCTGCATTTGAAAAATACAGGAACGTCGCACATTGTTTTAATATGTATGGCTGTATTCAGATATATAAATATCGTATTTATTCAAAATTTTAGCTTAAAATAGCCGTTATAGAAAGCAAGATATATTTTTTTGTTTCTACTAAAAAAATTAGATTTTGCACATACGTCCATTTCGAACGTCAACGACGATATCATGCGTATCAGCACATCAACACTTAGTATGCTATACTTATATCGTCTAAACACGTTTTTGCAATTTCACTAAAGACACTTACATTAATGAATAGGTTATCCAGGTACAAACTTACTTTATGTCATAAAAATATTAGCAAATTCATTCATCAGGAAATGTACCCCATACTTTGATGGATCATTTCATGATTTCCATTTTCGTTTCCCATTTGAGATATTTGATAGGATTGGAAGCCTTTTACAGTTCAACATCAGACTAATAAACGTCTAAACATGATAATTGCAAACAATATTTGTCGACTGTAGCTGCAACAAAAGAGCATTCCATTAAAAATTACCAAGGCAATTAGATGTCTGCAGAGATATTTTATGTCCATTCTATGCCAATACTGTTTTAGTTTATAAGTAACAACCAATGTAATTCGATTAGTCGAATCAACACTAGAGAGAAATCAGCCAGTTTTCTACTTCATTTTTATTAATCATTTTATGTTTTGAAATCTGTTTAATCTTAGAAAGTATCCGCAAAAAATTTACATGACGAGAAAGTTGGTTACTTATTCCTTATTCCTTTTTCGAATAAGGAATAAGTAACTAGGTACATTTGTTACTTATTCCTTATTCAAATGCGAATAAGTAACAGACGCATTAACACCAGATAAGTCTCATCTCCTACAAAACGTGTTCTGAACGCATCTCAAATCTATTTCTCTAAGAAATGATATAAGTCGAATAAGGAATAAGTAAATGAATTCATTTTGTTTCTTATTCCTTATTCAAACGTGAATAAGTAACAAGCAAATTAAAACCAGATAAAGCCTCACCTCGTTCACCATTTCTTCAACATGATTTAATTACTCACTATAAGACCTACAAAACGTGTTCTGAACACATGTCGTAATCTTCTTCGCCGAGAAATGATAAAAGTCGAATAAGGAATAAGTAACTGGATTCATTTTGTTACTTATTCCTTATTGTAGGTCTTATAGTGAGTAATTAAATCATGTTGAAGAAATAGTGAACGCGATGAGTCTTTTTTGTTGTTGTTTATTTGTCTGTTACTTATCCGCGTTTGAATAAGGAATAAGTAACAAAATGAATCCAGTTACTTATTCCTTATTCGAAGTATATCAGTTCTCGGCAAAAACGATATGACATGTGTTCAGAACACGTTTTGTAGGTGTTATAGTGAGTAATAAAATCAAGTTGAAGAAATGATGAACGAGATGAGGTGTTATCTTAAGTTCATTCATCTTTTACTTTTTCATGTTCTAATTATTCGACTTCTGCAATTTTCTGATGAAAGCAAAATGTTATGTGTTCGGAACACGTTTTGTAGGTTGAAAAGTGTGTTACTAAAACATATTGAAAAAAATGGTGAACGTGATGAGACTTAATCTGGTGTTTATTTCTCTGTTACTTATTCGCGTTTAAATAAGGAATAAGTAGCAAACTGAAACTAGTAACTTATTCCTTATTCGACTTATAATAACTCTAGGCGAAAAAAAAACACATGGCATGTGTTCAGAACATGTTTTATATGTCTTATAGAGAGTAATTAAATCATGTTGAAGAAATAGTCAACGCGATGAGACTTTTTTTTTTGTTTTTGTTAATTTGTCTCTTACTTATTCCTTATTCGAAGTTTATCAGTTCTCGGCGAAAACGATATGACATGTGTACAGAACACGTTTTGTAGATATTATAGTGAGTAATAAAATCAAGTTGAAGAAATGATGAACGAGATGAGGTGTTATCTTAGGTTCGTTCTTCTTTTATTTTTTCCAGTCTTAATTATTCGACTTCTGCAATTTTCTGATGAAACAAAAATGTCATGTGTTCGGAACACGTTTTGTAGGTTGAAAAGTGTGTCACTAAAACATATTGAAAAAAAATGGTGAACGTGATGAGACTTAATCTGGTTTCTCTGTTACTTATTCGCGTTTGAATAAGGAATAAGAAATAATTAACAAAATGAAACGAGTTACTTATTCCTTATTCGAGTTATAATATTTCTAGGTGAAAAAAGACATGGCATGTGTTCAGAACACGTTTTGTAGGTCTTATAGTGAGTAATTAAATCATGTCGAAGAAATAGTGAACGCGATGAGACTTTTTTCGTGTTAATTTGTCTCTTACGTATTCGACGTATATTAGTTCTCGGCGAAAACGATATGGTATGTGTTCACAATACGTTTTGTAGGTCTTATAGTGAATAATTAAATCATATTGAAGAATTGGTGAAGGAGATGAGACTTTATATGTTATTAATTTGCGTGTTAATTATTCGCGTTTGAATAAGGAATAAGTAACAAAAATGAATCCAGTTACTTATTTCTTATTCGACTTTTATCATTGCTTGGCGAAATAGATATGAGATGTGTTCAGAACACGTTTTTGTAGGAGATGAGACTTTATCTGGTATTAATGTGTCTGTTACTTATTCGCATTTGAATAAGGAATAAGTAACAAAAAGTACTTAGTTACTTATTCCTTATTCGAAAAAGGAATAAGGAATAAGTAACCAACTTTGTCTGTTAGTTATTCGCATTTGAATAAGGAATAAGTAACAAAAAGTACTTAGTTACTTATTCCTTATTCGAAAAAGGAATAAGGAATAAGTAACCAACTTTTTCGTCATAAAAAATTACTCTTCATATAAAGTGGCCGTTTTTTATTTTTGATTAAAGGAAGAAATTGATGATGTAGGGGACAATATTTCAAAATGTGTTTTAAAATTCCAAAATGGTAAAGCCATGGTTTTCAAATAATAACAAAATCATAAACAAATTGCAATGTTTATATAGTAGTCGCAACTTGACCGCGATGGTTGACCTTCAGCTGATTATTCATATCGATTATTTCATAGGGGAAATAAAGGGTGATTAGGGTACCCATGTATATTTATATGGAATAAATATGTATGCAGTGCAGTATCAAAGTATGTATACTCAATTTGATCAGTTAAAACTTTCCAATCACTAATTCATAATTACACAATTTCATATTTCCGCTTTCTCGTGCAACTCGTGTTTAACGTACACTCCTTTTCAATAATAGGCTGTGCCTCATTATGTATTATAATACAAAGGTCAACCATCGGGGTCAAGTTGCGTCCACTATACACATTATACTGAGCCATAGCACTTATTGACTGCAATTGTAATTAAATATGTATGCGGGTACACAGTTTATATCTAGCATGTCAACCAGTTTATTGATATAACACTTGTTTCAAATGAGTGTAAAAAGCAGAATTTTGCTGTAAGCTTCCCCTTCCCCTAAAAATAAAATAGCTCACGCAGTAATATAATTGTACCAGTTTCTTTGTTTTTCGTTTTGTTTAAGTTCTGCCTAAAAGTCATATTGTAAAAGATTGATATTAGACTGCAATTGATCAAACTACGTGCTCATGAATAAATACAAGAACTTACTTTAGATACTGAGTTTGGAACATGCAACTGAAAAAAGCAGTAATGCTGATAGTACAGATATTATATTTCGTACAAGAGTCGATATTACTATAAAGTGGTATACCTGAGTAAGATTTAATGGATCTGTCTAAAATTCATTAGATCATTCAGAACATCTGGGATGCGAGGCAAATGCACACAGAACCTCTATCATCAGATATAGTCAGAAAATATGTAACAGGCAGCTAAGACACTTGTAACGATAAAATAGCCCATTGTAACTGGGAATTTATTTTGAATTGTAATATGAGGTTATTGAGGATAACTTATTACTTTCTCTGTTATTTTTTTAACTTAATAGTGATTAGTGATTGTAGAATTGTTTAAAAGCGCTGCCTTCTGTCCTCTGCTTTTTCTTCGGAAGCCAGATAGAGACAGCAATTTAAGATGTTTAAAAAAATGCAAATAGCTTATTAATAAACAAATAGAAAAAGGGAAATAGTAACTAATGATTTTCCTCCAGATGTTGTGTAATAAAAATATATTAAGCATTAGATATTTCATAGATTGAAAAAGACCCTTTGAAAGAACGCATCCTACGGAGCGCTGGCGGGACATTTATTAGTTAACATTTAGCAGTTGATAATAATGTGTTATGACTTAAAATTTATTGCTTAACACTTAAAACTAAATTTTCGCGCCAAACGTCGACGTGCAACTAAGATGGACGATAGAAAAGTAGGGGGTAACGTAAGTCAAATATTTATTATTTTACCTCACCCAGTCGAAGGTGTGACAGATATTTTTTGCTCATGATTTTGGTCTGTCCATCTGTGCTGCTACTAATCACATTTAAAAATAGTTTGGCGATTCTCTATCAAGACAGTATAAGCCTGGTCTATTCGTAATGCCAGGAGAATCTAGTCAAAATATTTTGACGCTGAAGTTGATTCTGACATACAACATGTATTAACATCATTAGGCCATCTGGTTAGAGACATTACCTCGATTTGAAAATTGTTTTAATTCTTGAAAATATTGCGAATGATTTGTATTGAAATGCAACATTATCATGGAAAGTGCATGTACATTTTTGTATATGAAAGGGACAGGCATAGACTATTGTGGATTCATTGAAAATTAGAATCTATATGATTTTCATTTGACATTTATTTCAATGAATAGTTCGAGTAATAACTTGGAATTATTTGATGAAACTTGACAAACTTGTAGCGTCACTATAAATTCATATTCATATTCTAAATGTCATATTTGGCATATAGGTACTAGTAGATGGCTATAAGATGATGCAAAGAGCACATGAACCTGGTCAGTAGGACAAAGGCACATTTCATAGCAAGGTCACAAATCTGTCTGTCGTAATTATTTTTTGTCCAGAACATACATTTATAACCAATCAGTGCATTGACTTTGAATATGAAGGTGGCGATGAGGTGTGCAAAGCATATGAACTTGATTGGTAGGTCAATGTCAAAGTCAATGTCAAAGTCACAGACTCGGGTTTTAAGTATTGAGTGTAGTGTACTATTATAGAAGTTGGAACTTTTTAATATTCTGTCAATATATACCAGTGGATGGGTGAACATGTGTCGTTTTGACATCTCTTGCTTGGATGGAATTACAGTCATTTGTTTGAAGATGAGAGTTATAGGTCCGTGAACCAAGAGTTATTTTACTGGGTTAGTCAAAGGTCTCAGGTTTGACCTTATATCATGTCAAGCATTGAAGGGTTTAGAAAATCCACCTATAACAAAAAACGACTTATGTCAGTAAATTTATGGACAGAAAAGTTCGGACATTGTCAAAAGTTGATGCATAGGCAGGAAAATGGTTAATTAGTTATCTGCTGATACAAATTTAACTCTGTATTATGCTGATCGATTTGGTATACAAATTGTCACGACAGGACATTGTGAAAAATCTGTTCAAATATCAGGGATGAAACTACATGTATATGGCAATTCCTTAAAGTGTACTGAAAGTGCACTTATTAACAGTGCCATATTGCTGTATTATTAAAGTTTTATATATATTTTCCCGCATTGAACAACACCGTTTATATTTTATGCTTTTAATACGGCTAAAGCAGGTATCAGAGAGGCAAACAGCATTGTAGTAATGTAATATGATATAGCATATACGTCACAGATAATTCATGTGCATACTACAATTGCTTGTTTAATTTGTCCAAATTAAATACTAATACATGCATTGTATTTATGCATTATGAGAGACCCGTTCATGAAGTTCTCGTGTTTAAAATAAATGTTAAGTTCACTTTGATTTTTATTCAATGTTGAATGTCCTGAATATTTTATTTGAACTACTAAATGATAAATCTTAATTGATAAGTCTTAACCGCTAAATCCTAACACTTAACTGACAAATCTTAACACTTAACTGACACGTCTTAATTGATAAGTCCTAACTCTAAACTGACGAGTCTTAATTGACAAGTCTTAATTGAAAAGTCCCTACACTTGAGGTGGAATGCGCCCCAAATATTTTTGTCGAATTTCGTCCTGAAATTTATGCTGTACAAAATTCAAAATATATGCGATTGAGCTCCGGTTTTACTTTGTCGCCATATTGTTCGTGTTTTTTGCTATTGTGTCACAAACATGGCCCCTGACGTCACTTTTCGTGCAACGCCCAGTTCCGGGTGCTTTCGGCATTTTTCCTTTCCTGCGCTCTGAATGTCATATCAATGAAAAATACAAAATAATTGTCACTTTGCAATGATATAAAATTCAGCGAATTAAGATTTACACTTAGGACGTCAGAGCTGATATTGTGACGTCAGAACGGAAAAACTCACATCAAGTTTTGTTACAAATTTTGCCTTAAAATCCAGTTTATAGAAAATCGACTCGATAAAAAAATGTAAAATTTTGGTATGTTGTTTCGCAGTGTGTGTACGTCTAGTAGACACATAAATACGTAGGGGTCACCCACTTTCATTTTTCAATATTTGACGATATTTTACCCCTACCCCATTAAGAAATGACACGATAATCGTCATTTTTAACAAAATAATCTAAAAAATATGCGAAGCTGCATGTATTAACGGTAAATTCGAAATGAATTGATGAAATGAATCGACATGAAAGTATTGACAGACATATGGCGAGATTTGCTAAGAAAGTATGTTAAAGAAAAGGACGATTTTTAAAAAAAAAAAAAACATGTAACAACATTCAGGAGATTACGGACCTGTTCAGAAAAGAAGAATTGTAGATATGAAATATCTTAATGAGATAGTTGATAAAGGGTGTAAATTATGTAAACGACATTTTGCATCTAAGGATATTATCGAAAAAGACTTTTGATCATTGCTTAATCAACATGTATTATGTGTGTTGATTCCTAGATATGACTTATATAATATATTTATTTAAATTCAAGTGTTCAGAGTGTGAACACGAAACTACAGTTTCTACATCTATATCCTGGGCATCCGGAGATTGAAACAGATATGGCTTTTACTTTTCCATACTTCTTAAATCTGGAAGCTGCAGCTGGTGAGTATGTTTTCTAGTATTCATTATTAAGAGCTTGTAACTGCACTTGATCAGAAGGTTCCCGCCAAGAAATAAATTATTTGCGTCGGACCAGCAGTTGTGCTTGATTGTAATAAAAAGACACTGTCTCAAGAATAAATTCTCTGCGTCTGACCAGCTGCAATACTTTATAGTCATCTGAAGATCTTTTTTTTTTAAGAATAAAATCCGTTCGCTAGACTAGCTACTCTGCCTTTCTATGACCCACTGTCTTTGTCTCTTTGTCTCTCTCGTGCGGAAGGTCGAGACTTTGATCGCTAGTCGTTTACCAAGGATATAAAAATGATATCAATTGCTCAGCATTATGCGTAAAGAATGGACTCTTCTCTCAACTCGTAATCTCGCACGAATGAGATATGGAGATTGATGTCTAAATTGGTAGAATTTGTTTCATGATTCACAATAAATTAATCTGTGTAAAAATATTAATTTCATATCAGATATAGGATCTGGTATACTGTTTTCGTGCTGATTATATATATTATATATACATGTGAAATGGAGCAACAGTCCGACCTGGGTCGATAAATATTTCTGGTAAAATCAGGCAAACCCTCATATCATAAAATTACATATGAACGAAATTTCTAAATGTTTAAAACATGTTTAAGTACCTATTTTCACGAAATTAAATCGTCAACTGACCGTATACTAGCTTTTTTTACAAAGCTAAGTTAGCATTTTGCATTAGACTGAGAAGATTTGCAACAAAAAAGACATCTATCAGTTAAAGACACCATCAATAGGAATAACAAACGGATAGTAAAAAGTGGATATATTGTCCATAAGTATTGACCTGGCCCTCAATAGAGAAATAACTACTGCGTAAGTATTCTTTATGATTTAAAAAATATCGCATGTGCAAGTGGCTGCGGGGACAGAACGATTAGCCATCAATCTCGAAGTTGTGGGTTATAGTCCACAGTCACATCTTTATTTTCAAATTTTGTCTCCAAATTTTACAGGGCGGGAAACTGATACACTTGTTCATTTATTGAAAAAAATATACTTGTGTTCAAGATGTTTTGTAGTTTTAAAGGTATCTTAGATAAAAAGACAACTTACCCCCGAAAATAGATACTACAAGAGAAAACAATTAAGATTCGTGAAAATCGTTGCAAAAGACACTGTAAGAATACTTACGAACAATTGTACAAGATATATATTTTGTCAAAGGTGTTTTCTTTCACTAATAAATGGCATCTGAAGTTGAGATCGAATATATCGTGATTTTTTTTATAATAAATACATCTCGTTTTAACACGACCGTGAGTTGTGTAAGTTGAAACACATTTGTTTTTACTCTAACGTTAGATAGCCACAAACCATTTGTGGGTGAGAGTAAAGTTTCATTATATTGCGAACAATTGAAGTCGGTGACACCTAAGTATTTATGTCTCTACTTAATGTACACACATTGCGAAACAACATATCAAAATTATACGTTTTCTTATCGAGCCGATTTTGAATAAATTGAATTTTAAGGCAAAACTTTTAGCAAAACTTGATGTGATTTTTTCCGTTCTGACGTTACAAAATCGTCTCTGACGTCCTACGCGTCAATTTCAATTCACTGAATTCTATACCAATGAGTAGCATTTTCTGAAGGCAAAGTGACAATTATTTTGTATTTTTCATTTATATGACATTCAGAAGGCAGAAAAGAAAAAATGCCGAAAAGACTCGGTACTCGCCGTTGCACAAAAACAGATGTCAGGGGCCATGTTTGTGACACAATAGCAAAAAACACGAACAATATGGCGAAAAAGTAAAACCGTAACTCAATCGAATATATCCTGTATTTTGTACAGTATTAATTCCAGGACAATATTCGGCAAAAAATTTTGGGGCGCATTCCACCTTAACTGATAAATCTGTTAAAATGAACAAGTTAAATTTTTCAGTTTTAGTTTTTTGTTACAGGTTTTTCACAGTTAATGTAGCTTATTTTTGATGCATTATTAATAACCTATTATTTGATGTATACAAGTAGTATATAAAAGACTTAAGTACAGTGCATTCTATGTTCTGTATAATTATTTTCATGATTTTGTCAGTGCATGTCAAAATTTTCTGAATAAAAGGTGTATACATTAACATATGTTCCGTTGTTATATTGTCCAATAAATATCCACCATTTCTTTCTCACTGAGCAATGAGTGGTCATATCAAAGTATTCAAATCAAACTTTAGTATAATAAAATAAAGAGAAAAGCTTTATTTAACATAGCATATGGTCAAGATTACATAGTATTTGCAATTTACATGTAGTTTTTGCTTCACATGCAATTCATTGTCATTGACCAGGCAACGCCACACTGCTCTGACACCGGTCACTTTTTTGCATTTCACTGTTCACAAAGGCAATAGCCTCGTCAACCGGTGTATATATACAGCGTCGTCGATGTAAATCTTTCTTCTTCAGTATTCTTTTCAGTTGTCTTTCACATAGACGAATTTTATGTCGCTTAAGCAGCATGCAAACAATTTCTTTCCGTGCTCGAAATAAACCAGCATTTGTTGTAGTCTCACAAGTCTGGTTTCAGATACAGGCTGATCTGTAGGAACCACCGCATTTGTAACAGAGACATGCACATTCGCTAGTCAAAAAAGGTCCGCATAATAGACAACTGATGTATTGCTATTGTCGTTTTCTCCTGGTGTCTGAAAATTACAAAATAGAGTTCTGTTAGTTTATTTCTGACAAGATATGATGCTTATTGATTCACTTTCCAGACCACTTCATGGTACACAAAAGTAACTGGTGTCCTAACGATAATGGCGTTGTTCGCAACCACAGCGGGACTTAAAACACATAATACTTAGTCCTCTTTCTAGACTGTTTGAAATGGAAGTGCAACGGCACAAGTAGAGGAAAGGATGAAGGAAGGTCAGGCAAAATGAATTATTATACTCTATGTCTGATACAAATAAAATGATAAATGTTGTCGTACATTTACTGCTGGCATCCATCTTGGTTGATATTTTCTTCTGGCACAATATTGCGAAATAAGTACTGTAGTTCTAAGTGATACGTTTTAAGTGTTAAGTAATAAGTACTAAATAGTAACTACTAAATGTTAACTCATAATGTCCCGCCAGCGCTACATTCTCCTAACACCGAAACTCTACGGCAGCAGTTGACGTAGTGATGTGAAAAAATAAAGTAAAATATGCTGACAACGAAAACAAAATAAACAGATAAAGGAACGCAGTGAAACACAGCATCGTTAGTATTGAGAGTTCATTTATTCCCTAATTGGGAAATCGGACCTAGTAAAATTAGTGACGATATTGACGATACGCACATACGACAAAAGGTAAAACATAAAAAGAAAACGAAATAAATTCTTTCCCGGCTGTACAAAATACAATTCCCTTACTTCTTAATTATCTTACATCATAACCTGTCTTTTGTAAAAAAATTAACCTTTAGAATGGCAAAAACACTGATTAATACTTATTACAAGTCCTTTATCAATCCTACCTGTATAACGGCTATCAGGCATTATTCTTGGATAAATTGTGTTACGCCGTCACTTTCGGTTAATCAAACATGCAGAACAGCCTTAACCCCGTCATTAAATCTTACTGCTTCTGGCATTTGCACTCCATAAAGAAAGTACTTTTTAGCTTGGATAAGTTGTTCTATTTACCCTCATATTTTGACAAATTAAAACAATGCTTTATTTGAAATGTATTCATACTGGTAGGAAATCAAAAAAAAAAAGTTTTAAAAACTTCTGTAAAATTAAGAACACACAAGTTTCAATGGAAGTCATTGATATTGAAACAAATCAAGATGTGCCATGATGGAATAGTTAGAAGCTTTATTGATTACAAAATAAAAACAAGTAGAACTAGTTTGTGTGTACATAACCATTTACTGCCACATGATTTTTGTATCCATGTAATATTACTACTAAGTGTATTACATTTGTGAGTTTTTGCAAAAATGTGAATGCAAAACTATTTATATTGATAAACATATTTCATTTTGCGTGAATATTTTAGATTAGTTTCAAGAAATTCGAAGCTTTGAACATTCATTGAAAATATCTCAGACTGTCTATTATTAGTAACAACAGTTCGAATTGTTAGTTTCATTTAAAGTGTTAAAGCATCTTTCTGCATGTTCTGTCCATGTTCTTTTTGATTAAAATTGCATGTTCCTCTATTTGATACTGAGATTTCAACATAAAATGAAAATGAGGCAACCGAATCTGTTCCTACGGTTAAGATGTCGGCCGCTCAACCTGGGTGTCGTGGGTTCGAGTCCAACTAGGGCCACAGTCGTGCCTTCTCATATGACAACAGCTAGACAGCCGTAAGCCAGATGTTTTTTGTCAGTTGAATTAAGTCATCTAATGCAATAGATTAATAAAAGGAAAGTGTGAATAAATATTTTCATATGCATAAAGGTGGCATTATCCCAGACTGGGAAGATAATGCAAAAAAAATGTTCAAATTCGTCCTGATTTAATTATGCGTTTGACGCAGAAATGTCTGGATAAGTTCATGTAGTTGTACTTATTAAGAAGATGCAAAGAAAGGGAAGACAGCTACTTTAAATTACGCTTAAGTCATCAATAATAATTGTAGTTTTCTACTCTTCACTGACGTGACGCCATTCTATATATATTTTTTGCGTGTATCCACTTACAATGGTTACATTCCCAGGACGTAATTACACTGGGAAAGTTCAATGCATAGCGTTATTTGCCTGCTGTGATTAAACTTGTGATATAATAATTAATGAGCCGTGCCATGAGAAAACCAACATAGTGGCTTTGCGATCAGCATGGATCCAGACCAGCCTGCGCATCCGCGCAGTCCGGTCAAGATCCATGTTGTTCGCTTTCAAAGCCTATTGGGATTAGAGAAACTGTTAGCGAACAGCATGGATCCTGACCAGACTGCGCGGATGCACAGGCTGGTCTGGATCCATGCTGGTCGCAAATCAACTATGTTGGTTTTCTCATGGCACGGCTCATTTAATGTTAGCAGATGGAGAGGAAGCATGTTGCAGTACAATGTGTTTACATGTAATACGATCCGATAGAAACAAAAAAAGTAACCATTCTAATTAAAGTTGATGACATTGTAACACAAATTGCAATATTTTTGCAAAGTAATCACGTAATAAGATCAGGACTCAGTTGTCACTAAGGCCTGAAGTGTCGCAGACAGCGTCACATTAAACGAACCAACTGTATCTAGATTAACCTATTTAAAATCATTGCAATACATTTTCATTTGATATTATTTTTTACTTCACCTATTTGTGATCGTAAATAGGGTTCAAATGCGGTTGTACTATAAATTATTTCGATTCTAGTATGTCTTTTATTTGAACATTTAGGTCAAATATGATAGAATTTTTTCTTCGCGCTTACATGGCGCCAAATGCTAGGTCGTCAGGCACCCTAGTTGATACACGTCGACGTGACGTCAGTATAATATCGTTGTGATGATTTAAGGATTGCCAGTCATATTAGAATTATAAATAATCATTGTCAACTACAACCAGTTCATATATCGTATATCAGTAAGTTACGTTTCATTGTGAACATGCAACTTCTACAGTGATTAGTGTTATAACTTTATCATATTTATCGAGATATTACACAAATCTGATTTTTAGATTTAATGACGGAACGTAACAGCATTTATATTATGAATGCGACTGCAATGGGAGGTTTGTAGTGGCATATATGCATGATGTATAAATATAACCATTAATTGTTGTACAAAAAAACTAAAACTTGCCTTTTGGGTACAGACTTATAAACACAATGGTTCGGCAAAAGTCATTTTTTCTAGGGAGCTTGAGAAGCTATGACTGTAATATGTGTTTAATCTGCTGATTGGGTATTAACGCCTATTTGGTTATATAACAATTTTCTATATAAAATAATGAAATATACAAAATATCACATGTTGAGAACAGTTCGGCTTTAATATTTTGTCGAAATAATAGATATCAAAAACTTGTTTCTGTTTTGAAGAAATCCGCAGAACAATCATACTATGCAGACAGCGATGTCATTCTACTATCCGAAAGTCGCAAGAGCTCATGGACGAGATATGTAATAGTTTACGACTTCGTGTGTAACAAAGTGTGTTCTACAGAATGAATCTTATTGCTAAACTGTATGAGTTGATTTTGTCAAAGTGTACCATAGCATTATCAAATGAATATAGTCTATATAAATGTATATCTAATTCTAGAAACTACAATCGTTGTCTAAGACAGCGTCAGAAAGTATGACATTATTGTCAAAAATTGTCCTTTTATGAAATGCTTCATTTTCAGCAAAATTATATATATATCGCAAACATGCCTTTTAACTGATGTTACGACCAAGATACTTACTAACTATATCATTGAAACTTTGAAGCTCTTTCAAACAGTGTTAAATGCAGAGACATTATTCAAACACTCGTTTTCCTGGTAAAGATATCAGACATGTTATGAGAAATATACTTATTTGTTTTCAAAAGCTCGCATATACTTACTGTAAGTTGATAAATTGGTGCACTTGTTTCTTTACAATTCAGTTTCTAACATAAAGACAACATTATGTATTTCCCATGTTTTGCAAATTATACTTGCTTTCAGACTTTTGTATCTAATAATTAACCAAGCATGTTACAGTACAGTCTATGAGAACAACAAACGATCAGCCCCCTTTCCAGTATCATGAGGTCAGACAATGTTCTGAGCTTTCCATTTAAATAAATCGTTTCTTTTCTTTATTCCATACAATAGCATATTTGTAGCATTCCATGAGTCCACTCTTTGAACACGATCGCCATGACCGGATATTATAACAGTCGAATCAATGTATCAAATGAAGCCGATCATTGTACAAGTATTCGATCTCTCGGTTTATAGTACGTTTACGACGGAACTATTTTGAAAAAGAATTGATACGTATGTGAAAACAAAATAGGTGTTCCCACGTAACTAGTTTTGTTACAATGGTTTAACTTTATGGAGGTTTTTCTTGCGTTCACTATCCTGAATGTGTTCAAAACATATTACATTTTATGCTGAAATGAAAATGCAATGTTCCACGTATCTTGTGTCTTTTCTTTAAAGAAAAGTTATGACAAATTTAATATGATATGGACATGGCACGTTCATTACAGATTTCTGCAACATCCAGGTATCACTTGATACTTAAAGAAGATTGAACTAGTGTTCTAATGTATAACTTCCTGTAGATAACACCTCAACTGGGTAAACTCCTCCAACAGACGCAGATGTTTTCATTCCCGTTCTATACAAGTATGTTTTCTAAATTAATAATAGATTCACTGGCACCAGAACAGAAAGAAAATGCCTCTGTACATGTCATACCTTACCCCTAGGTATTCTATAAGAACCATGGTCATGAAGGGGAAAATATACTAACCCGTTTCAATCGCGCATTTCATACGTAAAGTACGCAGTTCGGTAAATGTGTACTGTGGATATCAAACAAGTGGTAATTTTTATTTTATGCTTATTGGTGAAATACTGAAAAATAGCAGTGAGATATAAATTGATATCACTCACAGTGCCGAACTTCTTTTTTTCCAGATAAATTATCTCCCTTGAAATATATTCTTTAATTACCTCCCTTTGCTGCCTTTAAAATTACTGGATTTTACTAATACTCAAGCCATACACGAGTCATGAACTGCTAGACAATCCTATATAGAACAAGCTAGCTATATAATTAAATTTGCAAAAGAAATAATGTTACCTTTGTCAGCTTGGTTGCTAGGCCTTGCCATTCATGTAGCTACAGATATATGTGTGTTTCCTCTACTTTTTTCCATTGGTTCACTATCATGTGGTAGATTTTACTGGCGACAGCACATTTAGTTGGTTGTTGTCTTAGTTAATTATCACAAGACATCAACTCAACCTTACGTAATATGCCAGCATTTTCGTCGAAGTATTCCCACTCCAAGCCCAGCCACTCTTCCAACTTCCATCCATTTTGTTATGCTATGCAGCTCCTAGATCAATATTTCCTATCTATTTCTATTGAATCCATGATGATATTTAATTCTGCAGCTTGATTTTCCAAGGACTTACGCATATTCCACAGTTTTTCAGATTTTTCGTGTTGTTTTTTCAATCTGACCTTCTGCGTGTGTTTTGGTAAACAAAGCAAGCTTCCAGTTATTCAACGAACTGACGGATTGACCCGAAAAGTTTTAAATATGCTTCTACTTAACTACCGGCATTTGTCAATGTCTCTGTTAGCCGCGGACTGTGTATTTTTACACAAAATATTTAAATGCAGTTTTTGTTTTTAAAAACAAAATGTCGTGTTGATTTAATGAACCTAATCACCAATATTCGATATTAATGTGCCTAAGTGTCCATGGTAATTTAGCGGATGTATCATATGTAACACGGTAGCTTAAATAAATCCGAATTTAGTCATGAAATATTGGCTTTATATGAACATTTATGCACGTAATAAACAGAAAATTCGTTGATCTTCACAAACTAGCATAAAATAAAAAGAAAATTTGTTTGTTTGCAGTGAGATATCAAAATATATCATCACCGATAAGGGAGACAATTCTGATATTTTCACTCAGGCTCCGCCTTCGTGAAAATATTCAATTGTCTCCCTTATCGGTGATGATATATTTTGATATCTCACTGCAAACAAACAAATATCCTCTATATCTTCCATTGTACACCGGTCACATTTCTTTAATACTCTTTATGTTACAAAAACAACGCGTAGTTTATAGTTTTTTCAACGTTACACAAAAACTTGCTTGACCTTCCCTGGTGAAGTTCCGTTCTAGATTACAAAACCATTACGATTGACTGTTGTGAAAATGAATATCAATCGTCATTTTACTACTGTAACACGTGTTCGTTAATATGTGAAAATGCAGCATAAATGTGCAAAATGAATAAAATAAACGGAACAGATGTAGACCAGTGTATGATTTCAAATTAAAAATCATATACAACATGAATTTTATTCATCATTTCGAGTTTTCGTGTAAAACTGTGATTTTTTAAAAAAAAATTTTGTTCGTTTACGTTTCGCCTAACATGTGCCCACTGCCGTGACCTCTAGACCGGATGTTCATTAGGGAAGGTCACGCAAGTTTTTTCTGTAACGTTGACGAAAGCATAAAATATGTTGATAATCTCAGCAATATGGAATATTGAGACAATGTTACTGGTGCACGTTGGAAGATAAATTATCGCTTGTTCAATATACTAGGTACCCATTCACCGAACTGCGTGTTTAAATTGAGAAATGTACGACTGAAACGGGTTAGTATATTTTCCCGTTCATGACCATGGTTCTTATAGAATACTTAGGGGTAAGGTATAACATGTACAGAGGCATTTTCTTTCTGTTCTGGTGCCAATGAGTAGATTACCCTCTAAAACGCAACAATCACGCAACAACAAACACATTTAGTCTATCCAGCCGTCTTCGCTTTAGAGAAGTTCCACTGCATGCATATCTGAGCGAACTCGTTTTGTCCAGACATCAGTGTGACAAACATTCTGAACGTTCTTACATATCGTGAAGTATAATAAGTTAAACAATCATTAGAACACATTTTATTTATTTATTTAGAGATAGACCCTAACATTTTCACTGATAGAAATACATTAACCCTTAACCTGCTATATTTCTGTAATGGACTGGTCCATCTTTCAATTTGGACAGTACCACTTATTACTCAAAGGGGTTTTCACTGAAAATTAACTGACTGAATAGCGAACAGTGCAGACCATGATCAGACTGCACGGATGTGCAGGCTGATCTTGGTCTGCACTGGTCGCAAAGGCAGAATCATCTGCCGCCAGCAGGCTAAGGGTTAAATAAAGTCTAGAAATTGATTTCCAAGTCCTTGAAATTAACAAAAATTATTTCGCAAATGTGCAATGTATGATAGTTTTGCTAATATCAATAACAGAAATTTAAATATTTAATTCAAAGTTGTGATCCGCAAAGAATGTCAACTCTTGCCTTGGGCTAGCTAGTACTTTAAAGCGGAGATATTTATTAGTTTACTTCCCTTGCAATTACACAATAGAGTAGAAAACGAAAACGGTTTAAAACACAATAATATACATTTTTGCACAACAAAATCGTTTAGGATTTATTAATATGTGTTTGATTTAACCCTGAACCACTGGTTCCTATGATTTTGTCAACTTACTTATGGTAAAAAATAACTTTTAACAAGCCGATAATAAAATGAAATACCAGTAAGTATTTTATAGTGCAGATAATACAGTTTTGCTTGTATCGAAATGTCACAATAGAAGCACTTTTGTAATACAGAACACCTGGTAGGATTAGTAAAGGTGCAATTATATTGATCTCTTTTTCCTATGCCTAATTTATTGAAGTCTCATCCATATACAATTAGTTGCATAAAATAATACAGTACATTTAAAAATAAATTATAGGTAAGAGCGTTGGTCTACGGATCTCGGGGTCGCGAGTTCGATTCTCGGGCGGGGCGTATGTTCTCCGTGACTATTTGATAAACGACATTGTGTCTGAAATCATTAGTCCTTCACCTCTGATTCATGGGGGAAGTTGGCAGTTACTTGCGGAGAACAGGTTTGTACTGGTACAGAATCCAAGAATACTGGTTAGGTTAACTGCCCGCTGTTACATGACTGAAATACTGTTGAAAAACGGCGTTAAACCCAAAACAAAAATAAATTAATTGTTTATAATGTCCATTATTTAAAGAATTACAAGAGACTATTGGTAATGTACATACATATCACTGGCATACACATAAAACCTGTAATTTACAGACATTGCTGATAAAATGAATAACTGTGTGAGTCCATTGTTAATATAAAAAGAAAATAAAAATGTATTTAAAATTTTCTCATATAAATCTGGATAATAAGGCTTCAATGCAGTGCGACTATTTGAGTAAAGAGCTACTGTTTATTAACTAATTGTTTAACAATGCACTCACATATATAAAATATTACATATACTTGCACTAAAATAACTTCAGACAGAATCTGGTATGGTGGTAGTTAATACATATAGCTCCAATCAATGTATATGTTTTGGGGAGCTTTGTTTGTACATATAAACACTAAGATTGATTTTTAACAACTCAAATAGTTATTATTTTGCTAAAAAGTAAAAGGATTAAACACTACTGTATTTACAGACTTACTTGTTATATAAAAGGTTATTTCTATGTTTTAAAATATCATAGCAGGTTTTGGCAAACGTTCTTGCAAGCTTCTCATTTGTGAAAAGAAATTTCAGCTTTTCGATGTTTTCCAGCAGAGAAAATCTTTTACAGATGCTTTCAGCTTTGTTAAATAAATCTATTCTTAAACTTGTGTTAATAGGGCAGGAAATTATAACATACAATTCATTTTCTACACAATCATCACAAAATGGACAGGTTCTGTCTTGTACGGGCAAATTTTCATATCTGCCGGTTTCTATGTGGATTGGAGCAACGCCACTTCTGAACTTTGAAAGTGCAGATCTGTGGAGATAAGGCATGCTAATTTTACAATAATGTTCCGTCTTGTATTCTGTTTTAAATTGTCTATACAGTCTCAACTTTTTATTTCCTAGTCCATTAATACCACCAACTTGGTTCAAGTAGTTAAACCATTTATCTATGTGTACATCCATGAGAGCCGTTGTGATTCTTCGCTTAAGGTCTATAGCAGACAAGGAAGGTTGAATAAATCTTTTCAAGTTTAAACTCCTTAGTTTTTCTTTTACCAAAAAGGGCCAGTTTTTGCATCTCTCGCTTCCTTTATTTAAAGCCCATTGAAAGATTCTTTTGTTTAACCTGTCATTAGGCTGGCTATGACAACGACTCCAATGGTTGCAGACACATTTCCATTGTTCGATTATAGTTGATTGCCATCCCATTTCACCAGCAGCTGCAGCAATAGGTGTGTATTTTCCTGTGCCAAGATAAAATCTCATTGCTCTGTTGTGTATTGCATTTATGCAAGAGAAAGATTTTGTTCCCCAAACTGCAGCTCCGTATGAAATGACAGGGACAACCAAGGAATTGTATAATTTTGTATAAACATCATAAGGAAAACCACCATTATTTTTAAATCTGGCCATTAGAAGTCCTAAAGCACGACTTGCACTTTGAGCGACAAATTTTGCCGTTATATTGTAATCAAGACGTTCTGTGATCTGCATATATATCAACATAGGCAATGTTGTTTTGACCACATTTAAAGATAGTCAGATTTGTTAACAGAATTTGGTCGGAAGTGGACAACATTACTTTTACTATCATTTATAGCCATTCCATTTAATCTGCACCAATCATTAAGTTTTGACAGCATTTGTTTCAAGTCCGCCTCATTATCTGCGATCAAAACGACATCGTCTGCGTACAAAAGAATACTTTTATGTATTCCTTTTCTATACAGACACCTTTGTTTAGTTGTTTAATAGACACTGCTAAATCATTTATAAAGATATTAAAGAGCACAGACGAGAGTGAACATCCTTGTCTCAAGCCTGAATTTACAGAAAACCAATCAGTGTAGTAACCATTTACACGGACGCATGATGAAACTGAACTGTATAGTTATTTAACTGCCAAAAGCATTTTACTAGATATACCTACTCTATTGAGTTTTTTCCATAACAGAGACCTATTTACAGAGTCAAATGCTTTGCGAAAATCAATAAACGCACAGAATGTGGACTTTCTACCCTTTTTTCTTGTCTCGATAAGATTTGTGAGACTTGATATATGATCAACTGTGCTTCGCCTTTTTCGAAACCCATTTTGTTCTTCAGTTAAAAGGTGTTTAGTATCAACCCAGTGGACTATTCTTTCGTTTAGAATGGAAGTGTACATTTTATACATGGTGGCCGCTAGTTTTATACCTCTGTATGACAGCGGATCCTTGGGATCTGTTGTTTTAGACTTGGGTACAGGACTTATAATATTTTTAGTCCATAAAGATGGTACTCGACTAGTTTCAAAACAGATATTAAAAAGAACATGTAATACTGCAACTGATGTATCATTTTCAAAACTTTGCTGGGAACTGTATCAATACCGGGAGATTTACCCGTTTTAGCTTTGTCAACAGCTTTTTTTACTTCTAAAATATTAATGTTACTGTCTAAAAAAGCATCCATAGAAGTGTTAACATAATCATCTTCTAAGTTTTCAATAGAATTATCATTATTTAGTAATGTACTAAAATCTTTTATCCAGCGTCCCAATACATCATTAATATCAGATGAAAGAGATCCATCTTCTAGCTTAACTTGCATTGGAATGATTTGTTTCTTATGTGAAGCAATACCTGTTCTTCCATAATTTTGCCAAAATATTCCATCATTACTGTCAAGACTATTCAATAAATTTTCTTGTTCTTAGTGCCAGTAAAAACGTTTGCAGCATTGAACTTCCTTATCAAATTTCTTTCTGTTAGTTACATAGACAGTTTTTAGCTTAGTTTTTGGTGCTGAAACTTTACACCGCAGCCAATTTTGTTCTGAGACATGGAGATTTTTCCATAAATCTATCAAATTCGAATTCCACCATTGTTTACTGGTGCGGTGTTTTCTTATACAATTGTTAAATTGGGGAAATTTCCTTTGAAATTCAGTCTATCATATATTTCTGTTTTTACAATTTTACATCAACTATTGTATGCTTTGTCACATGCATTGGGCGCTGATTTCTTTTTTTTTCACTATACTGTGTTACAGTTTATTCATTTTATCATCAAATTAGCATTTACTGATTTTATGATATTTTTTATGTTATTTAAAGGTATGAGAAACTGATTTTATGATATTTTTAATTTATTTGATGGTATGTGTAATTGATTCTATGATATCGTTAATTTATTTGATTTATGATTAACTGATTTTGTTATATTTGTAATTTATTTGGTGGTATGCGTAATTGATTTTATAATATCTCTAATTTATTTGATGGTTTGAGTAACTGATTTTAAGATATTTTCATTTTTATTGATGGTATGAGTTTATTGATTTTATGACATCTTTAATTTATTTGATGGTATGAATAACTGATTTTATGATATCTTTTTTTTTATTTGATGGTATTAATAATTGATTTTATGATATCTTTTAATGCATTTAAAGATATTATGAAAACATTACTATACAAAATTACCATACATTTTGTATGGAAAAAACGTGTATTTTCGTATAAACAACACTGGTGTAGAAATATCAAAGAAGGCCCTTTCCGAGAGATTTTTCGCGGAACCGGACGTCTTTCGCAAAAAAAAAAAAAAAAAAAAAAAAAAAAAAAAAAAAAAACAAAAACATTAACAAATTGGCGTCGTTCGAAATATTTTTCATTATTTGACGCCAAGCTGTCAAATAGAACAATAGACAAGCTTCAACCAATTTTTCTGATAGTAACGATCTAAACTGAGCCGACGCGACTGTATATTTTTCACTATTTTATATAAATGGCAAATAACAATTGTACGTAGGCAGATCTTTTGACTGTTCTATTTAGATGTTGAAATGATAAGCTACCGTAACAAAAAGTAAATATCAGAACTGAATGTTATTTTTGTGCTTTATACGGCTACAAACCAAATTAAGACTTATTGCAAATCACCCAAGAATCGCTAGCACGATTCATGGATATGCAAGAAGTCCTAATGTGGCTTATTACCGTATCAACGCGCAAAAATAGCATTTAATTTTTAAATGTGTTTTTTGTTTTCATTTTTTTTAGTAGTTATTGTTTAAAACATCATTTATCTAAATGCAACTGATTCCTGATATCATAAATTTAATGTGAACAAGTGTTTTCTGCCAGGTGAATGATAAATTGTCCTAGCGTTTCAAATCATATTTCAAAACGTTTTCAGTGATACTGTGCACACGGAATATAAAGATAATCTATGAGAAAAAGAGTTAAGGTCATGATCATTACCAAAGTAACAGAAAACCTAGAATCCGGTGTATGTTGATTATTATTAATTTCAAAAGAACCACAATAACGGAACTTGATCAACTGTAAAATATAAAAAGTGTATTGAGAGAATCGAGTCTTTCAGCATATTGTTACTAATACCGCAGATGGCATGATGTTTATTTTATTTTGTTAATATCACGAACAAACGAGATACTGCTGTGCGTATTATCTGAGTTATCAATTCAGGAAAGGAAAATATCAGATTATAAATCTGTTAATTTTCTGAAGTATCTGCACAATGATTATAACTCTTCAAGCAACGATCATTTGAAGAATGTAACAGCAACACATTAAATTTTTTTATATAAATAAATATGTTCTTGAGTAGACGGATTTTACTCGTACCAATATAGCTATTTCATGACAGCAGGGATTACTTATATTTATGCAATGTAAATCTTGTTATAACCTTTCCCAGTTATCAATTTGTTTTACAAGTATTACAATTATATAGCAATAAGGCTTATAAACCAATTATATTGATCAAGATAATATAAATTTATATTTGATTATCCAAACACTGCTCCCCTCAATGTTGCTCTAATGTAAATATGAAGCAATATTTTTGATAACGTTCACCCAAGGGAAAATGATAAAACTATTAGATGGCAAGTTTTTATGCGATTTAAACGCAGATATACGGAAGCTTTAATGTAGTTACTAGAGATTAAGAGCATAGCATTAACAGCCCGATTTAAGAGGATGATACTTTAATATCATATAATTGTTAGCAGCGTAGAAATCTGCGTTTCCTTGTGCGTTCGTTCGCAAAATGGGCTTTACCAAAGATAATGTGTTATTTCAAGGGAATAACATTGGACTCATTAATTAAATTGTGGTATTTTCGGTCACTCACATTTACATAATAAAACTGTCAATATGTACAGAGACTTACATCTACACAACAATACTGCAGTATTTCCAGAGACTTACATTCACATAATAACAAAGCGGTTTCTCCAAAAACTCATATTCACATAGTAATACTTTTGTATGTCCAAATACTGTTAGTAACATTTACACAATAAACAGGTGGCCACCATGAGATAATACGTACATACAAACATACACAACACCAGTAAAGATTTACAGTTTCGTTAGAATAATGTGGAGGTCCACAGAATACCGTTTTAAACAGTTCTTTGAGGTATTTCAATAGACTTTAATTTACAGCCATATATGTTGCAAGATGCCTACATCTTCAGTCTAACTTTGAGGTATTTCCAGAGACTTATGATGTACATTCGAGAGACTTACATTACATCCTAACATCGAGGTATTCCCAGATACCGAGGATAGATATACCAAAGTCCTACATTTACATCCTAACATTGAGGTATTTCTATAGTCCGAGGAGGTAAATTCCAGAGACCTACATTTACCTAGGATGTAAATTCCAGATACCTACATTTAGGTATTTCTAGAGACCTAGGATGTAAATTCCAGAAACCCACATTTTACATCCTACCATTAAGGTATTTTCAGAGACATAGGATTTAAATTCTAGACTTAACATTTATGCAGCCTACATTTTGAGCCATATATTGTTGAACGTGAATGTGTTTTTCTAGACACCAATATTTGTATAATTTACATCCTAACATTGTGGCATTTCCAAAAGATTGCTATGATATTATAACAGAGTGGCTTTACGTACATCTACATTAAAAAAGTATATTGGAAAATAGTATGCTTACTTACATTTCATTCAAACGCAGCTTGACTTTTTCTTTAGTATTTACGTTGACATGTATAGCCGTATCAGATACCACAGAAATGAAAGTATTTGCATTACTTGAATCGGGCGTATATTGGCTGGCTGATCGAACACAGCTCCGGCAGGAGCTACTGGACTGGCTACTTGACCTTGTGACATAACAAGTGGTGCCGCTGGTGGAGGTCCGAATACTGATGAGGTAGTAGTTACTAGATTGACTCCCTAAGTCCCTGTGTAAAGTGCTGCGGCGGCGGTGGTGGAGGCCCGAACACATGCCTGGTTCCGAACTGCGGCCCGTATATGTTTGGGTCAGCAATTGCTGATCCCTGGGCTGGGTAATTCCCAAAACACAGATTAGCATAACTGTCCACAACCGATTAACATTTTCCAATAGCCAACATTGGTACATAGCCCGGGGGTGTAACGAACGATCATTGGTAATGACGTATATTCTGTTTGTGTCGTGGTGTGACCTGTCATCAGATTTGGCACATTCGTGTTCGTGTCCATTGACTTGGTCTGTCTGTGGCGGTGGTCTCTCCTCTCTTTCTTGTGGTGGATCATAGAGTCCGAGGCATAATTTCTCAAAGAAAAAAAAGATGAATACAGACTATTAAACTAGCTCTACAGTACATGTAAACAATATTCTTTTGACAAGTACACATTTATGATTATTCTCGAAAATAAATCACTAGCTCAGTGGCTGGCCTTTTTCTTTCGTAAACTAGGCCTAACGGTAAGGCAATTTCATTTAAATTTCTTAAAGCAATTTATAAAGAGACGACAAATGCACTATAATACAATAGGGCCTACTGCAGTACTGGCTAATATTACTTAATTATTTAAAATGTTATTGCTATTCATATATAACGAATTAAACCGAATTATTTTCATAAAGTTTCAGAGAAGGAAAACTGTCAATCCAGCGTGGAAAAGAACAAATTCACGCCAGATGTCTTCACTTATTTATGACATCACGAATTGCACGCGGCCAAAGCAACAAGTCCGGAGGAGTTGTCTCCCTTAATCCAGAATGGGGACTAGATAACTGCACTTAAAGACAGGCTGTAAATGAAATGAGTGGATTTATTTTCAACAGGAATATTTAACACAATTCACTACTTTATGCTACCGCGTAAAAGTAATATTTACTGTTAAATCTAGAATATGGCAAATCCAAGCTTTTTACCATAATCATTAAATATAAATTAATAATATGTCTAAATTGTATCTCACTATGCACATATATCGAAGTTGTTTTCTTTCTATCATGTTTGCACTATTATACGTTTATTTCGAAAGAACTATTTCTCAAGATTGCACTGTTGCTGGAGGCTGGAGGCGCATTTTATTAAGAATGCAGTATATAGCAAAATGATAATGTTTGTAGAAAAAGATAAGAACGAACGCGGTCAACTACCTCTATTCATATAAGAGTGAGTTTTCTTACCACAGTTATGTGACTGCAAAATCATAACAAATGTCTTCTGCTTTTGTGTATCTCATGTTAATAACTTAGAACCATCTATATATGTGAGGCTAATACAATACGCAGTCCTAGTAAAGAAAAGTTACTGTTAACACACCATTTTATATATCAGAGAGAGTTTAATGGTGAAATATAAACTTAAGGTACAGTGGCGCTATAACGCATAGTTTAAACATGTCAAAATTTTAAAGGAACTTAACTCTTATCTTAACTTCATAATTGTAAACTGAATTCTAGAGCAAATATTGCTTTTGCGTTTGAAACTACGTAATATGCACTTGAGGCCGTCATCTGTGACACGAGCACTTATTTTATAAAGGAAGCAATTAAACCAATATGACACATGCCATGAATTGATAATTATACAGCAGTAGCTATTAAAAGTTCACCTTTAAGTTGAAATTTTACAATATCCCATTGTGGAAAGACTGAGAGGAAATTGTTTTGAAAGGTTATCGACTGTAAAAGGAGAACAAGTAATATTAGTTTGCGTGTACAATATCATAGACTGCAAAGTGAATAATGTTAACGTCTAATGCAAAATTAAGAATTTTATTTGTTTTGGAGATTTTTCCGAAAAATATGACGACAAAAATTGCTAAGGGAATACTTTACTTCAGTTATAAGAACTGCGTCTGCAATACCAATTTTAAAAAAAGCCGAATGAATAATGACAGTTCTGCAATTACATCATATCTAACGGGTAATTCTGGTGACTAATTTTGGCCACTCAGTTGATTATTTATCGACTTATTTAGATGTACAAAATGGCATCAGAAATGATTCTCTGTTGTCATTGGTTTTGGGGATAAAGAGAGTAGTTTATTTTTTAATGTAAGAAATAGCTGTTTTGTAAATAAAAGCAGCCGTCCAGAAATTCTTCTGAAATTAAACTATGTCTATGAACTGATCAGAGGTCACATCACCATTTACACCTAGTAGAATATATTTGTATCTTATTAACGAGTCCTTACAGTTTCACTAGAGTCTCTAAAGTTGATGCATAGTTTATCCAGACACAAACATACTGTATGTCGTAAAAAATATTAGTAAATGAAATCATAAGACCATCAGCAAATGTACCCCATACTTTGTTAGATCCGTTCATGCTTTCAACTTTCTTCTTATTTTGAGATATCTGATAGGGGAGAGCATGCCAGCAGGCCTATTACAGTTCAACATCAGGCTAATAAACTTCTAAACATGGTAATTGCAGACAATAATTGTCGACTGAAGCTGCAACAAAAGAGCATTCCATTAAAAATTACTAAGGCAATAAAATGTCTGCAGAGATATTTTATGCCCGTTCTATACCAATACTGTTTCAGCCTAAAAAACAACCACATGAATTCGATTAGTCGAATCTATGCATTAACAACACTAGAGGGAAATCAGCCAGTTTTGAACTTTACTTCTATTAATCTTCATATGGTTTTAAATATGTTTAATCATAGAATGTATCAGCAAATAAAACAATTTTGTTCCCAATGTGTCCTTTTTTGTCTGGGTAAAAGGAATAAATTGATGATGTAGAGGTCAATATTTCAAAATTAGTTTTAAAATGCTAAGACTGCACAACCATGGTTTTCAAATAATACCATAAGTGAATTATAAAGTTTATACACATTATACTGTGTCATAAGCCTAAGTGACTGCAAAATTTTAATGTGATTATACATGCTTTAAATCCTTTGCAGTATATTTCTTGCTTTCAATAACTGTCACAACACATTTCAAGACAACTCTTTTATTTGTTCAATTTGGAACAGATAGAAACAAAAATAATAAACAACAGTCTTCTTGACTAACTGAAAATTACATAATTTCAAGAAAATATTTCAGTTTCTTCATCCCTGTTTTAAGCACCTTTAACATTGCACGGATATTTCTTCATCTATATTTAAACACATTAGAAAATATCATTAATTTACTACATTTTTCAGTTTTGAATATTCTGAAAGGGTATTTTCCGTTGTACATTTTACTAATATTGGACACCTAAACAGTTAAACAAAGTCAACTTTTGCCTTATTTGTTGTAAAACATTATACCAGTTCGCACAAAATAAAAATCTTTAAGATTATGTATAATGTTCGAAGTTTGTCAGAAATTTCTACAAAAATGATTATAACAATAAACGTCCAACACGCTTACATAAAATTGATACTTTGCGATAGGCAGACTCAAAGTGCAAGTCAAAATATATTTACTAAAGTTAGACAAACTCATAAACTCTCTCTAATATAATGATTATTATAGTTCAGATGGTCTCTGATGAGTCTGCAAATGCATTAACTATAACACAATGTACTCATATTCAGAGGATCATCTGAAACATTCATTGTTTATCATACAAATTTTGTTCATTTAGGGATTTTCCTAACGGGTATAATTTTCCGGCGCTTTAAAAGATAGTGGGGTTTTATGTATGATTTAAAAGGTTTTAAGTCCCCAGTGGTGGCTTTGACACTCTCCCTTCCAAGAGGGATGTCATGGGAAGGAAACCTTTTACGACAGAACTATAAAACATCATTCTTCGATGCTTTTTCCAGAATATTCTACTTCTACAACTAATTTGTTTTCTGCTGATTATAAAATATCTGGACATAACTTTGCGGTAAACACATTTAAGTTACTTTTGTGACAACTTTTTATCAAAGAGCTTTAAATCCCATGATAAACCACCTCTTACCTATATACTAGTAAACATGAAAATATTTTTTATTTTGACGTTACAGTTGTAAATAACTAGAAGTTAACAGGTTAACATAAAACAAATAAAACATAAACTATTAAAATCCTTCAATAGTATTTTCCTTACTTAGATTTAAGGTATAAGACCTGTAATAGAGTACCTCCTTCTGAAGAGTATTCAATTCCTACCATAAACCTTCTTTCAGGGGGCGTAGGTTCAAGCCCCACTGTGACCAAAATTTCTGTTTTTCTAGTAAGTTTTTATTATTTTCAAAACTTATTATTACTTATGGACTGTACAAAATTTGAAATATTGCATTTGATAAGCGATTTCTTGCTGTTCAAAGTAAATTCAGAAGGTTAGACATCTTTAAAAATACTGATTTACATGTGGTAAATGTTTTCTATTTCGCCTTTACTCCTTAGATTACATATTATGGAAGAAATATAGGTAGGTTTTACTTCTTCCCTAAGGTTATTTTTCAATGAAGTGAGCAAAATTTAAAACAGTCCCACAGGACTCGACCTTGATTTCTGTTCCAACTCCGTTTACTTCAGGCACCCTAGAAAAATTATATTGACAGTTTTATGTTGTGTTTTATAAGTGAAGTTGTTTACCAATAGTTTGATGTTTCATTTATCAAAATGAATTGTATAATTAATTCTCTGCAGACGTTTTGGAGGGTGGCCATCACTTTGAAATTTGTCTCTATTTGAGCTTGAGGAAATACAATAAATTATACAAAATTTATAAAAAAAAAAAAAAAACACGGCAAATTATTAAAATTGTTAAATATTTGCAACACAGTGCGAAACACGGTCAACTTTTAGAATATATCAAGTAAATGCCATTTTTTAAACATTACTATTAGGGGACCAATACCTTAATCTAAATGGTATGCAGATCTCTAAATCTTAAACCGTATTTTACCAGATATCAATCAGGATTTCAAATCGGTGTAAACAAAATAATCCACAATTTGAAAACTGATCAAATTCTCATAAAAAATGGTTAATTTTCCGATCAATGTTTTTGTAGAAAAGATGAAAAAGTAGATAAACGGTATTGGTCTGTCTTTACAGGTTATGTCAGGATCACAATATCATTTTCAATTAAAGCAAAACTAGCAAACTTGTGTAAGGGAAAGAACAACAGCGATGAATTATTTCTAGAGCTATCGCGAGTAGCTTCCACTTACGTTTCGTAAGGCCAAAACTTATAATACCTAGTACTATGTTGAGATCACCCGGAACAAACATAACAATACAAGTCATAGCAGATTATTACGTATCATGCTTACCATTTTACATTGATAGATTTGGATGAAAAAAAAAATGCCAACTATGTTGCTATTGCAAGGGAAATAACAACAGAATAGAAAAATCGTACAAGCAGTTGCAGTTTTATTGGATATGGTCCGTGCTAAAGACATAAATCTATACCATATGTTGGTGCATGTTAGGGAAACAAAACGTCAAAATGTAAAATTTACTCAAGTGTCACTTACGGGAAAAGAGAGAACATGGTCTACAAAGCCAAACACACCATTACTTCGGAGGCATCATTTGATTTGTAAAAGGTTATGTTAAATCATTGCAACTTCAATTTGCTTGTTGTATAAGCAAATAACCTCAACATTTTAAAAATATTCCGCACTCTTAAACCACATTTTATAATTCAATGTTGTTTTTTTTACGCACTCTTAAACTATCTTAATGTTTTGTTTTTAAGGAATTGCACAAGTAGCGTAAACAATTTCCAGGCACATTAACCCACAAAAAATTTTTTAATCAATTTTCCTTGAAAAGTAATTATCAAAAATTCCTGTTTTCACACGACAATGACAGCATTAAGCAGATTTTTTACTGAATTTATGTAACCATTTCATATTTGTTTTGAAATAACATAGCAAAACCTGAACAAGTAAATAACGTACAGTCCAGGTTTTCTTAAAGTGTTTTCATGGTATTTAATGTGAGACTTTTAACTTTCTAATTAGACGTAAATCATGTTTGTGACTGGGATATGAATCGTACGGTGCCCCTAAAGTGACATTTTACGCACTTTTTTCCACCTAGGTAATGTGAGAGTTTTTTTATTTCGTTTAAACGAAATATTTCGTTTTAACGAATTAGTTATTTCGTTTAAACGAAATAACTAATTCGTCTAAACGAAATAACTCATTTCGTTTTTACGAAATGTTATTTCGTTTAAACGAATTAGTTATTTGGTTTTTACGAAATGTTATTTCGTTTAAACGAAATCATTTCGTTTAAACGAAATAACTAATTCGTTTAAACGAAATCATTTCGTTTAAACGAATTAGTTATTTCGTTTAAACGAATTAGTTATTTCGTTTAAAAGGATTAGTTATTTCGTTTAAACGAAATAATTTCGTTTAACAAAATAGTTATTTCGTTAAAACGAAGTCATTTCGTTTAAACGAAATCATTTCATTTGAACGAAATAAAAAAAGTCTCAAATTACCTAAGTGGAAAAAAAGTGCGTAACATGTCACTTTAGGGGCACCGTAGAATCGATTGCAAAGTGAAGCTTTTTCTTCAGTAGTTAGTAGTAATTACATTTAGCTAATTATAATTTGATATAGTCACCATTTATTTCCGTATCTGAAGACTGTCTTAAAATAAATAATTAACTACTTTTATTACCTATGTTCTAGATAACTTGGCTAGGTTGTTATCTGTGTCTTATGATGTAAACACTTGAGACCATAAAAGGTTTTTTGTTACTGCAGAGGTTCTTTGAACATTGCTATGGATAAAATCATTAATTAGTGGTTTACAGTCGTGCAGTAAAGTACTTAATCTAATTCCAATGCTGACTGACGAGACAATTTTGTGGCGTATAGCAAAATGTTGAAGTGTTTATTTGTACTTCTTCTTTGCACTAATTAGCATTTACCGCATACATAGTTTCACTAAATATTTCATTCATATCGTCTTTACACGAACACGCTTTAATACACGGACATATTAGAAATAATCCATAAATAAAAATATTGATGTATATTTGAAAGTAACATTCCAGTGATTTATGAACAAAATAGGAATTTCTGGAAAAAACATAAGAATGTTTTACGTCTTATATAGCCTTAATAGCACATTAACACGAATCCTTTAAATAGTGTGCTACAATTCCATAGTCTCTTATATAATTCAAACGGCTTTTTTAAAAGTTCATTTTTTACATCTGTTTTTAACGCAATAGGACGAAGATATGAAAAACCTACCTGCTACAAAATTAGAACTAAATAGCCCTGAAACATGAATTTAACACACTATACCGATTTTATAGCTACTGGAACCACTGGACAAAAAAGCAAATCACTATACCTATATATGGAGTTTGAGTCATGTCTATTTCAGATATTTTATTTTCATTATATCAATATTAGATGATCAAACATCACATATATTAAATCCGGCAAATATGGTAAAATAGGCTTAGAATTAGAGCATTTTGTCTTAAATGGTTACTGGTCTGCGGAGTATACTCTTTATGTATTTTACAAACTATTGTGTTGTTTTTGGTGGGTTTAACGTCGCACCAACACAATTATAGTTCATATGGCGACTTTCCAGCTTTGGTGGTAGAGCAAGATCCAAGCTGCCCCTCCGTGCATCATTTCATCACGGGCGGGCACCTGCTACTTTACAAACTATGAATCAGTTTGTGTTGTACAGTGGTGATGACATATTGTGTATATTGTACAAAATTTCTTCCGGGTGGTCTCCGTATAGTATTAGGTGTTATTATTATTTTCTACATTTTTTTCTCTTTACATTTTGGAAACATTATTTTGTAAGTTTTACGTAATGTTCCTACTCATTGACTAAAGAAACATGGCGAAATTTTTATATTCCAATGACTGGCCGTTTTAAGGCGGTACCATGTTCTGTTCCTTTTTCATGATTGTTGGTGTTTGTTACATCTTTGTTTTATGATTTCAATAATCCTTTATTTGTATATATCTATATATATATATATATATATACATACTCACTGATGAGTCATTCACGGCGGAACTAGTTTGTGACTTCTATATTAAAATTTAAGAAAAACTAAGCGAGCGTGTGAAGTCATTTTATAATTTTATATATATGCGCGTGTGTGTGTGTGTGTGTGTGTGTGTGTGTGAACGGCCTGTGTATACATGTCCATGCGAACTGCCATATGGGTGACTGTTCTCTTTGAATGAAACGCAAGACCTTAATTTTTCAGTTCCTTCTCACGAACAATTTCACCTTCTTATGTAGCATACAAGTATCCACATTCGCTCATACATTGGTAACACATAGCCATAGGTGTACTTCTGATACAAATTCAGAAACGTTTTTGTTTATGAAATAATATATCTCAAACGGTGATTTGTCGTTGAATAAAATCATTGTTTGGAGTTTAGGTGCGAAGGAATTATATTACGAGGGCGCAGCACGGGTGATATAATAATACGCATATTAACGACAAACAATGATTTTATTCAAGCGCAAATCACTGTGTGAGATATATTATTTTGATTCTAACACGTAATCAACAAACAACAACAATAACAACAAACTTGATTTGCAATATCGACATAACATGTCTTTGGCTAAGGAACAGATATAACTATAATAAATAACTAGATGTACATGCACATGAGTAAACATTACAATTATATGTATAATAAAAGAAATTCATATCAATGGTCTTAACTATAACGTTTCTTTCCCTAATTTATATGACTCGTTGATAAATTTACAAATATTTATTACAGTTTTTCTTTTTCTTGATCTCATTAATCTGTTGAATTTCTGCATAGTATCAAGGATTATTATGTACGTTCTTGTCTATATCCATCAAATAGATGCTTGATTTCTGTTGATTTCTTTTGCAGCGCGCCGCTTTGCCGTCTAACGACATGCCGTAATAATTGTGACGTCAGAAAAATGAATTGTTGAATTATAATACAGTTTTCAGCCTTCTTTTTTTAATAGGAAAACAAATCGGGTCGTGTAAGAATGTTTGTTGAAACAGCTTGTGCCGATGACCATTGCATTGTTATCCGCGAAACTTTTCTCCATAAATTTTAGTTAAGTAACACATCGAATAGTTCAAGGAGTAACTCCCCATCCGGCTGATATCTTTCGTTACCAGTTCACTGACTTTTGAGATCATACGACCGACAGAAGTTGTTTTGGAAAGAGTTCTGCATTCCACCACTGTTACGTAGTTATTTTATACGTTACTTTCTACAAAAACAACACAAACAGGAGCTGTGAATATGTAAAAACAACTATAGCTGCGGGTAAGAAAAATAATTGTTAAATCTCTGTTATATAGTATTTTACTTTTTTTTCTGTTTAGATATGGACATACACAGTTCCAAACTTTTAGGCAGTCTAAAAATTTGTTGTTAAAAACACATGAATCTGTTAAATTGACTATGCTGGAAAAAAAATTGGTTACAATCGCATCTTTGTTAGGAACATAATTTATGCATACGTTGCGTTCGAATTTGGTTTTGTTAAATGTGACGCATGGGGAATTCTGTTTCCGGGGAAAATCCTGAAGCTTTGCTAATATTACAATATACGTTTAATTTATATAACATTTAATTCTTCATTTATTTAACTAACACAGATAAAAATGATGATGTGAAAAAATACTCAATATTATCAGGACTGAGAAGGAAAACAGCAATTATACTGTTAAAAATAGCTCTATTTCTACGGACGGCGGTTTCAGTTTTACTTTGTACAATGTAAATAAACTGAGAAAATGTCAACAAATCAAAAATGTATATTCATAATCAATAGAACTACACAAGAACTTCTTAAACGCCTTAAACTAAATAATTCTTTTTACTAAGGAAAACATTATTTTATTTCTTTATGTTATTGTCCATTAAAACGAGAAACTACTTTCGTTTGATCAAACCGCAATCTCGGGTGAACATGAACTCGTTTATAGTATTCAAATAACATGAAGTTCATTCATGATTAATGATGCGGAAGGGTGCTTCCACAAATCTTGTGCTTTTACCATGTTTATGTAAATAACTAAGCAAACCGTGTCTTGTGGATTACAAATTACACGACCATGAATTGAAAACTTTTGTAATTTTGTCTCTAACGACAACTGTAATGGAACATTTTTATTTGATTTACAACGGATTCGACAAAGGTCGGTAAGAATGATAATTATGTAAGCATGAAAAATGCTTAACACCACAGAATTTAAAACGGTAAAGAGTAACACCGTTCATCACGTCTCTATGGTAACTGGAAAACTACTTTAAATTTATCCTTATTTTTTAATCGTCCCATTAAAACGAGAATGAATTCGTTTAAGGTCTGGAAAGTGAATATTGTTTAAAAAGAAGTAATGGGCTATTTTACTTTTGTGCTGATTTATTTGTGTATTTACATGTCTGTGAATTAAGATATATTGTATTGCTTTTATATAAAAAAAAATAACTTTATATACCTTTTTCCTTTAGAATCAAAACTTTATCACATTATGATCAATATTTTTTTTCTCAAAACTAATATCTTTTACAATATGTCTGTAAATCTTCCGAAGGGAAGTATAGTACAAATCTGTGTTGATATTTTACTCTTTATTTCGAATTTTCGGACACTTGTCCTTTTTCAAGAATATGGAAATATTTTTCTGACTAAGTAATATCCATGTAACATTTATATCACAGGAAATGAATAATGTTGACGTCCTGGATTAACATTATTCATTTCCTGTGATATAAATGTTACATGGATATTACTTAGTCAGAAAAATATTTCCATATTCTTGAAAAAGGACAAGTGTCCGAAAATTCGAAATAAAGAGTAAAATATCAACACAGATTAATATCTTTTACGTCAATGTAATCACATGAGGGGGTCTACTCGTTCGATTCGGCATTGTGGATTTTGCCAGGGATTTTGTCAAGTACCTTGTGGGATTTATTCCTTGCAAAGTTATCTCCACCAAATATAACATTGCAGATCAAGGTAAAAACTATGAGACTTATCTTCAGAAATACAAAAAGTATAAAGAAACATTTTTCAAGATTTTGACCACAAAACGTGATACTTTCTGAAGCGTGTAGATTTTTATATCGTCTTTCTTTATCGGTAGAATGCAGGTTTTCTTGTCAAAATAATCTAAGACATACCATTATTATGGAGTCCGCTATTATTCCAATGATTTAAGAATGTCCGAAATTTGATACATCTGGCATGATAAAGTGATAAAACTTTATACAATGCATGCCGTTTTCCATTAATCTTGTGACCAAGAAGGCATTTGCTGTATGTGTTTCCAAAAGCTACGTCATCATGTAAAAAGCCTGCATTTTCTCCAAGGTTGTTCTTTGAAAGCGTGTGTTGTGATGCAAAGTTGAACGTTATTCCCACAGCCGTTGTAAGCTGACTGTTAGTAGACGATGAAGTCGTTTCAAAGATCTGTTTCCGTAAACCCACGTAACGATTTGAGCCGTGCCATGGGAAAACCAACATAGTGGGTGTGCGACCAGCATGGATCCAGACCAGCCTGCGCATCCGCGCAGTCTGGTCAGGCTCCATGCTGTTCGCTTTTAAAGCCTATTGGAATTGGAGAAACTGTTAGCGAACAGCATGGAGCCTGACCAGACTGCGCGGATGCGCAGGCTGGTCTGGATCCATGCTGGTCGCACACCCACTATGTTGGTTTTCCCATGGCACGGCTCATTTGTCAAATATATCAATGTTGGTAGAGGTAACAAACTTGTAAATACTAGAAATATATAGATCTAAGTGCATCCAAATTCTTTTGAAAGCCAAATGTGTTCTATATGCTGATGATAACTACACATCCACAAGTTCATCATTAATGGTTGGAATACACGGACAAATACTAAGCATCGTAATTCTAATTGCCAGTATTTGAAAGGTACGTATAGTCGGTCTAAACAAGTATCATTTTACGAACGAAGACCCTTTGCATTCCTTTCATTTTCTATCTAGAGAATAAAATATATTTATTGGCTATATTTTTATATAATTTGAAACCACAAACATACGAACTATGCGTTGAGAGACAGTTACTGTAACTATTCATTATCTTACATCTCATTTTTTTTTGTGGTTTATAGATTTAACCTGCTGCAATGATTATGTTCAGCATAAAATATTCCTTATTTTTTGTAATAGAGATATCAAAGGTTTTTAGTAATATTAGGAATAGAGAGGAGAAATAACATCACAAAGTTAATTGATAAAAGCATATCCTGGTACTATCTAATCGAAATGACTAGTGATATTTCGAGCCCTCAATTCTGTTGTAATCAGGGAAGGTTGTAACTCTGTGAAAAAAAGGAACATGTGGCATGCATCTTAAAAATACACCTATATGAACAAGTTACCGGTATCATTATACAGGTACGTTAAAATTGGTCTAGGCTTAACAATCACATTCGGGGTTTAGAAAAAGAACAGTTTAGAATATTTCTTTTAAAGGCACTGACCTCCAGATTTGGCTAAAAATAATATTTCTTTCAAATTGAAGTTTGGTCATATTATAAACATTAGAATATGATTTTTTGTTTCTAAAATATTTCAAAAATTCCAAATCAAGAAAAAAAAGATGAACGCGTCGGGAATCGAACCCCGGACTGCAGCGACAATAAAGACATTTTCCCGTCGTCTTAACCAATAGCGCTATAATTATAGTGGAATTAGTGAACTATGACTTCAAAATATAGATATTTATAATCGAGACAGTTTACCTGAAGTAAAGCGTTACAAACGCTTTTCGATTTTCATCGTAAAAAGTAGTAGAAATAGTAAATTTGCATGTGTTTCCGTAACATATAGTTTGTCAGTAATTAAGTTTTAAAGACTTCTTAAGAAGTATAGCATTTATTTCCAGATATCTTAAAAATTATTATTTTTGTTGTTGTCGAACAATCTTGAGGCCAGTCCCTTTAACGTGCTAGTATGTTATCTACATGTTAGCATAACACTATGTTGTGGGTGGTAAAACTTCTTTGTGTTGGTGTGGAAAGTTGAAGTCATTATCTATCTATTTTACATGAGGTGAAATGAAAGTCCTTGTATTGATGCCAATCTATTTAAGCATAGAGACATTTACTTATTTGAATAAACACACGAATCAGAACTATTAATAATTGTTGCTTTGTTTTGTTGTTGTTTTTTGTTGTTATTTTTTTTTTTTTTTTTTTTTTTTTTTGGGTTCTTTTTCAAAACTAGTGCTCAAAATATGCACATTCACGACAAAAGCGTTGAACTGTTGTAATTTGATCAAACATGGCTTAAATTTATAGAACACTCGGAGACTGATATATAAAATATGTTGGCATATTTCTGTAAACCACATATCCACTTATTTATGTTGACAGTTTTCTCTAAAAATGTCACATATCCAGTTATTATCTGGCAAGTGGCAAAATTGCGTGTTATCCAGAGAATTATGTTAACAGGACAAAATCGCCTGTTAGCGCCCACTTCTTCCATCCACAGATATCCAGTTAATATTCGTACCCAAATTGGCGATTAAAGGTTTGACTTTTCGTCCCCTATACGGAATGAATGAGTGTATATCCACCTCTTGCCCAACCACCACCCCTAATAGTTTGTGAAACCTATAGATACGATGTATCACTTTCAGAAGGAATGATAAAATTGCATATTTATTATGTCCCTTTATGTATGTTCATTCATTCCGTATTGATAGGGGACGATTACGGGGTATTGCCAATCATAACAGACTAACTGACAAAAAATCAAGATACCTAGTTGTACAATTAACGCAAGTGAATATATGGATGGCAGTAGTGGGCACTAACATGCAGTTTTGTCCTCAGCTGTTCAGATACTTAAGTGGATAACACGCAGTTCTGTCACTTGCCAGGTAATAACTAAGTGACATTTTTACGAAAAATGTCCAGATAAATAAGTGGATATGTGGTTGGCAGAAATATGCCACCATAATAAAATTTTCTGGTTTATTTTGTTGTTGTTTTTTTTCCAATACTTCTTTTACATTTTAATTATAACAATTACAAATGTTTCCAAAACTTCATTGTTTGGTAATTGTGACATATAACTGCATACTTGAACTTTGTGTGACTATAGCACATTTTCGAAGAATCAGTCAGAAAGTGTACCTTTAGCATCACCGATATATGAGCCGCGCCATGAGAAAACCAACATAGTGGCTTTGCGACCAGCATGGATCCAGACCAGCCTGCGCATCCGTGCAGTCTGGTCAGGATCCATGCTGTTCGCTTTCAAAGCCTATTGTAATTAGAGAAACCGTTAGCGAACAGCATGGATCCTGACCAGACTGCGCGGATGCGCAGGCTGGTCTGGGTCCATGCTGACCGCAAAGCCACTATGTTGGTTTTCTCATGGCGCGGCTCATATGAGCATTCATAACCTTACTTCCTCTTAATCCTTATCACATGTTTGACGTCGCGGGAGTGTAATAAAGCCATTACATAAAAAACACTAGTACACTACAGTGTAATAAACCTTTGACGTCGGCGTCGTTTAGTGTATTGGAGACGTTGGTCAAAATGACATGTTTTAATAGCTAAAGAAAGAAGAATTTTTTAAGGTTTCGGCAGGAAAACTAACATGTGATCAAAAGAATATTACATTTGTGACTTTCAACATTGAATTTATTAAACTCGTTGAATAAAATTGATAAAATTTTATTATTTTATTCAACTCGTTTAATAACGCAATATGAAAAAAACACTCGTATAAATAGAGGATATTTGTTTGTTTTGAGTGAATATGGAATATATCTCACTGAGAAGTGAGAAATGAGAAAACTTTCTCACTTCGAGGTGAGATATATTCAATATTCACGAAAAACAAACAAATTTTCTTTTTAGTTTATGCTCAATTACGTTGAGATGTGCATTTTGCAACAATTTTTAATCTCAGCGCGGGAAACAGACGCGCGTAAACAGACATGACGTCAGACGTGTTGTGACGTTAGAAAGACGCACACAACATGAAATTCCATTTTATTTTATCTTTTTGCTGCATAACGTTATGAAACTCTCATTTAATAAAATAATTTGAATCGAGAAATATACTATAAAGAACAAAGCGCGACTACAATTTTCATCCTGTTTTAAGCAAATAATTTAAAATTCATACACAATGTATGAGGGGGCGGAGCTATATCTCTCACAGTGTGAAAATATAGATTTCATATTTTCACAGTGTGAGTGATAAGAGATCAAAATATTTAACTGATAGAATACAGTATTTCATTAGTTAGCATAAAATTATATCCTCTATTTTTACTTTAAAACCAGAAATTTCACTATGGAGCAGTATACTCAATATACATATCCTGTCAGTATGAAATCATTCTTATTGTGATTATGTCTCAAGCTGTTACCTACAGTAATCAGAATATACACTGAAATCTGTTTGGTTTTTGACAAGCGTTGTGGAGTCTCTCTCTACGGACACATGTATGTAAATAAATGTAATCAAGCATGTAGGTGTGATAAGAGATCGGAAAATTAGCACAGCCATTATATGACAGTGCTAAGCAATGCTCATTTATTGTTGTACTATAATGATATCATCGATCGAAACTTCCGATGCTTAGTGATGCTTTCAATACAAGATGCTGCTAGTATGTTATTATTAACGGGGAAAACGAGCCGTTTTCGTTGTGACTATATTATACGCGCCAGCAGTAATTACTAAGTGGGTGTTGTAAAGTTGGATAAATGTATAATGAGTAGGCAAGTCGTTTGTAAAATAATGATTATCGCTAATAAGAAGGTGAATTTTAGTATCATGTTTCCAAAACAACATAGTCGCTATGTTATGCTAGTGTTATGTAAACAATTGCAGAACGTTAATTAATGCTAAATGTGCTAGTGATAAACGTCTTTAAAACATTGTTTTGCAGGAAACTAGACACATTACTGTAAACTGTTAAATGTTGACAAGGAAAATCGCAGATATTTGTATTGTTGTTTTATGGATATTCCATCTTCAAACTGAATACGAATGTGCACTTGAAGGTAAGAACTAGTTTTACCCAGAATTGTATTGAATTGACAAAAAACGTGATCATGAAAGTCCTATACAGCTTGTAGACTATACTTGTTTTAACTTGGTGCACAAAAAGACAAGCCGCGAAACGGTAAAACATTTTTAAACATTTTGAAATCAATTGAATTTATCACGATGAGCTGATACATGTGATTCGGCATTTTCAAACATCACACTTCGACTAATTTTTTTAAGAGGCATGCTTGTCATTTCTGTACCAAATAATATACAAAAAAGAACTTTAATTAATGAAAGCAATGTGTTGCGGATTGAGCTTTTATATGATGTGACAAAAATACTCTAGGCAGTGCAACACATTGTCGCAATTCATTTTATTAATATCGGCACAGCTGCACTTAATACAGAAGCTTTTTGTTCGGTTAAACAATAGGGACATCAAGATGACTTTAACAGATGTGATATCTTCGTTTACACAAAATTTGATTTAAACTGTACATTATCTAAGAAATTAGTGAAATGTATTTTAAATAAATAATGTTAAATTCAGTATCTGTTTATAATCCACGAAGACTGTTAACTTTGTTCATCTTGTCAGAAGAGATTGTTTTGAAACTTAACAATGGAACTAAACATGCATAAATGGCAATTTTTGGATACAGTATAAAGTTTTTAAACACTTTTTTTCAATAACAAGCATATAGGGAACTCTCTTTAAGATTTTGCGTGCGTTTTAGACTCCTGCTACTGAACGACTGCAGAGCTTGCAGTAAGGGATATGGTGTAATATACTGTAAGCTGAAAGTAATTCTGTTAGATTTTGTAGTTTATGAAAGACTATTTATAAAAGATTTGGCTATTTGGCTCAAGATTCAATTGTCTAACATTGAATGCAGTTCTACTTTCATAAAGAGACAAACCGTACATATTTAAGTAACTGTTTAACTAAGCTGTCTTCTGTCAAAAAATAATTTCGGCCTCCTTAGCCGAATGGTGTAGGCTGCTGACTTCAAGTAGCTTGCCCCTCAACGTTGTGGGTTCGAAACCACCTCGATGTAGAACTCTTTCATGCGTCAAGACATCTAGCTGACTAACAGAAAGTCGGTGGTTCAACGCATGTCTAATCTGTGGTAAAATAATGCCTGGAGAGTCATTTGGGTGGTACCTGGTGACTTCTTCTACCATTAAAAGCTAGAAGGTCATCCTATAACTTGTTTTTAGCTTGACTATACGAAGTATAAGGACAGCTATCCTACTCGACCCGGCGTCGGCGTCTTTCCGCGTCCCCACCTTGGTTAAAGTTTTTTTTACACTTTCTCTTTTTTTAACTTATCTCTGTAATTACTTGATGGTTTTGATTTAAACTTGAAATACTTATTCCTCATCATCATCCACATCATCTGACATAAGGGCCATAACTCTGCCACCAATATTTCATGAATTATCCCCCCTTTTCACTTAGATTTTCAGGTTAAAGTTTGATGCACTTTCACTCTATCTCTGTTATTACTGAATGGATTTGATTCAAACTTAAAAAAGTTGTTCAACATCATCACCAACATCATATGACACAAGGTGCATAACTTTGGCACCATTTTTTCATGAATTATTCCCCCTTTTTACTTAGAATTTCAGGTTCAAGTTTTGGTGCACTTTCACTCTACCTCTGTAATTACTGAATGGATTTGATTCAAACTTAAAATAGTTGTTCAGTATCACCACCCACATCATATGACACAAGATGCATAACTCTGGCACAATTTTTCATGAATTATTCCCCTTTTTACTTAGAATTTCAGGTTACAGTTTTATGCACTTTCACTCTATCTCTGTTATTACTGAATGGATCTGATTCAAGCTTAAACAATTGTTCAACATCATTACCCTTATCATAAGACACAAGGTGCATAACTCTGGGACCAATTTACATTAATTATTCCCCCTTTTTACTTAGAATTTTAGGTTAAAGTTTTGATTCACTTTCACTCTGTCTCTGTTATTACTGAATGGATTTGATTCAAACTTAAAATGGTCGTTCAACATCATCACCCACACCATATGACACAAGGTGCACAACTCTGGCACCAATATGTAATGAATTATGCCCCTTTTTGCTTAGGATATACTTATATAGTGTTTTGATACATTTCATCTTTACCTCTCTTTTTACTTTAAATTGATATTTTTGACATAGACTCAGGCTATTGTGCAATATCTTCATCCACAATTGGAGTCATTAAACACTCCAGTGGCAGCTCTAGTTTCCTCAGATGTGCCCAGTTTCACTATCCAGCATCGAAATAGTCGAGCGCGCTGTCTCCTGTGACAGTTCTTGTTTTTTGTGTTGGAGTAACGATAAGGATAACACCAAATATCCAAACTCAAAACTGACTTTATACCTGTCGTTCACAATACTTATATAGTAATTATGCATTCAAATTATGCAGAATAAAGATGGACATCACATAGTTATACTATGGTTGAACATACGTTAGCGGCCACCAGTATTTAACCGCCACATGACTTACGCAGTCCGTCTGATAAGTTCCCATGTGAATTCTTCATTCTAATTCCAACTTGCCTTTAGCAGCCACCTGTCTGAAGCAGTCATAGTACGGCGCTTCCTTGGCTAGTCGTTTTTTATTAGTGATTCTTCTTCCATCTTACTTATGTTTACTGTACACTCAGTTTGTTGGCTGCAACTACTTAGCAACAAAATTATTCATTTTTACATTGGTACCGAGATACTCTTGGGAAAAATTAATTGACTGGATAAGACCAGCAAAGGACATAAAATGTAATTACATGTATTCAAACTAGGCAGTAACTGTCATATGGATGTGGCTACTGAATTAATAATTTATTTATGAATCTAAACAACAAAAAGTGCATGAGGGGAAACCAAACATCTAAACGTGTATTAAAGGCACTGGCCTCCAGATTTTGGCTGAAAATAATCTTTATTTAAAATTGAAGTTTGGTCATATTATAAACGTAAGAATATGTGGTTTTATTTCTAACTTACCTTTAAAATGCCAAATCAAGAAAACAAAAAAAAATACCAGAGTCGGTGAATGGAACCAGCAAAAACTTACCCGCTGTCTTTACCAATACACAACAGAGAAATATGTATTTATAACGGCATTCAATATAAATATTTATAATTAAGGCAGTTTACCTAGAGTAAAGCGTTACAAACGCTTTTCAGTTTTCAATGTAAAACAGTAAAAAATAACTAATTCTCATGTGTTTCCATAACATATAGTCTATCAGTAATTAAGTTTCAAAGCTTCCTTAAAAAATATAGCACATATTTCCTGATACCTAAATTGTTTCTCTTTTCTTGTTGTCGTTAGATCTGGAGACCAGTGCCTTTAAGAGCCTTAGAAATATGATAAGGGCAGCTCAAATTTTAGACATATGTGATAAGTGCACAGGGAATATAATAAGGGAAACCAAAAATTTAGACATATGTATTAGGAGCGCTAGATATATATAGTAAAGGAAACCCAAAATTTAGGCATATGTATTAAGGGCACTAGAAGTATAATAAGGTAATGAACATTGTACCGAAAAGTGTTAACACTTGCAAAATATTTTCTCTCTCTTTCGACAAGATTGTGCTTTAAGTCTGTGATTGTTTCATGAAATAATTAATTAGTTCTAATAATATAGCGTGTCAAGTTTTCACTTTACTCTAGGGATATGACACAGAAGATATTTGTACGTCATATATGATATAACGGGTTAGAAACTATAAACGCACTTGTTTTCACGAAAACAAATGCTTTTACTGACGTGAATGATATTAATAGTAAAATTTACTTTGAAATCTCTTATCACAGTTGTTGTTTGTAAATGTTTTATTGTACATATACACATACATATGATTAATATTGTATGGACCGGAGGCCTAAATCGCAATAAAGATATGATTTGTTTACGTGTTAAATTAAATGAACTTTTGATGGAATTGAAGATGAACGTTTTAAATATCATTTGTTACAAGATGAATATCAAAGCAAGTATATATTAGGCGCATTATGCTATTGAATCAAATCACTACTTAAAATGACAGAAAGACAGCAATATATGTGTTGTCAGAAATTCTGTTCAACTTATTCAATTTACTGAAATATAATTATAGTTTGAACTCTCTATCAAAAGGTACTGCCAATATATATTATAGTGTCTTCAGCATACGTCAAAGTTAGTCTTATGTCGATATGATACTGAAACTTCTGGTGATGTGCACTTGATGTTTAGTTGGTACAATTAATTTTGTATGAGCTAATTTAAATGAAATTGTTACGTCTTATATTCCAGTATTGTAGTACGTAGTTGTAGTAAGAAACACAAAAGGAACATAAGTCCATGTGATAAGAGGTGATTTCATTCTCTGATATTTCTCATTTCTCACTTTTAATAGATATGTTTGATAAATGTGTTGGTATATGTAATGATTGTAAATCACTATGTATAAAACATATATATTGGTTTAAAGAAACTGTATATGTGCAAGACAATCATGCTTGTACTATAAAATCATTCCCAATATTAACATTTGCTGTGCAGTGTAATATATGAATATATGCATTATGGCTTCCTTTGGCGGATATTGCAACACAACAACGGAAGCGTTATTTATCTCCAATAAAAGACTTAAGTTCCTCCGGCACGTTCTCTATACTTTGAAGAATGCTTCATTATGTTATTAACAACTAACTAAAGGCACACATTACTAATTAAATTTTGTAATCTTTGTTGAAACAAGGAAGAAAATCCATAAGATGAAACTACTAATTGGATTCTGTATGCCTCATAATCATTGCTGAAATACAAACATCCTTACGAAAACAATGGCATGGAAACAAAGACAAATATACGTACGATCGCATAAAAACTAGCACAAAATTCGTACGATCACCCTTCATACACGTTACTAAAAGAAGGCAAACATCCATACGTTCACACATTGTCAACATACTCGTAATCCAAACAAGAACAAAACTGATATCCATCATGCATCATACTCGTTATCACAATGTAACGCGTCATACTCGACAAACGTCCGTTCGATCAAGAAACAAGAAGGACAAACATTCAAACGTCCATGTATCGTACTCGTTTTCGAAACAAGAACAAACGTACATACCATCCCTCATCATACTCGTTAATGAAACAAAGGCAAAATGCATGCCATCACGCAACATACACATTTAATGAAACAAAATCAAACGTCTATACGATCATACTATTAATTGAATCCTACAATTTAAGCCTAAAAAACTGATTTGAGTTTACAAATGTTCAATTTTAAAGGACTTATATATCAAACTGTCCTATAGCAAGATGCCAACAAACTGTTATATTTTAGCAGGGACTTTCAATGTTTGCTATGCCTAAACGTATAAGTTTATGTTACAATCATGTATTTCATATTATTTTTTAGCTTGAACAATTTTGACAGAAATATTTTCCCAATACATCTTAAGCTAATTTAGTATCAATTTATTTATTTGACTTCTACCTACTGACTGATTGTTAGCATGATTTATTTATTTTGCTAAAATCTATTTCAAAGTAAATGTACAGCGAAAAGAAAACCAAAAGTATTGTCTTCAATAATTGAAATATCCTTAATTTGGTATTAATGTTACAAAGAAAACCGTATTAATTACACGTTTATTCCCACGTTACATCCAAATACATTATATACTGTTATGACATGTCTTAATTATTGTTGAGAATGAAAGACATGTACATCTTGTCTCATAATTTTTAAGCTTATACGGAAACAGAAATCATTTTCATTTTCTAATATTTTGTGAGTGTTCTTCTTAGAAAAAGTGTGCAACATACAATGCCGCTTTGTAACATCCGTTAATGAAATATACATAAGCATAAAAAGGGACAGACAAAGTGCGGTCAACACAAACAGAAAAAAATTCATATCGCTATTATAAGATATAAATTTCGTGATTGTAAAAGAAGAATAAGAACTATTTTTACTCTGTCAGTATCTTTATGTATGAATACACATTCTGTTTAAATGGTAAACGCTTTTACTTATGAACCACATCTCTTAGTAAGGAATAAGCATACGGAGACAGGAAAGACAATGTGCTTTTTGTGGTCTAAATTATTTGGAAGACGAGTTCCACTTAATTCTAAAGTGTAGCTACTATGCTAAAATAAGTAAAAATATATTAGTAAATATTTGTATGAAAATCCGAGTGTTTTTAAATTCATAAAATTATTAAATTTAACAAATAAGAATACACTTACGTAACTTTCATTATACATCACTAAGGCCTGTAAGTTCAGACAGTCTAATGTTAGACTAAATGTCACTTAGATCTTGATCTATTTATGTACATTCGTGTTCTGCTAATGTTTGTTTTTTGATATACTCTCGCATCTTAACATTCAAATATTGTGATATACTCATGTGTCTTTTGATTTTCTCTCATCTTTACATGAACATGTTATTATTTCACATGTTTATTTGTTAATATTTGTTTTTTTATTATTAATATTACATTGAATATATCATGTATTTTACGCATGCCATATAATTATGTTTTATATGTTTTTGTTGTATCAGTGAGCTTTTCATGCTTCAAAAGAATACAATTTATGTTATATTATGTTACCATAATCGCTTGGTGCTGCGAAACGATTAACATATTCAAACATTTTGAAATCAATTGCAATTATCACGATGATCTGATTCGTGTGATTCGACATTTTCGAACACCACACATCAATCCTTTTTATACCAAATAAAACACAAAAAGAACTTTAATTAATGAAAGCAACGTGTTGCGGATTGGGCTTTTATACAATGTGACAAAAATTCTGTAGGCAGTGAACGTGTTGTCGCAATTCATTTTATTACCGACACAGCTGCACTTAATATAGAAGCTTATTTGTTTAGTTAAACTGTAGGTGCGTCAACGTGACTTTACCAGAAACTTGATGAGAAATGAATGTGATAGCATGGTTTAAACAAAAACTGATTAAAACTATACATCTTCTAAGAAACTAGTGAAAACTTGTGTGTTAAATATTTTAGTTTTTATATAAAATCCATGAAGAATGTTAATTTTGCTAACCATGTCAGAAGAATTCGTTTTGAAACTTTACAATGGAAAGAAAAAGGTGTACGTCACAATTTTAGGATGCAGTATAAAGTCTTAAAAACTTCTTTCAATAACAAGCATGCACGGAACTTGCAGTACGGGATATGGTGTATTATAACTGTTGATAATCAAGCTAAGCTGAAAGTGATTCTATTAGTTTTTTTTTTTTTGTTGTTTACGAAAGACCATCCATAAAGGATTAGGCATTCTTGTATCAGATTCATTTTTCGTACATTTCATGTAGTTCTCCTTCCACGTAGAAACAAAAAAAAAATCATACCTACTTAGTTAACTATTTAACTAAGCTGTCTCCTGTCAAAGAAATAATTTGGGCCTTCTTAGCCGAAAAGTTGCCCCTCAACGCTGTTGGTTCGAAACCTCGTTTGAGTTGTAGAACTCTCACATGCGAGGAAGACATTTAGCTTACTAACGGAAAGTCGATGGTTTACCCGAGGTCCCGTCTGTGATGAAATAATGTCCGGAAAGGCGCATGGTATCTTCTACTACCATAAAAAACTTTAAAGTTACTCTATGACCTGCCACTGTGTCGGTTTACAACAACATCAAATATTAACTGAAAATTGATATTAATCAAACCTGCCGTTTACAAAACATGTGTAGTGATTATGTATTTGAATTGTGCAGAGTAAATATGCATCTCACGCAATTACATTATTGTTGAATCTACGTTTGCGACCACCAGTACTAAACCTCCACATGACTTATGTAGTCCGTTTGATAAGTTCCCAAATGAAATATGCATTCCAGTTTCAACTTGCCTGAAGCAGTCACCTATCTGAAGCAATCATAGTACGTCGTTTCCTTCACTGGCTGCTTAATATAGGTTTTTATGTACAAATATCACCCGTTTAATGCACCGTTTTTAATTAGGGATTCTTCATTCATCTTACTTAAGTTTACTGTACATTTCGTTTCATGGTTGCAGCTACCAAGCAAATCATTATTCGTATTTATATTGGTTCTGATATACTCTTGGGATATATAAATGGACTGGATAAGACCAGGAAAAGGACAATAAATATAATTACATATATTGAAACTAGGCAGTAACTGTCATGCGGATGTTGCTACTGAATTAATAATTTATTTATGAATCCAAAACAATAAAAAGTGTATGAGGGGAAACCAAAATCTCGACATGTGTATTAATAGCACTAGAAACATAAGGAAGGAAACCCAGAAATTAGACATATGTATTAAGAGCACTGGAAATATAATAATGGATACCAAAAATTTAGACATATGTATTAAGATCGCTAGAAGTATAACAAGGTAATAACACAGCGTATGGACACTAATAACACAATATACATTTATTAAGAGCACTGGAAATAGGACGGACCTACCAAATCTGCGCTAAAAGTGTACAGCTTGAAATGATGCTGAGTCAAGTAGGATCGTACACTAGGTTACTAGGTCCTGTTTTAAAAAGGTATTGTTTCTGCTGGAGGTACTGTGTAGTAATAAAAATCGTTATGGTGCAGAAGGTTTATATTTGACCTTCAATCGTGGTAACTTTGACCTTTGATTGATAGGCATGTGTCATGCAAGCAACACTAGAAACACATTTTATGAGGAACACGTATGTGAGTATATAATTGAGCCGCGCCATGAGAAAACCAACATAGTGGCTTTGCGACCAGCAGTCTGGTCAGGATCCATGCTGTTTGCTTTCAAGGCCTATTGGAATTAAAGAAACTGATGGCGAACAACATGGCTCCTGACTAGACTGCGCGGATGCGCAGGCTGGTCTGGATCCATGCTGATCGCAAAGCCACTATGTTGGTTTTCTCATGGCGCGGCTCATATAAAGATGCTTCAAGGCATTTAGAAGCTAAGGACTAAAATTATTTTCACTTTAATTTAAAAGTGCCACCAAGCATGGGTCATGCATGCGAAATGTTGAATGATCACGAGGAACATTTGCTTGTAGTGGTAAGAAAATCATTCAATGCATATAAAAGTTATGGAGTAGAAACAAATTTAAACTTGACCTTAAACAGTGACTTTGACCTTTAACCGACAAGCATAGATCATGTGTTGACACATTGTCTCAGCATAGGGAACGTTTGTAGAACTAAGATAATCCATATGAAAAATTATGGAGCGGAAACAAGTTTTACTTGACCTTCAAATAGTGTTTTCGACCTATTGTCTCCAAGCATAAGACATATGTGTGTATAATCTTAATATTGCTCTCTATTAACATACCAAGTTTTATGAACCTAGCTTGAATACTTTTTGAGTAATTGCACGATCCAGATTTGCAGACGACAGGCGGACTAACCGGTAGGGGACTAATAATAAATATACAACAAGACGCTTTGGACGCAACAAAAGCAACTAAGATGAATAAAGGCAGACTCGATATTATTGATTCTTTTCATAATAATAGGTACAGAAAAGTGCAAACAACTATAAAGGAGAATTAACGCCATAAATATAGACATACAAGATACCATAAAATCGCCTTTGTTAGGTCTATATCTAGTGCAATACAAAAAAAAAACGGGTAGGCGTCATGGGAACTAAATAGAATCATATGCACTGTAATAGTTAACCAAACAAAATGCAAGAAATCTTAAAATCAATAGGAACATGTAAGGTTACTTCAGGAAATAATCGTCACAACTGAAAAATCTAAACAAGTACATGTGTATATACATATTAACGTAGAATGTACATTTAAAATCTGTATTTTATAAACTTTTAGTGTTTTGTATAGATAGTTTTCGAACTAATAGTAAATACAGAAATCCTGGCCATATGATAATTCTTTACATGGTTTTAATTACAGACACAGAGAAAACTTAATAATAAATGCAGCTACAGGTATGCATTAAGGTTGCATGATTGATTCTCTCAAGCCATGTCTGTGCATGCTCCTTAAAGCCTGTTTTCAGTTACTTGTTTTGTATCCTTTGTGGAAGTCTCCATCAGTGAGAGTGCATATTTCTAATAAAGCAATTTGATTGCAGAATAAGATATTTAAATTGAATTTGCATTCTCTGGAAATAAACAGTATTGATAAAACGTGATTCTGTCGTATTAAACAGTCTTTAGACAATTGAGTGAATTATTTAAAGCCCTTTCAAACTGGCACAGAGATAGTTGTAACTTTATTTTATGTAAATGCAAAATTTAGGATATTATCAAAATTTATATATGATTGTTCAGCTCTTAGGCTATTTTCATTACCTATCAATATGAAAAGTCTCAATGAAATCGAGTCTGCCTATATTACACATTGTTCTGTAAAATACAATATAGTTGGGTGATAATTACCTATTCGAAAGACCATACTGGACGAGCCGATAGGCGAATTCGGTATATTATTCGGATGGATAAGTATCCAAATATATACTTTATATAATTACTTTCTCCGAACACCCGACCCTTTTATCTGCCCCTTCTTCCCCCGCCCCTTCCCCTTTTTTCTGTATTTTGCACATAACTAAAATGTACTTGTTGTTGGATTTTTGAAGGTTACCTGTCTACAATATTTTTCCGTTACAGCTTCTTTTTATTGTGAGCCTACAGTGCGATGCATGGCTTTGTGGCTGTGTTTGGGGTGCTTCTTGCCTTTTATTTTTCGTTATACAGGACAATGTTGATTATGTGTTTATTCCGTGATTTTGCTCAATTACATACGGACACGATTTCATCCATCGCAGCAAGCCTTTATTGAAGTTGAATTTCATACGAATACTTTCAGTGATTGTTTAGTTAACACAGGGATTCGAACCAAAATCTTTGCAATGCCCAGGACAAAATGTATTGTATTGTACTAAACAGTACAATTATACAAATGGAAATCACTCACTGGAAGAGAAAAATAGGTATATAATTATACACTGTATCAGTAAATAAATGGAGAAGCACAGCTCGTCATGTTACTTTTTATGCTGCTCCAATTGAATTTATCTCTTTTTCTGTGACGGAAATAACATCAATTTCACGATAAAATGATTGTGGAACAAACCTAATAAACACACTGTCAGTATTTTATATTTTCGTCAGTAACAGAATATCCCGTGTAACCTAACTAGTCCCCCATTCGTCAAGCATATTAAGCCCATTTTTTTTTTGGGGGGGGGGGGGGAAGTGAAACCTGTAAAAGTACAAGTGCTTTTCGTTGAAAGAACATATCATGAAAATAAGTTCTTTTGTCGCAGATGTTCTCGTTCCCTACTGTCTCAAATACACGCATAAACAAACATTAAATTAAGCACAATAGACCAATTTGTCATAAGCGAAATAGTCGTGCAGTCGCCAATAGAAACCTCTGTAAATGCAAGGTTTATGCCACATTATAGTTGCACTTGTATCTTTTCTCTACACATTTTACCCTTTTAAAATAACTTCGAAATGCTGAGCACACCATAAACAAAATGCAATTTAGGGTTCGTTTGTTTTTATTGCGCAGTAACTAATGTCGGTAGTCATTGGCAGTTCAAAGATGTTTGTACCACTTTAGTAATACATGTAAACAGCAATACATATTGATTCAGTGCCAAATTTATAAGAAGCTGTAACTAGTAACCTAAATTGATTCGAAAAATATTTTCATGTTTAAATTTTCATACAGTAAAATGATACTGCATAGTTGAAATAATCAAAGGTCTCACAAGAACATAATTATGTCATATACATAAACGAAATTAGTCTGATTCAGAACATATGCCAATACGGAATTTAGAATTTACATAGAAAAATATTTTCTCTGTATTTTCAAATGTTACACGTTCTGAAACATTTTCATTCATTCTCTTTTTTTTGCCATCTTTTATTACATTCGTCTAAGGTACTATCTTTAATGATATTCCCTAAAGGTTCTATCTAGGTTCTGCCTTTTATGATATTCAACCTAGGTTTTCAATCTGATAAAACAGAGAAATAAGGCCTATTGAGATAAAATAAAAATGCAATAAATTCTACAATTATAAAGGAGAACAAAACCACCCACCAAGTTTTCTCTAGGATATTTATGCCTTCTTTATTCTATATAGTTCTACCTCGGATCGCTCGAACTTCGAAAATTCGAACTCTCGAACTCATTTGGCGGTCCCCTCGGCCTAATTACAGTGATAATTACACCTATTCAGTCGAACAGACAATTTGTCGCCGGAATGGCTTGTGTTTACAAAGTTTTTCACACCTCTACCTGACATTCGCCAAGCTTCCCCTTTAACCAGCGTATGCGTAATTTTCACACGCTTATGTAATTAGCGTCAGTATACGACAAACAAATTAAACAAAGTGACTTTCGTTCACTGCAATGCTTTAATGGGGCTTTGATTAATACGAATAAAATTATTTAAAATAATTGAGCAATGTCTGTCTTTATTTTTTCTGCATAAAAACGGGAGATCCGATGTCAACTTTCATACTGCTTTAGCATAGCTGATCAAATTAGTAAAGGACCCGGAAATGGGGGGATAGCTAAGTCGGCTACTGGAAAGCAATATATTTGATAGTATTTGTGCTGGACTATAATTCATAAAGGTTAGCTTTTCATGTCTTTCTATTTGATGCTGTCTTCACCAAATTCTTATAATTATATTAGTGTTTTATCAGTGTATTTTTTTTTTCGTATCTATGTCATGTTTGAAAATAAATAATAAAGATATTTTCAGCATTCGTTTTTTATTTATCGTCGTATCATACACACATTTAGGTACAATATGATAATATATTACGATGTTAGGTTTGTAACGCATGATACCCTCGAATTCCCAAATTCAAAATGGCCGCCATTTGGATGTCTCGAACAACGGAAAACTCGAACTAATTTCAACGGGACCCTCGAGTTCGAGCCATCGAAGTTCGACTGTACATTACCACGCAAACGCAATCAAAAATGCATACTATCTTGCCATATCAGGGTAAAACAGAATCGTTGGGGAGAACAGTAGTTTTAGAATAGAGATGCTGCAAATCATTCTTTTGTGTTGACTGCAATTTATAACTGTTTTTTAAATATTTCAGTTATTGTTATTTTTTTTTTTCAATTTATATTGACAACAATTGAAATGACACAAATATCTCTGAGCTATAAATAATGTAAGGTTTATAATTAAGACTATCATCAGGTGAAAACTCTGGAATTGGTGAAAGAGGTCTCCGCATGTATCGGAGAAATAAGGTGTCCAGAAAGTGTTACACTATGCAAGGTAGAGTTTTAGTGTATTTTCTGTACACGGAAACTAATATATCCTATTTTTGTAGATGAAGTTTGAAGAAATTCCTTACAGCAGTTAAAGAATTATATATATTTTAAAAGTGTAACAAGAGCCATGTTACATATGGCTAATCCCCCCGCCGGGCATATTATAATTGAAGGCTAAAGTTCCTGGCAAGTTAGTGTCTGAAAGTATTAATTTTGGGGAAAGCTTTGAAGAACCGTTTAGTTGTGGTCCGCATCAGGGGGTTTTAAAGATGTGGAAGAAAGAATAAGTCAGTAGTGAGGTGGTTTACTGCTAAATTTTATTAATTTTCATGAATTGTATAGCTATGATGTTTTTCTATATGGCTACTGTAAAAAGAAGGAATGGAAAGCTAACAGGGAACAAGAGTGCCAGAAAGTCACAATAAATGCCCGTCGCAGCAAATTTCTTTACTCTAGCAGCTGTATTTGCAAATGGAATGTTAATTTTGTTTAGTAATCATTGTAAGTCTTTTGGGTTTTTTTAAGTCCACAAAAAAACTCCTTACCAGGTAAAGATACCTTATATATAATAAAATACACCTCAAATTGGAAAGTAACATCTATGTTGTACCACAGAAAAGTGGTCTTGTTTTTTCCCTACGGTCAATTATAAAAATGTTACAATATAAGTTATTTATAGTAACAACTAAGGGAAGTTAATCTTACAAAAAAAAAAAAAAAAAAAATTGCAAGTCCACACAAAAATCTTTATCAGGTAGAGATTGATCAAGATACACCTCAAAATTGGATTTAGCATGCATGTTGTACTACAGAAAAGTGGTCTCGATTTTTCCCTACGACTAGTAATGAAAAAGTTACAATAAAAGCTATTTAAAGTAACAACAAAGGAAAGTAATTCTAAAGAAGGGAACTGCGCATGATACTTCGTCTCATGATGGTGTATAAGTGTGCCAAGTTACATCAAAATCCCTCCATGCTCCGGACAAAATGTTTTAAGAAAATATGATAAAGGGGAATAATTCAAAAAAAGGCAAGGTAGAGTTATTGTTCTTACACATTGCACTTCATCCCAATGTGTTCTATCAGTGTGTGAAGTTTGAAGAAAATCCCTCCAGTACTTTTGGAGTTATGCTCCGGACAAAGATCGTTGCGGACGCACGGACGGACGGACGGACGCATGGACGAATAGCATTTCTAATATCCCCTTCGCCTTTGGCGGGGGTATAAATTAATCACGTCTCCTTGATAATAAATAAGATAATAATCACAAGCAATTTATGACAGTGCTTTGCAAGCTCATATTGTGTTGTACTTTATTGATACCTTCGATCGAAACATCCCTTTTAATACCAAAAGCTGCTATGTTGTAATTAACAAGGAATACAAGTGGGCTTTGTTTTGACCGTTTCTTAAGCTCCAGTACTAATTACTAAATGGATGCTGTAACGTTGAATAAGTATGTAATGAGAAAATTAGAAGTTCGTATTATTATTGTTAATTAAATGATGTCTTTTAAGTACGATGTTTCCAAAGCAACATAATTATCATGCTAATAAAAAAAAATATATATACTGTTGCTGTATAAGCACTTGTGTAACATTATCCAATTCTGAGGACAGTTAAAATAGCGTCAGTCTTCAAAATATTGTGTAACAGGGACTCTAGGCGTATTTTCAGTTATCTGTGAAAATATTTCGTTGAAAATGGCAAATATAAGTATCATAACGTCATTGATAATCCGTCTTAATTGTACACTTAAAGGTAAGAACTAGTTTTATGAGAGGTTGTTTTATAATAAAACATAATTATCAAATCAATAAAAGCTGGGTAGATATTTTATGTTTGATCTGACGTAATATTACAAAACGCAAAACAAGTAACATTGCATACATTTGAAAAAATTAAAGAAATAATTATTTTACATACTTTTTACGTATTACCAATTTTATTCTTTGCTAGCATATGAACTTCCGTTTTTGAGTCGGCTAAAGGCTGAAAGCCTTTTGACGAGTCCTTGCTGTTCAGCGATTCTCTAAATGGACCGAATAACACGTGAAGGGATGTAGTTCCATTAGATTTCTCAAATTTCAAACAGTTCACTGCATGAATGAAGTTAAGTTGTGTCAATTCCCTTTGCTATGACCAATATACGATGTAATCTGTCATATTTATGACTTGTAATTGTGCAATACTCGAATGTAACTCATTAAGCATAAATGTGCATTTTAAGAATTGCGCAGGCTTACAAAGCTTGCGTAACATCCAGCGAAAGACAAAAAATAGTTCCACAGGGCTCCAGATAAGATGCGTATTAGCGTAAATTACGTATAGAAATAATGCAAATACGCATGTCTAATAATTTCTAAGCGTATAAAAACGTATATAAAATTACAGAAACGCACACAATGCTTTTTTAAAAACAAAATCTGAATCGTCTGGATGCAATAGGTAACATAGCCGATCAGCCTTAATTCTCCCACATTGAACGTATACACGCATCGTATGATTTCTATAAACTTTGCGTGGGTTGAATTTTGTAGTCAGTAAACGGATAAATTATCGGAAGAAGAAGCTCTTACCGGTTTGTTTAGTTACTACTGATATTAAAAATGATTTTAATTCTTATTTTTCGAGAAATAAACAAATCGGCGAAACATTAAATTGTATTTTCTTGTAGTTTTTGAAATCGAAAGTAGATCGTCTATGTTTGGCTGCTTTCACGAAACGAAACAACTTTTTTATGAAAAGATTTAAATAAGAGGTAACTTAACCGTAAACTTCAATGTCAGGTATTGCCAATTGCTGCTAAATGTCTCCGTATCATCACAATTTGTAAAATATATTGTTGAAACTGGAGAAAAGTGTAATCGTATCCGGATATAATATTTTGGGTAAATATCGAGCTGTGTTATGAAATTTTAAGAAAAAAATTAAAAACAAACTGAAACTGGTAGACTATACTGTCAGTACATCAATCATTAGCCGACTCAGGCCCTTCAGGCCTTTGATTAAGTGTTACGTATAGAGGATATTTGTTTGTTTCGGTACAAGATGGAAATATATTTAAACAGTATTTCCACAAGTGGTATATGGTTTTGATGAGTGAAAGATATTTTGATCTTACATGTAAAACAAACAATTATTTTTTCATGTTTTGACTATATTTACCCATTTTATAGTTTCTTACTAGTGAACTATATAATTATTTGATCTTTTTCAATGCAAAAAATACCAGGTATTTTTCACACTTATATTTCGATAATTCACTGCAAATTATGTACTTATTAAAGTGGCTATGTAAATACTTTGTTTCTTGTGACGTACTGATACAATTCATTTCGCTTTTGCACATATCATTATGTTTTACACCATCAAAAGTTTCCTTTATATCACCGATTTTACTTTTATACGAAGTGACATATAAGGTCTCTAAGTATTGCAACATTTCGAACGTGTTGTGTTCGGTCAACCAAAAGGGATATTAAGAGACATTATAAGAAATATTTCATGATTCTTTACTAGAATTAAGAATTAATTATATACATTCTCGTATTCCAGAGGTGCAATATGGTTTCTTGGTCGAACCCGTGGCATACTTCATGTTTAGGTTCTTTATATTACATCGATGTCAAAGGTTTAAGTCAGCCAGCGGCATTTTGCGACGTCTCCTCGAGAGCAAATACGTCTTTGAACATTGTGAACTTGTCTATTATTAAATCTAGGCCGAATTACGAGGAAGATTTCAAATTTGTCGAAAAAAGATTTTAAATATCTGATCGTACGTAAATTATATTTAGTTTGCCAGGCAATTGGTATCATCAGTATCGTGTAATACCTATAGCTCGCGGATTAGACGCTGATTTTTATATCTTTCTTATCGATTTTCAGACCTTGGCATTATACTTCAAACGTTAAAAGGTGACTACATTTGGCCGGTCAGTAACTGGGGCAATGGCCGCTCAATAAAAGTACAGTAATAGTAACGTTAGACACTGAAATGCCAAACTGACACTATGATGACCTATACATAGATACTTTCTTAAGGTCACATTTATAACATTACTACAGAAGTATGATATATTATACAGCTCTTACTAAATCATTTCAGTGTAACTGAATTATTCACGAATTAGTATAAAACTAGTGCCGTAATTAGTGTCTCAGTACTAACCATTGCTGATTTCTATGCTCTTAAGGTTAACTGTGATCAATTATGTAGACATTATACATACACAAGAAAATGCAAGATACACCGATACACTAGCTTTTATAACGTGATCTACATTTTGTAGGCTCTTTGACTTTGGTATGACCATATTTTATAAGGGATATATGGACTTAATGTTCGGAATACAGTCAGCAAACTGAAGAAAATAGACATAAGAGGACTAAAATATACGAGGCAAATAAAAAATTTTAAAAGTTCATACTTTCATATAGATATAATCAAATGTGTTATGCTTAAATATTCACAATAGTCTAAAACTTGCGACAGACTCAGTAGTATTAAGTCAAATTTTTTGTCTGTGCGCGTTTTTACATTCTATGCTTTTTGTACTACCATGTTGATTTTACATGTGTCATTTAACATACGCAGAAGTTGTAGGTAACTTTTAATCATTTTACGTTACTTTTATATGTTGGACGATCGCCGATATTTATAGTATAATGCTACATCGTTATGTTGTATCAAGTAAAACTTACTTTTACATATATAACTAAAAAAAAGTCGTATACGAAGTATAATCGGCAATATAACACATTAAATAAAAATCCCCAGTTCAGTCACAGCCGAAAGACACCGCAATGTTGAACGTTTACTTTGTCCGAATTGCAATGTTTAGGATCGTATTAAGTGGAAATAAAACTGTACAAAATGAAACTTAAGTTACTTCGATATAAAGCTACATCAGTAGCAGGTGCTGAGAAGGATATTGTGCTCCTCTTTCTTATAAGGAAACAAAAAAGAAAATGAAAAAAGTTTATAGCCATGCGCGCGTTGGTAATACTAGGAAAGAATATGGATTTTTCTAAGAAACTAATAGGGAAAAAAAGTTGAAAAGGTATAGTGAAAAGGGGCTGCGAATGGGGATACTGAGGAACAACTTTGATTAACATGACATTGTTATCTATGAGATGGACCTTAAGAAACATGCAACCATCCAAAGTAATAACAGACACGATTAGTTTGCAACAAACTCCATGGCCCCAAAACACTGGCTAATGTGGCATTCTATGACACGGGTATTCTTTGTAAGAATCCATTTCTATTTCCTCCGGTGAACAGACTCAGTCAAACCGAGTCTGCTATTAGTTTACTTGGTTGCATTCTATGCTACCAAAGATTTTCTTAAATAGATTTCATTAATGATAACAGGTACTCAGTAAAGAGAAAACAGTAAATTGAAAAATGCTCAACCATCACGGTTTTATGTTATGTCTAAAAGGCAATCTCATCTATTCTACTAATTTCGTGGGCACCCATAAGGAACCGCCCATGAACATATGTTCGGTACAAATAAATCAGTTCACTGAACAACCGTGCACATGGCCGATTTTTATCGTCAATGAATTTTTTCTATAGACTGGAAATCTGTGCGTTTTTTCCAACTACCATTAAGTATAAAAGTAACAGGTTTTCAAATTATATTGGACGCATATTTAAAGTTGACATAAGCTTGCATATTTTGGCTGAATTATTCAGCGGAAAAATAATGCACATGATATTTGATTTTGCAGAAAATATTATGCTAGGCACGCGGCGGCTGTCCAGACAGCCTAGGATTTTATTTAATACATATTCTTCTATTGATACATCTGCCTTTATTCGCCTCTATTTTACCTGTCAGATTAATTTTAAGCTACACGCTCAGAGTTGGTACCAAACAAATACCCAGAATTTAATGCAACTGTATATTATCTAAAAAACAGAAAGTTGAATTTATTCAATATCATTTCGAAACACCACTTTGAACCTTTGCAAATGTTATCAGTTTGCATACATAATAATATCTTTGATAACTTCCTTCAATAGCAAGCATATGTTTGCTAAGCCGACTGTATATTTCCGCTAGAAATTAGAAAAGTCGATAAATTTTAAAGTCGATTTTCGGAAAAACGGAACGTATGTTGTAATGGAGCGTGCGTCCGTTCGTTCGTCAATGATAATTCATGTCCGGTACTTTATAACCATTAAGGATATTGACTTTAAATTTGGCATATAGGCAGATTGCGATGTGACGATGTGCAGCTCTGTATGTCAAAGGTTAATGTCACAAATCGAGCTAAAAGGTCAAAACTGTGCTTCATATTTTGTCTCCGAAGCAAATAACTATAATTCAAGGTATTGACTTCAAAATTGGAATGTCGATAGGTGGTAATGAGACAATGCGCTGAGTGCATAAAACAGATTGCTAGGTCAAAGGTCAAGGTCACAGCAAGGTCAAATCTGCCCATATTTCGTGTCCAGAGCATAACTTAAATATATATTATAGGTATTGACTTGAAACTTGGAATATAGGCATACCCCAACCCCGCCCCATAAAATCATTTAGTTTTTTGTTTTGTTTTTGCCCTTTAGTATCCTATAACCATCTCCGCAGACATACAAGTATACCCTGCTTTCCCCCGCCCCCTCCGCTCACACCTCCCACAAAAAGGTCTTTAAATTTTATAATTGCTGGCAATTGGTGCTAATTAGCAAGAGACTGTATGGAAGGCTGTGTCATGTTAGCAGTCATTGATTACATATCGAATCAAAGTTTCATTTATTTATTTATTGCCTTTATTTATTTGTTTATCGTCATTTTGAATTTATTTTCTCAATTATACAAAGTAACATATGGACAAAACAAACCAAACTTGTTGCCTTAAATAAAAATTGGTATTTCGCCCAGCAAAACATAAAAGGTGATAAGCCAAAGATAAACATTTGCCATGTTATTTTTTTGCGAAAAGAGAACACATTACTTAAATCAAATCAAATTTAGAAGAAGACCATGTGCAAGCATAGGAAACAACCGAGCTAATTAAAAACAGACGGTTTGATTGAGTGCTTTCGTAATAGGTAGTGCAAAGGGTAAAGCACCTTAAAATGAATTTTCTCACAGAAAATATAGAGAGACCAATTATCAAACAAATAAGCAAAGTCGACCTCGTTATGTCTATGTTTGCACAATGTACGCGTCTAGGTTTTCTTCATACAAAATCATTAGATATTAAGAGCAAAATAGATTAACCCTGTATTACTGTAGTTATCATTTAGTCACATGTAAGACATTTTAATGTTAATATGAACATGATGCTGTTCGGAAAAATTGAAACATATGCATATAAACGACGAACGCCCCTGTTGGAACTGAACCTGAAACTATACTGTCTTATATGATTGATTTTCTGTCTAGTAAATTAAGAAAAGAATAGTTGATTCCTGGCCATAGGATCATTTTCAACATGGTCTATATACGGCTTCAGAGAAAGCCTAATGCAATAAATGCAGCTACAGGTTTGAATTAAATTTTAATCATTAATCATTGATTCCCTCTGTATATTGCATGCTGAGTCTATTTTCAGTTACTTTATAAGATTTATAACCTTCATAGTGAAATTGCATATTTCTAAAAAGTTTCTTGGCTACAGAAAAAACATTTAGACTGAATTTACTTTTTCCGAAGATAAACAAAAATGATAAAAAGTCTAAAAGATGAAATTCATGGTAGCAAAAAATGGTTATCAAGTGAAAGACATAAATGCACAAATCAACAAATAAGGACACTTTTCTGGAGGCTGTAGAAAATGTGCAATCGGATAAAGAAATTCTTTATTATTTCTGAGGAAGCTATATTCCCCTCAGGTGGAACATATGGGCATATATCAGAAAAGGTGACAACGATAAAAAATGGAAGATCGATCAGCCTGATCCTTTGACAATAAAATTATGGAAGTATGTATGTATATGTAGCGCTTTATTTATTGTTTATATTTACGCAATAATTTGTCGTCTAAACACATCTTATCATAACATTTCTGTGTGCATGTTCTAAATATTCGTTAGTAATTATAAAGCAGAAAACCGGTTGCTATCTAACTCGTTTCACATGTTCATAACATGTTAAATTTGTTTAAAACACATAATGTCATGCCTTTTGGAAAAGCTACTTCAATTGTCACAAAAATGTCTGTTTTTCAGCAGATGTTTACCGTTAACTACCATATCAAAAAGCAAAAACATACATAAAAGAAAAAAATGAAACCAATATGACACCATCTGACGTGATTGTAATACGTAATTTCGTGGTGGTTTTTTATTTGTTTGAACCTTTTTCTTTTTTACACTAAACAAGTTATTCAAATGAAGGACAAAAATGCTTAAGAGAACACGCGAAATGGTTTTACAATCACGTGTCAATTAAAGTTGGAATTTACAACAAGCGGAATATGTAATAGAAATTATTTTACCAGATATTGATAGAGATATTGTGATGCGCACCAGTGCTTGATTAGATAAGCCTGATAAGGTTCTTTGACCAAGTCTAGAATACAATTATGTGATATATATTTACAGAAGTCTGAATTCAGAACTAGTACCAAGTAATTAAGACTCACTTTAGCTGTTGAATTCTTTCATTTGAGGAAGCCATTTATCTTGCTAACAGAAGGTAGCTGGCTCTAATAAGATACCCGTCCTTAATGAAATAATGCCCATTTGGTTTGAAAGTCGTCAGTTCACCTATGATTGTGTCCGTGTGGCACTAAACCCAAAAAAATAGCACATCCCTTGCCAATACTGAACTTTATATCAAGAATTCATTATTATTTTAATAGCATTGATTTTGAATTAGAATTTCTTTGCTATATTTTCTACGACATTTAATTATTTCTCTTTTTTATCTTTTATGACCATCTCCTCCGTATTAAGTGCTTTGAAATTGATGAGACTTATACAGTCTTATGGAACAGGAGTATAAAACAATTGTGATGAAATAAAAATGCAATAAATTCGTCAGTGACAAAAGAGAGGGATATCTCCAGACCAAGTTTTCTTTAGGATAGCTCACCGTCACGCAATAAACACTGTAGTACAATCAGTTTAATGTTGTACATTTTCTGGAATAAATATTGAAAACAAAAAAGAAAATGCGACATGTAATTTAAAACGATACTGGGTCATTGAAATCATAGGCATTTATTTCATTTCACGTATGCCTAAAACTAAATCTTACATATTCCTTATAACATAGAATATATCGAGCCATGAACATGAAGACAAACAGAAAACTCAAGAACAAATTCATTGTAAATTCATTGTAAATACATTACTAGACTAGCCACTAGACTGATAATAACTATATTTCTATATTTTTCCCTTTTTTGATAAATTCAATTTCATAGAGACAAAAGCCAGTCTATTTTAGAGATTTTCATACAGGACTGATGTTGAAATTATCAGTCTAGTACAATCCGAAATGATCTCAGAGAGATGATTGGCACCTATGGCTATTAGATTACCCATGGATAATTTGGTACATCATGCTAGTGGTCAAGGGTTACGCTGCTGATCATAAATCTGTTTACCTAACTGATTTTTAATGGTGATAGTTGAAGAACCATTCTCATCTAGAATAAACTATTTTGCTACTTTTGAAATCTTGATGGGTCATCTTGCAAATATATTTATTAACAATAATATGTTTATTTTTTTAAAGGATTATTCTAATCATTAAAATTCTGAAACTGAAGAATGAATTTCAAAAGTTTATTACAGCATGTCTTTGTCGAAGGCACATTTTAAAAAATATGTCGAGTTCAAGTTTATTCAAACAATAAAGAAACTGCCTTGTATAATACCTATCAAAAAAGAAGATTAGAATTGCTACCATATAAAACTTTTCAAAAGTGTTAATAAAACCGAGACTTGTTGTTCCATTGGAAAGCCAGTAGATATAGACAAAATTTTGAGAAAGCTGTACCAAAATTAAAAGAAACACAGTTGTCAGCATAAAATGATTTCTATTCAGTGACTAAGCACCGTACTGCAGTCACTGCAGCACCAAACAAAAAAGACGTTTTATTTTCTTAACAAAGATTTATAAATAACAAAACTATTGAAGGTCGATGCATATATGGAAGGCTGGTGCACCATTCTTTTTGCCACATATCTAAATGCTAATCGGTAAATACAATATTCTTACCTCATAACAAATGCGAAAATTTCAAATATCTAATGTTTATAATGCTGAAAGATAATGCTAATTGTCCATTGATTTTATGAAATAAAGATCTGCATCATGTTTTATGAATCTGATTTGAAGCATTTTCTACCATGTCATGCCAGCATCGAACAATGCATGTTAGAGCTTTATATGGAGGGCCGGTGCGTCATGCTAATTGCCGAATGTCAATTTTAATGCTAAATGCCAATAACTTTATGCTAAATACATTTATTTAATGCTAAATGCCAATTTTTATTAAATTATTTGTCATTTAGCATTTGCAATTAGCATGGCTCACCGTCCTTCCACAGTATTGTTTTGCCATTGCATTTGACAATTATGACTAAATGTTTAAGATTTAGCATTTGGCATTAAATATTTTGAATTTGGCATGTGGCATTTTTCAAATGAAAGGGCGGAGTTATAATGTTAACTCCTAATTCTTTATATTTTCTGCGAAATATCAAATGCTTACTTGTATTTAGAGTATTAAGCATTTTTAACGTTAAAATGAAGTATTTGGTAAATTGAACAAGCCTTCCATGAATAAAACTATACTATTATAAACTAAATAGCAAATAAAGTGGTCTAATAAGATGTGATAACCAGCGCTTAAATTTTCAAATACTTTATAGTATACATAAGATTTTCAACCATCTCCAATCATCTCTACACTGGCGATTAATTGAACAAATGCATGTACCTTATAAGAGAAATGTAACTAATTGTTAATATAAAGAGTTACTTTTTCAACGCCAAAACACTCTGAAACCACATGTCTCTATTTAACATTATATTTTTCACAAATCAATTAATTTTCATTATAAAACATTTGGCTCTGCAAATCTTTACTAAAGATTATACAAGTATGGGTTTTCTTGATTTGTGTAGTAGTAGTTAACTAACTGGAGTTAACTTAAGAGTATACTATGCAACATGCGAAATTTGCACAAATAAGAAACATACAAGAATTATAAGCTTAAATCTATATCTAACTTTGAGACGTTTCTACCTTCTGCAGAAACACCAATTTTGATGCAAAAAAAGTGTGCTTTCATGTATTTACATATAGATTTTTAAAGCTAAAAATTTCCTCAGAAAGGCCATAGACCTTCTAACAGAATACAGGATTACAAGAAATGAAAGCATTCTGTTCGAATATTCTCAGGGTAAGATTGCAGATTTATGTACCTGTACTTGTGTTTCACTGTCCTTCAAATACAACACTTCAGTATGCATTATTCAGCCCCTGAATCGGAATATTCATTAATGCACAAAGAGGTGATACCACTATATTATATGTGCTTTCTGTCTATTAACGTTCAAGGTTTTAACACAAATATCGCAAAAGCTAACTTTTCCGCTACCAGTTCAGAGAAAAAAACACATCTGTTCTACTCCTTTATTGTTCAATTGCAGTTTAATTTTCTTATTTACATTTTATGACAAGCCATAAGAATGTGTATCTTTCAGATTTTCCAGTCTAACTGCAAGTACCAATACAGAGAAATGAAAATTCTGATAAAATTTCAACTCAGCTGACCCCTGCAGTTATAAATCCCAGCTACTAGAACAGATGGTCTCAATAAATTGCATAAACATGTAGCAGTAAACCACTGATCTCTGTCAGTTAGGCTGTGGTCAGTTCTTGACATTGATTGATAACAAACCTAAAAAGAGGTTTGTGAATTTTCGGATTGTACTAGACTATGATATTGGACATAGGATATAGACTGGCTCAGTTCACTACATTCAATCATAAAAATGTAAAAAGATATATCATAGTCTAGGAGCTAGTCTAATACATTACATGTGCGATAAGCACCAGACATAAAAACTTTGTTGTCATTTAAGGTCCTGTACATGTGGGACATTTTGATAATTTGAAATATGCAATCGACCGATATTGAACATGCTCTTAGCACTCGCCGTTTGCCTTCTAGCAGCTCTAACTAGACATCAGCTTAGAAGATCACATATGGTATATGGATGTTGAGAAATACTGAGAAATGTATTGATATCTTGTCCAAGATGCGCATGCCTTACTTGTCAAGTGCAAATTGAACTCAAGAGATATGGAAGTAATGGATTATTTCTTTTCTATTTTTATTTGCCTCTCGATGGAATAGAAGATGCATATGAATTTATATTTTCTGTCAGTAAGAATAAAGATAAATAAACTTTATTCTTTAAGATGTTGATTGCAACCAATAACTGAATACTTGATTTGATTTAGTCTGTTCAAGAAAAGTATTGACTACGTAGTAAGTATGGATCAATTTGTATTGTCTTAAAGACTGCTTGTTTTTGTAAAGTTTCATAAATGTATAAAAAGTTCATTTGGAAGAATAGAAAATCAAGCAAATAACTTCGGCTTTACTCCGTCTCTTAATAAAAAGAGATGAAAATATCTAACACCTCCGAGGACTTCTGGTGCCATTTTAAATATAACATAACATTCAATTGACCGCATGATCCCAGAAGTCCAGAGTTATGGTTGGGTATATTGAATTTGCAGTAGTCAATATGTACTGATTTCTTAATATACTTATCTTAGAGTGTTTGCAAAAGGGTGTTGAAAGAAGTTAATAGTGTCGCAGTTCAATCATAGTTGAATCATTGGGCATGCGTTTATTCGGAACTCTTGATAAATAAAGTGTTTTACTAATTCCAAAAGTTACAGACACTGACTATTTAGTAACCTGTTTTATTTATCATTTTTCTGTTTCATCGTTTACTTATAATTCACTTTGTTGCAATGTACTATATTTATATTATTGACCATTTGGGTTTTAAAAAATTTAGAAATAACTTCGACGAAAACTTTAATTATTTTCCCTTTCATAAACAGATAACATGATCAATGTTCTGCCTCAATCGTCTGACTTTATAGCATAAAGGTTTTTTGGTACAAAGGTTATAGATGTAGGTAAAAAAAATACTAATGCTGCCAGATTAAAATTGCATGCCAATCTTGTCTTTTTTATAGCCATAGCAACAAAAAATTGGCAGACGTCACTTCTTTATGTATTATTGGAAAGGAAATCTATCCAAGTATCAGCCTGGTGTAGTTTAAGAACATTTGTCCCACTGGTATACTGTTGTAGAGAAGAAGAGTTTTTTTTTGTAAAAGTGTGCGGCGAAGACTGATTATGATCGTATAAGATTTCATTATGTAGAGCTTATATTGTAAACAATAGACATTTATTGTCCATTTCATACTTTATGCAAATTTTAGATCTAAAACTCAAAAAATTAAGACAGCAGTTTAAAAAGTTTCCACGTACTTGGAATTAGTGACGTTATATCTTCCGGTTCTTTAGGATCATGGAGTTCATTCATTTTAACTCTAACAGAATTCCGTTTTAGGCATCCGGTCTACATTTTGCATTAAGCTGGTGCTAGGGGACGTGATGAGTTTTGTATATTTCATTACGTCTAATGAACAGACTCAATCAAACAAAGTCTTTATGCTGTTATGTTGCTTGGTTGAATTCTATGCTTCCAAATTATCTTGTCGAAGATTTTTTTTCACATGTGATATATTTAGCCTTTAGACTTAGACTTAGACTGGTCCATCATTCAATTTGGGCAATACCATTTATTTTTTGAAGGGGTGTTTACTGAAAATTTACTGACTGAATAGCGAACAGTGCAGACCGCCGTGATATTGGTCTGCACTGGTCGCAAAGGCAGAATTACTTGCCGCCAGCAGGCTAAAGGTTAAATATGTCCACAAAGTAGGTCATAAGGTTTAAAGCACTGCTACTTTTGTACTTTTGTGAGTGGGTGGGGTTACTAAATTACTTATGTCAATGTTTCATTTTTGAAATTTTAATCTCGCATGTAAATACAAGAAAAGAATAGAAAGTCGAGATAGGTTAACCTAACGCTGGTTTTAGACTTAAACATTATAGTCAACAAATCTTTGTCTCGTTTATGAATGAAATTGAACTGCAACTTTTTTTACATCTGATCATGTAATTTGTTATACATATGCTGTTCATTTGATTTGCGACTTGTTCGATTATGACAATATTTTAATTACATTAGAATATGATAGTAAGAGATACGTTTATTTCAAACTTGGTATCAGTCGATACGTCCAATCCCACCTTTATGGTGTTAAACAAAATATTCATAAAACGGAGCAACAGAGGCATCATAAGAAAGATCACAGCAAAAAAAAAAAAGATAAGTATTTCGTACACAGGCTAATATGGTAGATATTTCAACAAATAGGATTTATCATCGGCTAACAACTCTTTTAGAATAATTCACATACTAATTCAAACGACGATTGTAACGTACAACTAGCAACGTCGCATGACGAAAAAACGTGCATGACTACCAAAACGCATTTTTATATTTATTTTTCATATCATTTAATACTTTTTCAGCTTGTTCGTAACTTTACGAACTGAGTCAGATTTACATAATTATGTTATCATTTGTTAAGTTTTCCGTTTTCAGCTTGTTCGTAAATTTACGAACATTGTATGAAAGAAATGCTAAATTAACGCACTAAATTTATGTCTTTGTATTTTCTATATTAAATTCCACGCAGTTTTTGAACATAATTGATGAAAAAATAGAGTATATAGCAAATTTAGAGAATTTGGATACAGAATTCTTTTTTAAACATTAATTTATTAGTCTATTAATAAATAAACTTGAAGACGTTTGGTCACAGGCAACTAATTTTGCAATATATATATATATATATATATATATATATATATCTGAAACTATTGTTTTGAAACAGCTATACATATCAATTCAAAAGTAACTATATATGATGTTATTACTGATTTTACCGTAATCTTTAAAAAAATTGATTATATCCTTTCAAAACGCACTGACATTTATTAAAATTACCGTATAACTAATTTCTTGCCATGGCAAAATTTTCCCATGGTCTGCCATGGCAAAATTTTAAAAAAATGAGATAAAGTAATAAAAAGTTATTATTCTACAAATGTCCAGAAAAAGAGAAACCATGTTTTTCAGCAAATTAGAAAAATATTTGCCATGGCAAAATTGCCATTATTGCAAAATGAAGAAATTTCTTGCCATGGTAAATGCAATCTTTCCATACAGATTTACAAAAAATCTAGTACTGATATGAAATAAATTCATACGAATTTTGAACCAGGTTAGTAAATACAACAATTTAAAACAGCTTTCATTTTCGCGAAGCGCGAATAGATATAGACTGAATTTGCAAAATACCGGCGGTGCAAAAAGGAACCGGTGGCTATTTAAAGCTCTTAAGACTATAGATATTTTACAGAGCTTCATTCATCTAGTTATCCTAGAACATAATTTTATGTAATATATGTATGACCTGGCGCATTTTCTCAATTATGAGCACAATGTCATGTCTGCGTAGTTATTGTTTAAAGTACATCTACTGAGTATATTATTGGAATCTATTTGATACTGGACTTATCTGATACACTCACATTCAGCGACACCTTTTTCTGTTATTTCTTATCTTTAACGATAGCCTCACCATGTTCTATATTAAGCACTTTGAATTTGATGACAGTTTTTTTTATCTTATCAATTCCGGTGGAATGAAAATGTCATAAATTCTACACTTAACAAAGAAGAGCAAAAAAATCTTTCCTTGGGGGTAGATGATCATCATGCAAATTCACTGTGAAACAATCAGTTTAATGTTATAAACCTTCTTGAGTATAAATTGAATGAAACATCACAACACATCAAGATGAAAGAAGATAATTTATTGTAATTACAAAGTGCTAAATATTGATATACAGAAGACTGTATAACACTTTTTTTGTCGTTGAAAAAGTTGTTTTGATCACTACAAACATATAGAATTCGATGCCACATAAACTAATCCGAATGAGACGAATACCTCTAACCTGTTTCAGATGTATATTTTAACTTTTAACCAGTACGCGGTTAAACAATAAAGAAAAAGGTTCATAATACATAAATCATAATTATTATTTTTGTACTCCAAAGCAAGCAGACATCATAAAGCACTACCTACAATTATTATACTTGCCATTGTTATTGGATCACATTTTATATGACATATTTAAACCTTAATTTGCATTTATACCTCGAATTCAATCCGTATTTACTCATATAATTGTTCCTGACCCTGATCATGTACAAGAAACGTTTTACATCTATCAATTTAATTGTTGTTATATAACATGCTCATGGATAGGAAAGCATTGCTGATATGTGAGATCATGTTCATGGATAGGAGATCATTGCTGATATGTGAGATCATGTTCATGGATAGGAGAGCATTGCTGATATGTGAGATCATGTTCATGGATAAGAAAGCATTATGGATATGTGAGATCTTGTTAATGAATAGGAGAGCATTGCTGATATATGAGTTATGATAATGTAGGTCATTATGAGCATTTGAATGAATTATGTCATTAAATTTGGAGAATAATAAAACTCGTCATGGCACTCACGGTTCTTCTGCTATCGGCTTTTGGGCAAAAATATGTGTTATGTATTACTTATTAATAAATGAGCCTAGAAAAATAACAATAAATTACTATACTAAAGTTGGAAACATCTGGTTATCTTGCCCATTATGTATATGCTTTGCGAAGAGCAAACTGTACCTGAAAAATGTATGTACGGAATTCATCGAAAATGTCACATCTGTTCTCCTTAAGTTTCCACTTCCAATGGAATTAAAAGTAGATATTCGTTTCCGTTATTTGTTATATAAAGCACTTATATCAAATCCATAAAAAGATGTTTTGTAAGAATAGAAAGCAGACATGTAAAATGACATCTGAATATTAGAAAAGTGCTGCGTCTCTGACGTCCTCACACATGGGTTAACTATGTCACATAATAACTTTGGAAGGAGTCCATGTCGGAATAAAAGAAAATAATAACTTTCTTAATACTGAACAGAATTGGTAGTGATTTACATGGAAATAGAATATTGTAATGCAAAGAAAAATAATGAACTAAGATTAAAAACTGAAACCTATCGATTTACTCAGTTTCTAAACAAATGTACAAAAATTGTACCGTCAGTTACTGTATAACGCGCTGAACATGTCTAGGTCTGCGACAAACGTCCTCCTCAATTAACACGATGTTTTATTTTTTCACAAACACTAAGTGACGAAAATAATGAAAGCTGAAATACTTACAAATCATTTGAAATCGAATGCAATCAGACTGACCAGAAATGTTTAAAGAAGTTTATTCATGAGATGTAAGAAGTTTTCATGCACAAATTTTTCCCAGCATGCCTAGCGACGAAATCGACTCAAGACATTTTGTCTGCCTCGCGAACGTGTCTTAAGATCATTAAATCTGAAAGCCAAATCCGAGTTTAGACGGTAAAATTTAGCAAAATATTTACGCTGTTTTGTAACAACGGGAGCCTTTTTGAAATATATTGACTATATATTGACTACCTTTACGGAACCTATACACTTGAATGCACACTCACAAACAGAAATAACTAAGAAATATATATCCCATTAGATGTTGCCAAGGGTACATCATCATCCAAATGGGGAAAATTGACAATACTACAAAAATCAAAATCCTCTTCTGGCACTGGAATGGTATCCATCTTCTATGCAATAAACGAATTATCTATACGAAGAATATCATACAGCGTAATGTATTGTGAAATGCAATAATAATGTCTGCCTTCGTATCTGGAATATCTCTTTCGTAACAATATAAAACAAATATATAAACAGGATATAGTCACGTCATGGTGACCGGGTGTTTGGTAAACAATACTGAAGCTTGAAAGTCCTGATCCTAATTTGTGAGTTTTCTTTGTACATAAAGATATGGTTTATAATCAGTCAACATCCTGTTGCAATGAATGGATAATCCTCCGATTTTGGTCCTTGGAACCCGTATGCTTCTGATAAAATTCTGTCCCACAGACCACGAGACATAGAATCTGAGATATTTTTTTCCTTAGTTGATACATGGACAGCTTTTAATGCAATTAAATATACGTAATAAGGCGGAAAGCTGATTTTATGTCCCATTTTGCAATCTGGGTAAATGTTTCCGAGCTGAAAACAAGTTTAGGAACACTGTAAAAAAACTGTTTGATACTTAACAAAAGGTCTTATAGAAACAATGATTGATAATTACACCAGCAGTATGGATAAATGTTTAATCAGTCGCCAGATATCCTAGATAAAAGTATATTATAATTACTTTTGAGACAGTCATGAAAATATTTTACAATTCGTGATATGTTTGAACCCATGCATGAGCTGGGTTATTATGCGCAGACGAAACTCCTGACATACTCATCCAATATAGTTCAACAGTCCTGAGCTGTTATAAGGTGACACAGGAAGTACACACTCATATATACTAGAAATGTTTCTGATCAACTCTCTATCTTAACTGTGAGTCTGCTGATGGAAGAAGCAGTGAATTGCGACTCGTTTCGGAGTTGGACGGTCTCACATTGTGGTGTGTGTGTGTGTGCATGGTCATGATTGGCGTCAGCCTTCCTTTTTCCCATTATATTCCATTAGAAAGTACATGTATGCATATAACATAAGCAGAATTGTTTGAAACAAGACATTACACAAAACAAATGTAGACATAAAGTAAACTGACTAATTATGTGTTTGTTCAAATCTGTCTGTAGTAATTATACATGCTTTTTCTATGCCTAGGTATGAAATGATGCACTGTTTGCATGGTATAGAAAAAACTTAGTCACTAAGCCTACAATGAAGTTTCAGAGACGTCTCCTTTTGTATATGCATTTTACCCAGGGTAATTCTTTTCGGCTGTAATAACTTTTTTGCTGCTCTTTGCATATAAAAACTAACAAGAGACATTCAATTGTAAGTTCGAATGAAACATACACTGATATATTGCGAATTTATCATGACTGCAGTTCGTGAGATGTAAAATTAATTTCTGCTCACAGAACGGTCAACTATTTTGTTTTTACCATGAATTATTTTACCATAAATATGAAATGTGTTTTGTGGCATGCGTTAGCTCTAAATTATTTCAATTGACTCAAATTGTATTCAAAATATTGGACTATGCGACATGTTTCATCTTTTATTACACAGCCATGTTAATTTAAAGTTTGATCAACATATAACCGTAGTGTCCCTATGTTTTTGAAAAGGAAATAAAAAAAATGATATCTTCTTTTTAATCATGGTATTGATATACCTTACTATTGTGTTTTTAGCTAAATATGAATGAATGAATGTAAAACAATAATAATCAATATTTGTGTAAGCTAAGGGACAAAGTAACTGAATCTGTTCGATAGTGTTGTTTCCGTTTCTATACACATGTCCAGTGAGCAACCCAGCCAAAACTAATTGTGCTATTATTTCACACGTGAAAGTCCATATTCCAATGTATAAACATTGTAAAAGTTTTCTAGTAAGTGTAACTCATCGAAAAGATAAGACTAACATATGAATTGACATTAGTCTAATCTTACATGAACGTAACTCAGCTGTAACATCTTGCTACACAATTATGTGAAACATGTCTGACTTGTTTTTATATTTCAAAACATTTCGATTAACACATTTGTCTCATTTTAATTAAATAGTTTACTTCAAAATACGTTTGCGTCAAGCTCGATATCAAATTGTCATTTTTCTTTTCGATGTGATGTTAATTAGCAGCTGAGAGAAACTGATGTCACCAAGTTTAAATGTCAAATACTTCCATTTGTTAGAATTTTCAGATATAAAATATATTAGTATTTTGTGGTTAAAACAAAGAGAAAACGGCAGGAAAGAAATAACAACACAGTTACCAGATGTAGGAAGAAAGAAAAAAGGAAACATGGATATGCAACAGTTTAAGGTAATTTTATAGTCATAAACGATTGAATTAGTTAATCAACATTTTACCACATCCTCAAAGCTTCTTATAAGACAAATAAATAAAACATCCTATCTTGACTCCTTAAAATAAACATGAAAGACCAGAGGACTAATTAAACTATTTAATATTGAGCTCCGCAGGTCTTCTATTATCAACATTTTGTGAAGTATGTACATAAAATGGCACACAGTACTAAAAGCTGATACACATGTATCGTATTAGAGATATGGAGTATTCAGTTATAGTAAAGCCAAGTGCAATCTTAAGATCTCAAAGAATTATTACACAAAATTATTGTTCCAAACACACTAACTTCTCTTGACAGATTCTTCAACTCGTTGTCAACAATATATTATATACATTTGCATGACAAAAAGGTCTATGGGATGTGAAATCCTAAAAGAAAAAAATATCTGAAGAGAGTTTTCAAAACACTTTACTTTAACCTTTTAGATAAAGATACTACTGCCTAGTTGTGGGCGTCTCAGTCAAAGATATGAGTGCATGGTAATGGGCGCCTCAACTAAAGATACAAGTGCCTAGTAGTTGGGGTTTCTGTTGAAGATACTAGTACCTAGTAGTGAATGGCACAGTTGAAGATAGATTATCTAGTGGTTGGGTCCCCAGTTGAAGATACGAGTCCCTAGTAGTGGACATCTAAGATAAAGAAATGTGTGTTTCACATGAGGAGAAGATGTGTGTGCCTGGTAGTGGGCGTATCAGTTCACGATACGTTTGATGTGCTTTATGCTATCAGCTATTTTGCTGTTATTTTCTGTTTAAAAAATACGAACATTTAATCAGCAGCATAATCATGTTGTACTTTTAGTAAAGGTAACAAAAGCAGGGATAATGTAATGTTTTAATTAAATTTTAATAATTGATTTGCTCTAGCTATTATGTAAGATTCATTGAGTCCATTATGCGTTATTTCCTGGACTTTTATAGCCCTCGTGGAATTGTATTTAATCATTACAGGTATTAATTTCATGTTTTAAATTATGCATCAGTCTTCGAAATGATATTTCGATCCAGCTTTATTTAATGAGGTATAATAATAGTAGAAAATGTAATAAAAAATCTTGTTAACAGAAAACATACACATTGCAACAGTCATTTTAACAAAAATGCTATTTAATCAACATCGCATTCAACCAATCGTTTATTCGTTATTACCAAAAAAAGAAAATCCGTGTTTTTATTTGACTGCATAACAATCGATGAAAAACTGACATATCTTAATCGAGTTCCGTTCATGTAACATTCTTTTGTCATAGCATTACATTGACTTTTGTGCTCCATTAGTATTTAACACAATAGCTATGAACATCTTTTCTGGAGCCAGAGAACCATGGATTTATGTAATTGTGGACGGGCTATATATTTGTTATACATCTTACGACTTTGTGGTACATTGTTTTACTGAGTTTGCACTGACATGTATAAATCAGTTTGATTTCGATGAAAATTTTAAAGTAAAGTTGAATCTTACAGTCTTCTGGAATGCGATAACTGACACAAAATGTATCTTAGATAATATAAAGTATGTTAATATGTTTGTACGACAATCTGACATTGTATATCAAACGTGCCAAAATAATCTTCTTTTTACGATATAGACCTGTGAGAAAATGACTTAAGGTTTCATGAATACGGACGATCCCTTCGAATCATTATTCTTTACTGCTGTAGGCTCGATCCTAGATAAAGATGTAGAAACTTTTCTTGTGAAGATGGTTCCGCCCGCCCTGGTGCGCTTCTGTATCAGATATATTGTCCAGTTTGGGGGAAGGTAAAAAACTATGTATTTTTGAGATCCTACTACATCATTAACTTAACCCTGCTAAATTTCTAAAATGGACTGATCCATCATTCAATTTGGGCAGTACCATTTATTATTCGAAGGGTTTTCACTGAAAATTTACTAACTGAATAGCGAACAGTGCAGACTGATCTTGGTCTGCACTGGTCGCAAAGGCAGAATCAATCGTGTTTAGCATGATAAGGGCTAAATTAAAAGCTGTAAAGTCTCTATATGACATATTAAATCGTATACATTTGCATTCATTTAGCTTGAACAGTTTCAGTGATTTTATTTTTTTTCTCTCATATTGTTACGATTCAGACCTACATTTTTACGCACATTGTGATAGTTTAACTATAGGCTGCCGGAACGTTAGGTCGACTTTGGAGGAAGAATCAGTTAAGGATGAAATCAAACAGTGCAACAAAGCATGCAGCAGTCAAATAAATAAGCCGTTCAAAAAGTTAGGTTTATTTTTCAAATGGCACATTATCACGCAGGAAAGAATTTATTGCGTAAGCACTCTTCAAGCTACTACAACGTTGAATTCTAAAACAAACGAATCAGTGTATCGAATCAATCCGGAATATCTTTTCATTCATACACCAATGTAATTTTACCTACAGTTCTTTAACTCCCTTTGTTCACCTTTATTTTCGACTCGATTTCTCCTTAATATTTTCAACTGTTGAAATACGTTATATTGTTTACATTCAGTTTCGCTTTGAGCTAGTAGTATACAATGGGTGTGGACGGTCTGAATTATGGAATATGGAGAGTATTGACGTAGAGTTCAAAATAATAGCAAAAGTACTTCTGTCGTTTAAAAAGGTCACATTGCAGTTCATATTTGAAGATTTTAAAATGAGTTCAATAAGTAAAATTGAAATAGGTTTAGAGTTATGCTGTTTGAAGTCGCGAACGCGTGAACGCATTACGTTAAAGTTGAGATTATTTAGATATGTAAGATGTTAATGTTTTATAAATGTCATTTTGCACAAAGAACTTATCAAATAGAGGACTGAAAGGCAAAATAGAAATTATCCTCTTCTAAAACATGCTGCATGCTGCCCGTTTACGTCGTCGTCTCTTACTTAACGTGCTAGTACTCTGTCAATCACATATTTTGGTCATTACAAAAAAAGAGAACTTATTTTGTTCTAGATCAGCCAACAACATTTTAGCAACTTTAACAATTTAAGCTGAAACCTTTTTCGATTCGTACTTCGTTGACGGGTCACGTAATGTGGACTGTTAAATTACCGGGGGGGGGGGGGGGGGGGGGGGGGGGCAAACGCACATAATTCAATTTCACTTGAATCTTCGACACCGTGATATCTATACCTTGCAAATGGAATAAGGTTATGATAGTGTTGTATATGGCTGTCCCACATGACTTTTTCTCGATAGTCTCACGTCGGATAATGTTGTAGGGTTTTACGTAGTTTTCATTAGTTCTGGATTAATTTAGAAAGGTCTGGATCAATAAAGAATAAAAGTTGAACACTTTTCGTCATAAAACTGTTTTATACATGCACCTAGTAAATGTTTCAAACATTCAACAATAAGCTTTTTGACTCCGTCACAAGAAATGGTAATGCACGTCAGTTTGATTATTTGCTTTTCTGATAAAAAAGTTATATTGGCAGACAAGACATATAATAATAAAATGGTTATATACCGGTCATATAGTAAGCATATCCATGAAGATATAAGAACCTTTTAAGTTGTTGCATTTCTTTTGTTTACAATGTCTTTTTTAAAATAACACTATAATTTTTTATTGTATCTGTTAGTGCATATTGTGTGTGGAACTGAACTTATAGATAGGCACGCATTCTACTTTACGCACATTACTGTCATTGTTCAAAACATTATCATCGTAAATTGAAAATCAGTTCTGCCGCGGAACAACGCCGCCACCTGGAGAACCTTCATTATCATAGTTTCAGTTTTCCAATAAAGTCGAACCTATCATTATTTTTTTTCAAAGTGGTCGTGGATATAAAGCGCTTTATTTTGTGAACAGCATGCCATGACATGTTTGTCATTATATCTGTAAAGACAGTAAAAGAGTGAAAAAGACATCTGTACATATATATCTACATATAGCCTTGAAGTTTATCTAGCTATATAACATGACACTATTTATAAGTATTTTTTCTCAAATACACAAACATGTTACTGCACTTGTGAAGAATGTTGTAAAAATATTCTCAGGTCTCAAACAGCAATAAAATAGGCGGTATGAATAACAAACTATATATATATATAGTGACAATGGCACTTTGTTACGATACAATATCATCTTTCCATAGTATTTGCTGCACGCTTTAGAGAACGTTAATGAATGTTGTCTGCGTTTATAGCTGGGCTGTGTCTATTCTAGAAATAGTTGGAAATTTACATTTTCAGTTCAGTGCAATATCTTATTTTTTCGCAAACAAAAACAAAATTTCATTGTCCATCCACATAAGGAATAATTGACCTCATGACCAATATGGCAGAAAATCGATATCAGGGGAAACAACAGCTATAAGGTATTGGTAACGGGTGACCGATATCTATTGCCTCCGGGTATTATCACCTGGATGTTTATTTCAATTTCAAGAGGTTTTACAAGCATAATTGAGTTGCCATTTTAGTTACAAACTATATAAAAGAAGGGACTTTTCATAAGAAATTTTAAAAATTCATTTTTACCAAAACAATACTTAATATGAAGAAATGTTTTTTTGTATTTTTGTCTTTTAAGTCACAAAATAAAATCCTGATAATGACCTTTTAGATTTTTACAACCACGTCCATTTTTAAGTCACAAAAATACATATATAAGTTGTGTTTTTTGAAAACGGTTGATTACAATTTATACAATTACATATGTAGATTTTCCCCCACCCCCCCCCCCCCCCCCCCCCTTAAATGGTTAAATATCATACGTATATCAATTAAGTAATTCCTTATATATCGGCAAAGTAAGAAATTAAATGAATCTAAAATTATGGTATGTTTGTAGAATAAATAAAAGGGAGACTTGTGTCACCCTTGGTCAAATTGATCATTTTCTCTTTCTTTTTAACAAATATTGGCAATCAGCGTGGTAGAGGTATTTTGCCATATTCAATGTGAATATAACTACACAAATTTTACCAAACTGTTGCAAAACAATAATAATAATAAAAATGATGCGAAAAAGTAAAATGGCATTATAATTATATTCAAAACGCATTTATAGCATTATCAGTGTTGTACATGTCTATGTCTGTGTTGTTTTAACGCTCCTTATTTAGTGGTAATTGGGGGCCAATAAAACGGATATATACGCATGATGGATCAACCAACATTCATTAAGATTACAGTATAGAAATGGCATTCATTTAAAATCATTTTAAATTGAACATGTACAATTAATTATGAAAGTTTCATAATGACGATTTTCATGATAACTGATGAAAAAAAATCATCATCAAACCAGTTCAAATTTTCACGAAAGTAAAATTATATCACCACTAATGAAAAAAAAAAAGATCATGATCATTTTTTTCTAATTTCATAAAAAGTTAGTTGATATCATGAAAACACACGTATTGCTGTGACAGTTTAAAGCACTGACTAAAAAATATATTTATGATATCTATCTTGCATTCATGGAAAATTTATCTGTAATCATGATATATTTTTAGGTTTTATTAAAACCGTCATTATTGTTCATGAAGATTATGTGGTGTAAAATCAATTCTGTTTAAATGCATATATTTTATCTGCATTACAAAAACATTCTTGTACATCAAAATCCTCCGGACATAATTTCCGCCTTTAATATGACTTAGGCGGAGTTTGAATTTATTATCTTCTTTTTATTCGTTTTTATTTGGTTACGCTGCGCTGCGCTGCGTAGTTTTGGCAATTTATTATCTAAAAACTTAAACTAAAATTTATATCAGTTTTTTTATGTAAATACCTTGCGTTCCTCACTTTTTCTTCTCCAGATAAGCCTTTCAACTTTGTATGGCCGTTATAGTAATTGGCATAATTGACAATGATATTTAAATGAAAATAAAAAAGGTAAGAACAACAACATCAGAAGAAATGCGTATCTCTTTCTTTTTAGAACTAGGATATTAATTGCAATATTTATTGAATTTCTTATGTTGTCAAATTTGTACTGTTAACACAAAAGGAATTAATCGCGAAGTAAAATTGATTTAAAACACTCAATCACAAATTAGTTAAACTGATTAAATCATTTACTTTAACCTTTTGATCACGATACCGTATGTTCACGCGGCATTAATATGTCGTCTGCATATGACGCTACAACAACAACTTCGCACTGAAGTTACTTATTCTTCAGAATCAGTGGAAATTAACCGTCTGAGAACGTATCAAACCTTTATTTTACAAAAATGAAATAAATATCATTCAAAAGATAAATTTACTGAGAGTAGGAAATCATTTGCACCTAAGCTTACATATCAATGGTTTTATACAAAAAAAAATTGCTTTTAAGAAACGCATGTATGGGTTTTTTACACATTTCATATGGAACATAGAAGGGGGAAAATGACGAAATGATGGCATTAAACATCATGTTAGGAACGAATCAAAAATAAAAATAAAATTTAATTTAAAAACACCTCGAGATGAATCAAATGTTGAACTTTGGTAATATTTTTGCATCTAAGGTTTCTTATTTTTAGTAATTTTGTTATTAAGTAAAATGTGTACATGCCCTTCTTATTTCTATATAGAAAATCTGACCGCTATCGATTATTGGCCGAAAGTATATTCTTCGGTATGTTTACTTACATGGCGGTTTAACATAACATGTACACGAGAAAGGCATAATATTAGATATAACTGTATGAACAGTATAATTATGTAAAAGTTTGGTCTTTTGATATACAAAACAAAGGACAAGCTTGCAAAATATACATCGTTATGCGCACACGAATGGTAACAACTTGAATTGCTGCGTAATATATTATGAGTGTGACAGTTGTTGAACACTTTACTTTTTTGATTATTTCTTTTTTGTTATATCTGTTTCATTTTTCTTTCGTTACATTTTCTATGAAGATGTTGTATTGTGTAAAAGTACAGCAGCATATTCTTTGTATATATTCAATATAATTTCTCTTAATCTATTGTCACAATCTAAATAATCGACAGCTGTCTTAGATAGATCTGTATGACGTACTGAATCAATCCCGGAATTGCAATCCATCTGAACGACATGAGATAATTAAAATATACAGAAAAAAAAACATGAACAGTGAAATGTTTAGAGACTCAAGTTAAGGTTCGCTGCATTTACGGCTCGAACAACAGTGTTGCAGTTTCTACGCTAACAGCCTCGTGACGACCATTTGAGTTCAGTTTCTTTTAAACTTTGTTACACCACTTCTTAATAATAGTATCTTAATCACTGGTCACATAGCCATGTCTATATCCTAAGTAAAATAATAAGACATAAATGTGCTAATTATTTTTGAGGCCATGTATTAAAACACTACATGTATTGAATGACTTGCCGGTTCATAATCAAAACTATTGCGTTCCTGACCTGAAGTTTTGACTATTGAGCAGTAAGCCATCAACAAAAAATAATATCATTTAGATGTACGATCAATTTTTTGTAGATGAAAACCAATTATTTCTGGGCCGAACTATGTGTCAATTAACTATTATTTAAGTAGATTTCCACTGGTCAAAATCGGCTGACTGTGTTTTATACATTAATGGGTTTTTATGATTCTCTCTTTGAAATAAGATTTTAGTTTTATCAAACTCAAGTTATTTTTGTTTACGAGACTAAACAGAATTACAAAGATGTTTTAAGTCAGTTAAACCACAGCGGGTTTCGTGCATTATGTCGATGATAGGCCTTAAGCGAAATTATGTTTATTTTTTAAACAATTCTATTACATTGATATTTCTAGTTTTCCCTTCTTTAATATGTGATAGAACGCGAAACATAATCTTGGACAAGATGAAGCTATTACATTACTTTCATTGTTAACATAACTCAATGCCTTTCAGTCTCGGACATTTCTTACATATAATATGCTAACTTTCTTGTTTCTTCTCTGAAAAAATATTTTTCGTATATATTATGCTTGTAATAAAGTTGCACATTCGATACCGTAGCAAATCGTCTAGCAGTTGCTTATTATATTTAAATGTCCGGGAGAGCTACTAACTTTCTTTTGTTATCATAATTAAAATCAGGCATTTTCACAATCTTGATAAATTACATGCTGTGCATCTCGTCCCAATTTTCCATTAATTGTTGCACTAGCCTTTTGTTAGCGAACGTTTAAGGCATGTCTCTTGAAAACTTTAACATTCACATTAATTGTAAAATTCAGTGAAATTCTCAAATCTAATAATCTCTGAAAGTCGAGCAGTCTAATGCAGTAATGATCAAATGAATAAGAAGATCATTTGGAAGTAGACAATGCGCCATTACGCCCTCTAGAACCGGCTTAAGTGGAATTCTATTATTCATAAGCATTGACCGACCTCATGACCCATGATCGAAGTACGGGGAGACTTTTTACAGCTGCCACGCAGCCCTTGCAAACTGATGTTGTGATCAAAAATCTATAAAGCGATAAAATATATATTCAATATAGCACGGCGGTTAGTATCTAGCATAAAAGACGGAAAGTCGCGGGTTTAAACCCCAGTCGGAGGTGAAAACTTACAATATAAGAACACTTAGTCTAATGATCTTTCGAATCTACTTTAAATTGAGGTATTGACACCTAGCCTATTAAAGCACCAGGGGAAATTTTTGAAACAGCAGCCCCTTATTTATCTTGCACCATCCTTGGAATTCTCCTCTCGGCATGCCTAGGAAGACTCTAAATAAATTTAAACACACGAAAACATTGAGTGAGGTATACAGGAGGGTATATCGTAGCACCTAAAAAGTCAGAAATGTATTAAAAACAGTTTACAGAACCTGAACGCTAACGTACGATTCATTTGTCTTATTGTTATCAAATATAAATCTAACATAATGATATTATTACAAAGAATTGTTATCAAATATAAATAAGAAGACAAAAAAACGGCAAGTGTTGCCAGTTGCACAGTTACAGAATTATCAACAGTCAACAGCATAAAACTTTTTATTTTAATCATAAGAAAATAGTGAAAAAAATAATAAAGCCGATACGAACAATGCATTATAGAGCTACATGTAATTAATCACACCCCACCAAACTTTGCTTGAGGGGTAGTGTGCTGTATTGGATTAACTTTGTCCCGTCCCGTCCACCCACGTTCCGTCCCGTTGTGGTGTAACAGTATCTAAAGGGTTCACACTATACTAACTACAACAATAACAACTCTGTTCTGTATGATAACTACTATGTAATATTGTACTAAGTTCTAAGATAATTTTTACTCAATGTATTCTTCATAATTCTCTAACATAGTTCACTAACATTTTCTCAGTTATTAACAGAACTTCTATTCTTCAACGTTAATTGCCTCGGTCCTTATCTAACTAATTCATTTTTGCGTGTATCGAACATACGCAAACCTTTAAGATCATATTGTTAGTGTAAATATCAAGTTTATTTACTTTATTTTATCCGTAGGACATGAAAATAAGAAGCGACAGACTCGCCCGCACTTTGAGAGACATGTTGTTTTAACCATGACGAGAACTGACCTTGATTTTAACCATATATCAGTAAGAGCAGTCTGTCGCTTCGGACTATTAACAATAAATAACAAATGCTGATTGAATGGGATAAGGCCGTGACTTTTATTATTATAATATCATTACAGAAAATTAATGAAATATCATGGCATATTGTATGAGATGAAGCATGAAATGATAGATTTCTAGCCAAATTGCATAGAAACAAAATAGGCAACGCTATGATGCTGAAGCTCTAAATTTATGATAAGTACACATGTACTAGACAATGGAAGGAGAATGCAAAATTGCAAATTCTGCTTGCAAATACAGCTGCCGAAATTCCGAGGCCAAGATGCTCAGCGAATTCTCAACATCATGATAATGGATTTAAAGGAAACAAAAATATGAATCCAGTGCATGTGCAAGAGAATATATAATCAGAATAACACTGCCAAATAGATACCATATTTTTGTCTTGTTTAATTTGTTTATGCAGCAATATATCAGCCACGATGTGAACAAAAGTCACGACTAACAATTAAAACTTAAGTCTTTAAAATGATATATATTTTTTTTTTGCTCTTAAGAAGACGATATTTTGCAGCAAAATAAACAAGTCCGCTGCTGCCCGCGTGTTTACTTGATACAACATAATTATCATATTCTACAAAATAAAATATTTTCTTTACTGAATAAAAACAAACAGTTTCTTTTGTTACACAACCTTAAAGTTTCGCTGAATCTATTTCATTTTGTTAACAAGACTATTTCAAAGGGAAGTCGGGAAACTGCGAGCCGGCTGCCTAACACCTAACTCCCATTTATACATCTTTTTTACCCTCATCTTTTAGTTATTTATCTTAATTTGGAGGACGGAGGGGGGAGGTAGTGATGTCCAAATGCTGCAAACAGAAACGTTTTTTTACCCCCCCCCCCCGACTTCCTTCATCTATAATATTCGTTTTTCTGGTATTAAATGAAAATTGGACATGATACAGGTCTTAATATTTGGACAAATTAAATATACAGATAAATACTTAAATAAACTGACAAAAAGCCCGCTGAATTTCGTAGATGAAACAATTTCATATGCATGAGCAATATCTTAAACAATCCATAATGAAGCCTTCATATACATGGTGGCGAACTTTTGACTTCTTGTAAGGAATAATTGTCTTTATCCATAAAAGGCACTGTATACCGGTGTGACAGTATGGTGCATGACCTGGTGTACTGGCGCTGAAAAATATATAACACGACAGCAGAATTTTTTCCAAAAAATTGTTAGGGTGAGGAGGGTGGGTATTTTTATACACGAAGTGTCGACTTGCCTGCTTAGTTATTTGTAAAGGAATGAACCGGTTTGAAATATAAAAATGATCAAAACGACCCAACCCGTGAACCACTCGTGCGTGAAAATGATTAATCGAGGCACGTTACATTATATGGACTGGATTAGAGTAACAGAAGCAGAAATTATAGCTCATGCGTACCTACTGAAAAATAACAGATTTATTTCTCAAGAGAACATAAATTCCTTTATTTTATCCGTAGGACATGAAAATAAGAAGCGACAGACTCGCCCGCACTTTGAGAGACATGTTGTTTTAACCATGACGAGAACTGACCTAGATTTTAACCATATATCAGTAAGAGCAGTCTGTCGCTTCTGACTATTGACAATAAATAACAAATGCTGATTGAATGGGATAAGGCCGTGACTTTTATTATTATAATATCATTACAGAAAATTAATGAAATATCATGGCATATTGTATGAGATAGAAGTATCATGAAATGAAGCATGAAATGATAAATAAAACAAAATAGGCAACGCTATGATGCTGACGCTCTAAATTTATGATAAGTACACATGTACTAGACAATGGAAGGAGAATGCAAAATTGCAAATTCTGCTAGCAAATCCAGCTGCCGAAATTCCGAGGCCAAGATGCTCAACGAATTCTCAACCTCATGATAATGGATTTTGCTCTGATTGCCTAAATTATACTGATGATTGTGTATACAATATGCCATACCGAAATGCACAAAGTGTGTTGAGGGCCACCAAATATTTTATGAAATAAAATTCGTCCGTAAAATGGTACATTGAATATTGTATCTAATTACTGAATAGCCACATGCAAGCATTCATTTCTTTAATAATACAAGATTTTCCGGATAATTTACTTTCAAAGATGGCAATATAAGCTATATTCAACTCTATTTGACCATTATTTCTCTTGATTTTATCTAATCAACAATATGCAGCAGTTACTTTTTCCCTGATAATTTGTTGGATCTAACCCGAAATAGGTCAGGTGGTAATCTTTACAAGACGCGCATTTTATAATTCAGCCATTATTCAAGTATGTAATTACGTATATTTGAATAGATAAAACAATTTTACTTAATAGTGTTTTGCTAACCCTGCTAGCAAAGTTTCCATTTACTTTCACCAGTTTAAGGTGAAAGAACTCTACCGAGGTCATGCCACCCTGCCACTCCGAGTGTATATTTAGAATTAGCGAAGTCTCATGCAATCCACCGAATGGTTCGACTGTGCTCTCAGTCTGCCCTTCTATTCCTAGTGTATTGTTTGACTCGACAGTGCTTCTTCCTTGGTTCCAGTATAATGACATATATCGACAGCACAACGCCTGTGACAAGAGGATATAGAAGCTGCATACACAAGCATCTAAATAAAAGTAAATATAGTATCAAAATTATTATCTATTATGTTCGGTTAACCCCCTCGGAATCAAATAACTAAATAATAGAAATACTATACAGGTGTTGATTATTGATAAATGATTTCGTGATTACGATAAAGTCACAAAGCGCACAGCCCTAGATTTGGCACTGTGGACGAAAACTATTAAATAGATGGCGGCATTAAGATACCATACTAATGCAATATTCAAGAATCAATGTTACTGCAATTCCTGTACGACTAAGCCACTGGCAGTGTAATACGGAATATTTTCTTACATAATACATGCATGCACAGGCACCATCTAGCACTGAAAATACAGTCAAAGTCGTAATTCGAAAGCAAAATGTGTATGACATATGCCGTTCAAATCAGTTCGATCAAATTAACCTCCTTAGAAATTTTGATTTAACAAAAGCCACAGTAAAACAATTTAATTACAAGCATAAACATAGATATTACAGACATAAACCAATGTATAGTCTGTATCATATACGGTAGAACACGGACCAAATACAACTTTTCAATAACGTGACTTTTTATCTTTCGCTTCTACAACACCCCCATCAAAATAGTTTTTGATAAAAAGCGTTAACATAAATAATGTGGTCATAAACCGATAAACCGAACAAAAGGGACCAAAGACAAAGGTTTAATAACATGTAGCTTTTACCTGACTACTTACCTTCAGGTAATGCTACCAAATAACATATTTTAACTACTTTACCCAACACCAGCATAAATTTCTGTTGTCCACATGCCTGTTTTCTTTACCCATCGCCCAAAAGAAGTTTACTTTCAATACCTGCAAAAAATAAAACAAAAACAATAGATTGTACTGCTGTATAATGAACAAAATGTGACGCAATCTAATACTTAATGTATGATTAATTTAAAACCATTTCCAGTTTCGGAAGGTCAACATAGTACTGCTGTCATTATTACCCGATGTACGGTAAAATGCATAGTCTAATCATCATCATAACCGCCACCACCATCATCATCATCACAATATTTTAATTTTGCGTTCAAAGGTATGATTACTAGCCCAACGTCATCATCAACATCATCATCATCATGAGGATACCATCAAAATTATAAAATTAGAACAATTAGTAAATAACCACGATATTATATTTCTTAAACTAGAGATGCTTTTGAAAAAGGCGCATATCTCCCACAACTGCCTTATCAGACTTTCAGTGCTTTGATTATAACGCGGCTGCCTTATCAGACTTGCAGTGCTTTGATTATAAAAAACAAGTTTAAAGGGCCTTCATTCCGAAGTGCCTGAGCCAAATTGGCAAGTTAACGAACTTGGCAGAGATATTATGATCAAATACATTTTCGTCAAATTTGGTGAAGATCGGATGTGAAATGTTTATCTTAGAGTGCGGACAAGCTTTGTGACAGACGGACATATGCACACAGATAATATATGTCGCCCACACCACTATGCGGACCTGCAAAACAGAAAAGATAAGTTGATATCCAACGCACAAAATACTGGAGAATACTATTCCACAAAGTGATAAATTTGTTTAGTTATACATTGTACGCAGCAGACACGGGTGCAAAGGTGAGGATCGGGCACATTGTTCCGCGCAATAGTTAACCCTCCAAGCAATCAACTGCACTAAAAGGTAAAAGGTAAAGGCAATTTTTATTTACCGTCGCTTTGTGAAACAATTGAAACAATTAACATAAGTTCTGCAGAGTTTTTCAGCGACCCTATTTTAAGGACAGTTAAAATCATTTATACCTTACCTCCAGCAGTTTGCTGGTACCCATTTACAGCTGGGTCGACTGTGGCAAACGTGATAAAGTGCCTTGCCCAAGGACACACCGCAATGGGAGTAGCCAGGATCCGAACCAGGGGCCTTCACCTCCGTGGGAAAGCGTCTTAGCCCTCTCGACCAATGCGTCCACTAAGCGGCACTCAAGGACATAAACAGGGGGGTGATGTCTGTTTCAACATACCCAAATGTTAGAGGTTTGTAGCAAAGTGATCCACAAATATATAAAATATATAATATGTACTGACTTACAAGTTGTAATCCCTGTTTAATATAAGATACAGTCAATTTGAGGAATTTGGTTGAACGGCCGACCATGTAGGTCAAGGCCCTCTCTAACGGTTAAGAAGCGCACGCCCTTAACACCAATAATAAGAGAAGGCCAGTCGAACGCCAAACTTAAGATGCTGATCTAGTGCGTTGGACCAGTATCTCCTCTGAGAGACATAATAACAACGTCAGTAATAAATTGATAATCATTGTGGTCATCATCAAAATCGTCCATTCCAATATCCTCATAAGAATCGTCTTGACCACTAGTCGTGTTCACCAACATCGACCTTTTCTGTACATAAATCTACTAAATCCGTTCTAGTATACTTAGTATTATAACCATCTGCAACGACAGCAACATGACCATAATGGACAACATGATAAATTATAAGTATTCAACTGCTAGTAGGAACAACCGTAGAAAGATGCGTTCATTCATTCTCATTTTTCAATCGTTTTTTAATTTTTGCATTTCATTTGTAATAGAGCGTATATCTAAGGCAGTAGTGAAACAAATAAAATGTTGATAATGCTGTTGTAAAATATGCACGTATTGACGCCTTCGGTCTTGAAATGTTCAAAGATATTTTATTTATTCGTTGAGGATAGTCGTTTAGTTTCGACTGTATAAGCAGTGTAAACTTTGAGCTTTCATCCTAAATTATTAGAATTTTGCGACGTGTCAAAGCTTTGACATGAGGTATGTAAAACTGTCACCCAATATCCAAAACACAACGTCCCAACAAAACGGCAACAAACATATAATGACGATTGCTGCTACTTTTCAATAGAAACGGGGATTTCCCTCGAAAAGAACCCAGCCCCTGATACCGCAAACATCAAATGACTGTTGGGACACAAACAACACATGAAAACATCCAAACCACAGTGCATTCATGTGCCCCAGCGGCCAACCACTGCAGCCTTGCACCCTTCTTTAATTTTAATGAAATACACTGTAACTGAAAAAAACAATTTGTTCAAAACTTATCTGCATTTTTCTTGCATCCTCCTCTCTGTTGCAATATTACTGGAAAACGCCGGCTCTTCAAACATGTGATGAACATATTTTTATACACGAAGTGTCGACTTGCCTGCTTAGTTATTTGTGAAGGAATGAACCGGTTTCAAATATATAAAAATGATCAAAACGACCCAGCCCGTGAACCACTCGTGCGTGAAAGTGATTAATCGAGGCACGTTATATTATATGGACTGGATTAGAGTAACAGAAGCAGAAATTATAGCTCATGCGTACCTACTGAAAAATAACATAGATTTATTTCTCAAGAGAACATAAATTCCTTTGTTGTTTTTTTTACAAAATTATTTCTCCATTATACTTAGAAAATATAGCAAAATTCTTAAATTCTTTGATTTCTTTCAATAATCTGTTAAACCAATGTAGGTATTGTTTTTAAATTTAAAACAGGTTATAATGGTGATGAGACAAGGTCCCATAATTCTAACTTTTATTTCGACAAAACTATTTCATTATAGCACTTTGAAAAAATCTTTATAGTGCCATTTCTTTTACTAAAACCTCAGCATCTTCAAAAAGCTATGTATGTTCATTAAGGAAACTGTCTGAGTGATGTTTTAATATAGTGATTAATGAAAGCTGTGATATATAAGTCAATTCTGTATGAACTCTTGATTTCGATTTGAATAAAATTATTCCCCATTTCGGACTTTCAAAGTGGAAATTGGCACAATTATTGCTTTCTCAAAAAGCTGTGAAACAAATAAAGGTATTTCGTTGCAACATTATGTAAACATCTAGGCTCATACAGCAAGTTGGCATTACATGTCCAATAAATCTGACTTCATTGTTACACAAAATGTTCTAGATCTTTGATGTTAAAGAGAATGACATTAAAACGACTGAAGGGAATTGATCGTGACTTATGATAATTAATTTTTTAACATCTTTTCTTCATTCAAGACAGGAGCCTTTTATACACTGAAAGGATTACTGTTAAACTGGACTAATTTTAGTGAAAGACAAAAGATACAGCAAGTAATTAATATAGGTTGATACGGTTTTATATCAGGAATTTAGAATTTCATAAGCCAAATTGATAGTGACTTGTGGTACACATTTTTTTCACATTTTCATTTAGCCATTTAAGAATAGAGCCTTAAGTGTTTTCATAAACTGAAAAGAATACTGTAAAGCTGGGTTAATAGTCAGAAATTAGTGTTACTTGATATGGTAATATATGTAAAAAACAGGAATTGAAAGCTTATTAGCCAAATTTATTTGGCATTGTGCTACATAATTTTTAACATTTTAGTTATTAAGACTGAAACCTTTCATATACTTAAAGGGGTATAAACTACTGAATTTGTATTTTGCTGGTTTAGTTAGTATTTATTATAATGTAATTTGACATGGTGTTACATGTCAGTGACAGAAAAAGAAATAACTTTCTATCACATAGTGGATGTGAAATAAAGTCATTACATAGTTTTGGCATTACACTAACGTAATAAAGCTTTTACGTTGACGTCATTTTAAGTATAGGAGACGTTGGGCGAGGCTCTGTGAATAAAATTGAAAAAATATTCGGTAAAGCCTCGCTTTTTTTTCAACTCGTTTAATAAATTTGATTTGAAAAAGACTCGTGCAATATCTTCTTTACCTTGAATATTTATAAAAATAGGCTCTGTTTCTGTTTTTTACTTTCCTAACTTCTCACAGTTTTAAAAATTGAACACAAACACTTCTTATCCAGTCAGTGAGGTGCATTCTATGTAACTAGAACATAAACGCTACTGTAAGTAGTGTTTTAAAGGATACAATAAGTATTTTTAATCATCATAATAAACTTTTCAAGCAAGTGTTTTAGTTGTGATTTTGATGATAAATCTAGATTTTTTGTGGATTTGTGGATAAGAAAGCACAGTATTACATAATGTTCATGCATTTAGTTGTCCCTTGTCTCACTTCAAAGCTATTTTAATTAAAATAGTGTCCTTTTATCATGTAAGTCGCGAATAACGCTATCACTAGAAAATGGCAATGTACATGTAGAATAAAAACCGATAACGTGTTCTCTGTGAGTTCAAAAACTAGATAAGCAGAGAACAAAAATGGGATGTTACTGTCTTCCGCAGTTGTTATTTGGAATTGCCTACCTTAACGCATCTCCTGGTATGTTTCATCTTTTTATCACATGTTTTACCAAATTGTATTATTTTATTATTTATACATAATTTTGTACTAGAGTTTTTGTTTCAATGTCTGTGTTAATTAACAGTAACCTAATTTATGTTGCCTGTTTGAAATAAACTTTGCCTATACTGACATTAGTTGCGCGTTGATTTCGACTATTTGCATATACTGACATTGGTTGCGATTTTGTTTCGATTTGTGGCGTATACCGGTATTGGTTGCGATTTAGTTTATACTGACATTGGTGATTGGTGATCTTTGGTGGGCGTATACTGACATTGGTTGCGATTTTGTTTCGATTTGTGGCGTATACTGATACTGGTTGCGATTTTGTTTATACTGACATTGGTGATCTTTGGCGTATACTGACATTGGTTGCGATTTTCTTTTGATTTGTGGCACATACTGATACTGGTTGCCATAACTGATACAATTTTAAATTGGTAGTGCGAGAAACAAAGCAAAGATGCAGTGATTTGATAGAGCGGGATTGAATTGTTCCGTAAAGATAATACTAGTTACATTTATTAATGATTACTAACACTAGTGATAGTTTCTTCCTGTATTTTGAACATTTTGTCTTGGCGCTGTAATAATACATTTTGTATCAGACCTATAATAAGATATGCAGTAATATTTTATGTTATAAACTGAAGCATACACGATTAAACGTATTTCTTGAAAGGATCTTTTTATTTGTTCTGCAATAAATATTGTTCGGAACACGAGACCAGTATACTTTTTTGTCGTTTTCCAGAAGCTTTAGTTTACTTAGTTAACGGATAAGCCACCTGCCCCGCAATCGGGAGGTCGAAGGTTCGAGCCCTGTCAGAGGCGGGTCTTGTTACTGAAGAGCGGCCGGTTGATGAGCCGCCAGCTAGTTAAATAATGGTTACCGATTGCCTACCTGCCTGGTGAATTGCATTAAAAAATAGGAATCGGGAAGTAATGCTGTTTAATGTATGAAGGTGTCTCATGAGCCAACCTGGCTGACCCTTTCAGTAGGGGTGACACTTTAATAAACAAACACTTTAGTTTTACTTTTGTAATATACAGTAAAAGGATAAAATATAATATTTTTCATGTGGTGGCACATCTCAGTACTTAAGTCATTTGCGTCAATGTAATATGCCGCTCCGAAAATGTTTACCAATTCATGACTTTAAATCAATCCCTATATACATGTAATGATAATAGTAAAATGATAATAGAACTAATAATAATATAATAATAAAATATAAAAGAAACAGTCCCTAGAAAATTTTTCTAAATGCAATAAAGAATATCCGCGTCAATTTTGAGATGATTACTACATTCAAGTGCTGCCCATCAAATCAAATGTAAGATAATTTTGAGAAAAGGTCACTACATGTTAATATGTAAATTTTAGCAAAGGATGTAACACGAGACACGCGAGATTTACAATGAGATGTGAAAGATATGAGATCAGAGAATTTCGAATTTGCTATTAAGCAGTATGTTAATTTACGGGATATCTTTAGAAAATACAATTTACAATCCTCTGTCCATAGTTAGCGACTGTTAAATTATAATCGGCCGCTTACTTTCCTTTCTAATTTAAACAATAAAACTGAATGTTGTGATTTTTTTATTATTGTCCTCATCTAGCTACCACAGCAAACATATTCATTTTGCTCTTGTTTGTCTGTCTGTCTCTTGCTTGTTTTCTACTATATAATGATTGTGTTCAAACTTGTGGAAACATTCAGTTCCAGATTTGAAGCCAGAATGATTTGGTTTACTAATTTGAACGGGGGAATCAGCTCTACAATTCAAATGCAGTCAATTTGAGAGTACTCAAATGATTAATGGAATTATGTGATATTGTATCTAATTTCTGTTAGGCAGATATCGTTCGTATACTTCAAAGAGTTTATGGTCTTTAGGAAGAATTATGGGACTTTGTTTCTTTCGCGATGTAACGCAGTAACTAACTAGTCATTTTCAAAGTTTACAAAATAAACAATTTTACAGGGGCAATCAAAAGGTCACTCACCACAATTTTTCGTACTTTAAAATTGCAATATTCGTACGGTATTGAAATAAAAAGGTTTTCGACTAAATTAAATGTAGTTACACGTACCTTCTGTCACATTATTTGCTCATAACTGAGAGTTTAAATTGTAGTTCTGTTTAATGCTCATAGTTCCAATGGCGAATTGTAATGTTTAATCAATTGAATTTGATAGTACTGAGGGAAAGCAAACAAAACGAGATCACATTATATTTGCTGTTATTCCCCATTTTGTGTTGAAATACTGTTCATTGTTTCATCAAGGATTAGTATATTTCATCCATTAATGCAATTGTTTATAAGTAAATATAACATATTTCCACCTATAAAATTCTGTCGTTTTAGCTTAATACACTCATGCTAAGCAAGCAGGAAAGACATCTAAGTTTAAAAAGAATAAGACTGTAGAACAGATCCCTGTTTTAATCTTAATAAGGAAATTTGTTTAAATTAAAGCACTTGTATACTCATTTTTAGAATGTTTATGATTCGTTTACACGAAACATTCGTTAGATAATTGTTCCCATAAATTGAAAACTCGTGTTATCATTCCTTGCATCTGAAATAATGTTTAATGAGTTATAATCCAACTGTAATAAAATTGTAATTTATCATCTGAAATTGCCTGACAAAAACCTTATACAAGCTTTAAGCAAAATATAAACAACACCAAGAAACCGGTCATTATGTTGTTGTTGTTTTTTTGGAATACGATTTCTGTGTCTTACGGGTATTAGGCATATATAAAATTTACAAATTTCCGTGCAAATATACAACGATATAAAACGTTTTAGTTTGCAAATTTTATACCAAGTATTACATTAAGAAAAACAATGAAATTTAATGTTGCTTTTCCAAACGAATATAATAGTGACTAGAACGATGCATGTTACATGCTACATCCCGACCAGTAACATTTAGGCTTTCGAACACTTACGTGAGGTCGATTTGTTGTCTCTTACGGTGTATATAGCATTTTGACTACGTAATTACTTTTGCAATGTTTTCCAATTCTGATTCGTATGTTAACTTTAGAGGGTTTTATGTTCACTGGAAGCAACAAATCTGTCCAAAAATGTTTTTAGCAATCATTTAAAGTCATGAAGTTAAATGTTAGATCAGTTCCAGGGTTTAATGTCTGCAATTTACAAATGTCAATGATTCTCCTCCAGAAATCTGTTAGAAATGTTAGTGGGAGGATAGTGCAAGATACAGAAGACGCTCCAACTCCAGAAGCTTTCTAGGTTCTTTAGTGAGTGGACCAGGTGTAATTGTATTAATGCACATCCTAGGGTAATTTCTACTAATGGAATTAGTATTTTGTATTTTTGTCAAAGAAAAGCTTATTTGATATATAGAAAAAACGTAATATGAAGTAGAAGGGAAGAATTTGCCTTCAGTTGTTCATGCTGTTGATTAGTTTATATACACCCTTTTCTATTTGACATATAAAAGTACTTCTTATTTCGTGTCCATATCCCTCAAATGGAGTCAAATTTTATGCATGATAAAAAATTCTTTTTTAAAGGACTTTTTTGATAAATATTTTAAAACAAATTAATTAAGCCGCTGGTAGCTCATAAAAAACGTTTCGAACTAGTATTAATTTTGCAAGTAATCTATAAATCACTGTAGAAATTGAATTGCAATTTCTGAAAGTTTTCTAGTAATTGTAGTTCTTATAAAAATATTTTAATTTCTCTCCCAAGGAAACGAAGATTTTTTTAGAATATGCTTATTGCGATTAGTTCTTTGTTATTTTATTGACTTGATTGGTTTATGATGTTACTATAATTGCTGACACTTTTATAGTTACAACATTAAAGTTTTATTTGCCTCCAATAATTGTTTGTTTACAATTTTCTTTAAATTAAATGAAAGCAATTTGTTTTAATGCAAATTTGCTCTTGCCAGAGAAAAATCATCGAAGTGCTCTTGCTAAAGAATTTTTTTCCAAATATACCCTAGCCAGTGTAATATCAAATCAGTTGCAGATGTCTTTTTTTTGAAGCTGTCTGAAGATACCTTAATGTTGTGATCACATAACATTTGCATTAAAGCAAGATATGTCATATAAGTTATAAACATACTGTATTTTTAAAACAGTAATGTGTTAAAAGATGAAACAGTAACCTCTACTTAATATTCATAAACAAAATGGTCTAAGGTACGAATATGCATTATGACCGAACATGACTAGTAATTAAAACTAAAGCTTCAGATATTAATCCTCCAGGAGAATGCAACACATTGAAACGACTAATTTCTCTAAGGTATATCCTTAGCATTAATCTATATAAAATAATTAATATGATGTGATGCAGAAGGTATTGAAGTTATTTTATTCTCATGAAAAGTTTCAGTTTCAGTAAGGTATGAATTATGAATCATCTTGACTGTTATATTGAAATCCCCTTTAAAGTATACGTCTGTTTCTACTTAATAACATCATAATATAATTATTCAGTCAGTAAAATTGAAAATTGCTATGAATATAATTATTTTGTCAGTAATACTCGCTTGAATAGAAACGCCTTACATAATTCAACTGTAATTCATGCACTTGAAGGCGATTTCGTGAACTACGTACAGGCAAAATAATAAATAGATAAACAGTTGAAACAATGAAATTTCTTGAAAAGTACCAATAAAAGAGAATTATGCCATGTGCATTGTTTTGTCCTTGTTGCGTTTGATATTTTACTCTTACCTTTAATTTTATATTATATTTACCATAATAGTTCAGTCGTTTATTTCATAAATCACAAACAAAACTACATTTCATCATGACATGATGGACATGGAAACTTAATTAGGGACACGAACGCTTTGTCTTTAAGATCACATTCCTTTGGTATTGTTGACTTTCAATATCTGAGTATTCATTAAACAAACAATAGTGTAGAGTACAACTGTAAATAATTGAGCCATTCCACGAGAAAACCAACATAGTGTGTTTGCGACCAGCATGGATCCAGACTGCGCGCGCAGTCTGGTCAGGATCCATGTTGTTTGCCTTCAAAGCCTGATGCAATTAGGGAAACTGTTAGCGAACAGCATGGATCCTGACCAGACTGCGCGGAAGCACAGGCTGGTCTGGATCCATGCTGGTCGCAAAAGCACTAGGTTGGTTTTCTGATGGTGCGGCTCAAATATGTCAATTCACGTTTTTATTCATATAATGTCAAATGCCTTCGTGTTGTACAAGTGGAATTACATTACAATGTATATATATTTTATGTAGAAAAACTGAGGAACATACGCTTCTCAGCCTAATTATTTAGCAAAACTTTCGTCTTATATTTCATATAAGGAGACAAATTCAACAGTTATGGCTTTTTCAGTCTAGTATGACGATTTTCACACGTTATTTTAGATTTAGTCATCTAGTAAAGAGATACGGTTCGGGTATTAAATTGTTCTAATATAACCTTTTATATAATTACCGAATGTACTTTGAAGTTAGTGAAAAAAAAACGAAACTAAATGCTTGATTTAAATGATTTTAAACCCATAAAAGAGAAACTTTCAGTACTTCCATGGTGAACTTGTTTATATTTTTCTTCCAGGCATTTAGCATGCTTGTGGAGAATTATTACAAATCGGTAATGTAGTGGATAAAAAACCAAACACGCAGTCAAAAAAATAAACAACTGATAAAACGTCATAGTACGTTACGTGATTTCTTTTTACAAATTGGTAAGTAATTTTCATATCAATTTATGATATTGAATGCTTTTAAACTAATCTTAAGAATCTAAATATCTAACATAGAGTATGCGTGATTATTAAAATAAATACGCATGCAAGGGAATGTTGTTTTTATGTGTCATAAAGAAGATGCTCTTAAATTTCCTGCTTAAAGTAAAATGTGTCATTCGCAAATAAAACAAATCCTATCCCAAATGGATTCCTCTTGTAAAAGGGTTTATTCACGTAATTAATGTCATCAAGTTTATTGTCGCTTAAATTTGCGTCGGATTTCCATATGTAATTAAGTAAAGTATCCATGTAAATAAGCTATAATGAGTGTTTCTAATTGAACGGATATCCTGTATTACACAGACAAACGTTAAAATGTAAATTGTCTGCAAATGCCACTCTTAGTAGAAAAGTAGAAACGTAATAACAAAACGGGGAACGGTTTCCGTGCTCACAGTACAGTTAATGTTTTTGTACGCTACACAAGATAGTACGAGACTGTTCAAGAATTTAACTGCAGTCATTTATTTAAAGGCGTACGCTAGAATTCCCTGAATATGAGATGGGCGAAAATTTTCCCAATAACAGAATTTCTTCAAACTTTGGATATTGAAGGACAATCATTTAAGAAACAAAAAAATGCAATAAAAATCATAGGTCACCGGATTCGAACCCTTGAAAACGACATTTTTGGGGAAAAGCGAGACTATGGCAACAGCCAAAGGAAGAGGACTTGTTTATTAGGAATTTTGAAAATCAAGACTGTCTCTAAATGCATCATTACATCCATCACACACACAGTGGAATAAATTGGACAATAATGAATCACCAACGCTTCTCAGTTTAAAAATCTGTTCACACCTCCAGTTTTACAAACCATAGAAGAGATGACTCTTTTTGCGTGTATCGAGTGGAAAAGGAGTACTGAATACTGAATACTTTTTTTTCTAATGTACACGATTCCCAAGTGCAAGACAATATGGGGAACAATTTTCAAAATACTAGTACTCACTCTTTCCATTCTCTCAATTCAAGCAAACTTCGGTATGGTGCGAAAAATTAGCCTTACTTACAAAATGAAAAGATTTTTAATGATGTGTTGATATAAAAAAAGAACATCGACTACGTGGGTCATTCCAAAAATAGAAGCAATTGCGCTGGAATATGTCACACAATGTGTAGCGTCTTCAAATAAAAGTGTTCGCTATTGACTTCTACGCACTTCCGCAGTCGCGAAATCCATGAGGTGAACGCTGCAGAGTAGTTTCCCCTTAATGCCGTCTTAAGTAACTGAAAAATAACAATCCCATGTGCTTTACTCGATAAATAGTTGCACCTAGCCAGCATCTTTTTCAGATTTAGGCCTGTTGAATAAGCGGGATGATTAATTTGTACCAATTTTTCATTTCTCAGAAACATTTGAACAATGGCACTTTTGTGAACCGCAACGTTGTCATGTATCAACTGGAGATCGTGACGACCAGTCCTTGGTCGCAGTGTTTGATGTATTTTCGTTTTAACAGCTTTTTAATACTTTCTCTCTAGTGACAGACTAGTAACCATCGACAATCTGACATGAAATATTAATCATTACATCATATAGAATACCCCCTTGTTGAACACTAAGTTATTGATGATTATCAAAGGGTTCCTCGAAGCTGATTACCGAGATTGCGCAACGACGTTATCCCTTATAATTGACAGCACATTGTGAAAATTATCTTCTTATAATTCCAACGTCTTGAAAAAGATATTTGTCAACTGATTAGCAAATATTTCCTGAGAAATAACCATCTTGGTACGACATTCGCTTATTTTTTTTAAATGATCGAACTAAAATACAAACACCGTTTAAATAATTCTATATCTCTATGATTATTGATTATAATGCAATTTGTCTTTGGATATTCAATAAACGGATTGGTGTATTGTCTTGATGCATATAGTTAGTGAATGTAAGAAACTATTATTTTCTTAAATATTTTAAAATTGTTGTTAACTTAGTTGCAAGTGACCAGTTTTATAAACCGTCTTGTTGTTTTTCAAACATGATCACGTGTGCACCAGTAAGTGGACAAAATGGAGAATCTAATTTTACTTATTCAAACTATGACGTTTTAGCGACTAAGAATGTTTTGTTTTGAATTATAAACTGACAGAATGTTCGGTTAGTCGAATAAGTTGAACACATATAAACGTAACCTATAATGAACAGTTCTGTTGGCGTATGCACAGTTTCGGCAACACACAAGTAGAGACACCGAACCTAATGTTTATGAAATATGTAATGGAATTTGATAAAATGTTGAAGCCTTATGTATTGAACCGTGAACACTGGCTACCTGTCTATTACGGTCAGCTTTGTTTGTTCCATACAGTGGCCGCTATAAACAGGTTGGACTGTATGATATATTGTTCTCTGGATGAGAGAAAATGCCACCTGATAGATAATTGTTTATACTGTGCACGACTACGTATAGGAAATGCAAATATAATAAAATGTTTTCATTATGTGAATTAAGTCCTCGTTTGTCAGATGATTCAGTGTAGATTATTTATAAATTAAACGCAGCATTCGACAAAACAAAATACCCGGGTTTTGACATAAGACACTAAGACGTAGCTCCTGTACAGTACTAAAATGGAATTGAAAACCACTGTTATTGCACATGTGTAAACACGACACAGAATATAAAACTTGTTGAGGTTATAAGGCGACTTCCCAGCTTTTGATGGTGGAGGAAGACCCAAGGTGCCGGCATCTTGTCGTACCGCCGATCTTTCGTTAGTCAGCTGGATGGCTTCCTCGCATGCAGACTTTTACGACTTCTACGACACAAGCGAGGCTCGGACCCACATTGGTGAGGGACAAATTATTTTAAGTGAGCAACCTTAACGGCCTCCGGTGTAGTGTAAAGTATTTTCAGCATTATATTTATTTTAATTTGCTTCCCTTTTGAAAAGTACAATATACAATGAATAATGTCTCGAATTTGATGACGGCATTAAAATAACCTCGTACTTGTTTCCTGTGTAGAATATGTGCTTGTTTATTACACCAAGTAAGCGAACACCTCGTACAGTGTCTCATTTTATTTTCTGTAATAAATAGAATGTCCGCGAAATTGGATGTTATGTCCTAATTTGGTTGATTGTTGCTAGCTGAGAGGATATCCTGTTTTCTATATTAGGAAAATATTCTTTCAGGAAGATGTTAGATGAGGAAAAGATAGACAGGTTAAAAAATAAAAGAGAAAGGCCCTTCGTGCACATTTTCTTACACCAAATATACTTTTAATTACATTTTAAAGAAGATCCGTTGGAAGCATAGAATGCAGCAAAGCAAAAAGTATCAAACTTTGTTTGATGAGAAGTAACAAAGTGCTCCCTAGCCCCGGCTTAACTGGAATTCTTTCATAGTAAAATTGAATGTACTCTTTGATCCCAAAGAACCAGAAAATATAACAACACTGAGTACTAAGTACTGCAAAACATTTCACAGGCGCCACACGGCACTTAAAAACTGCTGCTGCATGTATGATACATGTAGTTAATAGCATCTTTAGAAAGATCCTTTTTGAAGCAGAAAACGTACACAAACTTACTTTCAAGTTTCTTACAATTTTATGCTATATTTAATAGTATTCTTTAAAAAAAATACATCGAAAGTATGTTGGAAACAAATATGCTACCAACGTGGAAGCGTTGAAGATTTAGTTGTCTAGAATTTACGGCCACCCAGACAGCTACTTTTGACGCGTCTTGTACACGGATTACCTACATATTCTATGATATGACAACGGACACTAACAGAAAATGGGATACTGTTGTGAAATACTATTTCTGTTACTGTTATATATAAATGATTTCTGCACTTATATCACAACATTTGGTCTTTGTGACTTTTTGTTTGTTTTTCCAAAACTGAAAACAATGTCTTGCCAGTCGCAATGTTGAAACAGTTTGGTCTGCCTTTTTCCAGTATATATCTAACTTATACTAAGCAGAAGCATTCGAAAAGTGGACAAAACATATTCCGTGTTAAGAGTGAGAGTTCCATCATGTAACTTTCTTAGTTTTGCATTATACACTGATGATACAATGGAGGTACTGTATCTTAACACACAACTTAATAGGTAGTAATTTTACCAGCAATCCGGCAGTCGTTCAAGAAAGTGAAAAAAGTCCCTAAAATTTCATAAAATGAATATGTCGATAACAAACAAAAGAAAATACTTCTCTGCTTATATTTATGTGTCAGTGTATGAGTCAAATAGAAATATGAGAAAATCAAACATAACAGTTTGAGGCCTGTTAGATGCCTGATATTTTTATATTGAATTGCAGATTACTTTTCCATTACTTTGAAATACCGATCATAGGTTTAAGACTGACAAACGGTATTCTGTCAATAAACAGTGTTTACCTTGATTAATGAGGATGACACTTATTTTAACCAGATATTTTGACAGTTTGGATTATCTGTGCAATTACAGTTGCAATTCGCGTGCTGGGAAAAGGATGCTTAATTTGAATATACATGACTAAGCGAATAACTGCAAACAATTTCGGATGAGAATATAAAAAGGCATAAGGGTATATAATATCTGCCTGGTCGGTTGTATTGTTTTGATCAACACATGTGTACAATTTTGTGTCTCGTTACAAGCAGCCTGCGAACAGATGGAATTTAAAGCACTTTCTAGCGTTTCTAGCGCAGCTCAAAATCAAATGAACCGGGTCACATCACCAGAGAAAATGGGACATGAGATCAAATAAATCTTTGAATCTTTAATACAGGAAGTTCCCCTTATTGCTGATTTTATTGAAGCATCACAATAACTTTGAAGATTAAATACAAGTACCTACACACAAACTATCTTTTACACTGGCAGAAATGATTATTCTTTCGAAACTTAAATTAATTTGACCGGAATGTGCATAATTGCAATAAAGTAACTCAAGGAGTTTTAATGGGATTCTAGTCAGTATTCAAAAGTTGAATAATAATATCGTCATTAATCAAGTGATTTCACATTGGCCTAGTTATTTGTCCTCGGGCATTCGTATTTGCCCTATGAAATCACTTGATTAATAACATTATATTATTACAGTCATATGAATATAATTTCTATTTGACATATCGAAATTACTTGTTGTAGTATTTATATGTGGTATATTTCATCAATGACTGTTTGTATAAAATGGCAACAATATCAAGTAGATTGGTGTGGCTATCTACTTGATATTGTTGCAATTTTAAAGATTGGTGTGGCTATCTACTTGATATTATTGCAATTTTATACAAACGGAATATATCCGTTGTGTCACGTAATATTTCCTTCTCGTTTTAATATTATCATTTTTATCGTCGTTGTTAAAGAATTAAAGTTGACTTCTTTTTGTTATTTTCTTGCATAGTGTATGGCATTATATTTTTATGTAGCAACATATCGAAAGAACTAACCACTCTAAAATTGATTTGGCGGACGAGGACAAAGCAGAGAATCGTCCAAAAACGATCGTTTTGCATAATGTCACGAGTCTACTGGGAATAGAAGCACGCTAGAATAAATATTTCAGATACTGAAAAAAGAGAAATAATGGCGAGTATGTTACACTCTTATAACAAAGATGTTAACAGTTGGAATCAACCTTAAATTAGCATATAAATATAGATTTAGCACTTTCACAGACCCAAAAATATATAATTAACGCCATATTTTCTCAGGTCATTTAGATTTATTGCAAAGCAGAAACATGTCCATTTAAGATAAAATGGGTTACAACCCTACGTTTTGCTCTCTTCTTTGTGGTATAAAAGCATTTTTTTTCTTTTGTCTAATGAGACTGGCGTTGTTTTATTGTATTTGCAACTGCTTCATGGTCAGTTTCTCTTTGTCAGATATCATCCGATGCGCAACATCGAATAACTCTATCTTAAATATTTCCGAAATTATCTTGAACATATAAAAAAAAGTAACTCTCGATCCCCTGAATAAAGGAGTTATATGTAGCTTAAGGTAGTAGACCCCTTTTGATGTTCGGCAATTTATTTTAAAGTTATTCATTCTCAATATTAAATGTATCAATCATAGTTTGAACAAGATAAGCAGGAAGGGATTAAAAAAGACACATACTCTTACAGAATTATTCTCCTTTCGCGGTCAAAATAATTTATGCAAGTGTTTTAGCTCGGAGCTGTATCGGGACAAGGAATATAGTGTATGGAAGCAAACAAAATTAAACATAATTTTGCAATCGACGTTGGATTACATGTTCTCCTGGTGTCTTTTTTGGTTTTCTCCCACTGCTATTGTAATTCATACCGAGCGTTATTACGGGTCCATCACCTGTAGGAAATAATATTTACATTCGCCCAATTCCTTTCCATTGAAAATTAAGACGTTCATTTTATGAACAGCAAAAGGAAAAGTGCCAAAATTACGACAACGCTCCTTAGTGATAACGGGCAGCTGTTTTGACGACGTCCGCGTATAGTCAGGGAGAACGTTCCTTAGATGACGTCGCAATTGTTCCGTCTGGTGAACAGAATGGCCGGGAAGCTGATTTTAATATTAAATGCAATAAAATGTGCGCAGTTTATAACATAATCTTGTTTACAAATGGAAAGGAAATATAATGTAAATATAAGAAATGAATTAGTTTTTCCTTGAGTTCATGCGAAATGAACGACAGAATAGGATCTGCAAATTAAACATGGGTGCTATTCATGGATTTGCCTATTCTATTTTGTCGTTCATTTCGCAAGAACTTCGAAAAACATCTTATTTAGATTACAAGGAAAGGATATGAAAAGCAATAAAAACTCTATATTTCCAGTTATAAAATAAGATCCTTTCTCTATATCTAAAGCGCATATAATGTAACTTGATTATGTTAGATTGTGCCCGTGTAAAGAACAAGTCACAAAAAACTAGGAACTCTGTACTTTGAAATGTTGTTATTGCTTTTGGTCCATTCGACATTACTTAACCAAGTAAAATAGTGTCCCGCTAGGGTTAAACTGAGTCTGCCGTTATGTTGTTTGATTTTGTTAATGCCCCCTAATGATCTCCATATGAAATAGATTGTACAATTATAACGTTATGTATCTGTTTGTACTGAATGCTTGACATATTTGAATATCTTAGACAATAACTTTGGCACAACTAAAGAGAAAGCAATTACACTAAATAAATCCCACCCACTTAGCTCAGTAGGGAAAGTGTTGGTCTACGGATCGCGCGGTCGCGAGTTCGATCCCCGGGCGGGGCGTATGTTTTCCGTGACGATTTGATAAAATACATTGTGTCTGAAATCATTTGTCCTCCACCCTGTTAATTCATGTGGGGAAGTTGGCAGTTATTTGCGGAGAACAGGTTTGTACCGGTACAGAATCGAATCCAGGAACACTGGTTAGGTTGACTGCCCGCCGTTGCATGACTGAAATCCTGTTGAAAAACGGCGTTAAACCCACAACAGATAAACACTAAATAAACTGAAAATTGTAAAAATGGAAGCGACGGTCTTAATAATCAAGATATATCTGGAATAATGATAACATAAGATCAGTTTTGTACCGAACTGTTCACATTAAAATAATGTTGATTTCAACAAAGTAGAAGCACTAATATAATGTACAGCAATTAAGTATATAAGAACTCCGTTACTTAATCCAACTCCGCATGTAATACTAATACCTAGTCACAAATAACTATTCTCTCTTTCATGACGATATCGTTTCGGCTGATAAAAGAAACTAAAGGAAACCTGATAAAAATTGTTGTGAAATGCATAAACGTAACTATTTGAACTGTTTCTTTCATTTTCAAGCACTGTTCATACCGATACGGACACTGATAACACCACAATTCACCTTTTTCTTTAATTTTCATTATGTTAAGTTTTAACTGTTGTAATAGGTGCAATAACGGTTATTGGTGGATGCAGAAACGTTAAAGAATAGCATGCAAACTCGGTATCGCGCAAGACGGTGTGACGTATTAAACGCCTTTTTGGTCAGAAACTGTTTCACACATTATTTTTGGATGCTAATTGCCTTGTGTTTAGATCAGATTTTATTTTGCATTATTATATTACTGAAGCGACGAAGTAGGCACTTTTAATGGAAAAAGGAATCACCTGTAAGCCGAACTTTTATATTATGTCGTTCTAACATAGAAACAAATTGTACGGGTGATATACTTCTGATCAGTATTGATGAAATAAAATATAATTCACTTGCAGAAAAAGTCACGAAATTAAAGTATTATTAATGGTAATTACCAATCAGCAGGCATGATAAATCCCCAGTGGATACATTATTCACCAAGAGTAGCACATCACTAAAATTTATTTCTCTCATTTGTATTAACCTTAATTCTCAAATTAATGTGATGACAGTCAGTAATAACAATTTGCCTTTTTCTTTGAAAGACATTTAATTATGCTCCAATTTGGCATTAAGTATTAAACATGTGATTAGCTCGTAGAATCCCTTTTGGGAAAATATCTGTTACACAACTGACATTAATGATTATTAAAATCTCGTGCTGGAGGAAGATTACTGGGATGTAGGACAAAATAGCCTCATTAAAACTGACAACGTTCAATGAAAGGATTCCATGTAGTTACATGTACTATATAAATCAGCATTTTTACTTATTAAATAACCATCTTGAACCGACACTCGATTTACTTTTCATTTAATAGACATCTAAAATATCTTCTTGTATACCTTTGGATCGAAATGTGTAAATTACGCAATTTATCTTGAACGTTCAAGAAAAAATATTTGATCAACTCAGTACCGCCTACTGTACACGGTAAACTTTCTAAGCAAAATGTTGCATTCTTAATACGTTGCAGACGGATGATCGTACTATAAAATGCACTTCTGATCTTAACAAGCATTTTATTTAGTGCAATGAAATATACACGGGGTCATTACCCAATTGAGTTTAAAGCAGTATTAAGTACATTTAGTATCTTAGTATTGCGTTATAATAGATCCGCATTTTCATATTAAAATATGTCCTAATTATATCATGCGTGTTGCACATCAACATATCTACTGTTGTAAATATGATATATTTTATGTTCATTGGTTTTACTGTATTCAAGCGGAAACGCCAATTTACGGTAACGCCGATTTACGGTTACGCCGCCTAGAGAGTACATGGTTATCGAAATTCCGGTATACGTATAGAATGAAAATCAGGTAAGGCAGAGCTACTTAAACAGAGTTGAAAGATAAACCTATCTGCATATGGTTGAGAAAACACAATACCACATTGTCATTGTCGTTTAATTGGGGAAAGGGATGGTCACGCACACATTCGCGAAAACCGACATTAACGAGCGTTTCCATGACGATATTTTGTGCTTACTTGATGTCTTTAGCTCACCTGAGCACGAAGTGCTCAAGGTGAGCTTTTGTGGTCAGTGATTGTCCGGCGTCCGTTGGCGTCCGTTGGCGTCCGTTGTCGTCCGTCAACACAAAACAATGAATTCCAAACAGAACACTAGTTGCCATGGCAACCGAAAGGAAATACTTTAAAAAATCTTCTTGTGCAAAACCACCGTAGCTAGGGCTTTGATATTTTGCATGTAACATCATCTAGTGGTCCTCTACTAAGATTGTAATATGGCCCCGCCCCGGGGGTCACATGGTTTATATAGACTTATATAGGAAAAACTTCAAAAAACCTTCTTGTTTAATATACAGCCTTGAAATTTGGATAACATATACAGTTTTGCACACCGAACTTAAAACTGACCTTCACTGACAAAAAATTTGACCTACTGTCATTCTTTCTTCTTGTTTTAAGATACAGCCTTGAAATTTGGATGACAAGTATAGTTTTGCACACCGATCTTAAAACTGACTTTCAGTGACCATGGATTTGACTTACTGACCTACTTTCCTGTTTTTTAAGATACAGCATTGAAATTTGGATGACATGTACAGTTTTGCACACCGATCTTAAACTGACTTTCAGTGACCATGAATTTAACCTACTGACCTATTTTCTTGCTTTTTAAGATACAGCCTTGCAATTTGGGTGAAGGGTACAGTTTAGCACACTGATCTTAAAACTGACTTTCTTTGACCAAGAATGTGACCTACTGACCTACTTTCTTAATATTTTAGCATCAGTTTGACATTTGAAACATTTAGCTCATATAACCCAGGTGAGCGATCCAGGGTTATCATGACCCTTTTGTCTTATATTACTAAATGGACTTACCACAGATCTCTGCGTCGCTCCTATCGGGATGATTATTAAGTCATAAAAGTAAACAAAATAAAAACTATTTAGAGACGAGTTTAGAACCATCTGACACATTTATTTAAAAACACAAAGTTTGGTGGGCAGCTGTAGATGGAAACATTAACTTGCAGTACTCGTCAAATAGCTTAGTCAACATACATTTTTTAATATCTGATATACAAAACATTTACAGTGATCAGCGTTACACCGTATTGCGGATATCTTTTGTCCTATCTTAGCATCATTAGAAAATATGTAGAACCAGCTTTGTACTGACAAGGGTGTGAACACACGGAAATATTAAGGGGAGTATTCACTCTATTTACTAGTTTTCTCCAGTGTCACCTTCTACTTGTCAAAACAACGGGCATGTATGTTCTGTGTATGCATGGAAACAACCTGTCATTAAGTTTATAAGCTCACAGAATGTGTTAAGATAAATCAGGCGTATATGGAATTGTTTATTCAGGAAATGCAAGTCAGAATATTTTAACTTAACTGAATGTTTAGACCTGTATAGTGTGCACGTTTCATTTAGTACCAGACAAACGCCAAATCAAAGAAGCTGGCGAGGAAGTGTGGAGGAGCGGGATGACGGTGAGGTGGGTAAATGCCGTTGAGACACCTTTCTGTTTGCAGCATTTGGGTGTTACTACATCACCCTCCCCTTCACATTCAAATAAGTTCTTTTTTAAGATATAACAGTATGAATAACAGGCTGAGCAGCCATTTTCCATGAAGCCGGTTTTAAGATAATTAAAATGTTGTGTAACAAAGAAGATTATTGTTTGAAATAACTAAATAAAATATCAGATGTTACAAATTTAATAGTTTTATTAAGTTCAGAGGATAATAAATGACATAAAATGACATATAAATTGAAAATGTTTTTTACAATAAAGACTGTCTCTTGTCTCTGGATAAATAATTCTCCTCTCGCACAAAGAATAAAAGTGAAAAAAAAACTTGTTTTGTTATAAGGAAGCTAAGAAGGGACTATTTTTAATTTCATTGTAAATGCGTTTTCGTTTCTTGAAAAAGAAAACGTTATCGCCTACTAACCAATTATATGTACAAAGTGTGACAAGGTTGGCTCTTGTGATCGCCTTCGTCCGTCCGTCCACAATTTCCTTGTGAACACGATAGAGACCACATTTTGTATTTGATTTTAATGCACTGAACTTGTATTGGAATAATATCTCGGTTCCTTTCGAAAACTGGCCAGATCCCATCATGGGTTCCAGAGTTATGGCCCCTTAAAGGGCCAAAATTTGCTATTTTTGGCTTGTGAACACGATAGAGACAACATTTTGCAATCAACTTTAATCAAACTTGCACACAACTTGTATTGGCATAATATCTCGCTTCCTTTCGAAAACTGGCCAGATCCTGTCATGGGTTTCAGAGTTATGGCCCTTAAAAGGCCAAAATTTACTATTTTTTGTTTGTGAACACGATTGAGACATCATTTTGCAATCAACTTAAATCAAATTTGCATACAACTTGTATAGGCATAATATCTCGGTTCCTTTCAAAAACTGGCCAGATCCCATCATGGGTTTCAGAGTTACGGCCCCTTAAACGTCCAAAGTTTGCTATTTTGGCTTTTGCAGTCATATAGAGACTACATTTATGGTTTGATTTGATACAAACTTGCAAAATATCTTCAACAACAATACATCTTGGATTCCTTGATGAATTTGTCAGATCCAGTCATAGGTTATCTCCCCTGATTTTAATCAAAATGAATTTATATCAGTAAGTACTTATAGGACTCATTTGAAATTTCATTACTGTCATTAGTTTGACTCAGACAATCAGGGTAGATAACTATGGACTGATTTTATGTCAAAATACCTCCCTTCATTTCAAATTAAAATGGGTATATCTCTGTAACTAATGAAGATACTGATCTGAAATTTCATGTATGCCATCAGTTTGACTTTGAGAATCAGTGAAGATACATATTGACTGAATTTATGACAGGTTACCTCCCTTTAATTTTTATGTAAATGAATATACCTAGCAGCTTCTATTGAGATTGGTTTGAAACATTATTTATGTCTTCCATGGTAAGAAATTTCTACTTTTACTTACTTTTCTATTGTATATATATATATATATTGTTGTAAAGGCGTACTCTGTATCTTCATCATGCATATACCAATGCATGATTACCTCCCCTGATTTTAATAAAAATGGATTTATCCCAGTTAGTATTTATAGGACTCATTTGAAATTTCATTATTGTTATTAGTTGAAATGTCATTTATGCCATCAGATGGACTTGGACAATCAGGGTAGATAACATTTGACTGAATTTATGACAAATTACCACCCTTTATTTTATGTAAATGAATTTTCCTCAGTTTCATCTAATGAGATTGGTTTTAAATATTATTTGTCTTCCAGGGTAAGGAATAGTCATGCTCGTACAAAAATGCAGCATTTGAGCCGAGGACCCTCAAACTTGGTATGGAGTTTGGCTATAACTAGTATGTGACCCATAGAGCAAAGGGGACTGTTACAAGAAAATATTTATCCTGATGATAAAGTTTATGCCTTTGTGATTTATGTCAAAATTTGATCTTATCATTAAGAGCAATGGTACTCAGGTGAGCGATATAGGGCCATCATGGCCCTCTTGTATAATTATGTGTTTGATAAACAAAATCAATAAAGACAAACTTGTTAAGGGGGAATGGTACTTTGTCAAAATTTAAGATTTGCTGATTGTCTTATATACCAAAATAAACTTGAAGATATTTCCAATTGATATCATCATCTTTTAGAGCAATAAACATGCGTATGACGTTGCCATGACGTCGCAAACATGACCCGTTTTCGCGCTTTTTACGTCCGTTAATGGTAGCACTAAAATAGTATAAAACTCGATACTACAAGCGTATTGTCGGCGTCAATGCATTAGATTATATATCAAACGACAGAATAAAGCAATTTCTTAGTGATTATTAATATGAACAGGTATTTTCTATCTGAATTTTCGAAGGAGGTTCGAAAACAGACATTTGGTTGTTTAAGAAAATTCAGGAAGAAAATCGATTCTGATCCATTTTGCAAAAAATTGGCCCGTGGAATTTTTGCCAAATTTTTGTGTGTGAAAATTCATTATGTTGTTAATATCTATGCCAAAATAGAAAAAAGTTCACCGAAGCGTTTTTGTAGTAAAACCGTTTGAACTTGACTACTGCAGCGTCGTTAAAAGACATGTAATCGTTATGTAACGTTGCATGTGTTTATTTTAAATGGCTTGTCATAATTCTACCTGGAAACCTATAAGCAAGCAGTTATGAGACATGAATTAAATATTTCAATTAATCGTAAAAAAATTACACATTTCATAACATGCAGTATTCCAAAATATTTTCATTGAAAAGTGCGTATCTTTTAAATTACTAGAAGTTCTTGATGTTCATTTCAATAGCCACTTCATGCACCTTTTTCAAACTCAGCTGCTCTCTAAAATTAGTCGCGATAAATACGGACAGTTCAGAAGGCTAAAAAAGTTAAGTTTTTGAAGAAAGGGAGTGTCGGGAGTGATAATAAAACGGAGAAAAGCAAAACAGAAGAATCGTCGATTATGCATATTTTGGTAATGTATTTGACAATGGTTGCAAAATATGCGGAAAAAGACTTTACTGAAGCCCGCCCGCTTAGCTCAATAGGTAAGAGCGTTGGTCTACGGATCTCGGGGTGGCTAGTTCGATCCTCGGACGGGGCGTATGTTCTCCGTGACTATTTGATGAACGACACTGTGTCTGATATCATTAGTCCTCCACCTCTGATTCATGTGGGGAAGTTGGCAGTTACTTGCGGAGAACAGGTTTGTACTGGTACAGAATCCAGGAAAACTGGTTAGGTTAACAGCCCGTCGTTATATGACTGAAAAACTGTTGAGAAAATGGCGTTAAACTCAAAACAAAGACTTTACTGGAAAAAACCTATTTTCCGAAACTAAGTATGGTCTATATAGTGTACTACATTTTAAAATGTAAAATCTAAAATGCTACGGCATTTTACGGAACCCCTATTCAATAAACGTTGCAGCTGCATTAGGTAAGCATGGGATAATTAAAATACAAACATTTCCGCACAGTTCTATCCGAATGTGAATTTCGTTTAAATTGTATTTATGATACAATTAAAGGCAGATTTATAGAAACGGTAATAAGACTGTTAAAAAAGTTGATTAATTTTCTGAATCAAGTTTTTACGCTCGTTTCAACAGTATGGCGGGTAGTTTCTTTAACATTGTTCCTGGGAACGACCAGTACTAAAACCCCTAACCTCCGACACAAACTACCAAGTGTTCTCACATAAAGAGCCATGTTCGGTAGCGGGGCTCGAACTTACAGTCCTCCATCAGTGAGATATCTCAGTGAATCAGACCACGTAGGCAGTCCTAAAAGTTGACAGTTTATATATATACGTTATTTTTCTTTTGCAAGCAGTACAACGGAATTTTAAAATTCGAATGTTACGTATGAATTTTAAGATTCCGCCGTGTACTGTTGGCAAAGATTACACGTCAAAACATTTACATAAATGGATACCGTTCTACCTGTTTTAACATATGTTATATGAGCCGCGCCATGAAAAAACCAACATAGTGGCTTTGCGACTAGCTTTGATCCAGACCAGCTTGCGCAGTCTTGTCAGGATCTATGTTGTTCGCTTTTAAAGCCTATTGCAATTTAGGAAACCGTTAGCGAACAGCATGGATCCTGACCAGACTGCAAAGCCACCGTATGTTGGTTTTCACAAGGCGCGGCTCATTTCATTTAAATATTTCTGTTATTTGTTATTTGTTGCACAGGACGTGGAAAAAAGCCTGAATAGAAACGACTAAATTATGAATTTTAAACATGCCATCACGGACATGCCCCTTCCGTTTACATGACGACATAACGATATAGAATGATGAATGTTCGTCCATATGCCGTCGCGGCTTGTTTCACAATATTGTCTTTCCTAAAATTCAATAAAAATATATTAAAGTTTGCAATGTTGGTCCAAATAGAAACTAGCAGTATACACTAGAGAACGATCACTCAAAAAGATGCTAAATCCGTTCCCGATCCTGGATTATGTACTGAGCTTTTATTTTACACGTATTTTAGAAAGAATAAGTTTGAATAGAATGGCTGTATAATAGGTCTTAATAAATTAAGAATGCTTATATTTTTAATAAAAAAAGCAGCCAATGAGCGGCAGTAAGCTTGTCTACCTGCCTGACATAACTGAAATACTGAAAGGGCCGTAAAACAGGATTCTCTCAATCAAAACAAACAATAATATGAATTCATTTCCATATAAGCCGACAATCTCGCATGTTATGCGCCCTTTTCCGAGGTCACCGTACCGCGCTACTGATAATTTCCTGACAAGTCAACACGATGCTGGTACAAATCTATACTTTAGGTTGTGTTTCTGTAATAAGAATGTATATAACAGCCGTACTTAATCAGTATCTGTTTGTCTCCCTTGGCTATATTTTTGCATGAAGACAAAAATGGGATAATCTCGTAAATATTAGTACTAAAGAAATATTATCAATAAATCTATCTATAAATATAAATTTGCCATCAAAATATTATGTTTGTTTTAAAGCAACTTATTACATAAAATAAATACACATACATAAATAATATATATGTAAATTTAACACGCCCGTGTGAGTGATAATTATCTATGACTGCTATATAACTTAATAATTTTCTGAAAGTTAGAGTGAAAAAGAGCAATATTTTTATTGAGTTTTTTGTCAATTATTTATGTTAATTTCGTTTTGAAAATTATATTATTATTGACCCTTGAGCCATTGGATATGCTATGGTATTCACTGGAAGAGGTCAATATTGTCCTCCTCCGTTGAATATCACATCATATCCGATGGCTTAACAGTCAATAACTGTTTTATTATATGGGTTCAAGTTTATAAATAAGTAACAAATATTGTTGCAACATATGTAATGTTTGAAAGTAACAATAACTGTGTGAAAACTTATCAAAGTTTACACGAAAACAATTAAATATGGTCAACTTCACAGATGCCAAAAAAATGGAGCAATTCTGTAAAAGCTATGGAGCCCGATATTCGTGCTCAATTGCATAAAGAGGCAAGCAATTCTGGACTGATGTACAAACATATTTTTACTCTACATTTTAATTGTCCTGAATATTTTTTTTTAAAGAACAATTAACAATAGAAAATAATTTCCATTGCAAGCTTGTTTTCCAGTGCAAAGTGAGTTTCAATAAATCTTGAAGAAAAGGAGAAGCTGAATTAATACAGGCGCTAGAAAGCATAGTTCCACATATGTATGGAGAGCACCATCTTTGCAGCCACTGGTGTAAAAATAAGGCTAATAATGTAAATATTCACGTGCTTACGTCATGTCTTAAGCGACGTTGTTTATTGCGACACAATGCTCTAATTCAAACGGTTGTACTAGAAAAACGCTTCGGTGAACTTTTTTTTATTTTGGCACAGCCATTAACAACATAATGAATTTTTACATACAAAAAATTGGCAAAAATTCCACGGGCCATTTTTTTTGCAAAATGGATCAGAAGCGATTTTTTTCCTGAATTTTCTTAAACAACCAAATGTCTGTTTTCGAACCTCCTTCGAAAATTCGGATAGAAAATACCTTTTCATGTTAATGATCACTAAGAAATTGCTTTATTCTGTCGTTTGATATATAATCTAATGCATTGACGCCAACAATACGTTTGTAGTATCGAGTTTTATACCATTTTAGTGCTACCATTAACGGACGTAAAAAGCGCGAAAACGGGTCATGTTTGCGACGTCATGGTAACATCATACGCATGTTTATCGCTCTAAAAGATGATGATACAATTTTGAAATATCTTCAAGTTTATTTTGGTATATACGACTATTAGCAAATCTTAAATTTTGACAAAGTACCATTCCCCCTTAAATGATTACGCTTCAAATATTTTAACATTAAACCTTAGAATCAAGCCATTCTCCTATCAACATTGGGTACAGGAACGAAAGAAAAAAGGTATACCCGGTGACAAAATGTCAGTTATCTCTAATCAACATAATACAAATTTTGACTCAAAGGTACTGGGCCCGTATTCCTGGCCGTTTTTAGTCTAAATCTTAGACTTAGAAATTTGCGTTATGTATGTGTTTGTAAATTGTGTACGGATTTTTATGAAAATTGACACGAACATGACAAATATCACAGCAAAAAGCTATGCGAAATTTCAGAGATATAGATAAATATTAATATGATGTATACTGACAAAGAAGTCATTGTTACCATCGACGGTTGACCGCCACACCCTGTGTTTCTTTATAGAATATGCTAAACGTTACTTAATCAGTCTTAAATGATGTTAATGTGGCGTAGATATTTGATTAATATTTTTATTTTGTTAAAAGCAGATGTTAGGAATTGAAATAATTTAATAAAGAAAAAAATTCTGTTCAAACAGTAATTACACTTTGTGGCTTACATGTAAAGATAGGAGAATGATATTCATAGGCCTACCATTATTGCATGTTATGTAGATAAGCCTGCTTCATTTGGGATACCAATGTGATTAAAAGCAACAGACATGACATGACTGCATTTGCACGAACGTTCCTTTTTCATCAATTAGAGATTTTTCAAATGCCGTTTTAGTTTAATTGCTAATCAGTTTGTCATGGAATATAGAATTACATTGATCAAACCTCTTTGGGAAAGACATCATCACACCCATGTGAATGTCAATGCATTAGATAATTGCATCTTGGTACCGACAACATTCCATTTAACCAGTTTCTGGTGTCTTACCATATAAATAAGCTGACATGTTAGAAACGTTTCTAAAGAATTGCTATTTCGTTTGGAGTATCTGCTTTATTTCAACAATTTGAATGATGAAGTGCTATGTCAGATTATATAAGTTTGAAAAGCAGTGAGCAGTTTAGAAGAAACGTGTTTTCGTCCTGATAGGACGAACATTTTAGTGAGAAGGAGCCGCTTCGAAATAGTACAGATTATATATTGTAAAAATTTGTCTTGAATAGGATTTATGTTGAAAACATAGTTATCAGCAACTCGCGTAGAAGAAGCAAAGAGGAATTTCAGTGAGTTTTTTTATTAAACTATGTCGCATGGAATTGAGATATAAAATCTGTGAAATCCTAATCTTACTACATATAGAATTGAAAACATTTTTCAGCTAAGTCAGATTTATCTTACTACCACAGCAGGGTTTATTTATGTTGCCGGTGCGGCGGTGGGTTGGAAGAAGCGATTTTCTACAATTGATATAGTGGTTTCTACAGGAAGGTATTTATGCGTTTATATCACTCCTATTAGGAAAGCTTTGCAATGTGCTATTTTCTTCAAAAGGAAACAGCTCCGGGAAACTTGAAGTTTTACGTCGAAATTAATTTTGACTTTATTGTCGCATTAACTCTGTCTTGAATATAATTTTTGATTGTTGTGCCGCCTCAACACACACTGTCTAGTAAGTGAACCCGAACTTACAGACGCACCACAGAATAGCTGTAATCTTTTGTATTTCCATAATGGATTTTATACATGATTTGCGTGAAAAAAATAACTGAAAAAAAATACAAATATCTCGTTACATGTTAGCTGTGACAAAAATTAGGTTAAAACCATGTCTTTGATGTCTAACAGTCACTGAATGAATAAAGCAGCATGCGCAGTATTTTATGTAATTGTTTAGTTGTGTTTAGACCACACTTTGTTTCTACTACGTTACTTATATGTTTTAAAATCTATAAAACGAGTTTGATTTACAGGATGCAGTTGTGAAAACACTTTATTCAGTTATATGGCGTACCATTTGGGTCCAAAGTAAACAGATACCACTAGTAGTAATTAAGTTATACCGGCGGGTATAATTTTATATCTGCAGGTATAAAATTATACCTGAAGATATAAATTGGAAATGTACCTGCGGGTATAATTTTATATAGTGTGTACACATTCTAATCATTTTTATACCCGCAGATACAATTTTTATACCTGCAGGTACAATTTTATACCTGCGGCAGGTATAATTTATACCCGCAGGTATGTAAGTACAAAATTATTCCTGCATGTACAAAAATTATACCTGCAGGTATAAAAATTGTACCTGCGGGTATAAAAATGATTAAAAGTTCCCAGATACCACCAGTAGTAATAAAATTATACCTGCAGGTATAAATTGAAAATGTACCCGCGGGTATAATTTTATACCTGCGGGTATAAACATTGTACCTGCAGGTATAAGAATTGTACCCGCAGGTACAATTATTATACCCGGAGGTATAATTTTGTACCTGCAGGTATAATTTTATACCCGCAGGTATAAAATTATACCAAAATTATACCCGCAGGTACAATTTTTATACATGCAGGTATAAAATTTTATCTTGCCTCCTACAAGATTCTTGCATTTCTATTGGTCAATAGACGTCACGTGGTGACAGGATATATTCCAAATCCTGCTAGTATATTTCATATATGAATTTTGATTAAAACCAAATGGCTGCAACACTGCTGGCGTGATTGAATCGTCAGATTATTTACTAGCTCCAGCGAAAGTATCGTTTCCGAGAGTAAATTTAGTGTTTTCTTGCCGACTTCATTCTACTTAAATTGAGGCTCATGAAGTTTGACAAAAGTTAGCCGTAACAGCGGAATAACTCTGTATGGGATACACGGGCGTTGAAATCTTGTTTTAAGTTAAATTATCGTAAAATAAAGGAATTGACATATTTGTTACTCAGCAGTTTGTTGTATGACCATTTAATATACGTGCAAGATAAATGATTTATCAGGAAACGGGATGAAAGCCGAAGTATCAAGACATTTGTGACATCGTGAAATGTGGTGACTTTCGAAGGGATGGAACAAGAAGTTTTTTCCGTGTTTCTGATCTAAACCAGTTCATAACCTGTGTAAATGAGTTTTTATGTTTTGTGATTTAACCAAAACACAGGTCATTGTGCATTTTATGGCTGGTTTTAATCAACTATAAACAAAACATGATGACCAAACAAATAATTGTAGGATTCCAGTCTTCACTGTAAGTAGCTTTGTGAATTTACAAAATGTGTTGATCGCTCTCGCCTGATATGGATTTCCTCGACAGCGTATATCCCGTACCCTATCACCAACAAGCATGTAACTGATAATACCCGCAGGTACAATTTTTATACCCGCAGGTATAATTTTGTACCTGCAGGTATAATTCTATACCCGCAGGTATAAAATTATACATGCAGGTACAATTTCTATTATACCTGCAGGTATAAAATTATACCCGCAGGTACAATGTTTATACCCGCAGGTAAATTTCCAGTTTACACCTGTAGTATTACTACTGGTGGTATCTGGGAACTTTTGACCCAAACGGTACGCCATCTTGTCCTGTCATCTTGGAATATAGCTGTTACAGTATTTAACCAGTATTATCAGAATAATTTTCACGAAGTTCATGTGGGAGGAAAAACTAGGCACTAGGTTAAGGGTCTTAGGTCGCGCCACTGAATAACTGTATTGTTTTGTAATACATAATTTGCATAAAAAGAGAAACATATCTCGTACAAGTATCTAGTTACAATTGACAGCGACATATATTGGGCCAAGGCAATGTGTTTAATGTCAAAACATTGAAGGAATGTAGCAGTATGCACAGCATGTGATGAAATAACTTGAGTTTAGACCACACCTTGTTTCTACAGGGTAAGATAGTTATTTATCTTTGTATTTAAAACTATGCAAAAAGAATTTGAATGAATATGTTTGGAGACGAAGTTGTAAAACACATTAATTCAAGGATTTACACGTGTCCTTTTGCAGTAAAGCTTTTTATACCAGTTTTACTAGAATGATTTTACAGAAGTTCTTGTGGGGGGAAAAGAGTAGGTCACTAGGTTGTGGTGGTTCTTTAATTAAGAAATAATGAATATGTGCAGGAGTTCTGATGCGTGATAATTGAATCACGAACGGCTGTCCATATTATGTTCCTTAATAAAAATATTGGAACACATTTACTATTTCGATTCTAACCACGCAAAATCTTCGCATTTTACAGCACTACATTTTAGCTCGATACGTCATTCGGCTGGCCATTTAAACACCTCCCTGCGAATATTCAGTAATTTTCAATTAAAGTATTAAGTAGTTACTGCTTTGAAATGTTACGTTCAATAACATCTAATGTCTGATATAAAAGAAATCAGAAGTAAATACTTTATTCAAGGTTTATCTAGTTGATGCAGTTTCTAAAAATAGTACACGGCACCTATGATGACACTAGAACATTGCGGGGTATAAACTAGCTACGTAAACACTGGAGTCTGAAAGATTGGAATATGGATTATAAGTTATTTACTGTTATAAGTAGAATCTAGTTGACATTTGTGATGCCAACAACGCAGAATTTGTAAAATATACACAACCAGATATAGATGCACTGATATGGAACTTGAAACTAATCGGTACTGTCTAGACTGGCTAAAACATTTTCTTACGGTAAAATATAAACAAATAAATTATCAGTTAGAAATTGTTTGTTTGAGAAAATTTGATGTACTTTTTATTACTACTACTTAGCACTGAAAAAAGTCAAGTATTTAGTCGCAGAATAAAATCCCACAGTCATCAATCGTAGGGTGAAAAGGAACAGCTATATTTTAATGTGGATTCATTTTGTTTGTTTGTTTTGGGTTTAACATCATTTTTCAACAGTATTTCAGTCATGTAACGGCGGGCAGTTAACCTAACCAGTTTTCCTGGATTCTGTACCAGTACAAACCTGTTCTCCGCAAGTAACTGCCAACTTCCCCACATGAATCAGAGGTGGAGGACTAATGATTTCAGACACAATGTCGTTTATCAAATAGTCACGGAAACCATACGCCCCGCCCGAGGATCGAACTCACGACCCCGCGATCCGTAGACCAACGCTCTTACCTACTGAGCTAAGCGGGCGGGCTGTATAGGTGATTTCGTTAGGTTTATATAGCAATTTCCTGCGGATCGTGTTAGAATGTCATATATTATGTATTTGCCGATACACTGACTTTCGGTTGTTTTCTTTACAAGCATATTTCTTTGTACAGAGTATATCTAAACTTAGGTTATAGTTGTTATCTTAATTCTGTATTGTGTTTGCATTTCTCATCTGAGTATCGATGTGTCGGTTTTCTGATTTGTAAATGCCAGCTGTTAAGCACATCTGAACAAAAAGTATTGCATGACAATGCCCGCCCACTTAGCCCAATAGGGAGAGCGCAGATCTACGGATCGCGGAGTAACTAGTTCGATCCCCGGGCGGCGGGGCGTATGTTCTCCTTGACGATTTGACAATTGACATTGCGTCTGACATCATACGTCCTCCACCTCTGATTCTTGTTGGGAAGTTGGCAGTTACTTGCGGAAAACAGGTTTGTACTTGTATAGAATCCGAGAATCCAGGTTAGGTTAACTGACCGCCTTTACATGACTGAAATACTGTTCAAAACGGCGTTAATTCCAAAACAAACAAACAAATTGCATGAAAATAGTGTTATATAAATGTGGTATTAATAATAACGCCAAGATAGTTTCTCGTTGCAAAAAGCAGTGTATTTATATATCTTAATTGTACTTAACCATACTTGACGCACAAATTTCTATGCAGTGTCCATGTGATACTAGTTTGTTTGTTTGTTTGTTTGTTTTGGGTTTAACGCCGTTTTTCAACAGTATTTCAGTCATGTAACGGTGGGCAGTGTTCCTGGATTCTGTACCAGTACAAACCTGTTCTCCGCAAGTAACTGCCAACTTCCCCACATGAATCAGAGGTGGAGGACTAATGATTTCAGACACAATGTCGATTATCAAATAGTCACGGAGAACATACGCCCCGCCCGAGGATCGAACTCGCGACCCCGCGATTCGTAGACCGACGCTCTACCTACTGAGCTAAGCGGGCGGGTTTTTGTGATACTAGTATTCCTTCATTTGTTTGAAATTAATTTTAAAACATTTTAAGTAAGCAGGAAGATCAAGAATTGTTTTTTCTTTTATTTTATGAAAGTTGCACGAGAAATGTTCAATAAGTACCTGGAAATTGCTCGCCTTTCTTTATATATCATCAATTATAACCGATGAACTTTAATGTATTGTAATGTTATGTAGATATATAAGGGCATTGCTTGATTTGTCAAAATCATATTTTTCTTTAGACAAATAATAATTAAATGCTTGTCAACCGTGAAAACGTCATGTGACGACATCCGGCCCAATTTTGTGTTTTTTCCTATTTTAAATTCGCTAACATATTACGTGCCGCTTACTTATATTTCAAGCTACGTTTTTTCATAAACGACGCGTCAGACCAATTTAATTTGATAAATGTTTTCTAATAAACACTAACCTATACATAATATACCATAGAATCGACCATTAAAGCATAAAGGTCGAAAATCCCTTGGGAGTTTACATAATAATAGGTTGACATTAAAAACACTACACTGTATAACATCTACGATAATGATAAAGGTTAATCATGAACACAGTGACTTCTCTAGAGAACGGACTTGTTTTGCCATATTAGGTTAAGCTATAGAAAGTTCTCAGATTTACAATCGATAGAACACAAAATACGTTATCTCAGACAACTGAGATGCTCTAGGATAGAGCCATTTACCAATATATCACGCTGATCTGTTTAGCTTGGTAAATAATTAAATAAGTACAGATTTGAGCATCAGTGTTTTATCATTGCAGATAATGATATTTATCTTGTGTCTATGGTTTTTGTGTACAATAAAATGAAGTATTTTGTAAAACGGGATACAAGTTTTGCGAAAGAAATAAGATGTTGTCTAATCTGTTACGTGATCTTAAAAGACTGAGCCATTAGATAAGAAATGATTATGTTATAGTCTTTGCTCGTTACTTTTAATTTACTTTATTATGAAAACTATTTTAGATCTTGGTTTTGTAGTTAATTATCTTGGAAGTTAGACTCAGATATCACAGAATAAAACTATCAGAGTCTACAACTGAAAAGTCGTAGACATGTAATTTCAGTCATGTAATTTAGTCTTGTGACTTCCATCATGTGACTTTTGCCGTAGTCACGGAGTTATGTTATGCGGTTAATTTGGATAAGTTGTGAACGGAATTAAAACGTTCCTTGTTTGCTTCAGGCTTTATGCGACAAAACATCCATGTAATTTCTGATCTGTATGTTCAATCGATGCCTTCATATAAAACATGTTATTGAATAATAACGAATTTTGTTGTCTTGTTGTCACATTACCATGGAAACTACAGGCAATCAACGTGATTTTATTGCATTAAAATCACGGAAGAGAAACGAATTGTAGGTAAACACGAATTAAGTGTTGTGATATTTTCTGGTCCTTTGGGATCATAGAGTCCATCCAACATATGTGTAATAGAGTTCCACTTAAGCCGGTGCTAGCGGGCGTGAGAGGTGTTACAATTCATTACCTCTGATGAAGAGACTTAAACCGAGTCTGCTAATATTCTTCTTGGATGCATTCCAAAGGATCCTTTTACATATTTTTTTATACAAACAAATCTATATGAAGATCCGGTAGACGCATATCGCGCAGACACAAATGTAAAAAGGAGAATATTTATCATTTTCCTGACAAAGTCGCGGTTATTAAAACCTTTTATCTCTTGTTTTTCGCAATTTGTCATTTTATAAACTACTTCGCGTTTACTGTAGTAGTGTCTGTTGTAAGTAAAACGTATTCTCTAGGACTTGCAGATAAATATATTTGTTTGAACGACTTTTTTAAAAATCGCTATTTCATACCTACTTTGAATAATTTTATGTCTCCCACATATAGTGGGGGAGACATATTCATTAAGTGCCGTCCGACTGCCTGTATGTCAAAAAAGTTTGTTCACGCAACACCGCTAATTGAATTTACATCAAACTTCAGAAGAATGTTCGTTACCAAGCTTAGTTGTGTCTGTTGTCTGAATTTTCTGGTTCGATGATAATTAGCGGATGTATGGCCCTTGATTCGTCAAGTTTTATTATGTTTTGGCCACTTTTCTTATATTACCCAGCGGTTTTCCATCACACCTTACAGGAATGATCAGTGCTAAGCCTAATTATTTATGTTATTGGCATGTTCCAGTTCAGTGATTTTAATGGGAGTTACGGCTCTTGGTTTGTCTATTTTACTATGTCCGGGTCACTGCATCAATACCACCAGGATGAATTTCACCAAACTTCACAAATTTAAAGTAATCATTCCTTAGCCTAGTTGTGCATATCCTAGGCATGTTCCGATTCGATGTTTCCAGTAGTACTATGACCCTTGATTCATCAAATTTTATGATGTTTTACCCACTTCTGTTGTATAATAGGGCAGTTATAGGAGTTATCAGTACCAAGCCTAGTTATACATATTATCGACATATTCCACTTTAGTGAATTATAGAAGGGTAATGGCCTTTGAGTTGTCATATTCTACCGTGTTTTTACCGCTTGCAATTAACAGTTAGGCTGGATTTCTGTATTGTGTGAAACATAGTTGTGAGTGATATTATCATGTTCGGAATAAATGATTTTAAACGGAGTCATGACCCTTGATTTGTCAAATTCGTTTATCTGTGATACTTTTCCGATACCACTGGTTGGAGTAACACAAAAGCTACCACTACAAAATCTAGTTGTGAACATTGTTGGAATGTTATGATTCAATGATTTCTCTGCAGTTGTGACCCTTAATTTGCGACATTCATGATAAGTGTTAGAAGACATACGGTTTTGATGGAAGACAATCTGTAGTATTATAAAAAGAGCCTCACAGGGTAAAGTGTATTTAGTTTGTTGCTTATTATATCACACAGACGCAATTAAAGGTTATAAGGCGACTTGCCAGCTTTTGATGGTGGAGGAAGACCCAAGGTACCCTTCATCACGCGCGGACTCCTTGTAGTACCGTCGACCTTTCGTTAGTCAGACTTCTACGCCTTAAGTGAGGCTCAGACCCACATCGGTGAGGGGCAAAAGATTTGAAGTCACCGACCTTAACCACACGGCCACCGGTGCAGTGTAAAGTCTTTTCAACGTGACATTTATTTTAATTTGCTTCCGTTTGAACGTACAGAATACGATGAATAATGTCTTGAATTTGATGACAGCAATAAAAAAGCCTCGTACTTGTTTCCTGTGTAGAATGTGTGCTTGTTTAGTAATCCCCCGCCACAAGTGGTGGGGGCGGGGGGGGTTATAGGAATGGTCTCCGTCCGTCCGTCCGTCTGTCCGTAACATTTTGTGTCCGCTCCATATCTCCTAAACCCCTTTAAAGGATTTTCATGAAACTTGGGTCAAATGATCATCTCATCAAGACAATGTGCAGAACCTATGAGTAAGCCTTGTCGGCTCAAGGTCAAGGTCACAACTCAAGGTCAAAGGTTTGAGCCTTCCATTTTGTGTCCGCTCTATTTCTCCTAAACCCCTTAAAGGAATTTTATAAAACTTGAGTCAAATGATTACCTCATCAAGACGATGTGCAGAACCCATGAGTCAGCCATGCCGACTCAAGGTCAAGGTCACAACTTAGGGTGAAAGGTTTGACCCTTCCATTTTGTGTCCGCTACATATCTCCTAAACCCCTTGAAGGATTTTCATCAAACTTGGGTCAAATGATCACCTCATCAAGGCAATATGCAGAACTTATGAGTCAGCCATACCGGCTCAAGGTCAAGGTCACAACTGAAGGTCAAATGTTTGAGCCTTCCATTTTGTGTCTGCTCTGTATCTCCTAATTCCCTTGAAGGATTCATATAAAACTTGAGTCAAATGATCACCTCATCAAGGCAATGTGCAGAACTCATGAGTCAGCCATGCCGGCTCAAGGCCAAGGTCACAACTCAAGGTCAAATGTTTGAGCCTTCCATTTTGTCTCCACTCTGTATCTCCTAAACCCCTTGAAGGAATTTTATAAAACTTAGATCAAATGATCACCTCATCAAAATGATGCCGGCTCAAGATCAAGGTCACAACTTAGGGTCAAAGGTTTGAGCCTTCTATTTTGTGTCCACTCTGTATCTCCTAAACCTCTTGAAGGATTTTCATCAAACTTGGGTCAAATGATCACCTCATCAAGAAATCATGAGTCAGCCATTTCAACTCAAGGTCAGGGTCACAACTCAATGTCAAAGGTTTGAGCTCTGTATCTCCTAAACCCCTTGAAGGATTTTCATGAAACTTGGGTCAGATGATCACCTCATCAAGACATTGTGCAGAATTCAGGAGTCAGCCATGTCAGTTCAAGGTCAATGTATTTAGCTATCTTTCAGACTGCCTTGTTACACCAAGTAAGAGAACACCCCACACTGAGTCTCATTTTATTTTCTGTAATAAATAGGATGTCAGCGAAATTGGACGTTATGTCCTAATTTGGTTGATTGCTACTAGCTGAGTATTCTCATCCACAGAGGTTCGTCAAAATCCTGAGACGAACCTCTGATTTATTTCTATTGTTCATTTAGTGAGTATGCGCACTCGTAATAACTACCGGGATTAGTTTCAGCCAATCAATGTTCGCCGATATTTGGCACGCCGAATAGAAACTTCAAACAATATGTAAGCAAGGCACTTGCTAATGACGGATAAAGGCGATATTTCATGATTTCGATTAATAAAGATTTATTTCTGTTATCCTAGTATGTTAAGAAATTTACCTCAAGAAATAATAATATTCATCGTAAGTCGGCATCGATACAAAAGGACGCTGTCACGCTTTTCACGGACGATTTTGAGTGGTTCGCTACATTTTGTCGCGAAACGACGCTGATTGGCTGAAACGTTGTACCTGTAATGTAACCAAATCACAAATATCGGCGAAATGTGCCAGAGGTTCATCCGGGGAACCACGGTAGACCTCTGGTATGCGAGGATGCTAGCTGAGCGGATTTCCTGTAATCTGTATTTAGAAAAAAAACCTTTCAGGAAGATGTTACATGAGGAAAAGATAGACAGGTTAAAAAATAAAAGAGAAAGACCATTCGTGCACATTCTCCTCCACCAAAAATACTTTTAATTAAATCTTAAGGAAGATCCGCTGGAAGCATAGAATGCAACAAAGCAAAATGTATGAAACTTTGTTTGATGAGAAGTAACAAAGTGCTCCTAGCCCCGGCCTAACTGGAATTCTTTCATAGTAAAATTGAATGTACTCTTTGATCCCGAAGAACCAGACAATATAACAACACTGAGTACTAAGTACTGCAAAACATTTCACAGGCGCCACACGGCACTTAAAAACTGCTGCTGCATGTATGATGGTTAATAGCATCTTTATAAAGATCCTTTTTGAAGCATAAAACGTACACAAACGTGCTTTCAAGTTTCTTAAAATTTTATGCTATATTTAATAGTATTCTTTAAAAAAATACATCGAAAGTATGTTGGAAACAAATATGCTACCAACGTTGAAGCGTTGAAGATTTAGTTGTCTAGAATTTAGGGCCACTCAGACAGCTACTTTTGAAGCGTCTTGTACTCAGATTACCTGCATATTCTATGATATGACAACGCACACTAACAGAAAATTGGATAGGCCTACTGTTGTGAAATACTATTTCTGTTACTATTATATATAATAAATTTCTGCACCTATATCACAACATTTGGTCTTTGTGACTTTTTGCTGATTTTTCCAAAACTGAAAACAATGTCTTGCCAGTCGTAATGTTGAAACTGTTTGGTCTGCCATTTTCCAGTAACTGGTACTAAGCAGAAGCATTCGAAAAGTGGACAAAACATATTCCGTGTTAAGAGTGATAGTTCCATCATGTTGTTTTCTTAGTTTCGCATTATGCACTGATGATACAATGGAGGTACTGTATCTAAACATACAACTTAGTAGGTTTTACCAACAATCAGGCAGTCGTTCCAGAAAGTGAAAAATGACCCTAAAATTTCACAAGATTAACATGTTGATAACAAACAAATAGAAAATACCTCTCTGCTTATATTTATGTGTCAGTGTATGCGTAAAATAGAAATATGAGAAAATCAAACATAACAGTCTGAGGCCTGTTAGATGCCTGACATTTTCATATTGAATTGCAGATTACTTTTCCATTACTTTGAAATACCGATCATAGGTTTAAGACTGACAAACGGTATTCTGTCAATTAACAGTGTTTACCTTGATTAATGAGGATGACACTTATTTTAACCAGATATTTTGACAGTATGGATTATCTGTGCAGTTACAGCTGCGATTCGCTTGCTGGGAAAAGGGTGCTTAATTTGAATATACATGACTTAGCGAATAACTGCAAACAATTTCGGATGAGAATATAAAAAGGCATAGGGGTGTATAATATCTGTCTGGTCGGTTGTATTGTTTTAATCAACACATGTGTACAATTTTGTGTCTCGTTACAAGCAGCCTGCAAACAAATGACATTTAAAGCACTTTCTAGCGTTTCTAGCGCAGCTCAAAATCAAATGAACCGGGTCACATCACCAGAGAAAATGGGACATGAGATCAAATAAATCTTTGAATCTTTAGTACAGTAAGTTCCCCTTATTGCTGATCTTATTGAAGCATCACAATAACTTTGAAGATTAAATACAAGTACCTACACACAAACTATCTTTTACACTGGCAGAAATGATTATTCTTTCGAAACTTAAATTAATTTGACCGGAGTGTGCATAATTGCAATAAAGTAACTCAAGGAGTTTTAATGGGATTGTAGTCAGTATTCGAAAGTTGAATAATAATATCGTCATTAATCAAGTGATTTCACATTGGCCTAGTTATTTGTCCTCGGGCATTCGTATTTGCCCTATGAAATCACTTGATTAATAACATTATATTATTACATTCATATGAATATAATTTCTATTTGACATATCGAAATTACTTGTTATAGTATTTATATTTGGTATATTTCATCAATGACTGTTTGTATAAAATGGCAACAATATCAAGTAGATTGGTGTGGCTGTCTACTTGATATTGTTGCCATTTTATACAAACGGAATATATCCGTTGTGTCACGTAATATTTTCTTCTCGATTTAATATTATCATTTTTATCGTCGTTGTAAAAGAACTAAAGTTGACTTCTTTTTGTTATTTTCTTGCATAGTGTATGGCATTATATTTTTATGTAGCAACATATCGAAAGAACTAACCACTCTAAAATTGATTTGGTGGACGAGGACAAAGCAGAGAATCGTCCAAAAAAGATAGGTTTGCATAGTTGCACGAGTCTACTGGGAATAGAAGCACGCTAGAATAAATATTTCAGATACTGAAAAAAGAGAAATAAAGGCGAGTATGTCACACACTTATAACAAAGATGTTGACAGTTGGAATCAACCTTAAATTAGCATATAAATATAGATTTAGCACTTTCACAGACCCAAAAAATATAATTAACGCCATATTTTCTCAGGTCATTTAGATTTATTGCAAAGCAGAAACATGTCCATTTAAGATAAAATGGGTTACAACCCTACGTTTTGCTCTCTTCTTTGTGGTATAAAAGCATTTGTTTTCTTTTGTCTAATGAGACTGGCGTTGTTTTATTGTATTTGCAACTGCTTCATGGTCAGTTTCTCTTTGTCAGATATCATCCGATGCGCAACATCGAATAACTCTATCTTAAATATTTCCGAAATTATCTTGAACATATAAGAAAGTAACTCTCGATCCCCTGAATAAAGGAGTTATATGTAGCTTAAGGTAGAAGACCCCTTTTGATGTTCGGCAATTTATTTTAAAGTTATTCATTCTCAATATTAAATGTATCAATCATAGTTTGAACAAGATAAGCAGGAAGGGATTAAAAAAAACACATACTCTTACAGAATTATTCCCCTTTCGCGGTCAAAATAATTTATGCAAGTGTTTTAGCTCGGAGCTGTATCGGGACAAGGAATATAGTGTTTGGAAGCAAACAAAATTAAACATAATTTTGCAATCGACGTTGGATTACATGTTCTTCTGATGCCTTTTTCGGTTTTCTCCCACTGCTATTGTAGTTCATACCGAGCGTTATTACGGGTCCATCACCTGTGGGAAATAATATCTACATTCGCCCAATTCTTTTCCATTGAAAATTAAGATGTTCATTTTATGAACAGCAAAAGGAAAAGCGCCAAAATTACGACAACGCTGCTTAGTGATAACGGGCAGCTGTTTTGAGGACGTCCGCGTATAGTCAGGGAGAACGTTCCTTAGATGACGTCGCAATTGTTCCGTCTGGTAAGCAGAATGGCCGGGAAGCTGATTTTAATATTAAATGCAATAAAATGTGCGAAGTTTATAACATAATCTTGTTTACTAATGGAAAGGAAAGATAATGTAAATATAAGAAATGAAATAGTTTTTCCCGAAGTTCATGCGAAATGAACGACAGAATAGGATCTGCAAATTAAATATGAGTGCTATTCATTGATTTGCCTATTCTATTTTGTCGTCCATTTCGCAAGAACTTCGAAAAACATCTTATTTAGATTACAAGGAAAGGATATGAAAAGCAATAAAAACTCTATATTTCCAGTTATAAAATAAGATCCTTTCTCTATATCTAAAGCGCATATAATGTAACTTGATTATGTTAGATTGTGCTCGTGTAAAGAACAAGTCACAAAAAACTAGGAATTCTGTATTTTGAAATGTTGTTATTGCTTTTAGTCCACTCCATATGAAATAGATTGTACAATTATAACGTTATGTATCTGTTTGTACTGAATGCTTGACATATTTGAATATCTAAGACAATAACTTTGGCAAAACTAAAGAGAAAGCAATTACACTAAATAAATCCCACCCACTTAGCTCAGTAGGGAAAGTGTTGGTCTACGGATCGCGCGGTCGCGAGTTCGATCCCCAGGCGGGGCGTATATTTTCCGTGACGATTTGATAAAATACATTGTGTCTGAAATCATTTGTCCTCCACCTCTGATAATTCATGTGGGGAAGTTGGCAGTTACTTGCGGAGAACAGGTTTGTACCGGTACAGAATCGAATCCAGGAACACTGGTTAGGTTAACTGCCCGCCGTTGCATGACTGAAATCCTGTTGAAAAACGGCGTTAAACCCACAACAGACAAACACTAAATAAACTGAAAATTGTAAAAATGGAAGCGACGGTCTTAATAATTAAGATATATCTGGAATAATGATAACATAAGATCAGTTTTGTACCGAACTGTTTACATTAAAATAATGTTGATTTCAACAAAGTAGAAGCACTAATATAATGTACAGCAATTAAGTATATAAGAACTCCGTTACTTAATCCAACTCCGCCTGTAATACTAATACCTAGTCACAAATAACTATTCACTCTTTCATGACGATATCGTTTCAGCTGATAAAAGAAACTAAAGGAAACCTGATAAAAATTGTTGTGAAATGCATAAACGTAACTATTTGAACTGTTTCTTTCGTTTTCAAGCACTGTTCATACCGATACGGACACTGTTAACACCACAATTCGCCTTTTTCTTTAATTTTCATTGTGTTAAGTTTAAACTGTTGTAATAGGTGCAATAACGGTTATTGCTGGATGCAGAAACGTTAAAGAATAGCATGCAAACTCGGTATCGCGCAAGACGGTGTGACGTATTAAACGATCTCTGAAGAATGATCCGCCTTTTTGGTCAGAAACTGTTTCACACATTACTTTTTGATGCTAATTGCCTCGTGGTTAGATCAGATTTTGTTTTGCATTATTATATATCTGAAGCGACGAAGTGGGCAATTTTAATGGAAAAAGGAATCACCTGTAAGCCGAACTTTTATATTATGTCGTTCTAACATAGAAACAAATTGTACGGGTGATATACTTCTGATCAGTATTGATGAAATAAAATATAATTCACTTGCAGAAAAAGTCACGAAATTTAAGTATTATTAGTGGTAATTACCAATCAGCAGGCATGATAAATCCCCAATAGAGGAAACATTATCCATCAAGAGCAGCACATCACTACAATTTATTTCTCTCATTTGTATTAACCTTAATTCTCAAATTAATTTGATGACAGTCAGTAATAACAATTTGCCTTTTTCTTTGAAAGACTTTTAATTATGCTCCAATTTGGCATTAAATATTAAACATGTGATTAACTCGTAGAATCCCTTTTGGAAAAATATCTGTTACACAACTGACATTAATGATTATTAAAATCTCGTGCTGGAGGGTGATTACTGGGATGTAGGACAAAATAGCCTCATTAAAACTGACAACGTTCAATCAAAGGATTCCATGTACTAAATCAAATGTCTTGAAAATAAATACAATAGTTACATGTACTATATAAATCAGCATTTTTCTTATTAAATAACCATCTTGAAGCGACACTCGATTTACTTTTCATTTAATAGACATCTAAAATATCTTCTTGTATACCTTTGGATCGAAATGTGTAAATTACGCAATTTATCTTGAACGTTCAAGAAAAAATATTTTGATCAACTCAGTACCGCCTACTGTACACTGTTAACTTTCTAAACAAAATGTTGCATTCTTAATACGTTGCAGACGGATGACCGTACTATAAAATGCACTTCTGATCTTAGCAAGCATTCTATTTAGTGCAATAAAATATACGCGAGGTCATTACCCAATTGAGTTTAAATCAGTATTATGTACATTTAGTATCTTGTCTTGTATTGCGTAATAATAGATCCGCATGTTCATATTAAAATGTGTCCTAATTAAATCATGCGTGTTGCATATCAACATATCTACTGTTGTAAATATGATATATTTTATGTTATGTTCACTGTTTTAAACGACAACGCCAATTTACGGTAACACCGCCTACAATGGTTATCAAAATAGCGGTATATACGTATAAAATGAAAATCCGGTAAGGCAGAGCTACTTATTAATAAACAGAGTTGAAAGATAAACCTATCTGCATATGGTTGAGAAAACACAATGCCAAATTGTCATTGTCGTTTAATTGGGCAAAGGGATGTTTACGCATACATTCGTAAAAGCCGACATTAACGATCGTTTCCATGATGGTATTTTGTGTTTACTTGGTTTTATTAGCTCACCTGAGCACGAAGTTCTAAAGGATTAGCTTTTGTGGTCAGTGATTGTCCATCGTCGTCCGTCAACACCTCCCAGCCTAAACCACAAGTCCGATTTTGATGAAACTTTACAGGAATGTTCCTTGTAAGATCCTCATTAAAAATTAATCAAAGAAGTGAATTCTGTACAAAACTTTTGTTGCCATGGCAACCGAAAGAAAAAATCTTCTTATCCAAAACCAAAGTAGGTAGGGCTTTGATATTTGGTATGTGGCATCATCTCATGGTCCTCTACCAAGTTTGTTCAAATTGTCCTCTTAGAGACAAATATGGCCCCGCCCTGGAGGGGGGGGGGGGTCACATGGTTTACATAGTTTTATATTTGGAAAAACTTTGAAAATGTTCTTGACCAAAACCACGGGGCCTAGGGCTTAAATATTTAGTATGTAGCATCATCTGGTAGTCCTCTACTAAGATTATTCAAATAATTTCCCTAGGGTCAAATATGGCCCAGCCCAAGGGTCACATGGTTTATATAGACTTATATAGGGAAAAACTTTGAACATCTTCTTGTCTAAAACCACAGGGCCTAGGTCTTTGGTATTTTGTATGTGACATCATCTAGTAGTCTTCTACAAAATTGTTCCAATTGTGCCCCTAGGGTCAAATATGGCCCCGCCCTTGGGGTCACATTGTTTATATAGACTTATAAAGGGAACAACTTTGAAAATCTTCTTGTCCAAAACCACAAAGCCTAGGGCTTTGATATTTGTAATGAAGCATCATCTAGTGGTTCTCTACCAAGTTTATTCAAACTTTCCCCCTAGGGTCAAATATGGCCCCGCCCCGGGGGACACATGGTTTATATAGACTTATAAAGGGGAAAACTTTGAAAATCTTCTTGTACAAAATCACATTAGCTAGGGCTTTGTTTTTTGTATGTAACACCATCTAGTGGCCCTCTACTAAGACTGTTCAAATTATCCCCCTAGGGTTAAATATGGTTCCGCCCTAGGGGTCACATGGTTTATATAGACTTATATAGGGATAAAACTTTAAAAAATCTTCTTGTTTAATATAGTCTTAAAATTTGGATGACATGTACAGTTTTGCACACCGATCTTAAAACTGATCTTCATTGACCATGAATGTGACCAACTGACCTACTTTCTTGTTTTTAAGATACAGCCTTGAAATTTGGATGACATGTACAGTTTTTGCACACCGATCTAAATCTTTCACGACCATGAATGTACCCTAGACCACTCCTGTTTTTTAGATACAGCCATGAAAAGTGATGACATTACAGTTAGCACACCCATCGAAAACCGCATCAGTGACCATGAATGTACCTACTGACTACTTTCTTGTTTGTAAGATACAGAAAGATATTACAGTATGAATAACAGGCTGAGCAGCCATTTTCCATGAAGCAGGTTTTAAGATAATTAAAATGTTGTGTAACAAAGGAGATGATTGTTTGAAATAACTGACATTAAATAAAATATAAGTTGTTACAAATTTAATAGTTTTATTAAGTTCAGAGGATAATAAATGACATACAGATTGAAAATGTGTGTTACAATAAAGAATGTCTGTTGTCCCTGGATAAATTATTCTCGTCTCGCACAATGAATAAAAGTGAAAATAACACTTTTTTTTGTTATAAGGAAGCTAAAAAGGGACTTTGTTTTTAATTTCAATGTAAATGCGTTTTGGTTTCTTGAAAACGAAAACGTTATCGCCTACTAACCAATTTTATGTACAAAGTGTCTTTTTTTTATAATTATGTGTTTGATAAACAAAATAAATAAAGACAAACTTATTAAATGATTACGCCTCAAATATTTTAACTTTCAACCTTAGAATCAAGCCATTCTCCTATCAACATTGTTTGGGTACAGGAATGAAAGGCGACAGAAAAGTCATCTCTAACCAACATAATACAAATTTTGACTCAAAGGCTCAGGACCCGTATTCCTGAACGGTTTATGTCTGAATTTAAGACTCAGAAATTTGCCTTATGTATGTGTTTGTAAATTGTGTACGGGTTTTTATGAAAAGTGTCACGAACCCATATATCACAGCAAAACGCTATGCGAAGTTCAGAGATATAGACAAATATTAATTTGATGAATACTGACCCAGAAAGCATTGTTACTATTGAGGGTTGACTGCCACACCCAGTGTTTCTTTGTAAAAAAAGCCAAACGTTACTTAATCAGTCTTAAATGATGTTAATGTGGCGTGGTGTGAGATATTTTATTAATATTTTTTATTTTGTTTAAAGCAGATGTTAGGAATTGAAGTAATTTAATAACAAAAATACTGTTCAAACAATAATTACGCTTTGGGGCTTACATTTAAAGATAGGAGAAAGATATTCCTAGGACTAATTCTGATACCATTATTGCATGTTATGTAGATAAGCCTGTTTCATTTGGGATATTAGTGTGATTAAAAGTAACAGACATGTCTGGATTAATCCCTTTACAATTAAAAACTATAACCCTATAAGTTTGCATTAGTGTCAACTCATTGTGGCACGCGTTATTTTTTTAAATAAATTGGAGATGTTTCAAAAGGTAGTAGTGCTCTTTAATTATAAAAAACAAACCTCTTTGGGAAAGACTTATTGTTCAACATATTTATATTAATTATCATCAAACCCGTGTATGTCAGATTATTGTCAATGCATTATGTAACTGTATCTTGGTATTGACAACATGCTATTTTACTAGCTTCTGATGTCTTACCATATAAATAAGCTGCGATGTTAGAAACGTTTCTAAAGAATTACTATTTCCTTGGGGTATCTGCTTTATTTCAACGAGTTGAATGGTGAAATGCTATATCAGATTATATAAGTTTGAAAAGCAGTGAACAATTTAGAAGAAACGTGTTTTCGCCCTGATAGGACGAACATTTTAGTGAGAAGAAGCCGCTTCGGAATAGTAAACATTTGTCTTGAATCGTAAAGGATTTAAAGGATTTATGTTGCAAACATAGTTAAAGAAGCAAAGAATTTCAGTGTTTTTAAAACTATGTCGCATGGAATTGAGATATAAAATCTGTGAAATCCTAATCTTACTATACATATAGAATTTCAACAATTTCAGCTGTCAGATTTATTTAAATATCACAGCAGGGCTTATGTAGGTTGCCGGTGTAGCGTTGTGTGGGAAGAAGCGATTTTTTACAATTGATACAGTGGTTTCTACAGGAAGGTATTTATGCGTTTATATTACTCCCATATGGAAAGCTTTGAATTGTGGTATTTTCTTCAAGTGGAAACAGCCCGGAGAATTGAAGTTTTACGATGAAATTACTTTAGACTTTATTGCGGCATTAACTCTGTGTATTGAATATAATATTTGATTGTTGTGCAACGCCCAATGTCTTGTAAGTGAACTCGAACTTACAGACGCGCCACAGAATAACTGTAATCTTTTGTATTTCCGTAATGGATTTTATACATGATTTACGTGAAACAAAATAACTGAAAAAAAAATACAAATATCTCGTTACAAATTAGCTGTGACAAAACTTAGGTTAAAACCATGTCTTTAATGTCTAACAGTCTCTGAATGAATGAAGCAGCATGCGCAGTATTTGATGTATTTAGTTGTAATTAGACCGCATTTTGTTTCTACCGGGTTATTTATCTATGTTTTAAAATCTATCAAACCCGTTTGAAGGAATATTTATTCAGTTAGGGACTAATTTGCCACCTGTCATCTTGAAATATAGCTGTTACGGTATCATACCAGTATCAGGTTAATTTTCACTAAGTTCATGTGGGAGGAAAAACTAGGTCATTAGATTAAGGGTACTGAATAAACTGTATTGTTCTGTAATTCAGAAATGGCAATACATAATTTGCATAAAAAAGAGAAATATCTCGTGCAAGTATCTACTAGACTACAACTGACAGCGACATATATTAGGCCAAGGCAATGTATTAATATCAAAACATTGAATGAATGTAGCAGTATGCGCAATAATGGATGTAATATTTGGGGTTTAGACCACACTTTATTTCTGTAGGGTAAGATAGTTATTTATCTTTGTTTTAAAAGAGTGTGACTGCATACGTTTGCAAATGAAGTTGTAATACACATTAATTCATAGAGGGCCTAAATTGGCTCCTGTCATTTTGCAGTATAGCTTTTCAAACCAGTTTTCCTAAAATGACTATAACGTAGTTCATGTGGGAGGAAAAAGTATGTCACTTATGGCATGTCAAACGTTGCTAAATTATATATGTATGTTATTATAATTTTTGTATGTTTGTTATTGTTATTCAATGTCGTGTCATTCATATTCTAAGTGTTACCATTGTTATTCTATATGTCGTTATTCTTATTGTATGTTCGATATTCTTATTGTAAAAGACGCTATTGTTGTTGTATATTCATTATTGTTTTTGTAAGCTTGATATTCTTATTGTATGTGGGATTTCCCGCGATATAAATAGCACACGCGATATAAATAGCACAGCGACGCTATACAAAATTAATACAATCACATAACATAGAATAAGAATGACACGTTTTGTAAATATCGTCAGATATTGAACAACAATGATGACTTTTACCATAAGAATATCGAACATACAATAAGAATAACGACATATTCAATAATAATGGCACGACATTGATTGATACAATAAGAATAACGAAACATAGAATAACAGTAATGACTTTTACCGTAAGAATATCGAACATACAATAAAAATAACGAAATATAGAATAACAATAATGACTTTTAGAATATGAATGACAAGACATTGAATAACAATATCAAACATACAATAATAATAACATACATGTATAATTTAGCAACGTTTGACATGCCATAGTCACTAGGTTGTGGTGGTTCTTTAATGTCAGATATTAACTATTTCTTGCTGTAGAGACGCCGATACACTGACTTCTTTGAAACGTATTTTGGTTGTTTTCTTTAAATAGCATAGTTCTTTGTACAGAGTATATTTAAACGTCGGTTATAGTTGTTATATCTTAACATATTGCTTGCTGCCGGCAAGTGATAATGCCTTTGCAACCAGCGCGGACCAAGATTAGCCTGCACATACTGTTCAGTCAGTAAGTTTTCAGTGAACATCCCTTCAAATAATAAATGGTACTGCCTAAATTGAATGATGGAGCAGTCCATTTTAGAAATTTAACAGGCTAAAGGTAATTCTGTATTGTATTGCATATCGATGTGGCGGTTTTCTGGTTTGTAAATGCCAGCTGTAAAGCACATCTGAACAAATAGTATTGCATGAAAATGCCCACCCGCTTAGCTCAGTAGGAAGTGCGCAGATCTACGGATCTCGGGGTGGCGAGTTCGATCCCCGGGCATGGCGTGTGTTCTCCGTGACGATTTGATAAAAGACATTGTGTCTGATATCATTCGTCCTCAACCTCTGATTCTTGTGAGGAAGTTAGCAGTTACTTAAAACAGGTTTGTAGCCCGCCGTTACATATAACTGAAATACTGTTGCAAAACGGCGTTAAACCCAAAACAAACAGACAAACAAATGACATGAAAAAAGTGTTATATAATGACAGTATTAATAATAACGCCAAGATAATTTCTCGTTGCAAAAAGCAGTGTATTTATGTATTTTTAATTGCACTGAACCATACTATAAATAACTGCTACAGTTCACAGATATATAGCAATGACTCGCAAATCTTCCATGCAGTGTCCATGTGATATTCTTTCATTTGTTCTAAATTAATTTAAACACATTTTAAGTATGGAGGCAGATCAAGAATTGTTTTTTTTTATATTTTATGAAAGTTGCAAGAGAAAGTTCAATAAGTACCTGGAAAGTGCTCCCTTTTCTTTATATATCATCAATAACCGATGAACTTTAATGTATTGTAATGTTATGTAGATATATTAGGACATCGCTTGATTTGTCAAAATCATTTTTACTTTAGACAAATAATAATTAAATGATTGTCGACCGTGGCAACGTCCTGTGACGTCATCCGGCCCACTTTTTTGCCTTTTCCTATTACAGGCTGATCCTAAAGATCGTATAGTGCTGCAATATTCATCATAACTAATTAATGCTTTGTGGTTATTAAAGTTTACCCATCAGCTAAAGTACCTCCTGATATGATCATTCCGAAACAAAATTGAGAAAGGTTTACTTTTACATAGAAAATTAATTCTTTATTTTATCAGTTGGTACTTTGAACTATCTTCGATATTGATTATAAGGATCTATAAAATTTTAATGTTACCAAAAATTTGGAAAATTACAGGTAAAATCTACGTTGTTTCTTTCCATATTTCGGTTATAATTCTTTATACATCTCCACTTTGCGGGAATCTTGCAAACTGCACTGTTTTGGCGGTGTACACCTATCAGCCGTTTTATATGGTCGATCGTATAGTGATTTTATTTAGTACAGTCATAAAAACATGAGGTACAAAGTTCTTTAAATATGATTTATTCATTCCAAAGTCCGAAATTATCCTGAATTAATTAATACATAAAATCTCTCTCTCTCTAGATGCACATTTAAAATAAATAATTCTATCTTTCTTAAATTAATTTATCCATAGTTTCGAAATAGTCCTTTAAAATAAAATAAGTTTAATAATAATAATTTAGAATTAAATGCCAAAACTGAGAGACACTCATCATCTTACAGCTATGTCCGGTAGCTGAGGCGCTCTGCAGCAAAAGTGCTGCCTAGCTAAGGTGCTCTCCCATCCTACCTCCTAAACCCACACAGAGACCAGGGTTATATAGCAAAACCTTAAAGGATGATGTGTCAAATGCTGACCATTTCTCATGCCACCTTAGTGGAATCAGTATATAATATATTCTAACAAGGTATATTTAAGGAAAGCTATCCAGTAACATGTTATAATAATGATAGATATCTGCACGCCGAAAAAATACCACGGTGGCACTTCTCGTGCTTTTTCTAAACTTGCTGACCCTTAAATTAGTCTCGCCTTTACTATAGTCTGGCTACTTTAAAGAAAATGAATATGATTTCAAGTTTAGAAAATAGTTAAAATCAAAATCTTATTAATTACAATAATGATACAGTCATAGTATTATATTTAGGGCAATAAGCCATTTGCACTTGAAAGATTTTGTTTTCACCTCCCAAATTAAGGTAATTCTAAGGTAATTAAAGATGGCAGCTCAGTACCTTAAACAATAGACAAAATGTGGCTCTGAGAAAACTTTCTTTTTTTTATCTTAACTGTACGCTATTTTGTTCCAATAACAAATATAGTATACTATAGAATCGACCATTAAAGCATAAAAGGTCGAAAATCCCAGGGGAGTTTACATGATAATAGGTTGACATTAAAAACACTACCCTTTATAACATCTACGTTAATGATAAAGGTTAATCATGAACACAGACTTCTCTAGAGAACGGACTTGTTTCACCATATTAGGTTAAGCTATAGAAAGTTCTCAGATTTACAATCGATAGAACACAAAATACGTTATCTCAGACAACAGATGCTCTAGGATAGAACCATTTACCAAAATATCACGCTGATCTATTTAGCTTGGTAAATAATTAAACAAGTACTGATTTGAGCATCAGTTTTTTATCATTGCAGATAATGATATTTATCTTGTGTCTATGGTTTTTGTGTACAATAAAATGAAGTATTTTGTAAATCTGTTTCCTCTTTCGTCATACGTGATCTTATCATAAATGACTGAGTCATCACTCATTTCATTATGAGAACTATTTTAAATCTTGGTTTTATAGTAGATTGTCTTGAATGTCAGACTCGAATATGACAGCAAAGAACTGTCAGAGTCTAAAACTGAAGCGGGTTATTGAATCTCGATTAAGGGCAAAATTCGTAGTCATAAAATTTCAGTCAAGTGATTTCAATCATGTGACTTTCATCATGTGACTTTCGCCGTAGCCATTCAGTTATGTTATGCGGTAAATTTGGATTAGTTGTGAACAAAATTAAAACACTTGTTTCCTTCAGAGTTTGTGCGACAAAAAATCCATGTAACTTCTGACCTGTATGTTCAGTTGATGCCTTGAGATAAAACATGTAATCATGGTTATCGAATAATAAAGAATTCTATTGTCTTGTTGTCCCATTACCATGGAAACTACTGGCAGTCAACGTGATTTTATTGCATAAAAATTGCGGAAAAGAAACGTATTGTAATTTATCACGAATTTACTTTATACAAACAAATCTATATAAAGATCTGTTAGACGCATATGGCGCTAACACAAATGTAAAAAGGAGAATGTTTATCATTTTCCTGACAAAGTCGCGGTTATTAAAACAGTTTAGCTCTTGTATTTCGCACTCTATCATTTTATAAACTTCTTCAAATTTCCTGTAGTGTTGTCTAAAATGTTCAAAAATATAAAATAAAAGTCAGAACAGACCGCAACAGTACAACAAAAGCTAATACTTGCAAGTATTTTGTAAGTAAAACGTAACTATGCTCTAGGCTTGCAGATAAATAATAATTTATTATATATGTTTGAACGACTATTTCAAATATCGCTATTTTATACCTACTTGGAATAATTACGTCTTCCACATAGAGTGGGGGATTAAGTGTTGTCCTTCTGTCTATCCGACAGTCTGTATGTCACACAATTTGTCCGCGCAACTCCTCCAACACCACTCGACGGATTTACACTCAAAATCTAGAAAAGTGATCATTGCCAAACCTAGTGGTGCATGTCATCTGAACTTTTGGTTAGATATTTTTTTGGCGGAGGTATGGCCCTTAATTTTTCAAGTTTCATTATGTTTTGGCCATTTCTCTTATATTTCTCGGCGAATTCCCACAAAACCAGTGCTAAGCCTAGTTATTCATATTATTGCTATGTTCCGTTGCAATGATTTTCAGGACAGTTATGACTCTCGATTTGTCTATTATACTATGTCCGGGTCACTGTTCCAGTACCATCAGGATGAAATTCACCAAACTTTATAAATTTAAAGTGATCATTGCTAAGCAGTTAAGCATGTTCCGGTCCAATGTTTTTCAACAGGGTTATGACCATTGATTCATCAAATTTTATGATGATTTACCCACTTCTGTAATAGGGCAAGTGTACTAGGAGTAGTCAGTGCCAAGCCTAGATATCATCAGATTCGGATTAAATGATTTTCTGTGGAGTCATGACCCTTTATTTGTCACATTCTTTGATCTGTGGTACTTTTCCTACACCACTGGTTGGAGTTGACCAAACTACACAGGAGCTACCACTAACAATCCTAGTTGTGAGCATTGTTGAAATGTTATGGTTCAGTGATTTTTCATGCAGTTATGACCCTTAATTTGTGACATTTCACAATTTCTGCATGATTAGTGTTTGGAGACATACGTTTTTCGTGAAAGACAATGTCTAGCGTTATAGAAAGAGCCCCACTCGGGACGTTGACTTCGTATACAGGTAACCGCCTGCGATGAAATAATGCAATGAGGGTCACCATAGATCTTCCTCCACCATGAAAGCTGCAAAGTCGCCATATGACCTAAATTGTTTTGGTGCGACGGTAAACCCAACAAAAAAAAATAATAAATAAAATGAAATAAAAAAAGTATTATAAAAATTTTCACATAATTGTAATATTAATGTTATTCAGAAAATTTAGAAAATCTTTTCACGGCTGAATGATTTAGTCCGAAGTAAACACACACACACACATACGCACGCACATACACACGCACACACGTATGCATAATTCTTTTTTTTTATCAACGAAAAGAACGTTAAACGCTTATGACGGGGAATGTCTCGGTATGTATAGTGTCCAATGAATGGAACAAGATCAATAAAAGACTTCATCTTTTCTTCTGAAATAAATTCATACTACCTTTAGTACGCACACAAGGCTATATTTTTGCTTCTTCGGTTATGCAACTAAATCAGTCCTGTCATAATTAGGGTGCCTGATTACACGAGCAGTTCATGGATGTGATCAACCGGTATCAGCTAAACTTCGAGAACACTAAGAATCTAAATTTTGATGGGATAGCCTGTTTGCTTGTAAACTTTCCAGATGACAGGAAGCCAGGATTCCATCAAAGGTAAGTTGTTAAATATTTAATTTACTATATTTTTTCATAATCAAGCTAATGCCTATACGAAATCATGAATTATTCAACATGTTAAAACCTGGGTAAAGTATGTCGAAAAATGGTTTTCAATGATATTAAAATTACAGATTCTTCGGTTATCTTCCGGAGATAACAACTCGTTTTGGATGTGTAGATACTCTGATGATGGATTTGTCAAGTACAAGAGATGATAATGATGATGATGGTGGTGGTGAAAGTGGTGGTGGTAATGATGATAGTGGTGATAATCAAACGATGCATTTTAGCATGCATTTGCCATTCTCATCCATCAGAGGTTCGTCAGAATCATCCGGGGAACCACGAAAGACCTCTGGTATGCGAGAATGGCATTTGCAGATATGCGAAAGATTTGAAACGGGCAACCATTTTAAATTGATAATTAGATACATATATATGAATATTTTATATTTTTCAAACAAACAGCTGTGCAAACTTTTTGTTATATATTTTTGCAGATATTGAAACGGAATTTCATACGTGACTCTGGTGAAGACACCATTCATGCGGACGAACGATATTTGCATGTCCTGGCATAGGGTGAAGTTATGAGAATGAACAAAATGTTCATAAGCATTACTTGGAGGTAAGTTTACACGTAAATAGTAAAACAACATTTGAGCCGCGCCATGGGAAAACCAACATAGTGCGTTTGCGACCAGCATGGATCCAGACCAGCCTGCGCATCCGGATCCATGTTGTTTGCTCTCAAATTCTATTGCAATTAGAGAAACCGTTAGCGAACATGCTGGTCGCAAACGCACTATGTTGGTTTTCTCATGATGTGGCTCATTTATTTTGTTATTCTATTGAAAACTTTAGTCCATTTAAAGTATTTAATTATAAGGAGGTGATACTGGTCGGACCAAATTGAACGGCGTATGCCATATTAATTTTTGCTTATGCATAAATTATATGTATTTAGAAGGAACTCTATCAGATAATGCAGGTAAAGTAGGAAAATGATTTATATTGTTAACCCTTATCATGCTGGGCATGATTGATTCTGCCTTTGTTACCAGTGTAAATCATGATCAGCTTGCACATCCGTGCAGTCTGATCAAGATCTGCACTGTTCGTCATTCAGTCAGTATCCTTTTGGTAAGCACCCCTTTTAACAGTTAATGGTACTGTCCAAATTGACAGATGGAGAAGTTCATTATAGACCTTTAGCAGGGTAAGGGTAAATAATGTGGTCAGGTGGATATATCGGTAACATTATTTCTTCAACAGTTGTGAAAACCACATGTAATGCCATGTTGTACCGTTGCTGCTTTGTGAATATCTCATCCGCAACAACCCAACTAGGGCTGAGATTTATTTATGGATTCTGTCGTAAAAAGAAGGCATCAATATGAGTATTTCAGCTCTGTGACATTTTTTTTTTTTCAGATAACAACTTGGAAGATAGTGTAGTGCGCTCATATACAGTCGGGGGCTTTCAGAAAGCCCTGTCAGAGAACTTCTAGCCTCCTCCCCGTAGAATATATACCAGCAGTGGTCTTTCTACGTACATGAACAGATACAGATATCTATATTTTCGTGTCTTCAACTGCATAGTACTGAAGCTTAAAGGGCGAGCACTGTTGAATCAAACCGTACATACGGTGCGGCGGAGTGACATTAACCCGTTGGAGTTATTTCCCATTATACACTGGTATAATCAAACAGAAACGACTAGATACAATTATGAGATGATCAATATAAATCATGACTGGGTGATTAACTTCCGTTTTGCCGCAGTAACGGTTTAATCAGAACTAATACTTGTGCGTAAAATAAGAACACAAAATGAAATAACATTTGTTAAATATAGTTTTGAATATAGTTTTTACCTAGGAAATTATATAAATTGATAGAATATGTAATAAATAAATTATTGTTTAGAATGGTTATTATATCAGTGAATATGATACTCACAATACTATTTAAATGGAAAAATTGTTTTACTTAAAATATTTGATTGTCATTAACACACGTTCCACACTTAAGTATTGTATATTTAGTTTAGGTAGATAGGAGATAAAACATTACAATTATGATTGAAAACTCGTTCTGGGGCCGTATTCATAAAGCATCTTAAGTATAAGTATAAGAAATTGATTATTTACTTAAGTATTACTTAGGTAAGAAATTTATTTTACTTAAGTATATTTGTTATTCATAAAACAACTTAATAAGTAATTCTTGGCTTTTATTGTGGACGAAAACATTAAAAAAAACAACATTAATTTCAGACAGATACAACATGTACAATTATGTTTAAAGTGCTTTTATCTGAAAAACAACACTTTATTCGTACTACGACGCCATTTTGTTTTCTGACAAGTCATTTCTTACGTATCTTAAGTTTAAGCTGTTTTATGAATAGGACTTAAGTTTTTACTTAGACTTAAGCTGAAATCACCATAAACTTAAGTAAAATCTTCAACTTAAGTCAAAACTTACACTTAAGATACTTTATGAATACGGCCCCTGGAGTAAGCCTCGGATTTAGTTTAGTTGGACTTGTATTTTGTTATTGCATTGCCTAGGAAACGTGTGCTTATCGTGGCAGCTTCAAAATCGTGGCGTTATCTCTTTTGTTTCTACGTTTTTTTTCAGCTAAATTTGTTATTTCTTACTTCTTTTCACGATAGTTACATACCATGATATTTTTATAATAATCTACATGTAGTAATATTTTGATAATACAGTTATGGCCTTATCCAATTAAATTAGAATGTGAACTACTTATTTTCAATTGCCAGAAACGACAGGCGACTCGTCTATGTAATGAAAGAATAGGGTTTAAATCTAGTTCGCTTCTGAGCATATTTACAAAGTAGGGTGAGGCTGCAGCTTCTGCTTCTTCTAGTTCTGTTCTACTAATGCAATAAATACTAGTATAATATTTAGAACATATGAAAAACTTTCAGATGTTTAGGAAAATAGCATTGCTTTACTCTGTTAAAAACATTGTTGAATTAAAAGATTTAAAGAAATTGTACTCTTTAATTTTACTTGTTTGTTACTTCTTTATGTGAAATGTAGCTGTAGAGAAGTAACCATTGACAATTTAATGTGCATTTATTTTGAAGGTGCAGTGATATTTAGCTTACTCAGCTAATATAAACAGTGTCTTGGCAGAACCGTAGACTCGTTTATCAAAATAATCAGTTATCATTTACAAAAGACGTGATTAATTATGGCTTTTGTTTACTAAAAAGACAGCCATCTAATGCCAGAAGTTGATTAACTGCTTAGAAGCAAACGATAAGGAAATATCAACAGTTATGTCTCTTAGACCTGTAATCATAGGTTTTCTCAGCATGGAATCGTTATCTTTTCTCAACGTGAAATCAATATAAATTTGAGCCGTGTCATGCGAAACCCAACATAGTGGCTTTGCGACCAGCATGGATCCAGACAAGCCTGCGCATCCGCGCAGTCTGGTCAGGATCCATGCTGTTCGCTTCCAAACCCTATTGCAATTAAAGAATCTGTTAGCGAACCGCATGAATCATGACCAGACTGCGCGGATGCGCAGGCTGGTCTTGATCCATGCTAGTCGCAAAGCCACTATGCTGGTTTTCCAATGGCACGGCTCATTTAATAATTAACATAGAAATGGTTTAGTTTGATCTTTGCCTATTCTTGAAATTTTCAAAAATATGCTTTTGTTATTTATATTGTGTTTTAGCTAGTACGGCTTATGAAATACAAACTGTATGTGCTCACATAAATATGCAGTTGATTTAATATACCATGCCTACGGATACTCGATTGTGCGTGTCATATAATTATAATGAAAAGAAATGCATTTGGGAAATAACATCTGTTATCACTATTTATTGATTGCTACTTTTTTTTCGAGAAGAAAAAAACTTATGCATTCAGATTTTGTGTTATGCGCTACTGCAATATACGTAAAGAATGCATTAACATTTTCTTTTTTCATTTTATTTCCATGCCTATAAATGAAAATTCACCTTAATTTTTTTTGTATATTATTAAACTAATTTACGATGTGCACTGCGTCATCCACCATCCATTCGTCTGCACGCCTATTAACCATTTTCTTTAAAGTGAGTCTCCTGTGAAACTATGTTATGGAAGTTTATTTCACTTGGCCAAGAATTTCCTCTCTTGCACAAACAAAATGCAAGATCTTTAAATAGAAAAAAGAAACATTGAAAGGACATTTCCTTGTCAAAAATTGGCCAACTGATAATGCTGTTTCTTTTCTTTGTATACATTTTGGAAGTTAAAAGAATCTCCTGACAGGATTTCTAATTGATTTTATACCAATATCTCTACCGCGTATGTTTAGATTGTAATGTTTCTTCATGAAACATGACCACTTGCCGGCGAAGTCATTTTTCTTTCTATACACACAGTGAGAATATTACCTTTTTACAGACATGAACAGAACAGAACAGAACAGAACATAAGTTTATTTTTTCTAGGAATTGAACCGAAGTTCCTTTTCCAACTACACAAATAATAATATATATCAAGATCAGATAACAATTGCATAATTAAATACATTTACATCACAACAAATAAATAAATAAATTCGGAGAGTGAAATACAAAACAGACAATGCATTTACATCACATTATTTACACAGTTATTTCTTATTTCATTCGCTTTTAATACATAAGATGCCAGTTTTGTTAGTGTCTTTTCATTTTCAGAGTTCAACAGTTCTATAAATTTCCACATACTGGGTCTCCTCCAGTAATATTTTGGAATAAGTTCTTTTCTTATAATATTATACTTTGGGCACTTCAACACAAAATGATATTCGTCCTCTATGTCTCCATTTTCAGCACCACAAATTAAACACAGTCTATCTATTACACTGCGCATAATTTCTACAGGAAGTTCCAACATCGCAACGCTGGGCGTTGTAGTGGTGGAATTGTACTATATTATAGAGATAGTATAAAGGATGGTATTAAAATTATAAAAAAATCATTCAGATACAATTATTTGGCTCAAACTTGATCATAACTTTTTTCATCTTCAAAATGATATTTATATTTGTGGCGCTTATATCTGGGGTGATGATTCGCCAGCTTATAATGTTGTTAATGTTGACTTGTTTGAAATTCTCGAAAATGATATATGTGTATTTGAAGAATTAGGAACTGTATATGTCACTGGTGATTTTAATAGCAGTATTGGAAACAAAAATGACTTTATTGTTCATGACTGTGTCAATTCATTTACTGACGATAATGAATATATCCCTGACGGGACCTTGTATCGGGCCTCAATTGATAATGTAAGCAATGGTCACGGAGTTAAATTGCTTGACCTTTGTAAATCGTCATGTTTACGTGTTGTTAACGGTACAATAGGTGACACCTGCAAGTATACTTGCGTATCACCTAGAGGTGCTTCGGTCATTGACTATTTATTGACCCGTGAGAATAATTTTCCATTGATAAAAAGTTTTTCTATTGAATCAATCAATGAATGGAGTGATCATACTCCTTTACGTTTTACGTTATGCTGTAATAACTATGTTTCAAGGTCAGATAGTCACAAAGAGATTAAATATAAATGGAACAGTGCACATAAAGATAAATTCCGCACCGGTCTAATAGCAAAATTGCCCGAATTAAATAATATTGTTGATAATATTGATTGTACAAAAAGAGAATCTATAAATAACGTTTTAAATGGGTTTACATCTGTTATTCGTAATATAGCAGATCCATTGTTTGCAAAATGTTGTAGTTTCAATAATAGTGTACATTTTGATGACAAATCCTGTGTTAATAATTCTGATTGGTTTGACCGAGAATGTAAAAATGCAAGAGATGTGTATTTAGAAGCATTACGGGTATTTAATATTTGTAAGAATGACAGTAGCAGAGATTATTTATGTGCATGTAAAAAGGAGTATAAAGATATTATACGTAGAAAGAAAAGATTGTATTACAATAAAAAAATGTCAGAAATAGAAAAATTGAAACATAGTAAACCGAAACAGTTTTGGAAATACTTTAAAAGTAAATCTACCACAGGGAATAACAGCATACCGATAGATGTATTTAAGGAATATTTTGCAAATATTAGTAATGATATTTTTAATTGTACAAATGGTGATGCTGAAACTTTTTGTAATGAACATAATTTTGATGATAAAAATACTCCATTTGAGGAACTTGATCAACCAATTACAATCAATGAAATTTTAAATGCTGTTAAATTGTTGAAACGAGGTAAAGCTCTTGGGAGTGACTGTTTAATGAATGAATATTTTATTGAAAGTATTGATATAATAGGTGCTCATGTATGTGATTTATTTAATGCTGTGTTAAACTCAGGATTTTACCCTGAGAAATGGGCAGAGGGTGTCATTATACCTCTTCACAAAAAAGGCAGTACTGGTGACGTCAATAATTATAGAGGAATAACATTAGTCAGTTGTCTGTCAAAATTATTTACAACTGTACTTAATATTCGAACTGAATCATTTTGTGAAAGTAACAATATTGTCTCAGATGCCCAGTTTGGTTTTCGGAAAGGGCGGTCTACAGTAGATGCTATATTTGTGCTTATGTCTTTAATACGAAAGTATCTTAATGAAAATAAGCGGTTGTATGTTGTTTTTGTCGATATGATGAAGTGTTTTGATAGCATATATAGAAATGCCTTGTGGTTGAAATTGTACAAAATTGGTATACAAGGAAAATTACTTAGAATTATACGGGATATGTATCAAAAAGTTAAATCTTGTGTGAAATCTTGTTCTAGTTATTCTGATTATTTTCACTATGCTGTTGGATTAAGACAAGGGGAGGTAATCTCCCCAATTTTATTCTCTCTCTTCGTAGAGGACTTAGAACTTTATTTACAAAGTAATATGGACGCTGGTCTTTCATTCGATGATATTGTTTTAATTATGGTGCCTTTTGCTGATGATATGGCCATTTTAGGCAAGTCTCCTTCTGAACTACAAAATCATTTGGATCTTTTACATATATACTGTAACACTTGGAGATTAAAGGTTAATACAACGAAAACAAAATTAATGGCTTTTTGTAAGCGTGGGCGATTATTACCCGCAGAACACTGGACCTATGATGGCCATAACCTAGATGTTGTGAACGATTTTAACTACCTTGGTACTGTTTTTAATTATACAGGCAATTTTGCATTAAATCAAGAGTATTTGAAAGGTAAAGCGTTAAAAGCATTAAATACGTTATTTTTTAATTGTAAAAAGTTCAACTTAAAACCAAAGACTTTATGCCAGTTATTCGATGCTTTTGTCGGCTCTATTTTAGGATACGGATCTGAAATATGGGGTTATACTAAGTCTAAGGAATTGGAAAGAATACATCTGAAATTCTGTAAAAGATTATTAAATGTCAGAATAAATACATGCTCAGCAGCTGTTTACGGTGAGCTTGGTCGATACCCGTTGTATGTATCACGTTATGTTAGAATTATTAAATATTGGTGTAAAGTTAGAAATTCCAAAAACATTGTTTTAGCAACTTTGTATAAAGAAGGTTTAAATGATTGTAACAGAGGAAATAAAAACTGGGTATCAAACGTTAAAAAGTTGTTAAATGACTATGGTTTCTCAGATATTTTTAATGAAGATTGCGTTGTGGACCCCAAATTGTTTCCTAATGTTTTTAAATGTAGAGTTGTAGATACTTTCAAGCAAGAATGGGCTGGTACATTGGATCGAAGTACAGTACTTAGTAACTATAATCATTGTAAATCTGTTCTTTGCTATGAGAACTATCTTGATATATTACCACGAAATTATAGAGTTTATTTTTGTCGATTGAGAGTCTCTGCGCACCCCCTTAGAACACAAACTGGAAGATATGCAAGTAATAACATTCCACACGAACAGAGATATTGTCAATGTTGTAACCTTTTAGATTTAGAGGATGAATATCATTTCGTATGTGTATGTCCATGTTTTCAAGATATACGTAAAAAATACTTGAAAAAATACTATTATGTTAAACCGTCTATGTATAAATTTATCGAATTACTAAAGAGTCAAAATAGAACAGTCTTGATAAATATATCCAAATATATCAAAGAAGCTATTTCATTAAGAAACGCAATTTTTAATTCCCAATAGAGTATACATAGATAATTGTTCAGCCTTAGTAACAGTTCAATGTGTGTGTTCTTTGTGTTTTGTTGTATATATTCATTTGCCCTGTACATATTCACGTGATTATGATTACTATTTATATTGTATGTAGACAAGACGATGTACTTTTGTATAAGTCTGGAATAAAACATTCTGTTCTGTTCTGTTCTGTTCTATCTTCCCTATCGAGTCTATTACGGCCATAACGGCCCGTTTCTATCCTAAGGCTATGTGCAGACACACGCAATTTAGTCAAAGCAAATCGTTTGCATTTTGATAACTGGTTTAAATATCCAGCATAACTAAAGTCTGTTTTGATATATTTATATAATGACAATGTTCTGTTTGTACTAATATTTTCTAACCAGTCTTGCATAAAACAATCAATTAGTCTTTGCTTAAAAATAGTGATGCTAAAATTTTTATGCACTTCAAATGGATTCTCCCAAACGTATCCGAAACCATTCGAGCACAATAAATGTTTAACCTTACTTGTCCAGTTAACTTTACCGTTATTACAATCAGCAAGTGAACAATTATATAATGCCTTCAATATGCAGTTATCAGTATTAACAATTTTGAACCAATACTTTAAAGCACGAACATATCTATTGATATACAAAGGGTATCTACCTAGCTCTCCATAAATACTAGTGTTGCTGGTACTTAACTTTACGTTCAATATTCTCTTACAAAACTTTAAGTGTATACGTTCTATCTCTTTAGACTTAATAATTCCCCACACTTCACACGAGTAGTTGAGAACAGAGCTCACAAAGGAGTCAAATAGCTGACAATATATTTTTGGTTTCATGTCAAACTGTTTTATATTGTGTAACAAAAAGTTCATCGCCTTAAGACCTTTTCCTGAAAGCATAGTTTGATTCATATTGAAGGAACCAGACGAGTTAAACACTACACCAAGATAATTGAAATTTGTCACAGTTTCTAGAGGTTGGCCATCATATATCCAATGCTCATTTACCCGTATTCTTCCACCTTTTTAAATACCATTACTTTAGTCTTTTCGATATTGACTTCAATACCCAAACAGTCACAATAATCTTTCAGCAAGTTTAAGTTAGTTTGCAAATCCTGTGGTGTCTCAGCTACAATTGCCATATCGTCTGCATACATCAGTAACATCAGCGTGACCTCTTGTAGTGTTATTCCGTCGGTGTTGGCTTGTAGATACATTTCTAAATCTTCTATAAATAATGCATAGAAAAGTGGCGAAGTTATGTCCCCTTGTTTCAAGCCAATGAATATATTGATAAAATCCGAGTACTTGTCACAGTGTTTAATTTTACTTCTCACTTCTGTATACATAGCCCTCAACATTCTTAACATTTTTCCCGATATTCCAAGTTTATATAACTTATACCACAATGCATTTCTATTAATTGAGTCAAAAGTTTTCTTCATATCAACCATTGCAACGTACAGCCTTTTACCATTATTCAGCATATTTTCAACAAGTGTATTTAGACTAAAAATAGCATCTACCGTTGACAACCCTGGCCTGAAATCGAAATGTGCATCTGTATTAATGTGATAGTTCTTGCACCAATCACGGAGTCGATTATTCATCACTTATGTAAACAATTTTGCTATACAACTAATCAACGTAATTCCACGATAATTACTAGGTTCCCGTTCATCGCCCTTTTTATACAAGGATACTATCAAACCTTCCATCCATTTGTTTGGAAATTCGCCGCTCTCGAAAATTTTGTTAAATAAGTCCGTTATATGTCCGAGTAGTATGTCACCTGCTTCTATGAAATATTCATTTATTAGATTATCTATGGAACCCGCTTTTCCTTTTTTCAATGATTTAATTGCTTTCTCTATTTCCTCCGGGCTAATTCTAACATCAAACTGTTCATAGATAACGTCGTTGGGATCTAAATTCCTACCACAAAACTCGTCTGCATTCTCATTATTTGAAATATTAATTTCTTCGGACAGTGCTTTAAAATGTTTGAAAAAGTCTCCAATATCAATATTTTCTCCCTTTTTACTATTTTTCTTCGAGAAATACTTCCAAAACTCCTGCGGTTTCTTTGTTCTTAAATTCTCTATTTCAATCATTTTTCGTTTTTTATACATCATTTTTTTCTTTTTTATAAATGTTTTATATTCACACTTTTTCGAATGTAACAACTGCCTGTTTACGGAAGTTTTCACGATATTAAAAGCACGCAATGCGTCAATATATTCCGTTTTCTTCTCATAACATTCCTTGTCAAACCATTCAGACATTTTAACCGGGGACACTTTTGGCTTAAAGGCTACTTTGTCTCTGTATTTAATTGTTTTTGCAAATAGAGGTGACGCAGCATCATTCATTAGACTTACAAAATCGTCAGCACATGTATTAATTGATTCACTGTTATTCAAAACATGGTTAAACTCTGGTAATTTTGATATTATTAACCTTCTAATTTCATCCCTTCTCGCACTATCCCATCTAATATAAGTGCGTTCATCTATAGGTAAATCTGTCTGCTCCCTTAACCTTTCGCATGATAAAGTGAATGATAACGGCGTATGGTCCGAGAATTCATTGAAATCAGCAACTGTAAAATCGTTGATGTGAAAAAAGTCTTCTTGCTTACATAACAAGTAATCGATCACGCTACTACCGTGCTCACAACAAAAGGTGTATGTACCACTGGGTTCTAATATACCGTTACATATCCGTATTCCCGTGCTTTTGCAAAGATCAAGTAATTGTAATCCGTGCGAATTACTGACTGAGTCCATCGACACACGTTTTAACGGGACGTCTGGCACATATGAATCGTCATTAAGAAAAGGGATATTCGTGTCATAATCTATATAGTCTGGTTTGAGTCCTACCCTAGAGTTTAAATCTCCAGCAACTATAGTAGTGCCTAACAGCTGAAAATCACATATATCAGATTGTAATATTTCAAATAGATTACAATTAACACAATTATAAGCTGGAGAGCTCTCACCCCATAGGTATACACCGCATATATACAAATCAGTTTCAAAGGAAAAATATGCTTTGTCTAGCTTAAGCCACACAATTTTCTTTATAATATATAGCAATACCACCAGAACTTCTTCTGGCTCTTTTATTTTGAAATTTTCTATATAAATTGTGACTAACATAACCGTTTAACTTCACATTGCTTTTCGATTGGTCCATGATTCTAAAAGAAAAACAATGTCGTTATCCGATATAAGGTTTGCAAAGTCTTCATTTTGAATTTTATCATTTGTTAATCCATGAGCGTTCCAAGCACACACTTTGATATCACCCTCCTGTGCGACCTATTGCACCTGGTCGTATTTTCCATTTGAGTACACATGACCATTTACTATTAACTTGTTGTATCTAATGTATGCCTCTTGTCCATCCGCCCTCGCTTTCATCATAATTGGTACGAGTTTTCTACGTTGAGTGCACTTCCGCCGGAAACTGATCATGCATGTAGTAACCCGAATTCTTCTCAATATTGCCTCTAAATGCCTTTACTGACTTCTTATTTTCATTTTCATTGAACACTGCCAAGATATTTCTTGGTTTGCCCTCGATTTTTCTACCGATACGATGCACACGATTTATCGATATTGAATTAAAATCCGTCTCCGGCATCTTAAGTGTGTCCTTAAGAAAGCTGTTCACTAATTCAAGGGTTTTGGTCTGCGTTTCGGTTTCATCTTCGTGTATTCCACCGATAATTAAATTGTTCATCATTGCTTTAGATTCTAAGTCTGTCATCGTATCCTTAAGTCTATCACTTTGTTCCTTCAGTTTACGGACATCGTCCCTGGTTTTATCTATGTCAAACTCATTGCTTTCTACACGGGTTTCCATTGACTCGATATTGACTGGCGGGTGACACGCGAGTCTATGTCGCTCCATAATTTTGTCATTTTGTCATCAACATTCCTCACCTTTTCTTCCAAGCCCTCTAATTTATCTAGTCTTTTCGTCACTTCTGAGAATTTTGACGTTATTTCTGAAAATTTCGATGATAAGAAGTTCATAATGTCTGCGTTTGTAACATTACTTTGAGGTGATTGCTGGGATTTATTGTTAATATTCTGCATGTTCATTGGTACTGACACTGGGGAATAGCCATTATACATCATGTTTGGTACATTATTGTATACTTGTCCGACTGGTGAAGGCGCATTATATGTTAATCCAACATTTTGACCGTTAGGATTCATAATTGTTTTTTGTTGTAAATGGCTCAGTGATAAACAGTTACCTTGATCAATTAAAACATTACTATCACCTGTATTAGCCCCTGCGGCCAGTAATTGCATAAATGATCCAGAGCACGTATTATCCCAGGTAGGGCTTCCCGCCGTTTTTGCTTCTTCGTTACCTTTTTCAGTTTTCAATTCAGTTCCTTTACTACTGTTTTTTCTCTTTTTCTGGTTATTTTTCGACATAGGCAGCATACCATATTAACATCCTCATGTTATCCCATTAGCTTATACACATATTTCTACTGTTACTGTTTTTTAAAGCTTTTAAAATCCAATTTTAAGTCTCTCCTCAAAAACATGTAAACATCTCACTATCTGACCTTGACCTTGAGTGTTGAGTGTTAATATTATTTACTCAAATGCTCTTTGATTGTCCTTGAGTAACCCTCTACCACAATTGTTCAAATGAGACTTATTCAGATGAAAACAATTAGTAGTAAGAGACCGCTGGTCCAATTGTAAAAAGATATGGTATTTTTTCTTTTCTTGGTTGACTTTCTAGACCGAGTGTTCAAGTGGAAAAGACAACGATGTGGTGATGTTATTTCTGTCTGCTAGGTTTTTCTCAAAATCGGCTTAGAAATGGCTGTTATTAACATTTTAAAAAATATTGATTTTTTCCCCTGGCAACGTAAAACAAAATATTGAATTTAATATATCTTTGCTGAAGACATTTATTTTACTAGTCTATAGCGTATGTCTTAATTCCGGGGACTTGTTGAAGTTGACATGACTTTTTTATTGTTTTGAAGGCAACTAAAAATATAACAGAAGTATGTAAATGACGGGATCAATAAATACACAAAAACGGCTACTTCCGTGGTTTGCTATTTCGGAACCCTTAAATATCAAAATGTCTCCTTTTTCAATAAAATTGCTATCTTAAATTTCAAACTCTTTCAGGATGATGAAAGTTTGGATGATTGTTTTCATATTAAAGAAAAACATATGGTTAGGAATTCCTTCCCCTTTAAAACTCGTCAAAAAGACACTCGCTAAATATGTGATCTCTTTTGTTCAACTTTTGATTAAAGAATAGTTTGAAATTTAAATACCTGATACAACACATCTTGCGCATTTTCGGATTAGTTATATCGTACAAATTTTCTCCATGATCTATAAATAAGCCCCCGATTGTCAATGACAGCGGTTAGCAAAGGATGTTGTCACGTTGTCTGTGTGTGGATAGTGTAAAAAGAAACTGTAAAATCAAACAAAAAATTACATAAATATTGATCAGCTTGACTTTTTCTTGATTGTTCACATTATCTCTATTTGTTAAAACATAGCGTAACAGGGTATTTTTAGTTTATTTTTTTATAAAAGAAGATAAGCTTTAGGGACTATAAATTATTGAACTTCTTTAAATATTAAGCGGCTATATTATTTTAAATTCAGTTTCTCTCAACAAACGAGTTTATCTGTCAAACAAGTCAATAAGTCAATGCAGGAAGTTTGGCGATATGATAAAGTACAATCATGTAATGCATTGGCCGTCTAGCATTTTGTCTACATATGTATTATATGCAAACCAGAGGAGAACAGAGAGAGGTAAGGAATAAAAGAGAGATAGCCAGATATGCTTAGGTTTTCATGAAATGAAATACTCTGTCAGTTATATTTGTTAAGATACTGTATGATGAACTTTTATTGTGAAAATAAATTAATATTTAAACTTTTAGATTTGTGTTATTGCGTTATTCTACAAGAGTTAAAATAAAAAATGCTCACATAATTTCACAAAATGCTCTTTAGGTAGTACATTGTTGAGTTTAAAGCCATCGTGGCTTGTAAAAATACATAACTAGGGCGGGTCTAGTTTTTCCTTAAATGACCTATGGAGAACTGTTTAAACCTTTTTCTCAACTTTTCAAAGTAATTTGTCAAAAATGTTTTGTGATGACTCTACCAAAACTGTTCTCAGTTTGAGACGTAAAACTGTTGTGTGAACAATCTAGGATAGCCTCTGTCCTCTTGTTTGAGTAACCATTACGCTACACTGCACACAGGTGCAGCCATATAGAAGTTTATTAGTTTGACCGTTTTCTAGTTATATAAATCGAATAACGTCTGCAAAAATCAGGATTGCAATTTGTTTCTCTCCACGGGGAGCATAATATCAAACGTGGGTGTTAAATTGTAAAATAACGGATCGAGGGAAATTAAATAACGTGCAGCTAAACTTACATCTCCTTAGAGACGAAATCAATTTTATCCCTGACTTCATATGAAATTACGTAGCCAAGCAACGTGATTTTAATAAGGCAGATGTAGAGTTTAATATAACATTTCTATGATACAGACAGCAGTTGTTACCAACTGAAGACCTATCATTTATGATTGCACAGAATCTTCATGACCTGCATGACCAATTATATTATACGAAAATGCTGATTTTAAATCAGTTTAACTTCAGTTTGCTGTACTATGTGCGGTTAATTTTCATAAATATGTACCAATGTTTACGCCGTAAATATCTGAATTATTTCTCGATATGTCCATTGACGTACACTTGTAACTGGCGTTGAACATCTAAAAGTGAAAACAATGATGACAAGAGAAGTTACAAAACAGTGTTTGTAAACTATATTGATTTCATTACATAAACATAAAAAAGCAGTCAACAAAATCTGAGCCGCATCATGAGAAAATCAACGTAATGCATTTGCGACGAGCATGGATCCAGACCAGTCTGGTTGCTGTTCGCTAACGGTTTCTCTAATTGCAATAGGCTTTGAAAATGAACAGTACGGATCCTGACCAGACTGCGCGGATGCTTAAAAACAGCCTTACAGTTACTGATTTATAAATAACTTCATATTTTTTTTTAAAGTCACTTGTAGTGGAGACGTAGTTTACTAGCAATGATTAGAATGTAGACCATGGTTTATCTTCACAAATATTCATTTTTCCAAACAATTGCCAAAATACCGGACACATGTTTTAAGCTTCTGATATGCTAAAATGAATTCTATTGTTTTAGTTACAATTTTATCATGAACAGCCGTCAATGGCATTTTGGTACTGTATCATGTCATCACCTGTTACAACATGTAAATGTTCCTTTTGGAATATAGAATGGTCTGTTAAAGGCAAAGAAAATCTCTTATATAAGTGACCCCCCCCACCCCCAAATACCAGACTTTTTAATCCCCAATATACAAGATCCTGTCTGGTCCACTCTGATAAGGGTCCATAAAACCCCCGTAGACTTGACATGTAGCCTAATTATTGTCAGAGAATCATAAATTTTATTGCCTACAGATAAATTGGTTATTTCCTGTGTTTTGCATTTTATTGATTGAAGTGCTGTTTTTTTTGTTTTTTTTTTTTTTTTTTTTTTTCAGAATGTACACAAAATCATTTTAATTGATAATATACTAATTTTGATTGCTCAGTCATGTTTAATAATTTCCTGGCCAATTAAATTTATAACTCTTATAGCAAAGCAATTCTCACTCCTCAACAATAAAATAATTATTTAAAACTTAATATTTATTTAAAGAGAAATTACAAGTTTGTTTATTCAATGATTATGATCTTTTTATCAAAAGTAACAAAATAAAACCAGAAAAAAGATAATTGCTGGATTTTATTAGCAATTATTTAAAGAAGCGTTCAGTTACATTTTTAATAGATAAAAAAGGAATATGGACAGAAGGATTTTATATATTAAAATGCATAATTCCCCTTGTGTTGTCTAAATAATGTTTCTTTTATGTATAATAAATCCAGGAATAAAGACATATCATTGTTCAAAATACACATAATTTATTTTTTCTAAAAGCTATGTGCCTGAATGCATTTTTTATATTTTTGATAAAAAAAACTGCAATGATAAGATGTAATTGTTAGAAAACTTGATTTATTAAAAATATGATAAAAACACTGTTGTATCTTATCACTTTGTTTATTTAGCCCTAATTCAATCAAGCTTTCTAAACTCGTTATAAAGGTGAAAACTGATTTGCTATAAAGGTGAGAAATATCACCTGCAATTTATTTACTGCACAGTAGCTATACAGTAGCTTATTATGTTAAACAGAAGCAAGTCTATCAATCGTCCAGTCTTGTATATTGGCTCTTACCGCCAATATGCAGACCATAAGCCACATACCTTGCATACCAGAATCAGTGTCTTTAAGGAATCTCACAATCAAAGGACGATCATGTATGTTTCATTGAATTTGCAAAATAGTGTAAACGTAGTCTTAAGTATACTAACTTTGAGGTATCACCATTTAACAACTTTATCATGATATGTGGAAAAGACGTAGCTATTTTGACTCTAGGTATAGACTGATAATTTCCAGTTTCAATATCTGCCACTGGTTTCTCGTGAATACCGGCATTGTGTTAACCCTGTGTTGAGTTATACAGGGTATAAACTATTTTATGTCTTGGTTGTCATCACAACGTAATGCATTTGCGACGAGTATGGATCCAGACCAGTCTGGTCAGGATCCATGCTGTTCGCTAACTGTTTCTCAAATTGCAATAGGCTTTGAAAGCGAACAGCGGATGCGCAGGCTGGTCTGGATCCATGCTGGTCGCAAATACACTACGTTTGTTTTCTCCTGGTGCGGCTTATTTGTTTTGGAAAGTATTTGCTCCCTTCTAGAACTGTAGAAGATGTTAAATAAGCCAAGGATACCCTTTCTCTCTCCATACTATAATTATAATAGTGTAAATTATTTTCATCCAATGGGCAATGCTGACGTATATCTGCCTCATAGCTTATTTAAACCTGATTGATCAATTAATTCATTTTAATTATTTAGTAATTAAAAAGTAAGTCACTAGGACAAATAATATTAATGATTTATATATGGTCTATTAGATTATTATTCCGTAGACAATTGCATTATATAATTTATATAATGTTTTTTTTTCAGGGTATGTGAAAATGAAAACACTTTTAGATATATATCTAACATTACAACACTTTAAACTATTGTTTTTCCTCGATAGTCAATAATTTGCGCCATATATAAAGTCGTCACAATATTACATGCTAGAAGAGTTTTTATTAATTTGTCATAAATACATTTGTATACAAAAGTTCAATTTAAAAAGCAAGTAAAACATGCATGCGTTTGCTTCCATTCATTGAAATCTTGATATTTACAATAGATAAGCAAAAGCAAGACATTGTTTATCTATGTTAAGAAGGACAACTTATTGAAATATTACTTTCTGCCCAAGACATACAAATTAATCGTGTAATTTGTTTTTCCTTGTCGAAAGTGGATAAAAACAAATATTATATACCCTTCTCAAATGCGCTCATTTGATTGGTCGAAATGAGTGCATGCGCGGGTCTGCAGAAAGCAATACTGACCTGCAAAAGTGATAATGACTCTTGTGATATCACTTTTTCTTATATGTATGAAATATGGGCCAGTCAAATGAATGCATTTCAAAAGGGCATATAATATAACAATTATAGACTTATGTTTCGGTCAATATGTGTTTTTACGGACCTGTAAAAATGATATTGACCTCGGACGCAATCAAAAACAACAAATTTATTTGTTATATTTGTTTTATTGAAGAGACAAATATAACATGATTTAGGCCCACTAAATTATTTTGAAAATATGGCTTTATGCAACACTTTGAAATGTCCAATAGGGGTTAGTGTAGCATTGAAGGTTCCATGTGCACCGCCGTATGAACACATCTGCGGATGTCTCTAAATTGTTTTTTTTGTACTTTTAGCATGTGTAAATGTTGAGTTCTGCTCAACCCGGGGCTAGAGGGCGTGGACGGTAGCATGCATTTCCACTACCGTCCATGGACAGGCTCAATCAAAGTGAGCCTGCAACATTTTCGTTTTTGTTTTGTTGAGCGACCTGTGGAGTTTCCACTTTTTCTGTTTTATTATCACAGCAGCGTTGTTTGTGCCGTGTGGCGGCCGGAAAAAGCCTCCCCGTACATTTAATCAGGGCTGTTATATTTCGATCTTCTCAGATCGTTCAGCAACACTTTTATGTCGTGTTACTGGTACTGTTTAGTTTCTCAGCATGAACATTTCGGCCTGGGTGGTTCCAATACTCCCGCTTTCGTAGCTTTGGGTATTGTTTAATCACCCCTTGGATACGGTACCTGCTTTTTATGCCCCCGAAGGGAGGTATATAGTTTTTAAACCGTCTGTCTGTCGGTCTGTCAGTCTGTCGGTCTGTCCGCATTTTTCGTGTCCGGTCCATATCTTTGTCATCGATGGATGGATTTTCAAATAATTTGGCATGAATGTGTACCACAGTAAGACGACGTGTCGCGCGCAAGACCCAGGTCCGTAGCTCAAAGATCAAGGTCACACTTAGACATTAAAGGTTATTGCATTGATGGGCGTGTCCGGTCCATATCTTTGTCATCAATGGATGGATTTTCAAATAACTTGGCATGAATGTGTACCACAGTAAGACGACGTGTCGCGCGCAAGACCCAGGTCCGTAGCTCAAAGGTCAAGGTCACACTTAGACATTAAGGGATAGTGCATTGATGGGCGTGTCCGGTCCATATCTTTGTCATCGATGGATGGATTTTCAAATAACTTGGCATGAATGTGTACCACAGTAAGACGACGTGTCGCGCTCAAGACCCAGGTCCGTAGCTCAAAGGTCAAGGTCACACTTAGACATTAAGGGATAGTGCATTGATGGGCGTGTCCGGTCCATATCTTTGTCATCGATGGATGGATTTTCAAATAACTTGGCATGAATGTGTACCACAGTAAGATGACGTGTCATGCGCAAGACTCAGGTCCGTAGCTCAAAGGTCAAGGTCACACTTAGATGTTAAAGGTCTTTTTTCATGATAGTGCATTGATGGGCGTGTCCGGTCCATATCTTTGTCATTCATGCATGGATTTTAAAATAACTACGCATAAATGTGTGACACAGTAAGACGACGTGTCGCGTGCAAGACCCAGCTCCGTAGGTCAAAGGTCCTAAACTCGAACATCGACCATAACTATTCATTTAAAGTGCCATCGGGGGCATGTGTCATCCTATGGAGACAGCTCTTGTTAATTTTGTCTTTTGGCAGTTCCTGTGATATGCAGGCTCCATAACCTCAGATACCCTTTCTTAATTCCAGTTTGTTTAATTCTGCTCATTGTTTTCTCGTTTAGGGCAAACCCATTATTTTAACTGGGGACCATACGCCGCTTTTCATGGAATTACACACTAGTGTAGCATTGGATGTTCCATGTGCACCGCCGTATGAACACATCTGCGGATGTCTCTTAATTGTTTTTTTTTTGTACTTTTAGCATGTGTAAATGTTGAGTTCTGCTCAACCCAGGGCTAGAGGGCGTGGACGGTAGCATGCATTTCCACTACCGTCCATGAACAGGCTCAATCAAACCGAGCCTGCAACATTTTCGTTTTTGTTGTGTTGAGCGACCTGTGGAGTTTCCACTTTTTCTATTTTATTACCGAAATAGAACGGAAATTTCATGTACTATGAAAGTTTTCCTAAACCTAGAATAAGGCACACTCTTTGCTAAATTACTTGTTCCCATTGTTATACGTTTAAGACTTGTGCGATAGTCTCTACCCCAAAAAAGTTCTTGTTATTCGTATACTGTAACTTGCAACACTTCTCTTTCAATATCAGTAATCTCATGGGAAATTTATTCAGCTATAATATTCCAGAAACTTCCAAATCGGAAGTGAAAATTAGTTTAACCACTTAAAACAACTTTGAATCTCAAATTTAAATCTATAACACGTTTAGTTTTCATCACTGCAAGTGCTATAGAACCTTGGAGTCACACACTACGGCTTGTTAATCTGATTATCATTTGTTCCTGGAATTAGTATTAGGAGAAAACTTCAGATGAAATTCTGAAAATATGTCTCTTGTTGATTGCCGCATGACGAAAAGTTTCTACGCTTTCCTCAATAATATTGCTCAGTATTTGCGATCTGTTTGAACGTTTTAGATGACAGAAATAATTCTCCAAGAGAGCATGTTGCCTATTACGTTCTTCAAATTCTTCAGTCATATACAGGGCGTACGTTAACGTGGTTCGGCAAGCTGTAGTATTGTTACACATCAAAACTAATTCCGACCAAAATCAACAACACGTTGTGAATTATTTATTGTGCAAGAATGCAACTCCGCCTGTGTCCCTCTGAATTGAATTCAAACATTAAGAGACCAATACCTACGTAACTGAGCATGTCTAGCAGCATAACAGTCCATGAACACACCAGTTAGGGAATACAGCGGTCACACAACACAACACTGCAGCAACACGAAAGTCCAGCAACATGACAATTACGTTGACGCCATAAGCGCCGCCAGTCATGAAAATAACTTAATATTTCTACTCGCCGTTGAACAGTGATGTTCTCCTGACTGGATACCAACACTTTCCTTTCAAAGACAGAATAGTAACAATATAATTGTAAAGTAGTTATGTTCACCATATACGTTTGCATCGTGTACATTTTTGCGATCCAATATACTAGCAACTGTTACAAAACTAATGTTATGGCGGCTTCTTCTTATCTTTCTGTTTTCACTGACATATCGGGATACCACTAAACGCGTTTTCAGTGTGTGTAAATTCTTCTGTAAAAAGCGTGCAGGGTTCAAGTATGTGGCGACACTTTAGGACTATCTCAACAGCCACGTCCGGTAGCAACTTTAACAATTTCAAACATTAAATCTGAAAAATTCTTACACAGATGTAGTATTTATTTCATTAATAGACGCTTCTTTCATGTGTAACACAACGACAAACACTTGCGCCCGCATGAATATTACATCCGTCCATCGTGTATAAATAGTGTTAAAACACGGTTTTGCTATAAATTATTTCTTCATTTGAAATGAATATTGAAAGTTTGAAATATAATACATAAACGTCTGAAATGTACACTAAATTGCACCCTACCTCACTCAACACCTTTGCTAATTATTGTCATTATAATACTGATGTCTTTGTTGAACAGTATCCAATAGTAGATATAACTGTCGTACCAACAGTTCGTCATTTTTAAGCCACATATTTCCTGTTATTGCAGATTATAGTTTTTTTAAGATAATGTGTGTGTGTGTGTGTGTTCGGGTTTAACGTCTTTTTCAACAATTTTTCAGTCATATAAACGACGGTTTAAGATAATGTATCTCATTTTGTGATTTGTCGTTGAACAAAATCGTTGTTTGGAGTTCAGATGCGAAGGAATTATTTCACGAGGACGCATCTGAACGGTAAACAATGATACCGCTGGCGGTAAACTCGACATAGTTGTCACAATGGCGGCTCGGCGTATGTGCGTGCGTGTGTCCGTGCTTGCGTGCGTCCGTCATAGTTTGTCCGGGCTGTAACTTATCTAAGGACCAAGGGATTCTTAAACAACTTGGCACATACGTTTGCCTCAATGACACCATTTTCATGTGTCGCGTGCAAGAACCATATTGGTAGCTTAATGGTCAAGGTCATACTTTGAGGTCAAAGGTGAAAACTCGGTGTTGTTTTGCTTGTCCGGGCTGTAACGCAGTCATGTATTGAGAGATTCTTAAATACCTTGGCTAAAATGTTTGCCTCGATAAGATGATGTATAACGTGCAAAAACCAGATTGGTAGCATAAATGTGAAGGTCATACTTAGTTGTCAAAGGTTAAAAAGCTTGGTGCAGTTTTCTGTGTCCGCCTTGACTTGAAGGTTTCTTAAATAACTTGGCACAATTGTTCGCTTCAATGAGACAGTCTGTCAGGCATAAGTAGTTGAAAGGTCAAGGTCACACTTAGGAGTCAAAGGTCGAAAGTTGATGCAGTTTTGCTTGTCTGGGTTGTAACTTAGCCAAAGATGGAGATTTTCTAAAATAACTTAGCAGAAATGTTTGCCGCAACCGGTTCTGTCGCCGCCAAATAGTATCATAAATGTTAGTCCTTTTGACACGTGTTGCCTGTGGGCATCTAGTATTCAAGCACAAATCACTAGATGAGATATATTACATCGATTCTAACGCGTTAACAAAGATTTTTAAATACATCCTTGACATCAAACATTTGCCTGTTTTCTGTTGGTTTATTTTTCAGTGCGACGCTATGCCGATTGACGCTATGACATAATAATTGTGACGTCAGAAAAATGAATTGTTGTATAATAAAACACAATTTTCAACCTAATTTGTTTAATTGGAAAATGAATCAAGTTGTGTTAGAATACTTTTTATCACATGTTTGAGGTCGTGGGAATGAAATAACTGGTCTATAATAAATATATAGAAAGAAGAAATATTAATGTTTAAGCACGAAAATCTTACATGTGATACACAGAATATTACATTCATTGAATTTATTCAACTCGTTGAATAAAATTGATAAAATGGTCGGCAGAGTTTTGCTTGTCCGGGCTGTAACGCAGTCATGTATTGAGAGATTCTTATCATTTTATTCAACTCGTTTAATAAATTCCATATGAAAAGACACTCATGTAATATCTTCTATTTATTTGGTTTATAATTTTATCTTCTGGAGCACATTATAACTACGACTAAAAGGTACCTCGGTATAATCATTTAAATGGCCACCCATAATCTCGAATGGCATGTACTTTATTGTGATATATGGTTATACTCGCCTTGCAGTATTCTACTGAACTTAAATTGTATAACAGCACTCGTAACAGTATTTGACCTTTCTCATATATAATATGTAACTAAATATGAGCATCAGGTGGCATTTAGAGACTATTTATCAGGAGTGTTAATTGGATGCGACGGGTATTTTTTGTCTTTTTATTGGACGTAGAGTCTCACCGATACAAATTAAGTCATGTTGTGACCTTTTCTCGGACATAATCAGAGGAAGTAACTGACTAATGTTCCCCATTCTATATACCGACTCATATCGGTTTACAGTTACATATTAACAAAATGCAATCGTAAGCTACACGTTTTCAATTTCTGAAATATGTTCAAAATGTAATGGTCTTCATTTGTATTTGTCTTACAGCTTCTGTCGGTCGTTATCAGGCACTATGAGCAAACAGGTGAAAATACAGACCTAGCATCAAAATGGATGCAAAAATAAATTAATCTAGGGCGTAAATATATTTCTTGGCACTCATTTAATTAGAGCAAGGTTTTCTAGAGTACTTGTTAATTTTTTGTAGTTTTTCCTGTTGTTGTTGTTGTTTGATTCCATAGGTAAATGAAGATGTGTATTTTGTTCCCGGACGATTAGAGTCTTGAATTTTACCAGCTATTTATCTAGATCTACGACCACATGTCTCTTATAAAATCGCATACATACTTCGCCTCATTTTTTTATCCCCCCGCCAAAGGCGAAGGGGATATTAGAAATGTTCTCCGTCCGTGCGTGTGTGCGTGCGTGCGTGCGTCCGCAACGATCTTTGTCCGGAGGATAACTCCAAAAGTACTGGAGGGATTTTCTTCAAACTTCATACACTGATAGAACACAGTGGGAGGAAGTGCAGTGTGCAAGAACAATAACTCTACCTTGCCTATTTTTTGAGTTATTCCCCTTTATCATATTTTCTTAAAATATTTTGTCCGGAGCATAACTCCAAAAGTACTGGAGGGATTTTCTTCAAACTTCATACACTGATAGAACACATTGGGAGGAAGTGCAGTGTGCAAGAACAATAACTCTACCTTGCCTATTGTTTGAGTTATTCCCCTTTATCATATTTTCTTTAAAAAAATTGTCCGGAGCATATCTTCTTCATGCATGGAGGGATTTTGATATAGCTTGGCACAAATGTTTACCACCACGAGGCGGAGTGTCATGCGCAAGAACTAGGTCGAAGGTCAAGGTCACACAGAGGTCAAAGGATACAAGAATAAAAACCTTTTCCGGAGCGTTTCTTCTTCATGCATAGAGGGATTTTGATATAACTTGGCACAAATGTTCACCAACACGAGACAGAGTGTCATGCGCAAGATCCAGGTCACTAGGCCTAAGGTCAAGGTCACACTTAGAGGTCAAAGGTCAGATACAAGAATGACTTTGTCCGAAGCATTTCTTCTTTATGCATGGAGGGATTTTGATGTAACTTGGCACAATTATACACCATCATGAGACGAAGTGTCATGTGCAGTTCCCTTCTTTAGAATTACTTTCCTTTATTGTTACTTTAAATAGCTTTTATTGTAACTTTTTCATTACTAGTTGTAGGGAAAAATCGAGACCACTTTTCTGTAGTACAACAAGCGTGCTAAATCCAATTTTGAGGTGTATTTTGACCAATCTCTACCTGATAAAGATTCTTGTGTGGACTTGCAATTTTTTTTTTTTTTTTAAAGATTAACTTCCCTTAGTTGTTACTATAAATAACTTATATTGTAACATTTTTATAATTGACCCTAGGGAAAAAACAAGACCACTTTTCTGTGGTACAACATAGATGTTTCTCTCCAATTTTAGGTGTATTTTATTATATATAAGGTATCTCTACCTGGTAAGGAGTTTTTTTGTGGACTTTAAAAAACAAAAGACTTACAATGATTACTAAACAACCACAAAATTAACATTCCATTTGCAAATACAGCTGCTAGAGTAAAGAAATTCGCTTTGACGGGCATATATTGTGACATTCTGTCACTCTTGTTCCTTGTTAGCTTTCCATTCCTTCTTTTTACAGTAGCCATATAGAAAAACATCATAGCTATACTGTTCATGAAAATTAATAAAATTTAGCAGTAAACCACCTCACTACTGACTTATTCTTTCTTCCACATGTTAAAACCCCTGATGCGGACCACAACTAAACGGTTCTTCAAAGCTTTCCCCAAAATTAATACTTTCAGACACTAACTTCCCAGGAACTTTAGCCTTCAATTATAATATGCTCGGCGGGGGGATTAGCCGTGTGTAACATGGCTCTTGTTTCTCATGTAAGTGATTGACCTATCTTTGCCAAAACAAAATATTGTATTTCCCAATGGAAATTGACAAAATGTTTACTCTATACATAAACATTAAATGATTTTCCGAGAAAAGGAACTACAGAATACAAAAAAGAAAAGCTTACAATATCTACGTTGATCAGATTTCACGGAAAGAGATCCGTTATATGTTTTGAGGTGCAGATTGAACGTAATATTAATTGCATTTGCATGTAGAATGTATCAAAAGATGCATTTGTCGACATTAGAAATCCGAAGGGATTTCAGGACAATTGCAGAATGCAAGAGTGGGCCAGGCATTATATACTTTTGTAGAATTCTACAATTTTAATCGTTTAAATTATTCTGTAATTATGTCCTTTCCAGAATTTATCTTGCTAAATAGAATTGAGCCGCACCATGAGAAAACCAACATAGTGCATTTGCGACCAGCATGGATCCAGACCAGCCTATTGCAATTAGAGAAACAGTTAGCGAACAACATGGGTCCTGACCAGACTGCGCGGATGCGCAGGCTTGTCTGGATCCATGCTGGTCGCAAATGCACTATGTTGGTTTTCTCATGGTGCGGCTCAATTTACTTTTGTTCGTGTCGCTGGACTTGTTCAAGTGCGGATATAGCAAAACTTTTGGGCAAAGTGTTGCCATTATATGTGACTAGTATCTCATATAAACCATACAATTATAATTTGGCTAATAAAGAGAAATCAATCCTGACAGCTTCCCCATGGCAAACAATTAACTTGCTACAAGTATCAATACGAGAATACGCAATGAAAAATGGTACTGATTTATAGACACGGCGCCAGATTGTCCTTTCTTAAACATATGAATTTTTCTTTCACGTATCCAGTTAAGGCTGTTCGGCGCATTTTTTTGCTGTTATTGCCGTTAATGGAAACATTATCCGTGTCTGCAGCATTCAAGGTTTAGACATCAATGTTTATACAATCTGACTAAAACAGTACATCACCTGTTACGCTACGCATAGGATCTGACAACGAGCTATTGATGGCCTCGTTCTGACAACCCTTCCGCTAGCCAATCAAAAGCTAACTTACAACATTCTGCAAGCTTTAAAAAGCGTTGGTTTTTGATATCTACAATTTTTATGTCGAAAGATGTCAGATAGCCAGTTAGCTCAGTCGGTAGGGCACTTGCTCTGTAACTGAGAGGTCCCGGGTTCGAGCCCTGGATTAACTGCAAATTTTTCTTACGCTTTGACATTCGAACAAGTTGTCTGATTGGTTCAAACGAAAATAGATTTGCGAAAATAAAAATAGCAATATTGGAAATCCAAAATATACAGAAGACGAATGTGAATGGGTCGTTCTCAGATCTTCGTTTAGAAGATCAAGTACTTTAGTCAGATTGATGTTTATATAACTGTAGGTGGCGATAACGATGTGCAAAACATTTGAGCGAGGTCTATATATAAAAGGCCAAGGTCACAGCAAGATCAAAATTGCTTGTCACATTTTGTGTAGAGCATAACTTAATTGCAATTCTTTGCAGATGAGAGCATGAACGTGGCCGCTAGGTCAGAGGTCATGGTGACAGAATGTGTTAAAATTTCAAATCTGTCCTTTGTATTTTATGTCCGGAGAACAACTTTAAAACTATTCAAGATACTTAAAACTAACTAAATATAGGTGGGTTGTGATGAGACGATTTGAGAAATGCAACAAAAGGTGCAACTCCTCTTTCCGCCCTCTACATGTATTGACCTAGCCCCACCATCGCTTTTCCCCCCCCCCCCCCCCCCCCCCCCACGTCAGAAAATACACACACCAAAACATTTAAAATTTTACTTTTTAGCGTCCTGGTAACTGTTAGATATATAGTTCAAGTTTCTACCAAACAATTGTTGGTAGAATATTGTTTGTAAATACATTTTATTTTGAGGGTTTTATGTCAATGTCCACATTGCTTTTGAATATTAGTGCCCCGTGTAAATAAATCTTAAGTTCTTGGATTTTATATTGACATTTATTTCAGGTAAGCTGTTTGCTTTAATAAAATATGTTGTTGCTTAAAGTTTGTTACTGGTTTGTATTTCCAGGTACGCGTTGCTAGCAACAAGAGAAACCAACAAGTTCATAACACAGACTGAAACTGTGCTATTTTCACAGAGTTAAGGATCATAAAGGTACCGTATTAGCAGATTCCATGCAACAAATAGCAAATTGTTCTCTAAGTATTACCTTTATTTTTTGACGTTATCTGTTACAAGTTTTGCTTGAAAGAAAGTTTGATTTTTATTCTTCTTCACACAATGTGTTACTAATAATATCCACATGGCCTTTACAATATTAACCAAATTTTAAACTTATATCTGTTAAGAAGATAAATGCTTTTAATTATAATGATAATATTCATTTATTACCTCCAGTTATGAAGAGCAAACACAGAAATAAAAAATACATATTTTCATTTAGACCCTATTAGTACATTTACAGAGAGATATCCTATACTAACAAAACAAGAAGAACAAAAAAGCCCAATTAAAATTGAAATATTAAGATATAACCTTATATAGCATGTAAACAGCTTTATTTGCAGTCATATTGGAAGTCAATACTGAACATTTACTATTCTACACAAAGTGTTGAAATTTAGTTAGTCATATGAAGAATAATAATTCAGTATTCACATTTACATTTAGAAGTTTGTAAGGAAATTATTCACTCTGGGAAACATTAATTTACATTTAGAAGTTTTGAATTATTATATTTTTGGGAAAAAAGGTAGATATGGCAGCATGATTAAACAGTGATCGTAAATATCCAAACTTCAGGAAAAAGTTTATCTTAAAGTTTTATGTTTCGTTCTGAAACATTTGATGTGGTTACTCATACGTTTGTCCCTTTCATAACAGGTACATGAGGGTACCCAGTTAGAATTAACAGCCATCCGCCAGCCTGTGGAATGGCTTCCACACATGGACGTAATATATGACCCTTAACGGGTTTCGATACACAACGGTCACGGGAATGTGGTTTGAACTCTTAATCCGTTGTCCTGATATTGTAGTATCACACCTTAAATGATCAGTAACTTGACAGCAAAGACAAATAGACCTGTTTTATTTTTAGACACAATTATAGGTCGTATGGTTACTTTCCAGCTTCTGACGGTGGAATAAATACCCTTTGTGCTCCTTCTTGTATAATTTCAGGCACGGGCGGTAGACAAAAACTGCTAAGCCCTCGTGAAACTATTCCGAAAGCGTATAACCTCATCGTATTGTTTTGATATGTTGAAATATGGTTCTGCTATATACTATTTCTTAAATGAAGCTGAATAAATCACAGAAGGATCACTTCAATACATTATTACATTAAAGTGACGTTATTGAAGTCACGTAGCCGCGTAAAATGTACAGCTTTTATGTGGAAAGTACGTGATTATAAAGCATTTTTGTTGAGCTACCTTCATTGGTTATTAGGTATTTTATATATTAACAATTATGTTCTATTGTCCAGATTTCAATAGAAAATTGCGGTGTCGTGAACAAAACCAGTAATACTATGGGAACAAAACACTAGACCTATATATATCTAACTTTTGAATTCAAAGGCGTTGCTTATATGGCATATTTAAGGAATTGTGTATCAAAATGGTCAATGAGAATAATGATTGAGAATTAGATATTGGTAAAAATACGAGAAGAATGTAAATTTTCTGCATTATTTAACGGTTAACTGCCTTCTGCACAATAGTTTTGGTTTTTAAAAGAATGTCCTGTTTAAAAATCGTATATCAATAAATGTGTACCTTTAGTCATTTTCAGAGTAGTCACATTTTATGGATTTTTTTGGGAGAAATTATTTAAAATGTGTGGGTTAGTCCCTTCAGTGTGCAAACAGCAGTATATAATTATGTACTTTTACATGATTACAGAATAGCAGACTGTTCTGTCAACTACAATGCATAGAATAAAACGTCCACTTGACAAAAACAATTATTGTGTATATTTGATAACTGCAAATTCAAGTGTTTTAATACTATACTTTAATGATTATAAAATCTGATGTATAGTAAATAATAATTCCATGATCATCATGACCCTGTTTTACCAATGTTACTGTATAATACAGTTCCTCTTAGGTAGATTCTTTTTGGATGGAAACTCCAGAGAACGTATTAAATATTGCGTATGTGAGTGACTGATACCATTAAACTGTCAAACAGTGATGAAACAATGAAATAAACATAAAGTAAATCAATACATTATGAACGCATGGCGAAACCAGTTATTAGTTCAGACCCGAATTTTTAAATGAACACGCCTCGTTAAATATTCATCGTACTATGTAAAACGCAATTATGCTTGTAAAGAATTTTTGGATGAAATCACAACTAACCATATACACCTTTATTCGAGGTATTGCAAAATTAGAAACACCGAATTATGACCCGAAAATTATGTTCCGACAGACACAATACAAAAACAATGCGTGTATAGCGTCTAACTAGAAAGGCCTTAATTCTATGCATGCGCTGTGCTTCAAAACAGCCAGGTCGTAAGCCATCTATATGCCTACCCAACAATTTTAACAGTGCTTACAGTTAATTAGTACTGAATAATGATCCGTCCAGGAAAGACTCAGTCACGCCTAAATTTCTTCAACCATTGCCACATTTCATTTATCAAATCGCTCACATATTTTCCATTCTTTTTTTTTCTGTAAGCGATTGACCCACCTCTGCTTGCAAAAGCGAAATTCTGCAAATCCCAGTGGAAATTGAGAACAGGTTTACATTACACATAGAAAATGACTTTGCGGAAACATGAACAGGACATAAATCACCAATTTATGCATTGATACAAAGATTCAACCGACCAGATTTCGGAATGACACGGGTCAGAGGTGAAAATAGAATGTTGGAAACAAAATTCTTATTAATTGTCTTCGATAGCTTTTAACAATATGCAACTTTCATTCAGCTGAAATGTATAAATTAGTACATTTGTCGACAGCATAAATATAAATATGCTTTTTTGTCTAGAATGCAAAACTGGGTTACTTGCGGTTTTTACTTTTGTCGAGATCTACTAGTTTTATCGTTTAATTGCCTTACTACAACAATGTTTTATTCATAAACATAATTTGTGTTTGACCTTGTCACCATGCTCTTCCGATTGTAATCATAATAAAACTTACTTTAGCTCAGTTGATAGAGTATCAACTATAGAAATGCTTAAATAGCGCGCCTAACCCAGATAAAGACGCCATTCAGCTATAATTTGCCTAAGAAAGAACAATCAATCCTGGCAGCTTCCCCATGGCAAACACTTGACTTACCACAAATATCAATAAGCGGATACACAATGACAAATAATGTGACTGATTTATAAATAGACTGCCAGACAATCCTTTCCTTACATGAATGAATTGTTTCTATGGTTGTGTGAAGATGAGAGAATTTGAATCTTTTGTTTCTGTAAAGAAAAGAGAAACATTTTGCTTTTAAGGTAGTCATCGGCAATTTACGTATGTTTTTTAGCATTTAGCTCGTTTGATAAATTCCAAATAAAAATACACTCATGTAATATCTTCTGTTTATTTGGTTTATAATTTCATCTTCTTGAACACATTATAACTACGACTGAAATGTACCTCGGTATAATCATTTAAATGCCCATCCATACTCTCGCATGGCATGCACTTTATTGTGGTATATAGTTATACTCACCTTGCAGTATTCTACTGAACTTAGATTGTATAACAGCACTCGTTACAGTATTGGACCTTTCTCATATATAATATGTAACTAAATATGAGCATCAGGTGGTGTTTAGAGACTTTTTATCAGGAGTGTTAATTGGATGCGGCGGGTATTTTTGTCTTTTTATTAAACGTAGAGTCTCACCGATACAAATCAAGTCATGCGGTGACCTTTTCAGTTTTTGATGGTTGTGGCAGATCCCAGGTGCCCTTCTTGACAGTGTTTCAGACACGCGTGGGCGCCTGGGTACAACCACCAACCACTGAACTAGATTACTTCCTCACCTAAAGAATGAGGGACATTAGCTATTAACTTCTCTTGAAAAATTGTATGACAAAGCGCAAGGATAACCAAATGTAACATCGGTCCCTTTCAATTGGATTCCTCTGAATTTTTCGTTATAACATTTGTCCAAGATGTTGCGATTGGTCAAAATAAATATGCTTTTCATGTGTAAGTTTCTAAATAAAAATGATTAATCAAACCTAAATTTAGCAGAGAGCCACTAAAAGAAAACCTGTCCTTAATCATTTTCCAATCCAATGAAATTTAGTATAGATATTGCTTTTGAAAATTACAAAGAAGTCAACGATAAAAACAGAGAAAGGACCAATCTACTTCTTGGACATAATCAGGGGAAGTAACTGACTAATGTTCCCCATTCTATATACCGACGCATATCGGTTTACAGTAACATAATAACAAAATGCAATCGTAAGCTACATGTTTTCAATTTCTGAAATATGTTCAAAATGTAATGGTCTTCATTTGTATTTGTCTTACAACTTCTGTCGGTCGTTATCGGGCACTATGAGCAAACAGGTGAAAATACAGACCTAGCATTGAATAACGCTATATTGACGGACTGTGTCAGTTGGTAGATGAGATAATAAAGGGAACACGAGATATTCAGTAATGCATCAAAATGGATGCAAAATAAATTAATCCAGGGCGTAAATATATTTCTTGGCACTCATTTAATTAGAGCAAGGTTTTCTAGTGTACTTGTTAATTTTTTGTAGTTGTTCCTGTTGTTGTTGCTGTTTGATTCCATAGGTAAATGAAGATGTATATTTTGTTCCCCGACGATTAGAGTCTTGAATTTTACCAGCTATTTATTTAACAGAAAAAATGTGGATGTAAATAAAAAAAAAGGATATGTTGGATCCGAGCAAGGCGTGGGTTAGTACGTGTAAATTATTACAGCCCAGGTGCCCGCTCGTGATGAAATAGTGCACGGAGGGGTACCTGGGGTCTTCCTCCACCATTAAAGCTGGAAAGTCGCCATATGACCTAAAATTGTGTCGGTGCGACGTTAAACCCAACAAAAAAAGTAAATAAAAAATAAAAAAGTATTACAACCTGCGCTGATATGGATGATCATCATGCTCTGTCGAACAAAAATAAGATATTTGAAAACTTATACTCTAAAAAATAGATGTTACATTTTGGCAGTATAGTGTAATTTATGCATTTATATCATATATTTGTATATTGAAAAATTAGATAATATCAAATGCATTTTGGACGTGTCTAAATTTCTCTTCGTTCATTTTCTCTATTTCTCTATTTATCTCTTTAAGTGGCATTCTGATAGATGCTTGTCTGTCCCTCTAATTTGTCTCACATTTCAGACTGATTGACGAATATGGCATTTAGACCTATGTCATTTCCCTAATCGTTAGATGCCGAGCTGATTTGCATAATAACTAACTTTGTCACAAGGCGGAGTGGCATTACATATTTCTCCATTATTGTCACATTATATTACTAAGCTGCAAGATTCTCATTTGCCTTTTAACTTCTTTGTATTTTGACATTATACCTACGTGCCTACAATGTAAGCTGGTAAATCATACTAGAAGCATTTAGTTGATATATTCTTATATCGTATGCTGTGTCACTCGAATGAATATGCACTATAAGAGTAAAAAATCAAAAGTTCAGAAAACATTTCCGCGAAATACAAACAACATTCCTGACATAGACATGGGATGTCCTATATCTTGTTTTAATCTTTATATTTTCAACAATATTACGGTTAGCGGTCAGTGCGCAATACTCCAGTTTTCTGCATGTTTTATTAGACGTATGCGTAGGGCTGACTTCCAAACAACTGCTTTGTCTTAAAAAGCCAGGTTATAAGCTGTGTTTAACTGTCACCGATCTTTTAAAAGTAGTGGTGAATAGTGACCCGCCCAACAGCGAACAAGTGATGTTTTTCCGCCTAAATTTCTAGATTTTCTAACACATGTCTCTTATAAAATCGCATACATACTTCTTCTCATTTTTTCTTCATGTAAGTGAATGACCTATCTTTGCCAAAGCGATAATTGTATTTCCCAATGGAAATTGAGAAAATGTTTTCACTATACATAAACATTAAATGATTTTCCTGGAAAAGGAACTACAAAATACAAAAGACAAAAGCTTACAATGTCTACGTTGACCATATTTCAAGGAAAGTGATATATATATATATATATATATATATATATATATATATATAGTGTTATATGTTTTGAGGTGCAGATCGAACGTAATATTAACTGTCTTTGCATGTAGAATGTATCAAATGTTGCATGACAATTGCAGAATGCAAGAGAGGGCCAGGCATTAGATACTTTTGTAGAATTCTACAATTTTAATCGTTTAAATTATTCTGTAATTATGTCTTTTCCAGAATGTTTCTTCATAAATAGAATTTACATTTGTCCGCGTCGCTGGACTTGTTCAAGTGCGGATATAGAAAAACTTCTGGGCAGAGTGTTGCCATTATATGTGACTAGTATCTGATATAAACCGTACAATTATAATTTGGCTAATAAAGAGAAATCAGTCTTGACAGCTTCCCCATGGCAAACAATTAACTTGCCACAAATATCAATACGAGAATACGCAATGACAAATGGTACTGATTTATAAACAAGGCGCCAGACTATCCTTTCTTAAACAAGAGCACCGCCTTGCGGGTGCTGACGCTCATCTGATTTTTTTTGTATAATAGAAATATTGTCCTACCCATGATTTTCTAAGTCTAAAAAGGGCCATCATTCTTGCAAAAAGCAGGATAGAGTTATGTTTCTTGATGTACAGTGTCCACTTATGATGGTGAAAAACTGTTGCAAGTTTTAAAGCAATAGCTTTGATAGTTTATGAGAAAAGTTGACTTAAACATAATACTCAACCAAGAAAATGATTTTCTAAGTCCAAAAGGGGCAATAATTATTGCAAAAAGCAGGATGGAGTTATGTTGCTTGCTGTACAGGGTCAGCTTATGATGGTGAACAAGTGTTGCAAGTTTCAAAGCAATAGCTTTGATAGTTTAAGAGAAAAAGTTGACCTAAACATAAAACTTAACCAAGAAATCTGATATTTTCTAAGAACAAAAGGGGCCATCATTCTTGCAAAAAGCAGGATGGAGTTATGTTTCTTGCTGTACAGGGTCAGCTTATGATGGTGAACAAGTGTTGCAAGTTTTAAAGCAATAGCTTTGATAGTTTAGGATAAAAGCTGACCTAAACATAACACTTAACCAAGAAAACTGATTTTCTAAGTCCAAAAGGGGCAATAATTCTTGCAAAAAGCAAGATGGAGTTATGTTTCTTGATGTACAGGGTCTGCTTATGATGGTGAACAAGTATTCCAAGTTTCAAAGCAATAGCTTTGATAGTTTAGGAGAAAAGTTGACCTAAACATAAAACTTAACCAAGAAATCTGATATTTTCTAAGTACAAAAGGGGCCATAAATCTTGCAAAAAGCAAGATGGAGTTATGTTACTTGCTATACAGGGTCAGCTTATGATGGTGAACAAGTATTCCAAGTTTCAAAGCAATAGCTTTGATAGTTTAGGAGAAAAGCTGACCTAAACATAAAACTTAACCAGGCAACGCCGACGCCGACGCCGACGCCGACAACCGCTCAAGTGATGACAATAACTCATCATTTTTTTTCAAAAAATCAGATGAGCTAAAAATGAATTTTTCTTTCACGTATTCAGTTAAGGCTGTTTGACGCATTTTTGTGCTGTTATTGCCGTTAATGGAAACAAATTATCCGTGTCTGCAGCATTCAAGGTTTAGACAACAATCTTAGTATAACTGTAGGTAGCGAGGAACGATGTGCAAAGCATTTGAGCGAGGTCTATATGTAAAAGGCCAAGGTCACAGCAAGATCAAAATTGCTTGTCACATTTTGTGTAGAGCATAATTTAATTGCAATTCTTTGCAGATGAGAGCATGAACGTGGCCGCTAGGTCAAAGGTCATGTTGACAGAATGAGTTAAATTTCAAATCGGTCCTTTGTATTTTATGTCCGGAGAACATCTTAAAAACTATTCAAGATTCTTAAAACTAACTTGATATAGGTGGGTTTGGATGAGACGATTGGAGGAGTGCAACAAAAGGTGCAACTCCTCTTTCCGCCGTCAACATGCATTAACCTAGCCCCACCATCGCTTTTCAACCCCCCACCCCCCCCCCCCCAAAAAAAACCCTCTCGAAAATACACACACCAAAACATTTCAAATTTTCCTTCTTAGCGTCCTGGTAACAGTTAGATTATACCAAACAATTGTTGCCAGAATATTGTATGTAAATACAATTTATTTTGAGTGTTTTATGTCAATGTCGACATTGTTTTTTGGATATTAGTGTTCCATGTAATTTAAAATATATCTTCAGTTCTTGGATTTTATATTGACATTTATTTCAGGCAAGCAGTTTACTTTAATAAAATATGTTATTGCTTAAAGTTTTTGCTGGTTTGTATTTCCAGGTATGCATTGTTGGCAACAGGAGAAACCAACAAGTTCTTAACACAGACTGAAATTGTGCTATTTTCACAGAGTTTAGGATCATAAAGGTACTGTATTAGCAGATTCCATACAACAAATAGCATATTGTTCTCTAATTATTACCTTTATTTTTTGACGTTATCTGTTACAAGTTTTTCTTGAAATAAAGTTTGATTTTTTTTCTTCACACAATGTGTTACTAATAATATCCACAGTCCCTTTACAATATTGACCAAATTTTAAACCTAAACCTGTTAAAAAGATAAATGCTTTTTATTATAATCATAATATATTCATTTATTACCTTCAGTTATGAAGAGCAAACACAGAAATAAAAAACAATCATATTTTCATTTAGACCATATAATTACATTTACAGAGAGATATCATATACTTACAAAACAAGAAGAACAAAAAAGCCAAATTAAAATTGAATTATTAAGATATAACCTTACATAGCATGTTAACAGCTTTATTTGCAGTCATATTGGAAATCATTTTTAAATGCAAAATACTGAACATTGACTATCCTATACAAATTGTTGAAATTTAGTAAGTCATATGAAGAATAATAATTCAGTATATTTCAAAGTTTATGTATACATGCATTATTCTTAACACTCTGAGCTAAGGCATTTTCTATAGCATTTGCTAAGTTGCCATTATAGACGCCATTTTGATATATCACCGTGGAAACAAAATCTTAAAACCCATGAAAGGTACATTTTGCCGCTGTATTATGCTAGTTTATATATTACTATATAGCAATTAATATTGGTTGTCATTTAAGTCAATATATTACAATAACGATCATACCCGTAGTATTATAAAATGTTTATCACCGAATAGCTGTTACCTGACATATCTATCTATTCGGTTGAATCACGATTTGGGCAATAAATATAATATGAAACAATGATCGTATATTCACGTGTATCGCAATGACGTTCCTGTTTCTCACCATGCCGGACATCGCTAGTCTGCTGTTAAATGGAATTAAAATCAAAATACATGAGAACTTACTAGTAAGAAAACAGTCTACAAGTGTATGCACAATAAATGAATTCGTTTTTGTTGTGATATTTGCAAAGTTTGCATCAATTATCGTTTGCCGAAGAAGAATAGCAGATAAATCTGACGGGCACAAACTATGTAGGGATACGTCACACAAGGCAACTTTAGCGAAGTATCCGATCTCGTAGTATTTTGTAAAGCAAGAAGTTCTTTTTTTTTCGTAGCTTTCTTTGACATTTTCTCAGCAAGCTGTCAATAGATGAATCCAAAATATTGAATTAGGAATGGTCATTAACTACTTGTCTCAAAGGCGAAGCGGTAACTCCATATTTAATCACGTGATTAACGTTCGTTAACATACTTTGAAACCAGAAGACTGCACATATAACAAATGCCGGTGGTAGCAACCACATAAGAACTCTGGAAATAATGCATTTCGGGCAACATCAGTTTACATTTAAAAGTTTGTAAGGCAATTATTCATTTTGGGAAACATTAATTTACATTAAGAAGTTTTGAATTATTATAGTTTTTGAAGAAAGGTAGATATGGCTTCATGATTAAACAGTGATCGTAAATACCCAAACTTCAGGAAATAGTTTGTCTTAAAGTTTTATGTTTTGTTCTGAAACATTTGATGTTGTTACTCGTACGTTTATCCCTTTCATAACAACCACATGCAAGTACACATTTAGAATTAACTGCCTTCCACCAGCCTACATATGAACGTTATATATAACGTTTGACGGGTTTCGAGTACACAACGGTGATGGGAATGTGATTTGAACCATAGATTGTTCTGAGATTGTGCCATTCACCTTAAATTAATAATAACTTGATAATCATTACAGACCTATTTATTTTTTAAGTTACATAGACAAAATTATAGGTCGTATGTTTACTTTCCTGCTTCTGGCGGTGGAATAAATTCCCTTTCTGCCCCTTCTTGTATAATTTCAGGCACGGGCGGAAGACATTATTCCGAAAGCGTATAACCTCATCGTATTGTTCCGATATGTTAAAATATGGTTCTGCTATATATTATTTCTTAAATGAAGCTGAATAAGTCACATTACTTCAAAACATTATTGCGTTAAAGTGACGTAATTGAAGTCACGCAGCCGCGCAAAAGTTACAGCTTTTATGTGGAAAGTACGTGGTTTTAAAGCATTTTATTTTTGTTGAGCTAACTTTGAACGGCCGTTATTTGCCGAAATTTGCTCATGAATCTTCCATTTTTAATGATGATCAATATGTTGCGACTTTTAGATATTAGTTATGAAGTGTCTTTCGAAATGTGAGAATCGTTGTTGATGATATAATATGTTATTGGGAATAAAGGCGAGTGCAAGCATAATTATCATTAAATTTTTCGAAAGATTTAACATAATACCTATTTTCGCTTTTCACTGATTATTAGGTGTTTTATATATTAACAACAATGCTATATTGTCCAGATTTCAATAGAAAATTGCGATGTCGTGAACAAAATCAATAATACCATGGGAACAAAACAGTAGACCTATATATATCTAACTTTAGAATTCAAAGGCGTTGCTACTTAAGGAACATTGTTGTGTATCAAAATGGTCCATGAGAATAATGATTGAAAATTAGATTTTGGTAAAAATACGAGACGAATGTAAATTTTCTGCATTATTTAACGGTATACTGCCTTCTGCACAATAGTTTTGGTTATTTAAAAGAATGTCCTGTTAAAAAATCTTATGTCAATAAATTTGTACCAATAGTCATTTTCAGAGTAGTCACTTTTTATGGATTTTTGAGAGAAATTATTTTTCGCCTAAAATGTGTGGGTTAGCCCCTTCAATGTGCAAATAGCAGTACATGTATATAATTATGTACTTTTACATGATTACAGAATAGCAGACTGTTCTGTCAACTACATTGCATAGAATAAAACGTGCACTTGAAATAAACAATTATTGTGTATGTTTGATAACTGCAAATTCAAGTGTTTTAAAGCAGCATGCCTCCAGATCGTTCGGCAACAAAATTTTTTTTAAATATCTTGACATAAATGCTATATTTCTTAAGAAGGCTTTAAAACTTAATTACTGATAAACTTTATGTTACGGAAACACTTGAGAATTTGCTGTTTTTTACTACTTTTTACGATGAAAATTGAAAAGCGTTTGTCACGCTTTTACTCCAGGCAAACGGTCTCGATTATAAATATCTATATTTTGGAGTCATTATTCACTACTTCAGCTATAGCGCTATTGGTTACGACGACGGGAAAATGCCTTTATTGCCGCGGCGGTCCTGGGTTCGATTCCCGACGCGGTCATCTTTTCATCTTGATTTGGAACTTTTAAAATATGTTAGAAACAAAAATTCATATTCTAATGTTCATAATATGATCAAACTTAAATTCGAAAGAAAGATTATTGTTCAGCCAAATCTAGAGGCATGCTGCTTTAATACTATACTATAAGGAATAAAACATCTGATGTAGAGTAAATAATAATTCCACGATCATCATGACCCTTTTTGACTAATGTTACTGTATAATACATTTCCTCTTAATATGTAGATTCTTTTGGGATATGAACTCGAGTGAACGTATTCAATATTGCGTATATGAGTGACTGATACACAATCTTAAACATATGAAACAATGACATAAAGGCAAAAAAGTAAATCACTACATTGGAACGGTCATTGGCGACAACACCGCTTAATAGTTTAGACCGATTAAATATGCACACGCCCTTGTTTTCCATTTGACTGTGTAAAACGCAATTATGGTACTGTAAAGAATTTTTGAATGAAATCACAACTAACCATATACAACTTTATTCAAGGTAATGCACAATCAGAAACACCGAATTATGACCCGAAAATTATGTTCCGACAGACAAAATAAAAGAACAATGCGTTCATAGCGTCTAACTGGAAGGGCCTTAACTCTATGCATGCGCTGTGCTTCAAAACAGCCAGGTCGTAAGGCATCTATATACCTACTCAGCCATTTTAACAGTGCTGACAGTTAATTAGTACTGAATAATGATGTTTCCAGGAAAGACTCAGTCACGCCTAAATTTCTTCATCCATTGCCATCGCTCACATATTTTCCATCCTTTTTTCCTGTAAGCGATTGACCCACCTCTGCTTGCAAAAGCGAAATTCTGCAAATCCCAGTGGAAATTGGGAAAAGGTTTACATTACACATAGAAAATGACTTTGCGGAAACATGAAAAAGACATAAATCACCAATTTATGCGTTGGTACAAAGATTTAACCGACCAGATTTCAGAATGACACGGGTCAGAGGTGAAAATAGAATGTTGAAAACAAAATTCTTATTAATTTTCTTCGATAGCTTTTAACAATATGCCACTTTCGTTCAGCTGAAATGTATAAATTGGTACATTTGTCGACAGCATAAAATGCTTTTTTGTCTCGAATGCAAAACTGGGTTAATTGCGGTTTATATTTTTGTCGATATCTACTTGATTGTCGTTTTAATTGCCTTCCTACAACATTGTTTCTTCATGAACATAATGTGTGTTTGCCCTTGTCACCATGCTCATAACAAAACTTACTTTAGCTCAGTTGATAGAGTATCAACGCTAGAAATGCTTAAATAGCGCGCCTGACCCAGATAAAGAAGCCGTCCAGCTAGAATTTACCTAAGAAAGAACAATCAATCCTGGCAGCTTCCCCATGGCAAACAATTGACTTACAACAAATATCAATAAGCGGATACACAATGACAAATAATGTGACTGATTTATAAATAGACTGTCTGTCAGACAATCCTTTCCTTACATGAATGAATTGTTTCTACGGTTGTGTGAAGATGAGCGAATTTGAATCTTTTGTTTCTGTATGACTGTGTCTGTAAAGAAAACAGGAACATTTTGCTTTTAAGATAGTCTTTGGCAATTTTCGTATGTTTTTTAAAGCATTCTCTGGTTTTTACTGATAGCCTTACATGCGTAGACCTACATTTACGGTTGTAGAATACTGAATTACTTGAGAAGAGTACGTAACTACACGGAAATTGCTGATCACCTTTAAGGGCCCATTACCTTAAGTAGACAGGCAATGCTGTCTAATGACCCTTGATAATGTTCAATGTAGCAGTTCACAATTAGGCAGACTTAAGACGTAAAATATAGTTATAATATACACGAATGTTAATATTACACAACAAGTACTTGCAGTGATGCATTAATGTCCTTTGAGATCAAGCTTTATATACAGAATACAGTGAAGGCAATGTAATTCATGATGACATTAAAACATTGTACGGCGTCGTAAAAATAATATATTCTTCCGTGCTTTTTTAACCTTTTGTGTGTTTTTCAAAAAACGAATTGTTTTTTTGATTTCAATTGGCGTTTCTTTCACGTTTGATACTTATGGAACAATGACGTATTTTTCTGAAAACAAAGTGTTGCATGGCCATTATTGAGAGACAAACACCAAATATTCGACATAAATATGTTTAGAATTTCAGAAACAGACTTCATTTTATATGAACGGTAAACTTATAATATGTGCTCTAGCATTTGAACGCTGTTTTGACATTGTGTACGATATGTATCTAAATGCAATGCGATGATAGCAGGGAAACTTACAATATGCTTGAAAATTCTAGACGTTGACCACTTAAAGTCTTATGAAAAAATTATTGTATTTGTTTGTTAAGTCGTAAAAACATGTAATATTTTAATGTTAAATCTGAAAGGCATTGATGACCTGCCATCGGAAGAGAAAACAAAATTGGGAGTTGTCCAAGTCTGTAATTTAGTCAACATTAATTTCCTCGAATTTTGCCGAGCATAAACTGAAGTCAGATTGACAGTCTTAAATTGTGTCTCCTGTTGATTTCTTCCTATGTGTGACACATGACAAATTGTTTCCTCATAATTAATGTGAGCTAAAGGGCGACAGTTCCATTATTCAGTCGCAAAGCTGACAAAAGCCAGCCAGGCGGAAAGTATTGGTTGATAAGACTTAACACTGTTGTAGTATTTCCTGTAAAATTCGACTACTGTCCAAAGATGTTGCTTGCAACACTAAGCATTCTTTCAATACCGTGTTCCTGTAAAACAAACACAAAGAAAAGTAAAAATATAAAAAAAATATATATATAAAATTCCAGTTTATGTGAACGCATAACAGTTACCATATAAAGATGCACTTTAAAATTTACACAACTGCAAATACTCATTCGTTTCTGATTAATTTTGAAAGGTCTGTACTTAACGCACAAAAATAAAGAATTAAAGGTTTGTGTACGAATATACGTTTCATATGTATAAATTTGAATACTGAAATGAAAGAGTTTTCGCAATGTTTCAAATTAAATAGTGTTATGTTGTGTTATGTTTTCCTTTGGCATTCGTCTCATAAAGCAAGATACAGTTTAACTTGCATTAAGAGACCAACTAAGAGAAGAGCAAAAAACAAAGCGGATTCTTAATACAACATAATTTATTCCTTATAAACACAAAAACTGAACTGAAAAAGAGATCTCTTAATACCAATGGTCTCTTGGTAGACGTTCTATGTCGAACGTTTAACTGTTTCTCGTTTTATTTAGAGATGTTTTGACAGATATATTTTTAAAGTTTTATAAAGCCATTATTATACGGAATAAATACTAGTATACAACACAGGATAATATCCAGGTAGAATTTTTTATACATTTAAGGAAACGTAGCATAATTTTGCCAGGCAGCCAGCTGACAGAAGTCAAAGTAAACTCAGTGGAATGATTTCATTACAAATATATATTGAACCTATAATTAATCATTATGTTCTTAATGCAATGTTAAATACCTGGCTGCTTATAAAAATGTTACATGTTTTACACTGTTCATATATCCCTTTAAAATTTACATAGTAGTGTTCTTATACCTTAAACTCCCTACGAAAGTTAAATAGAATATTTTATATATCTATGCTAATTTCAAGCTCTAGTTTCAAACATTCGGACTTCCATAAAGCAGCGACTTGATCAACAAATTACACAGTTATTTATTCAGACCATCCTATCACGATAATCAGCGAACTAAGTGTCAACGCTTGTGTGCTTAGTAGGTTGTAAAAACCAGATTTAGATATTATTCAGCAATATTTTGACGAAATAACGAGCAATCTGTACCATACGCGTGCCGACAGCTGTCTTTTGACCAAACAATTAGCTTATTGCAATCATTGCTTAGATACTTTGAATACACTAGGGCAAATAATGTGGATGATTTATAAATAGAATGTCCTTTCGCACATTACAGAATTATTTTTTCAGAAGTTCTACTTATGTTGTACGCGAAGTACAGAAACAGATGCAAATGAGATATAAAGGTTTATTCAAGTTGTTTTAATTATGGCAAAACAAGTTAACTGCAACACAAATCATAAAAATCATTCATAATATCACTCCCGTCACCTCGGACGATCTCCGACATTGCCAAGTACATTTTACATTAACGATTCTGGAGCCTTGTAATTGTACTGACAATGGCAATTCTATCTCCACACGACGTCAGTTAGATATAGTGCTAGAGATTAATCAATGACACAAACGATGATCATACCTTGCATTTACCTGTACACCTGTGTGACACAAGTTAAAAAGAACAATGAAGTAACTATAATGATAAGTAGTTTCATTGTAATGTCAATTTCCATGGTAAATACTGAAGAATTTTTGTTTTGTTTTTATATATGATGTGTGATATGGTACATATAACATAGTAATGAAACAGACGTTACTAAACAGATATATCAAAATATCAAGGCGATCCTACTTCCACCCTAGAGTCATTTATATTGACGTATTACTAATTTCAGAAACCCGCAATTTATGGGGGAAAATCTGGTAGGTAATTAATGCATCAAAATGTAGTTCCTGTAATGATTTGCTCCTATTGCAGGTTATAAACAATAGTTGATACCTAAAACAGAAAGGATCTATGACATTTAGAATCTCTGTTGAATCACAAAAGCAATGTTTTCGTCTTTGCAGTCGAATAAACGTTCGTGCAATAAATTATATGCTGGTACGACAGACTGTAGGGGGAATATGTTTCTAAATTATATTTACTTTTATATTGATTTCTTTATGGAATAATGAAAACAAAGACAAACATCGGATAGAAATAGTCACGTTCTTAGACACGACACCAGCCATTTGAATACTTTTCTATACATCAGTCATCAAGATATCGTCTGCACACCTCGGACAGTTTTCGCAGACACAATCTTATCAACGATCTGCTTAGAAGTTATTAAACGGAATCAAAGTACTGAAAATTTAATACTCTTAAGTTAGAAAAACTGTCACAGTCACTTTTATAATACTTAAGATATTTTAATATAATAGTTCTACAAGCTGTCAAGTGTGTTGTTGTAAATATCTTACAATAGGTATATCTATTTGAGAGTTTTGCCTAAACTAATATGGTGAATGCACATGTTGCATTCTGTTGTCTTGCATAATTTATTTTGAAATGCATCTGAGTGATCTCAGGAGAAATTTATCATGCCCGAATAGACTTGTTGAATTCAGTCTGGTGATATATCAGTTTAATTTGTATGCTAAGCTGCACAGAACATTTTAATCTTAAATCTGAAAATCATTCAGAACCCGAAATTGAAAATAAAAACGATCCCAGGAGCCGCATACAACTCTGGAATAGACGACTGTAATTTAGTTATCACAAATATCTTGGATTTTCTACACGGGCAAAGTCAAATTGAAATTCTTACATTGTATTCTCCGTTGAATTGCCTTAGGGTGTGACGCTTGCAAAACTATCCCGGGAATGTTACGTCAGATAAGGGTAAAAAGTCCCGTTTTAATCGCACCCAGTAATGACGAATTCCAGTCTTGTGAAGTAATAATAAACACCGTTGCGGTATATCATGGAAACCGATAAGCACGTTACCGTTACTACAAGCTTAAGTTTCTATAAAGGTTCACAATGACATTGCCATCTGTCATGAATTTGTTTCAATCATACACTGGACTCCAATGTGTTTGACTGCCGTCTCGATATCTCTGCTAGTAAATGATTCCATATCGTACAGAAACAGTCTAAGTTTGGTACAGCAAAATAATAGTTTACAGTTCCTTGTTTAAACCATATGCCATGTAGTAGTACTTATCCCGTGGAATTACACACGAATCAAAAGTTTCAACACAGAAACAACTCATACAGCTCATGTTTTGTTGAAGATGTATAGGGTATCCGAAGTGTATATTTTCCGTGTAAAGTGGTATCCCATAGGTGTAATATTTGTTTGAAAACTATCTCATGTCATAAACTAAATTCTAAAACAGAAAAATGGAAACTCCACAGATCGTTCAACACGACAAAAACGAAAATGTTGCAGGCTCGGTTTGATTGAGCCTGTTCATGAACGGTAGTGGAAATGCATGCTACCGTCCACGCCCTTGTAACCCATGATTACAAGCTAAAATCATTAACATTTTTGTTGAGAAACACGAATGTTTAATCATGGAAAATAAACAAATTGCTGGGCTGTGGGTAATCTAGTTCAAAGAGAAAAAAGTGCCCAAAAGTGACGCTCAACAGTTTTTTTTAACTCACCTGTCACGTAACGACAAGGTGAGCTTTTGTGATCGTCCGTCGTCCGTTCGTCCGCAGTTTCTTGTGAACATGATAGAGACCACATTTTGCTATCAATTTTAATCAACCTTGCACATAACTTGTTTTGGCATAATATCTCGGTTCCTTTCGAAAACTGGCTAGATCCCAACATGGGTTCCAGACTTATGGCCCCTTATAGGGCCCAAACTTGCTATTTTAGCTTGTGATCAAGATAGAGATCCAGAATATTTCTATTTTGGCCCTTTCAGCCATATAGAGTTTCCATTTATGTTTTGATTTAATACAAACTGGCACATAATATTTCTCTTGATATTTCTAGGCCAAGTTCGAAACTCGGACATGTTGGGTCAAAATTTAGGTCACTAGGTCAAAAAAAGGGAAAGTTTATTAACACCCTAGAGGCCACATTTATGACCCTATCTTCATGAAACTTGGTCAGAATGTTTATCTTGATGTTTCCTATGCCAGTTTTAAACTGGGTCATATGGGGTCAAGAACTAGGTCATTCGGTCAAATGTAAGGGAAAGCTTGTTAACATTCTTGAGGCCACATTTATAATCCTGTCTTCATGGAACTTTGTCAAAATGTTCGTCTTGATGATTCCTGTGTCAAGTTCAAAATTGGGTCATATGGGATTAAAAACTAGGTCAACAGGTCAAATGAAAGGAAAAGCTTGTTAACATTCGAGGCCATATTCCTGGCCCTATCTTCATGAAACTTGGTCAGAATGTTCATCTTGGTGATTCCTAGGCCAAGTTTGAAAGTGGGTCATGTGGCGTAAAAATCTAGGTCACCCGCTTAAATCAAAGGAAATGCTTGTGAACACTCTTCAGGCCATATTTTTTTACCCTGTCTTCTTGAAACTTGGCCAGAATGTTCATCTTGGTTATTTATATGCCACGTCTGAAACTGGGTCATGTGGGGTCAAAAACTAGGTCACCACTCAAATCAAAGTAAAATCTTGTTAACACTGTAGAGGCCACATTGATGACCCTATCCTCATGAAACGTGGTCAGAATGTGTATCTTGATGATTCCAAGGCCAAGTAACAGGTGAACGATATTGGGTCATCATGACCCTCTTCTCTGCAGTTGTATTATATATCTTGGATATTTCCTTCAACCTGAGTAGTGACACCAAACGTTTACATGTTAGAAAAGGCAAAACGCCATAAGCATTAAAAGTTGTTTTATTTTGCTTTTTTCACAATAGGTATTAGTCGGTTTTCATTCTGTACAGTCTGGCCTTAAGTGAAACCAATCGCAACACACACAAACTCATCCATAGCAAAGTACAATAACGGCTCTTCGTCTCTGTATTATCGGTTTCAGGGATAGGTGCGATTTTCTTCTTCTAATGATTCTCACATTTCAGCTTTAAGTTAATTGGTTCATAAGCCATTTACGCTTTATCTTATCGTCAAATACCGTAGGGAGCTTGTTTACATATATAGGAATTTCTTGCAGCAATATTACAGATATATAGGTCCTTAATGACTCCTTTGACTACTTGAGTGTCGTGATTGCGACAGAAGATATCATTTAACACTTGTAGTCGATTTTAGTTAAATTGGTCTTAAGTTTGAGGAGTAGTCATTTTTGTCTTGTTTTATACTATAAGTATTTGTATAAGAATTTTGTTATATGTATATACATGTAATCAAAATATATTATTATAGGATTTACTAACTTAAGTTACCTCCAAATATCCAGGGAGACTCGCATAAATGCCGTGCTTGGTTATTAGTTAGTAATACAAGTAAATAATTGTCAAGTAAATAAGAATTAAGGCAACACGCAAAAGACCATGTGTCTAAAATATTCTGTCAAACTTTTCAATTGAATTTGAACCTGCAAGACACATTGTCTTCCTGTATTTGCTTTCTAAAACACCTGCACAATAAGGTAACACTTAACTTGATGCAGTGCACTGGATGGCTAATGGTGCGGTATATTTCATTTAGATGCAGACTCTTCTGTCTTTTATTGATTAAATTATATTGTCACATTCATCGTTATAGCTGTCTCATTTACTGTAGTTTCCCACTATCTATGAAAGACAGACAGATAGATAGACAGACAGACTAGTTAATAGTAGGAAAAAAGCACAGTTCCAGCCCAATTAAGATATCTTCAGCATTTTAAATATCAAACCCTATATTCGCCTTACAGCATTCGTTAGCTTCATGCCGATAATTCATGTAGTCTATAAACATTCTTATTTTCTGTTACCTTGGAAGGGTCTCTTCTTCGTTTTCGTTACAGGAGCTTATTACATTTTGTTTTTATACAAAACGGAACTAATATTACTTCTCATTGTGTTCAGATAAACAATACTGAAAAGATCTACAACAAACTCAGAGTCAGAGTGGTATAAAACTACATACATTTTTCAGCTAAGATGTTACGAAAATATATATAAGTCATTTGTTTATAGTTATTTGTATGATAACTTTCCCTGTATTTGCATGTAACAAGGTTTTATAGATAAAATAGCAAATATACACTTTTAATACCATTTTCTCAAGAAATATTTATAGAAATATAGTTTTCAAAGAAGTCATTGAAACAGTATTAAAGATACTTCAGGTAAATGAGCAACATTTTGAGATCTGAAATGAGTGTCGCAAGCTTTTGTAAATTAAATTTAATATTTGGAAAAAAAAAATGAAACAACAAGTTTTACATTTAGTAACCTCGAAGTCCTCCTGCGCATGTGTAACGAAGGCAAAGAAACGAAAGGACGGCAAACTATCTGTTTGTCTTGTCTTCTAGTCTTCGTGTACTCCGTGCAAAAATACGAAGACAAAATGTCCTTTCGTTGTGTATGTGTGTCCTCGTGTCATCGACCCAAGAACACGGGGACAACATGATAAATATGACAAAGACACCGACAAAATACAATTTTCTTGTGTTCGCTCATTAAGTCCTCGTCCCGCACGCGTCTTCGTGTCTACTGTGTGAATGCACGAAAAACATTAAATGAGAGAAAACGAGTACAACCTTTCACAAGTGTTCAATCTGCTAGACAGTTCGAAAATTAACACAGTATACTTTTTATACAGAAAATGCCAGAACAATCAGCCATATGAAATGAATCATAGTATAAAGTTATCACTAGATTTTTCGGTAGTCATTACATAGCATTACAATAATTATAGCTTTATTACCTATGATAGCCGCATATTTCCATAAATGCATGAATAATGATGTTGGTTACAGGAAGTGGCTTCATTAATTTTGTAGTTTTTAAAGTTATTTTCACCTAACGAAAAGAAAAGAAAATTATATTTATTTTAACTTTTGTTGATTCAAGAGTCACGCCTACACATTTATGGCATATGGTAGCTTTTGATGGTGAAGGAAATCCCATGTGCCCCTTGGCATAGGCAGCCACCTAGGTATCCGCAAGCCAGCTGGATGGCTTCCTTTGAATATAATGTAATATCTTTAATGTATCCATCGAAACGATAAGGGTAATACCTTTGCCTTAGTGACTTAGTGACTGTTTAAGCGTGGAGCATTTTATTATATTGTTGGAATGAATCGAATTGTGTAGTTGTGAATTCCTGAAGTAATGATAATCAAATACACTGCAAATATTCTTTTTATAAACACTGGCAAACTTTTGCAACCAAATCTTTATGCCGTACAAATATAACAGGATTATATTATACAGGGGCAGTAACAGGTAACGGTTATGTGTAAAGTGACGGTAAATATCTCAGTTTTAAAATAGTTTAGATAAAATACCTGACGTTTTGGCCTTCGTGAGCGCCTAGAATGATTTAAATTTTATGTACCTTTTTATCTTGCAAAAGGTTCAGAACACAACTGTATTTGTGAAGTAATGGAATGGTATTTTGTGACTTTTATTTTCCATAAAAAGTCAATAGAACGTTTAACTGTTTAACTCATTACATGAATTCCATCGAAGTAAAGTTGCAGCCTTGTATTTGATCGTTTTAATGCTTTTGGAACAGTCATTATTTGTCGACAGTTTATCTAAAACAAAGAACAAAGATATACAAATCTAAGAGGTGTAATAATTGCATGACGAGTACATGTATGTAATTGTTATGATGAGAATAGCAAATTTGTACTATAATTTGGAGAAAAGTTTTGCCTTTAGTTTATATTGGTTTTAGGTCGAGAGGTCTTGTGAACAGAAATTCGTTTTCTCAATTTCCAATGCTATTTCATCAAATGAATATGTAGCGAACAAGTATGGGCCATTTCAACGATCAGTTTGCTTAAAATATCTCACAGAATTTGCAGTACAATTTACGTAATAGTCCAAAACTGCAATCGAGACATGTTATCTGTGCGTAATATCTAATTCATGAATGTTAATTAACATAGCTTGAACAGACAACGTTTGAGAAAATCATTCATGTTTATCTCTAGAACAAAGGAAACACAATAACTACTATCATGTTGGTATTAAAGTATAAACTGATAGAGAAACTATTTCCCGAGATCAAAAGAAATTTTGCTCCTGAATTAATACGAAATAAGATATTTAAGCAATATTACTTTTAATAAAAAGATAGCTGTGTTTTGAAATAGATATGATAGGAGTGTTTATTATTATGGAAACATGTACTAACTATTATCAACATGAATTAAACCTCATTTCTAAGTCGTTAGTCTTCTGTTTGAATGAATATTGGAAAATAAATAATGCTTAAGGTAGTTCTGCACGTTTGATCAACCGAAAGTACTGGTGTAACGTCTTTTATGACAATAAGGTAGAATTAAGTCTTGACTTAGCATACGGAAATGAAATCATTTGTTTTTAATTTATGGCAGCCCATGTGTACATTTATTAAAACGGCAACGTTACTAATTTTTAAAGAGAAAATTGGTATTAAAACATTTGACACGTTAAATATGTCCGAATAATGCCTTAAAGTAAGCTTGAAACGGGTGGATCTCTTTAATCATGGGCAAATTTCTAAAAAATCAAACAACAAAAACACAGGGACATATACATTTTATTACAAATTATTATAAACCATATGTTTGTCAATGACTGTGAGACGTTACCTTAAAATCTACATTTTAGGACAGTTTCTGTTCGCAAAAAATGTTATCAAAATCGTGATTTTACCGTAGATTTCCATATAAAAACGTGTATGAGGTTCAATTGTTTTCAAATCAGTGTAGCACAACATCAAGCACGCGACACTGTCTTTTTACTTGCCGAATTCTCTAAGTATATTCTGAAGTTTTGAAAAATCAGGGTTTAATCAAAATCTACTTTGTAAATAAAAATCCGGATGTGCAAAACTACCTTTAAGAAAATAATCTATATATGCACTGTAAAACTTTAATTTTGTGAAGTCCTCCGCCAGTTAAACTCCTAGGAAAATTTTGTCGAAAAGTGGCCAGGCGAAATCCCTTTGTCTTCTGCTAGCAATGCAGAGTTGTCCGACTACGACAACCTAGTTTCATTTATGGAAGCACTGTAAACTGCATTAATGATTTTCTTCGATAAGCCAATATCCATGTCAAAACTTCTACCAGTAAGTGTAAACAAACACTAAATTGTTAAAGAACGGTACAGTAACTCTAATATACGTTAAATGTTTAAAGTGACAGAAGTGGATATATTTCATAATATAATATGCCAAATATTTCAATTTGTTATATACAAATTTCTTACATAACTTGTATACACTATATTATGTACTAAAAGATTAAGCTAAGGGCGAAATTTACTAGGATGTTCTCCCTATCAGTGCGGGTATTTGATAGATCGTTAAGCGCGATCTTCTCTTACTTTTCAAACGGAACTTGAGCATGGTTATAATATATCTGCTCACGTGGTACTATAAACATGAACATAGTACTTTATGTTTTAAACTACGTAAATGTTTACATTTTGATAGACAAGCGTCTTCCTTCTCAGACAATTTTCATGTTTCGACTTTGTACTCTTAATCGCTGATATAAAACAGATATGGTTATTATATAGTGAAAGGTTTGGCAAATAAAGAGCAATCAATAATATTTAAGTGCCAACAGCTGCCCTTTGACCAAACAATTAACTTAACGCAATCAAAGCAGGAAAATGATCAATACGCGGATATACTAGGACAAATAATGTGACTGATTTATAAATGGACTGCTAGACCATTCTTCCATAGACAATTGAATTCTGTCATTTTTCTCATATTTTATATAACTTGAGGTGGACGAGAAACATGATTTTGAGACAACTATACGGCATGACATACGTGTCCACGAAGCGGTGAACAACATTTAATGGTTTTGTCTATGAAACTGTTTTTCCTGTATGTAGCTAGAAAAAAAACAACCACTATACATTCAAATGTAAATATATTAATCTGCAGGTATGTAAAAAAATCCTGTTAAAAGTCGTATTACCAAAAGTCAGAAAACTCTATAGCACAATGTACAGTCCATAAAATAAACAAACGTGTTTGTAAACATGGTCGGATCGAAACGGAAGGGACAGAAGCATTTATAGAAATATTTCGATTACAAAATACAATACATATCCGTAGCCCTGACCAACCTATAAACCAGTCTATTTTTTAAGTACAACAACACTGTTGACCCATTTAAACGAGTTGTAACCTTTGCCATTTATACGTAAATGTACATAGTTTTGATAAATGCGATATTTTCTATCTATAGGAATAAAATAGGCAGTTTTGGTTAGAATTCCGCGAATATTGAATATAGATTTACTGAACTGAAATACGATGTATTACCAAAATGCAAGTATTAATCAGTTAAATCACAGTAGCGGTTCTCGAAGAAGAATTAATTTATTCGTTATTGAAAGTTAGGTCTCTCAGGTTGTTTAATTCCAAGCTTTGTTTACGAATATAATTATTGCGTTTTGACTGAAGTTAATTTTGACAATATCAACTCAAGGGAAATTATCCAGATGAAATAATTTGTATGCGTTGAACTGGAGAGAAGTGTAAGTTGTAAATTTAGCGACTTGGAACTTGTAGAATTTCAAATTTTGCTCCTGCAACTCAATTACACACCAAATGTTTCAAGTGGAAATTATTCCATGAATCATATAATAGTACAACTCTAATATGGAATCTGATCTGCTCCTAAAGTCTAATAACCACTGATTTCTTAGAATTTATTTAATTTGTTAAAAGTATAATTTAAATTCTTAAAATGTGTTTCTTATTACCTTCATGTTAAGTGTGATTTAAGTTTTGCTGGACGAACATTCCGTTTCCAAGTGGTCTTCGCGCCTATTATAACGTTTGTCTTGACTTAGAATTAGTTGTTTTCACCATAACTTTTCTTTGACACTTGTCAGTATCAGAGCTTCATTTTCTTGGCGTGGTTTTGGTAAATTGATCTCGACATCTTCGTTTAGTTTTTCTGCGTCTTCTGGAATTCCTGAAATAGCAAGAAATATACGTTTTCCACAATGTTCTAGTTCATCTATCTTCAGTCTTGTTTTGAGTTGTAAAGGAAGGTCTTCATTTTCTGCATTACGTTTGCAAATTTCTTTCTTGATTCGGCTGCATTCTCACTAGGTTGGGTACTTATATCATATTTATGTTCTTCTCTAACTTTAGCTTTAAGAAGCTTAGCTTTAACAGCTTCCTATAAATTAAAAATAATCAGTACTGAGATCGTTCAAATCGGCTTGTGAAAAAGCCGCTTATCTTTGGTATTGAAGTGGGTGGGGCAACAGAGTTCAGTTCGGTGTCTTCGCTAATAAACATGGAGAATTCTATAGGCTCGAAGTATGTTACGTTTGTTAAGAAATTTATGCTTTCTGGTTCCTTCGTTCTGGCCTGATGATGACTGACATCATCCGCTGTGGCCTTTTTTGACTAGTTTTTAGCGACAAGAATTCCACTACTGACGAAATTTAGTGCAGAAATATTTATGTTCACGGTGTTATACCTGGATATCCCTACATTTAAAAGTTGATAGCTCATGCTTATATCGTAATTGTGATGGTATCTATTGTCTTCTTGGACTCTATGCCATCTTGCTTCAGGGGAAGTAAGATTTCATTTTATGCCTTTTTTGTTCTTCAGTTTCTTTTTTACCTTGGTCAAATAACGGAAAAACATTTTTAACACGTTAGAGGCCCAAATTTTTTCTACTGATTTTCACAAATCAAATTCATAACTGGGTTACTTTAGGTCTTAAACGGCGTCATATGTCAAATGAAAAGAAAACAGTATTGTCACTCTAGGCCATATCATGCATATAACCTTCATTTAACTTGTTACAGAATGTTTATCTTTATAAAGTTTACGTTCAAGAGGCCACATTTTATATCAGTCCTCATTAGTCTTGACCGGCAATCTTATTAAAATCATCACATATCAACGCTAAGTATTGGATCTGGAGACAAGCTATTGATGGTCGCGTTCAGATGACCTTTCCTCTAGGTAATCAGAACTTTGCTTTCAACATTCTGAAAGTGACAGTAGAAGTTAAAAAGTCTATATTTAACGTGGAATTCCCAGTTTTCGATAAGTGATAATCACGGGTTTAAAACTCTTATGGCTTCACCCTCGTTTTTTTTTCTTTGCGAAGAAATAAAATGATAAGCTTATAGAAATATCTAACATTTAGGATTATCGTGTACTTTAGTCTGATTGACTTGGCCGGAATAACTTTGTCAATATTATGCATGATTTACAAACATCATGGTCAGAATGTTCGATTTATTTAAATATAGGTCAGCTTAGAGGTTATCTGGGATAAGGGCTAGATCAGCTGAGCAATACAGAGCCTACAGTGCCCTCTTGTTACGTTATAAACAAGTGTCTAAATAGAGAATATGCATAGCTACATAGTGAGAACAGCACTACTTTGAATGTCACATATGAACTTGTATGCAACAATATAAATAAAAGAAATAAAAGGAGGTAATTTGAACAATGGTCTACTAAGTTAATATGTTGCAATTTTGCGAGAAAACATGTATTGAAAGTAGGATTTAACAAGAAGAATATAAACGTTATGTTCACAACAAAAAATGTTTCAAATTCATCATAAACGTCGTCATTATGGCCTTTTAAATGAAAGTTAAATTGCACCACTCACTGTGCCTATTGGAAACGTTGGCAAGAATCAAAGTTGTTTACTAAAATCAACGAAGTTCAACACAGATCAAACTAGTCTTAACAGCTTATTTCCCGCGTTCATTTACGTAGTATTGTTACCCAAATGTCATTAACAACCTTAGCGTTATATGTCATTACGCCCATCTAATTGCCCTCGAATTTCAGCTTAATGGTTAGGTGAGACATTAATGTCTCATCTTGAGTAGTGTTACGCGGATAAAGTAATATGTGATATTTTTCACAACAGTATCGCATTTTAGCACTAAGTTGCTGCCAGGCATTTGTTTCTTCGCACTTTCGGCAGTAAATGTACTGAGTACGTGATACCATTTACATTCCTTTTGGGATTCGTCCGGAGTTTTTGGTGTTTCTCTTCTTAGGGCGTTTAATTTTAGCTGTATAAATGGAATGACAACTAGATAATATAGAAGACTTATCATGGGAAATCACACTAAATTGCTTGCAATTACATGTTTTGTCAGCTTTTACAAATGCAGAATCTATTGGTAAATTGCAGAAAACATAAGTAGAGATCCGACAGGCAAAGAAAACTAAGCATAATTATACATGATGCCGTAGTTGGCTGATTGTTTTTATTTGTGTGGCATTGAGTCTATTTTGTCAGTAGTTTCACAGAACATATATTAGCATATCGACAAATTTTAACAACGTCCCGGAACCACCAAATATTTAAAAGGGAAATAATTGTTCATTTGGACCTCCTTATTTTCCCTGTGATGTAGAAACGGTGCGATAAACGCCGTACACAGATTCAAGGAGTGAATCAAAACACAAATTTGATCGAGTTTGCCTGCTTCTGCTTCTGCTTTTTCCGTGGCATTCAATGGCAGTCTTTTTCTTTGACACTTTAATAATTGGTATAAAGATTCGTACATACCTTCGTATGGATATGCTGACCAATTGCATTTATATTGACAAAAGGAAATATCTAGTATTCTCTTGACTTTTTGATTGTAATAATGGCTTTCCAGTTGCTCTCAGACACAATCTGTCTTATCATTACTGTCCCTATTATTAAATCTCACGTTGGGATTATCTTTGTAAATGGCTGACATCATTTGATTTAGATACGTGTACCCAAAAGTCAAGGTCACTAGCGTCAACTACTGTAAGAGTGACTTTCCAATTTCAGTTTATCTTCTTAGTTTCTCTCCCTATTGTCATAAGAACACATATTGACTTTGTTCATGACAAGTGGGGGTTGGGCGGGTAACACCTTTTAGTTTTGTCACAAATATCTCTGAGGATATATTTCAGATCAGATCAATAAAACGGTTTTGTAATTTTTCATGTCATCAAATTCTTCTGTTAGTCCATACTGGGTATCTACATACACCCCATACATCAAAATCTTCTATCATTTACTTCTTCGCTGTGGGCAATATTGTATTAATAGTCGGTGTTCTGTCCACGCAACAGCTTCTGTTTTAGCTAACCTTTCAATTAATCATGACTGTATAGTTATCTAATGTTTTAGATTTTGAGACAGTTCATCAATAAGTACTGGAGGTCAAGGACGTTTATCTCGGTATAAGAAAAAGCAATTTAAGACAAGGTACTGTCCAGTTACATTTAACAAGTTAGACAGTAGACATATCATTGCGAAAAAGCTTCTGAACAGGGCAAAAAAAAAGGTTGTTTTTTAAACCATGCTACAGAGTACAAATGAAAAGTAAGACCTTGTTACTAACAAATAGAAAACTCCACAATAAAATGAGAAATTATATGGATAGAACCAATAACATGTTCAATAGAATTTGATGGGATGCATAGGTAATGTAATGGATATTGTTATACGTTGGTGTAATCCTTGGTGTAAAAATTATGTAGTGTTAGGCGTTGACCTGCTAGGTTTACATTGTGGCATTCAGTTAAGTGTATGAAATTAGTATGAGGTGGCACATAATTTGCATGCATGTTGGCTGCAGGTTGAAGTTGAGGATCGTATGTTTCTAAGGCGGTGCCCTGCTGTTTTTAGTTGTACTTTTTAGATGTTCCTGAATCCCCTAGTCGACGGTGTTGATGTGTTTCGTTTATCACACCAGTTGTATGGTTGTTCATATTGGCCGTTTCCCAAGTTGTTTCTATGTCTTGTTTGTGGTTTGGCATTCTTGTATTGGAGGGATAGAAGACTCTGGGACATGGAGTTCTGTCGGGTGTGTAGCGATTGATATGCTTATTTATTTTCTTAGGTGTTGGCTGGATGTTGGTAGGCGTATTGAGACGTATTGTTGGATCAAGAGGATATTAGCTAAATAATTTATGAATTGTTTATACCATGTGCTTTGGTTCTTAAAATGTTAACTATATTAGTTTGGCTAGTAACTGGCTTTTGCCGCTTGTCTGAATATGAAGGCTGGAAGTTTAGCGGATATTGTTCCCAGCCCGATCTGGAGTTTGCTTGAGTGTTGTATGTTTGGTTTGGTGTATGTTACGGTATATCTTTATGTGTAATTTGATAAGTTTCGACACATCTCTGTCTAGTTTCCTTCAGTGGAAAAGGGATGTCGGGCGCTTGCATCCGATGGCAAAATTTTCGATTTGCGCACACTGTGTACAACAGAACATGAACACATGCGGAGGTGTCAACATTTTTGTGGTATATAGTATATTATTGCGGCATATGTTGGTTCTGACAAGTATTAACTGATTAATTCTAATTTGATAATACCGTGTGCTTCATTTCTTAGGTTATTAACTAAAAAATGTTTGATTAGATACTAACTTTTGACGCTTGTCCAAATAGTGTGGGCTTAGCTGTGATGTCTGCTTGTTTCTGACAGATATTAACTAAATAATTCTGAATTGATAATACCATATACTTTAATTCTTACAATGTCAACTGAAATTTGATTAGAAAGTAACTTCTTACGCTTGTCAGAGTTTCATGGATGGAGATTTGACGGGATGGTTCCCCACAGATCTGGGGTTTGCTATGGAGTTTGCTATGGTGTTAATATTTTTGCCTTGATGTGTGTTACGATATGTTGCTTTATATTTTTAGTGTATCTCGTCACGTCTCTGCGTAGTTCCTTTCGATAAAGGGTGAAGTTATGGATACTTACGTCTGATAGTAGAGTTTTCGAAGATACACTGTGTACAATTGGACATGAACACATGCGGAAGTGTTGACAAATTTGAGGTGTTAGTGTATTTTTCTGAACTTAGATCTTGTGCAGAAGGTATGTTGGAGGTGATTCCTGTTTCTTTTAGCTCGGGTTTCATAGATTACTGACGGGAAATCGGTACAATCGGCTGGCGGTGGCTGTGCGGTATGACCGAGGCGTCCGGGCGGGTGGGTCTTTCCTGGTTGCTCTGGGTTGGTGGAATTACTTGGAATTCGGGGAATTTACTCGGAGTTGGAAGGGTTTGCTCGGAATTCGGAGGATTTATTGTTATAATTCTATGGCGGTGCCCGAGTGGTTTCCCTCATTTTGAATGGAAAGTCTGCAGATAAGTATTTTGATTTGCACGGAATTCGGAGGAATTATTGTCAAATCTTTTATGGCGGTGCCCGAGTGGTTTCCCTCATTGAGTGTGGATAGTCTACAGATAAGTAATTTGATTTGTCACAGTTGCTTTAAGGTAAGTATATCGCATTGTCATAATTTAGAGAAGAGTTCTGATGTTATCTGAGGGTTGGATATATATTGGTGTAAGCTTCCAATTTCAAGAGTGGCCCCGTCACCTTGATTGTTTTGTGGGACAAATAGGACAGACGAATAATTCAGTGTTTCTTGGCGGTATGGGAAGGTATCGGCGTTTCAGGATGTTGCGTCGTTTGTGGAGCGGGCATCAATCTTAATTGAGTACACAGAAAGGTGATGCCTAATCGTTGCTTGTGTTAGTTTCATCATAAGAACATGGATTGGGTGAAGGATATAACCAAACTAATTCTTAGTGATAAGGTGTGCCGTTCTTATGATCGCATGGATATAAGGATGGATAGATTACTTGATGACCCGGAAGATATTTTTTGGTTGGCAAACAGCTCCCATTTTGGTCTCAAGCGGATGCAGGTGGCCATGAAACCTATAAGATTTTTTAGGAACAGAATGCAGATTGGATAATCATCACAATTATTACAGGCACTTTTGTCTTATCATCTACAATGTTCAAGGTGTTTGCACGGTTGAACTGGTAGCCTATTTCAATAAGGATCTGGCTAGGTTCTTACACTAAATATATAATGCTTTAAAACAAATGGTATAAAAAAGTCTGCATAATCACTTTTTCATGGAAGGTATTAACTTCAGTGAAGACATGTGAGCAATTTGGCTGAATGGTTTTCTTCGGTTGATGGGCCAGATAGGTAAGGAGCGTTGCGCGCGCGTAAAGGCCTTAACTTGCCATTAATTCTTCGCAAGGGAATTTATCTGGTGATATGTCGGGGAATCCTTCAGACCGTTGGTGCACATGTTGAATTGTGTTGATGCATAATGATTGAGAGTGATTATAATATATTATTTACTTTCGTATAATAAAAATTAAAATTACTCATACTCCTTTTTAGCGGTTGGACACGGTGAATTGTGTTTGCATTTAATTTGGAATATTAGGATGGCACTTTTCTGTGTGCCAGTTCTTTCATTTCATTATTACAACTTGATGTTACGTGACCCATGGATACAGGGCTAAGACATGTTTTTAATAGTGTTACGCCAAACAATACACATACATACAATTAATCATGACGGTTTGCCGTAAAACCCAACTCACTCACTCAATTAACCATGACTGTATAGTGATCTAGTGTCTAATACATTTACAAAAAGTATGCAATAATAGATAACATGTATCGTATATATAACCAACCTCGCTGCATTTAATGCCTCATCAATTGATATTATTATCTGTTGGTAGGATTTTTGCTAAGATATTCAAAGAAGAGCCGACAAGTAAAGCAAATCAATAATTTTACAAAGCAGTTGAATAAATTTAGCAATACATAATGTATATTTAGCTCAATGTTTCTTTACACTGTCCATATGACATGACTCTGCATTACATGGATCGGTGTTTCCAGTTTCCATCACAAATTGTTATTGTTTTAACATCTATTGATTTCCACCAGAAAGGATTCTGCTCAAAATTTATTCAGACCGAAGAGGATACTGGTATAACCCTCGAAGCATAAAGTTAAAATAGCGCTTAGATTACCGCTAAATCTGGTACTAGTCTTCCCTACAGCATAAAGCAAAATTGATATCAACTTATTGAGAGACAAGCTATATTTGCAGTTGTGCATTGGTAAAGGAATTCAACCTGAATATAAATTTTACACTGTAGTAGCGTACATTAACATTAACTACGTGTAATTGCAATACAAATCACATACATGTATACTGTGTTTTTAGGTTCCAAAATATGTCATAATTATAACCATATAGAGTGTCTACACTAGAATTTGTAATGTCAATAGGATAACGATACTCTTAGAGTCGCCATTTTGTTATACTCATCATAAAGACAAACAGCAGATAAAAAGTTCCTGTAAACTTCATGTACTCATCTTTCTCTTACCATTTATTTACGTGTTTTGCAAATATCCCATAATTAAGTTAAGTGTTATTTTTCTTTAATTCCCACTAATGATCATTACATTTCTGCTTAATGGTTTGTCGAGACATAATTGCGTGTAATAATTGCTAAATACTGGAATTTTGTATGCTTAAGCAGTTTTGTCAGAGTTATAATGACATCAGTTGCAACAGAATCCCAAAACATCAATACACATCAGACAGAAAATCGTCCCCTATTGTATTCTCTTTCAAGGTTCAAATCATGACTAAGAAAAGAGATTAAATAGCTTAAACTTCACTTCGAAACAGTAAATTAAATATAGTTTTCTGGTATGCTCTTCTAGTAGTCCATCTTCAACAGACTGCTGTATAAAATGAATATGAATTCATATTTTGAAATATACACCCGCAGTTATGATCAGTGGCAAAATGCAGCTTGCAAGAAGTTCATGGATACTTCATTTCGTCACATAAAGTAAGTAGATAGACATAACACAAAACACATATGGCCAAAGATACATTTGAATACAGTCTAAAGTACATTTTGGCAATTTGTCCATTGAATATTCTCAGCTAATGGACAATAACAGAATGTGAGAACAGCCAAGAATTGGCACGGGAGTTATAATTATCACCGGAAAACACTTCGCAGGGCAATTAAGAAGACGTGAGTAAGACAATAATACTGATGAATGTTTCCCCAGCACTCAGAGCAGATACACAGAAAGGGCCTAGGGTAAATGCTCCAAAATGCTTAAAAATAAGGTAAACCAATGACACACATATTATTATTAGGTTACAGAATGACTATCAGAAACTTAATTTTCCGAAGGTTCAGAATGCCTGCCAGTGATCAAGAAATAAAAACACCTGGCATCGATTTAATTGTTTCTGATTGTTTTATAGATACCAAGCCTTTTATTACACCATTTTTAGTACATATTTCTAACAAAATATACAGTGAAGGCGTTTATCATTTAAGTTGTACAAAGGGTTTTATTGTCCCGATTCATAAAAAGGGAGACAAGGCCGACCCAAACAATTATAGAGGAAATTCACTTATCAGTACTATGGCTAAGCTCTTATCTTTATGTTTAAGAAACCGATTAGATAAATGGTGCGAAAGTATGTCAGTTTTCAACGAATTGCAATTTGGATTTAGAAGTAACAGGAGTACAGTAGATTGTGTTTTTATTTTGCATAGCATAATTCAAAAGATATTGTCTGAAAATAAATCACTATTTTGCGCTTTTATCTATTATGAAAAAGCCTTTGACAAAATTGCTAGAGATGCCTTATGGTACAAATTGATTGAATCTGGTGTCAATAGTAAAATGGTAACAATGTTAAAGTCCTTATATGAAAAAGTGTCAGCCTGTGTTAAAGTGCATGCATTTTTCTGACATTTTTGATGTGTCGCTTGGATTGAAACAAGGGTAACCACTCTCGCCCATACTTTTTATACTGTTCGTAAATGATGTAACAGTAAATCTTGATTTAATTCATTGACTGAAACAGACCTTAACTTTTTGAGTATCTATATGTTATTATTTGCGGACGACATGGTGTTGTTTACAACTTGCGCACAGACAGCTTACATACATATTCCCTTAAATGGGGCTTAAAGATAAATGTTAAAAAGACAAAGTTTGTGTTTTTAGAAACGGAGAACAAACAATAACTATAGTTGGTATATCAATAATGAAAACATTGATAGTGTAGATTCATTCTGTTACCTCGGGGTAAATTTCAAATACAATGGTTTGATGCTAGGTGCAATGAAATCTTTGTTTGACCAGGCATTAAAAGCTATAAATAGTTTATAATCTATTTTTACAAGAATCAAGTTCTATGTTAAAACCAAGTTTTTACTATTTGGTAGATTTTGCTCTACTGTGAAGAAGTTTTCGATGCTTACAACACAGATGTTTTAGACAGAATTCAGATAATGCTTTATAAAAAGATTCTAGGAGTTAAACCATCTACTCTAAATATGGCTGTTCTAGGCGAACTTGGAAGATTACCTATATCTGTTTTATGCAAAGAGAGAGTTTTAAATTACTGGGTGAGAATTAATAAAAACAGGGAATTACTGATGTATTACATTTATCTACTACAATATAAGGAGACATATAATGCTCGATGTTAACATTGGGCAACACATTTTAAGTCGCTTTTAGAGAGTCTTGGGTACGGGTATCTTTGCAATAATTTTGATGAAAATGTTTCTTTTAATGTGTTAAAACAAGTTTGTTCACAATTGGAGTGGTAATGTCCATAATATGTCTAAACTTGATTATTACGTTAGGTGTAAGACTGAATTTAAGTATGAAAAATATCTTGACATTGTTCAGAATGAATATCTGCGAAAATCCTTTACATGTTTTAGATTATCGTCACATGCCCATGCAATTCAAACTGGAAGACTTGTGGGACTTAATACAACTAATAGGATATGTAGAAACAGCACTATACATTCAAATGTAAATATATTAATCTGCAGGTATGTAAAAAATCCTGTTAAAAGTTGTATTTCCAAAAGTCAGAAAACACTTTATAGCACAATGTACAGTCCATAAAATAAACAAACGTGTTTGTAAACATGGACGGATCGAAACGGAAGGGACAGAAGCATTTATAGAAATATTTCGATTACAAAATACAATACATATCCGTAGCCCTGACCAACCTATAAACCAGTCTATTTTATAAAAACAACAACACTGTTGACCCATTTAAACGAGTTGTAACCTTTGCCATTTATAGGTAAATGTACATGTGTGTTGATAAATTAAATGCGATATTTTCTATCTATAGGAATAAAATAGGCAGTTTTGGTTAGAATTCCGCGAATATTGAATATAGATTTACTGAACTGAAATACGATGTATTACCAGAATGCAAGTATTAATCAGTTAAATCACAGTAAAGGTTCTCGAAGAAGAACTTATTTATTCGTTATTGAAATTTAGGTCTCTAAGGTTGTTTAATCCCAAGCTTTGTTTACGAATGTAATTATTGTGTTTTGACTTTGAAGTTGATTTTGACAATATCAACTCAAGGGAAATTATCCAGATGAAATATTTTGTATGCGTTGAACTGGAGAGAAGTGTAAGTTGTAAATTTAGCGACTTGGAACTTGTAGAATTTAAAATATTGCTCCTGCAACTCAGTTACACACCAAATGTTTCAAGTGGAAACTATCCCATGAATCATATACTAGTAAAACTCTGATACGGAATCAGATCTGATCCTAAGTTCTAATAACCACTGATTTCTTTGAATTTATTTATGTTAAAAGTATAATTTAAATTCTTAAAATGTGGTTCTTATTACCTTCATGTTAAGTGTGATTTAAGTTTTCCTGGACGAACATTCCGTTTCCAAGTGGTCTTCGCGCCTATTATAACTTTTGTCTTGCCTTAGAATTAGTTGTTTTCATTCTAACTTTTCTTTGACACTTGTCAGTATCAGAGCATCATTTTCTCGGCATGGTTTCGGTAAATTGATCTCGACATCTTCGTCTATTTTTTCTGCGTCTTCTGGAATTCCTGAAATAGGAAGAAAAATACGTCTTCCATAATGTTCTAGTTCATCTATCTTCAGTCTTGTTTTGAGTTGTAAGGGTAGGCCTCCTTTTTCTGCATTACGTTTGCAAACTTTTTTCTTGATTCGGCTGCATTCTCACTGGGTTGGGTACTTATATCAAAGTGTTGGGTACTTATATCAAAGTGTTAGTGTATTTTTGTGAACTTAGATCTTGTGTAGGAGGTATGTTGGAGGTGGTTGCTGATTTTTTTTTATAATAGTTTCATAACTGACGGGGAGTCAGTGCGGTCGGCTGACGTTGGCTGTGTGGTGTGACCGAGGCGTCCGGGCGGGTGGGTCTTTTCTGGTTGCTCTGGGTTGGTGGAATTACTCGGAATTCGGGGGATTTACTCGGAGATAGAAGGGTTCGCTCGGAGGATTTATTGTCATAATTCTATGGCGGTGCCCGAGTGGTTTCCCTCATTTTGAATGGACAGTCTGCAGATAAGTATTTTGATTTGCACGGAATTCGGAGGAATTATTGTCAAATATTTTATGGCGGTACCCGAGTGGTTTCCCTCATTGAGTATAGATAGTCTACAGATAAGTAATTTGATTTGTCACAGTTGCTTTAAGGTAAGTATATCGCATTGTCAAAATTTAGAGAAGAGTTCTGATGTTATCTGAGGGTTGGATATATGTTGGTGTAAGCTTCCAATTTCAAGAGTGGCCCCGTTACCTTGATTGTTTTGTGGGACAAATAGGACAGACGAATAATTTAGTGAGTTTTAAATAATAATATTGTAAGTGTTTCTTGGCCGTATGAGAAGGTGTCGGCGTTTGAGGATGTGGGTCGTGTGTGGAGCGGGCATCAATTTAAATTGATTACACAGATAGGTGGTGCCTAATCGCTGCTTGTGTTAGTTTCATCACAAGAACATGGATTTGGTGAAGAATATAACCAAACTGCTTCTTAGTGATAAGGTGTGCCGTTCTTATGATCGTATGGATATAAGAATGGATAGATTGCTTGTTGACTCGGAAAATATTTTTTTGGATGGCAAACAGCTCCTGTTTTGGTCTCAAGCGGATGCAGGTGGCCATGAAACCTATAAGATTTTTTAGGAACAGAAGGCAGATTGGATAATCATCACAATTATTATACAGGCACTTCTGTCTTATCATCTACAATGTTCAAGGTGATTGCACGGTTGAACTGGTAGCCTATTTCAAGAAGGATCTGGCTAGGTTCTTACACTAAATGAATAATGATTTAAAACAAATGGTATAAAAAAAGTCTACATAATCACTTTTTCATGGAAGGTATTAACTTCGATGAAGACATGTGAGCAATTTGGCTGAATGGTTTTCTTCGATTGATGGGCCAGATAGGCAAGGAGCGTTGCGCGCGCGTAAAACCCTTAACTTGCCATTAATTCTTCGCAAGGGAATTTATCTGATGATATGTCGGGGAATCCTTCAGACCGTTGGTGCACATGTTGAATTGTGTTGATGCATAATGATTGAGAGTGATTATTATATATTATTTACTTTCGTATAGTAAAAATTAAAATTACTCATACTCCTTTTCAGCGGTTGGACACGGTGAATTGTGTTTGCATTTAGAATGGCACTTTTCTGTCTGCCAGTTCTTTCATTTCATTATTACAATCTGATGTTACATGACCCATGGATACAGGGCTAAGACATGTTTTTAGTAGTGTTACGCCAACCAATACACATACATACAATTAATCATGACGGTTCGCCGTAAAACCCAACTCACTTACTCAATTAATCATGACTGTATAGTGATCTAGTGTTTAATACATTCGCAAAAAGCATGCAATAGTAGATAACATGTAACGTATATATAACCAATCTCGCTGCATTTAATGCCTCATCAATTGATATTATTATCTGTTGGTAGGATTTTTGCTAAGATATTCAAGGTAGAGCCGACAAGTAAAGAAAATCAATAACTTTACAAAGCAGTTGAATTAATTTAGCAAAACATAATACATGTACTTTTAGCTGAATGTTTCTTAACACTGCCCATATGACATGACTCTGCATTACATGGATCGGTGTTTCCAGTTTCCATCACAAATAGTTATTGTTTTAACATCTTTTGATTTCCACCAGAAAGGATTCTGCTCAAAATTTATTCAGACCGAAGGGGATACTGGTATAACCCTCGAAGCATAAAGTTAAAATAGCGCTTAGATTACCGATAAATCTGGTAATAGTCTTCCCTACAGCATAAAGCAAAATTGATATCAACTTATTGAGAGACAAGCTATATTTGCAGTTGTGCATTGGTAAAGGAATTCAACCTGAATATAAATTGTACACTGTAGTAGCGTACTTTAACATTTACTACGTGTAATTGCAATACAAATCACATATACTGTTTTTGAGGTTCCAAATTATGTCATTATTATGACCATATAGAGTGTCTACACTAGAATTTGTAATGTCAATAGGATAGCGATACTTTTAGAGTCGCCATTTTGTTATACTCATCATAAAGACAAACAGCAGATAAAAAGTTCCTGTAAACTTCATGTACTCATCTTTCTCTTACCATTTATTTACGTGTTTTGCAAATATCCCATAATTAAGTTAAGTGTTATTTTTCTTTACTTCCCACTAATGATCATTACATTTCTGCTTAATGGTTTGTCGAGACATAATTGCGTGTAATAATTGTTAAATACTGGAATTTTGTATGCTTAAGCAGTTTTGTCAGAGTTATAGTGACATCTGTTGCAACAGAATCCCAAAACATCAATACACATCAGACAGAAATTCGTCCCTATTGTATTCTCTTTCTTTCATATAGGTTCAAATCATGACTAAGAAAAGAGATTAAATAGCGTAAATGTAACTTCGAACCAGTAAATTAAATATAGTTTTCTGGTATGCACTTTTAGTAGTCCATCTTCAACAGACTGCTGTATAAAATGAATATGAATTCATATTTTGAAGAATACATCCGCAATTATGATCAGTGGCAAAATGCAGCTCGCGAGAAGTTAATGAATACTTCATTTCGTCACATAAAGTAAGTAGACAGACAAAACACATATGGCCAAAGATACATTTGAATACAGTCTAAAGTACATTTTGGCAATTTGTCCATTGAATGTTCTCAGCTAATGGACAATAACAGAATTTGAGAACAGCCAAGAATTGGCACGTGCGTTATGATTATCACCAGAAAACACTTTGCAGGACAATTAAGAAGACGTGAGCAAGACAATAATACTGATGAATGTTTCCCCAGCACTCAGAGCAGATACACAGAAAGGGCCTAGGGTAAATTCTCCAAAATGCTTAAAAATAAGGTAAACCAATGACACACATATCATTATTGGGTTACAGAATGACTATCAGAAACTTGATATTCCAAAGGTTCGGAATGCCTGCGAGAAATAAAGCACCTGGCATCGATTTAATTGTTTCTGATTGTTTCCTAGATTCCAAGCCTTTTATTACACTATTTTTAGTACAAATTTCTAACAAAATATACAGTGAAGGCGTTTATCCTTTAAGCTGTACAAAGGGTTGTATTGCCCCGATTCATACTAAGGGAGACAAGGCCGACCCAAACAATTATAGAGGAAATTCACTTATCAGTACTATGGCTAATATCTTATCTTTATGTTTAAGAAACCGATTAGATAAATGGTGCGAAAGTATGTCAGTTTTCAACGAATTGCAATTTGGATTTAGAAGTAACAGCAGTACAGTAGATTGTGTTTTTATTTTGCATAGCATAATTCAAAAGATATTGTCTGAAAATAAACCACTATTTTGAGCGTTTATCTATTATGAAAAGGCCTTTGATACAATTGCTAGAGATGCCTTATGGTACAAATTGATTGAATCTGGTGTCAATAGTAAAATGGTAACAATGTTAATGTTAAAGACCTTATATGAAAAAGTGTCAGCCTGTGTTAAAGTGCATGCATTTGTCTGACATTTTTGATGTGTCGCTTGGATTGAAACAAGGGGAACCACTCTCGTGCATACTTTTTATACTGTTCGTAAATGATGTTACAGTAAATCTTGATTTTAATTCATTGACTGAAACAGACCTTAACTTTTTGAGCATCTATATGTTATTATTTGTGGACGACATGGTGTTGTTCACAATTAGCGCACATAGTCTACAGACACAGACAGCTTACATACATATTCCCTTAAATGGGGCTTAAAGATAAATGTTAAGAAGACAAAAATTTGTGTTTTTAGAAACGGAGAACAAACATTAACAATAGTTGGTATATCAATAATGAAAACATTGATAGTGTCGATTCATTCTATTACCTCGGGGTAAATTTCAAATACAATGGTTTGATGCTAGGTGCAATGAAATCTTTGTCTGACCAGGTATTAAAAGCTATAAATAGTTTATAATCTATTTTCACAAGCACAAAGTTCTATGTTAAAACCATGTTTTTACTTTTTGGTAGATTTTGCTCTACTGTGCAGAAGTTTTCGATGTTTACAACACAGATGTTTTAGACAGAATTCAGATAATGCTTTATAAAAAGATTCTAGGAGTTAAACCATCTACTCCAAATATGGCTGTTCTAGGCGAACTTGGGAGATTACCTATATCTGTTTTATGCAAAGAGAGAGTTTTAAATTACTGGGTGAGAATTAATAAAAACAGGGAATCACTGATGTATTACATTTATCTACTACAATATAAGGAGACATATAATGCTCGATGTTCACTTTGGGCAACACATGTTAAGTCGCTTTTAGAGAGTCTTGGGTGCGGGTATCTTTGGCATAATTTTGATGAAAATGCTTCTTTTAATGTGTTAAAACAAGTTTGTTCACAATTGGAGTGGTAGTGTCTATAGTATGTCTAAACTTGATTATTACGTTAGGTGTAAGGCTGAATTTAAATATGAAAAATATCTTGCCATTGTTGAGAATGAAAATCCTTTACATGTTTTAGGTTATCGTCACATGCCCTTGCAATTGAAACTGGAAGATTTGTGGGACTTAATACAACTAATAGGATATGTAGAAATTGTATCTTTAACGTTGTCTAGTCTGAATATCACTTTTTATTGACTTGTCCATAGTATAGCCATATTCGCACTAAATTGATGCCAAATATCTCGTGGGCAAATATTAACCTATTCAATAGACTGACGTCTTCAGATAAGAAGAAAACAGTATTAGGAAGTTGTAAATACAAAATGTACCTGAAAGAAGCATATAATGTAAAGAATCCAGGTTTATAATTCTACTCTTAAAAAACTGTGAAAGTGAAGAAGCTTTGTGATGAATTGTATAATTTATATATGGTTACTCATAATTATATTTGACAGTATTATCTAAATATATCGTTAAATATTTTTATGTATGTGTATATTTTGATTAAGATATTTTTTTTCTGTTCATTAGCCAAAGGCAAGTTATTGCTGATTTTTGCTAAATAAATGTGTTGTTGTTGTTGTAATAAACATTTCCTCGAAATACAAACAACATTGCTGACATACAAATGGGGTGTCCTATATTTTGTTTTAATTATTTTTTTCAATAACATTAGCCCTCAATCTTTGCCAAAGCGAAATATTGTAATTCCCAATGGAAATTGAGAAAATGTTTTCACTATACATAAACATAAAATGATTTTCCTAAAAAAGGAACCATAAAGTAACTAAAGACAAAAGCTTACAATATCTACGTTGATCATATTTCAAGGAAAGTGATCCGTTATATGTTTTGAGGTGAAGCTTGAACGTAATATTAACTGTATTTGCATGTGGAATGTATTAAGTGGTGCATTTGTCGACATCAGAAATACAAATAGATTTCATGACTTTTGTAGACTTCTACAATTTTAATCCCTTTTTTAATTATTCTGTAATTATGTCCTTTCCAGTGTGATTCTTGATAAATAGAATTAACGCTTGACTTTTCCAAGTGCGGATATAGTAAAACTTGATCTCTTTTGGGCAGCGTGTTGCCATTATATGTAACTAGAATCTCATATAAACCATACAATAATAATTTGGCTAATAAAGAGAAATCAATCTTGACAGCTTCCCCATGGCAAACAATTAACTTGCCACAAATATCAATACGAGAATACGCAATGACAAATGGTACTGATTTATAAACAAGGCGCCAGACTATCCTTTCTTAAAAAATGAATTTTTCTTTCACGTATTCAGTTAAGGCTATTTGACTCATTTTTTGCTGTTATTGCCGTTAATGGAAATGCATAACCAGACAGGCGACAAATTATAAACCGTCGAATAGAGATATAAAATACAATAGAGATCGGATGTCAAATTTGTCCGCAATATTCCGTGTCTGCAGCATTCTAGGTTTAAACATCAATCTTAGTATAACGGTAGGTGGCGATGGAACGATGTGCAAAGCGTTTGAGAGAGGTATATAAGTAAAAGGTCAAGGTCACAGCAAGATCAGAATTGCTTGTCACATTTTGTGTAGAGCATTCTTTGCATTTAGGTATATGGCGATGAGACGATATGCAGAAAGCACGAACGTGGTCGCACCCGTCTTCTTGTCTGTTGGGCGAAGGCACGAAAAACATTAAAAGAAACAAAAACGAGTACCACATTTCACATGTGCTCAGTCGGCTAGACAATTCGAAAATTAACACGGCATTCCTGTTTTACAGAAAATGCCAGAACAATCAGCAGTATGAAATGAATCATAGTATAAAGTTATCTCTAGATTTTTCTGTAGTCATTACATAACATTGCAATAATTATAGCTTTATTACCTATGATAGCCGCATATTTCCATAAATACATGAATAATGATGTTGGTTAAAGGAAGTGGCTTCATTAATTTTGTAGTTTTTAAAGTTATTTTCACATAACGAAAAGAAATTAGATTTATTTTAACTTTTGTTGAGTCAAGAGTCACGCCGACACATTTATGGCATATGGCAACTTTCGATGGTGGAGGAAATCCCATATGCCCCTTGGCATAGGCAGCCACCTAGATATCCGCAAGCCAGCTTGATGGCTTCCTTTGAAAATAATGTAATATTTTAATGTATCCATCGAAACGACAATGGTAATACCTTTGCCTTAGTGACTTGGTGACTGTTTAAGCGTGGAGCATATCATTATATTGTTGGAATGGAGCGGAGTGTGTAGTTGTGGATTCCTGAAGTAATGATAATCAAATACACTGCCTAGATACAGGATCAACTTTGAAATATGTAGTATATTTTCATGAAGCATAAATTATCATTCTTTTTATAAACACTGACGATTTTTTGGGGAAAAAAATCTTTATCCCGTACAAATATAACAGGATTATATTATACAGGGGCATTTGGTGACGGTAAATATCTCAGTTCTCATAATAGTTTAGATACAATTCCTGATGTTTTGACCTTCATGAGCGCCTGAAATGGTTTAAAGTTTATGTACCCTTTTATCTTGCCAAAGGTTGCAGAACACAACTATATTTGTGATGTAATGAAATGGTATTTTGTGACTTTTATTTTCCATAAAAAGTCAACAGAACGTTTAACTGTTCAACTCATTACATGAATTCCATTGAAGTAAAGTTGCAGCCTTGTATTTGATCTTTTTAATGCTTTTGGAACAGTCATTATTTGTCGACAGTTTATCTAAAACAAAGAACAAAGATATTCAAATCTAAGAGGTGTCATTATTGCATGACGAGTAAGTTTTGCCTTTAGTTTATATTGGTTCTAAGTCGAGAGATGTTGTGAAGAAGAAATTCGTTTTCTCAATTTCCAATGCTATTTCATCAAATGAATATGTAGCGAACAAGTATGGGCCATTTCAACGATCAGTTTGCTTAAAACATCTCACAGAATTTGCAGTATAATTAACGTAATAGTCCTAAAGTGAAGTCGAGACATGTTAACTGTGCGTAATATCTAATTCGTGAATGTTAATTAACCTAGCTGGAACAGACAACGTTTGAGAAATTCATTCATGTTTTTCTCTAGAACAAAGGAAACACAATAACTACTATCATGTTGGTATTAAAGTATAAACTGACAGAGAAACACTAGCAGACTGTAATCTAAACTATTTCCCGAGATCAAAAGAAATTTTACTCCTGAATTAATACGAAATCAGATATTTAAGCAATATAACTTTAATGAAAAGATAGCTGTGGTTTGAAATGGATATGATAGGAGTGTTTATTATTATGCAAATATGTACTAACTATTATCAACATGAATTAGACCTCATTTCTAAGTCGTTAGTCTTCTGTTTGAATGAATAATGCTTAAGGTAGTTCTGCACGTTTGATAAACCGAAAGTACTGGGCCAGCGCAACGTCTTTTATCCCAATAACGTAGAATTAAGTCTTGACTTAGCATACGAAAATGAAATCATTTTTTTAATTTATGGCAGCCCATGTGTACATTTATTAAAACGGCAACGTTACTATTTTTTTAAAGAGAAAATTGGTATTAAAACATTTGACGCGTTAAATAAGTCCGAATAATGCCTTAAAGTAAGCTTAAAATGGGTCTCTTTAATCATGGGCAAATTTCTAAAAAAAAAACACTGCAATTTCTTACATTACTTGTATACACTATACGTATACTAAAAGATTAAGCTAAGGGTGAGATTTACTAGGATGTTCTCCCTATCAGTGCGGGTATTTGATGGATCGTTAAGCGCGATCTTCACTTACTTTTCAAACGGAACTTGAGCATGGTTGTAATATATCTGCTAGCGTGGTGCTATAAACATGAACATAGTACTTTATGTTTTTAACTACGTAAATGTTTACCTTTTGATAGACAAGCGGCTTCCTTCTCAGACTTTTCTCAAGCTTCGGCGTTTGTAACTCTTAACCGCTGATATAAAACAGATATGGTTATCTAGTGAAAGGTTCGGCAAATAAAGAGCAATCAATAATATTTAAGTGCCAACAGCTGTCCTTTGACCAAACAATTAACTTAACGCAATCACAGTAGGACAAAAGATCAATACGCGGATATACTAGGACAAACAATGTGACTGATTTATAAATGGACTGCCAGATCATTCTTCCGTAGACAACTGAATTATGTCATTTTCTGGTGTTTTGTATAACTTGTGTGTGGCATAACATACATGTCCACGAAGCGGAGAACAACATTTATTATTAATTTTATTATTATACCAGATTTATATAGCGCCCTTTTCATGCTAAACTCGTTCAAAGGCGCTTTACATAAAATTATAGCAAACGCACCAGGGCGCGAAATTCATCCTCTACTAGTACAGACACAGAGCGATCTGACCAGAGGGACAGTGAGATAAAGCCCCCAGAACAGATAGAGAGAAATCCTTTTTAGATAATAAATTATGCGCATCGAAATGCTGGTGTAACTTCTGGTTCTATATGATCAAAAATATACATGTACAAGTTTCAGGTTGATCACTTGGATAGCCTAACAATATTTTCTATCTCTAAGAATTAAATGGGCAGTTTTGGTTAGAATTCCGCGAATATTGAATATAGATTTACTGAACTGAAATACGATGTATTACCAAAATGCGAGTATTAATTAGTTAAATCACAGTAACCATTCTCGAAGAAAAACTTATTTATTCGTTATTGAAATTTAGGTCTCTTAGTGTACTCATGTTGTTTAATCCCAAGCTTTGTTTACGAATGTAATTATTGCGTTTTGACTTTGAAGTTGATTTTGACAATATCATCTCAATGGAAATGATCCAGATGAAATATTTTGTATGCGCTGAACTATAGAGAAGTGTAAGTTGTAAATTTAGCGACTTGGAACTTGTAGAATTTCAAATATTGCTTCTAAAACTCAATTACACCCCTAACGTTGCAAGTTGAAACTATCCCATGAGTCATATACAACAGTCTAATAACCACTGATTTCTTAGAATTTATTTATGTTAAAGGTATGATTTAAATTCTTAAAATGTGTTTCTTATTACCTTTATGTTAAGTGTGAATTAAGTTTTCCTGGACGAACAATCCGTTTCCAAGTCGTCTTCGCGGCTTTTAGAAATTTTGTTATGCCTTAGAACTAGTTGTTTTCACCCCAACTTTTCTTTAACACCTGTCAGTATCAGAGCTGTCTAATTGAAGTTTCATTTTCTTGGCGTGGTTTTGGTAAATTGATCTCCATATCGTCGTCTATTTTTTTCTGCGTCTCCTGGAATTCCTGAAATAGCAAGAAATACACGCCTTCCGCAATGTTCTAGCTCGTCTGTCTTCAGTCTTGTTTTGAGTTGTGAGGGGAGGTCTTCTTTTTCAGCATTATGTTTGCAAATTTCTTTCTTGATTCGGCTGCATTCTCACTAGTTTGGGTACTTACTTCACATTTATGTTCTTCTTTAATTTTAGATTTAACAGCTTCTTATAAATTAAAAATAATCAGTACTGAGATCGTTCAAATCGGCCTGTGAAAAAGCCGCTTATTTTTGGTATTGAAGTGCGGGAGTGGGGTGTGTGGTGGTGGGGGCAACAGAGTTCAGTTCGGTGTCTTCGCTATCAATCTTGGAGAAATCTGTAAGCTCGAAGTATGTTACGTTTGTTAAGAGATTTCTCCTTTTTGGTTCCTTGATTCTGGCCTGATGATTACTGACTTCATGAGCTGTGGCCTTCTTTGACTAGTTTTTGGCGACATGAATTCCGCTACTGACGAAACTAAGTGCAGAAATATTTATGTGTTATGCCCGGATCTCCCTACATTTTAAAGTTGATAGCTCATGCTTATATCGTATTTGGGATGGTATCTATTGTCTTCTTGGACTCTATGCCATCTTGTTTCAGGGGAAGTAAGTTTTCAATTTATGCGATATTTGTTCTTCAATATCTTTTCAGCCTAGGTCAAATCAAGGAGAAACATTTTTATAACACTTTAGAGTCCAAAATTTTTCTACTTGATTCTACAAATCGTTGTCAGAATGGTTTTTTTTTCTATGCAGTCTAGGTCAAATTCATTACTGGGTTACTTTAGGTCTTCAACGGCGTCATAGGTCAAATGAAAAGAATACAGTATTATCACTGTAGGCCATATCATGCCCATAATCTTCATTTAACTTTTTACAGAATGTTTCTCTGTATACATTTTACGTTCAAGAAGCCACATTTTATATCAGTCCTCATTAGTCTTGACCGGCAATCTTATTAAAATCATCACATATTAACGCTAAGCAATGGATCTGGAGACAAGCTATAGATGGTCGCGTTCAGATGACCTTTCCTCTAGCGAATCAGGACTTTGCTTTCAACATTTTGAAAGTAACAGTAGAAGTTAAAAAGTCTATATTTAACCTGGAATTTCTAGTTTTCGATATGTGATTATCACGGGTTTAAAATTCTTTTGTCATTACCCTCGTGTTCTTTCTTTGCGAAGAAATAAAATGATAAGTTTATGGAAACATTTAGCATTTAGGAAGATTGTGTACTTTGGTCAGATTGACTTGCCGAAAAGATGTGTATTATTTGGAATGGTGTCATTCAGGTAGAAATATAGGTGACCAGGTAATTTTGACGGAATAACTTTGTCATATTATGCATGATTTACAAACATCATAGTCAGAATGTTCGATTGATTGAAATAGGCCAAATTAGAGGTTATCTGGGCTTGAGGACTAGATCAGCTGAGAAATACAGAGCCTTTAGTGCCCTCTTGTTTAATAAATTGCTATTACGAAAAGGCCATTTATATCTGAAATCAGAGTAAGATTTTTAAAGCTCTGTAAGGCTTTAACTTACGTTATAAATAAGTGTCTAAATAGAGAATATGCATTAGCTACATAGAAAGAATAGCACTACTTTGAATGTCACATATGAACTTGTATACAACAGTTTAAATAAAAGGAGGTAATTTAAACAATGGTCTACTAAGTTAATCTGTTGCAATTTTATGAGAAAACATGTATCGAAAGTAGGATTTAACAAGAAAAAGATAAACATTATGTTCATTACAAAAATTGTGTCAGATTCATCAAAAACGTCGTCATTATGGCCTTTTAAATGAAAGTTAAATTCCACCACACCCTGTGCCTATTTGAAAAGTTAGCAAGAATGAAAGTTGTTTACTAAAATCAACACAGATCGAACTAGTCTTAACTGCTCGTTTTACGTAGTATTATTACCCAAATGTCATTAACAACCTTAGCGTTATATGTCATTACGCCCATCTAATGGTCCTCGAATTTCAGCCTAATGGTTAGGTGAGACATTATCGTTTCATGTTGAGTAGTGTTACGCGGGTAAAGTAATATGTGATATTTTTCACAACACTATCACATTTTAGCACTAAGTTGCTGCAAGACATTTGCTTCTAACTAAGCTTGAATAACACTTTCAGCAGTAAATCTTATGTACTGAGTAAGTGATACCATTTACATTCCTTTGAGGATTCCTCCGGGGCTTTGTGTATTTCTCTTCTTTTGGCGTTTCATTTTAGCTGTATAAATGGAATGACAACTAGATAATTTAGAAGACTTATCATTGGAAATAAATTGGAAATAACATTAAATTGCTTGCAATAGCATGTTTCGTCAGCTTTTACATGCAGAATCTATTGGTAAATTGCAGAAAACGTATATAGATACGACAGGCAATGAAAACTTAGCATAATTATACATGATATCGTATTTGCTTGTGTGGCATTGAGTCTATTTTGTCAGTAGTTTCACAGAACATATATTAGCATATCGACAAATTTCAACAAAGTCCCGGATCCACCAAATATTTAAAGAGAAATAACTGTTCATTTGGACCACCTTATTTTTCCTGTGATGTAGAAACGTTGCGAAAAACGCCGTACACAGATTTACGGTGAGTGAATCAAAACACAAATTTGATAAAGTTTGCCTGCTTATGCTTTTTCCGTGGCATTCAATGATAGTCTTTTTCTTTGACACTTTTATAATTTGTATAAAAGCATTGTACTATACAAGGAATAACATTGATTTACGCGTTCGTCTAGCATGATTGTTTGTCTGCTTTTAGCAAGAAGCGGAAACTAACGAATCTTAGGAATTGTCTGCTCCTCCCAAATTTGTACATACCTTCGTATGGATATGCTGACCAATTGCATTTATATTGACACATATACTGTTTTCTGAGGTTCCAAAGTATGTCTAGTATGATAACCAATACATAGTGTCTACAATAGAATGTGTAATGTCAATAGGATAATGATACTCTTAAAGTCGCCATTTTGTTATACTCAACATAAAGACAAACAACAGATAAAAAGTTCCTGTAAACTTCATGTGCTCATCTTTCTCTGATCATTTATTTACGTGTTTTGCAAATATCCCATAATCAAGTTAAGTGTTATTTTTCTTTACTTCCCACTAATGATCATTACATTTCTGCTTAATGGTTTGTCGAGACATAATTGCGTGTAATAATTGCTAAATACTGGAATTTTGTATGCTTAAGCAGTTTTGTCAGAGTTATAATGATATCTGTTGCAACAGAATCCAAAAACATCAATACACATCAGACAGAAATTCGTCCCTTATTGCATTTGCTCTTTCATATAGGTTCAAATCATGACTAAGACAGCAGATGTGATAGCGTAAATTCAACTTGGAACCAGTAATATATTTTTAGAATTCAGAAATTCTTTCTTATGGCAGTCTATTTCAAGCAGACTGCTATATAAAAGGAATACAAAATTATTTTTTAAAATATATTCAAAAGTATGATCAGTTGCAAAATGACGCTTGCAAGAATTTAATTGATACTTCATTTCCGTCACATAAAGTAAGTAGAAAGACCTAACGCTAAACACATATGGCCAACGATAAAATGAAATGCAGCCTACAGAACATTTTGGTGATTTGTCCATTGAATATTTCCAGCAAATGGACAATAACATAATTTGAGAACAGCCAAGAATTGGCACGAGAGTTATAATCATCACCGGATGTGATCTTCGCAGGGCAATTAAGATGACGTGAGTGAGACAATATTGCTGGTAAATGTTTCCTCAGCATTCACAGCAGATACACAAAGAGGGCCTAGGGCTAACTTATAAAGAGGCATCTCCAAAATGCTTAAAAATAAGATAAACCAAAGACACATATAGGCCTACCCTTATCTGGTTACATATTCGATTTTTTGTTGTTGGGTTTACGTCGCACCGACATAGTTTATGTCATATGGCCACTTTCAAGCTTTAGTGGCGGAGGAAGATCCTAGGTGCCCCTCCGCGCATTATTTTATGACGGACGGGCACCTGGGTAGAACCATCGACCTTCCGTAAGCCAGCTGAGTGACTTCCTCACATGAAGAATTCAAAGCCCCGACTGAGACTCGAATCCACATCGGTGAGAGGCAAGTGATTTGAAGTCAGTAACCTTAACCACTCGGACACAAAGGCCCCTACATATTCCAAAGGTTAAGTAGTCAGAATGCCTGCCAGTGGCCAGTGACTTCGGAAAAGTGACCTTTCAGACTGACGAGCATTCGGAAAACTAGGCGGACTAGCGGGTCTTTGAATTAGCATGCCTTTGGGAGAACAACTAAGCGGGAGTGTGTTGATATCGGCGTTCGGGCTAGCGTAACTTAGGACCAGTTGTCTCTTTGACTAGCAGGTCATTACACGTTTTGTCCTTCGGACTCGATTGCGGTTACCACCGTTAGTGGTATTTGATAGTTTAAGTTAGCAACGACCCTTCACGCTCCTTAGCATTTGCTGGAGGACAAAGAAACCTTGAACTGGATTCGATGCTTCTTAAGAAAATAATAGCAAAGTAAAGACTTGTTCGTTAGGAGTAGGAGAGGTACTTGTTGTAAGCGACATTTAAAGACAGCTGTTTTGATAAGTTAGTATGTCTCTATTGGAAAATCATTTTGAAGCATAGATCACAGGCCTTCAAAAAATGGCAGTCTCGGTTTGATTAAGCATATCAACACCCATAACGCCCTTAGGACACTGCTTTAGCTGAATTGATACAATTCTCACCACCAAGATGACAAGTGACTGTTTGATCCACTAACTTTCGTTTTAGTTTGCAAGACCTTGATTAATTATTTCTTCGAAATCTAATGCAATAACAATCTTTATAGTAATGTAAAATTTATGGTCTAACGTTTTCATAACATAGATGTGCATTTGTATCGTTGTTAAATGACATCATTTCTAAGATGGGTGTCAAATGATTTTTGTCGCTTATATACGTCAGTGACCTTGCGACTTTTTGAGATTGGATATTTTAAATTTGCTCGCAATTCTGTTAATATCGGTTATGACCATCTGTATACGAGGAATCTTTCCAAATGTACGTCACACTTAATTTACCCATCATACAAAACTTTTTTACTATGATAAAACAATTAAGTAAAGTAAGAACTGACTTTTAAGATCGGTAGTAGAAATTTAGCGGTGTGCCGTAACCATGAAAACGGCTACAGAAGCTGGTAATCGCGGAAACTCGAAAACTTTCTTTTGTCATATTTCAAAAAGTAATGGTATTAGAACCTTGATTTTTTCATATTTTCATTAAGTTATAAATACCTATTGTTTGCAGTGATTATATTCTAAATATCTTATTTAATTTGTTAATTGTCGTCAGCACGTGCATTCTTTTAATCAGAAAATGTTTTCTGGACTTAATTACAATTATTGCTAATTTTTGGCTTGAAAATGTTGTATAATACACATGCAACTAAAATTCTTAAAATTTTGATACGTAAGTCTAACATCATTTTATATATTAATGCAGCGGATTACATGCCATATAAGCTATTAATTTGCTTCCTTTTTTCAATACATATGGACAATGAAGTTAATTAATAATGCGTTAAATATCGGCTTGGAATATAGAATAGATATTAAAATATATGAAAAACAACAAAGTTTATTTAATTAATTGTTGGAACACATGTGGATAAATTGTTTGTAAATTTGTAAGTTGTTATCATCAGCATTGGTATGTTATCAAGTACTATTTATTTTGTATATAGACCGGGTGGAAAAATAAAAAGAAAATACGATGTTTTTGAAAGAGTATGTCTGTATTTCTTTCATGCACATTTGAAGTAGCAATATACATCCTCTGCATGCGGTTACGAAGAAAATACATATGTTAAAGTGACAGTTTGCAAAAGGATGATCAGTAAATGTTATCTTTATACATTTTCATTCCGGCTCCATTGCTTCAACAAGCCGCATATTTCTAGATATTTTATATACAAAACACTTTACAGTTTATTGACAAATTGAAAAACAAAATGAAATCCAAATGATCGTTTTACTATGATGACTTATATTCTAAATATTAAAAACATACATATACCATCATCTCGTTTTAAAAAGAAAACAGAACGTAAGTATAGGATTATGTGTAAGGACGAATTTCAAGTGTTAATGAATAACTGCGGATGGCCAAACCCCGGATCCCCTCCACCCCACGCACTACCACTTACTCAAATGAGCAATCTGAATAAATCCTAGACGTCTCAGTGCTAGGATTTATTCTTTATTGCAACTTTGTTCGACTGTTCCGGTACTTATCAATATGCACACTATATTAGAATCAATTTGCTTTGAGTGAAAATACCGAAATGGTACAATGTCACATTCTTCATTTGTTTCATATAAACAATTAAATCTTGAAACTTCATTTTCAGTGCTTTACAGCATTTCAATGATATAAAAACACATATATAGCCATAAAATATAACATAGTTTTCTCACCAAAAATGAAAAAATATATATATTGAGATGCTAGGTTACAAATATTAAAGAAACATTATCTGTCTGAAAAACATCACCATCTGAAAATACTTCCATGAAATTTGTCATTTAGCGATAACCCGTATACATGTAGACATGGAAATCCACAGTGAAAGTGATCTAGATCTTTTCTCAATACAATAAGCAATACAGCTAAACTAAAGCTATAACTGTCACATCCTTATCTGACTCATATACAAGATCTCATCAACAACATGGAACTACATTTTGAATTGCAAACACAGATCATCTAACATCATCTTGCTTGGCGAACTTCTCTTTTCGTAACACTGGGGCTCATTGTCCCTGCGCAATTAGTGGGGACCGATGCGCTATTCTAACTGCCAAATGCTAAATAAGAAGTTGTTGATGCTAAATGTCAAAAGCTTAATGTTAATGTCACATACTTAATGCTAAATTCTACATACAAAGTACTATATGCCGCATACAAAATGCTAAATGTCATAAAAACTCTACATGCAGCCACAGGAAAACATTGCAGCAATTACAAGACAAAGACTGAAGCACTCATGAAGTCCTTCTCAATGGTTGAAGACTCGGCAGAAGAAAGCTCCTCAGTCGTCTTTCTCACATATGCACTGTCTGTTATGGAAGTTCTGATCAACAATAAAGCTCCGCACTAGCCAGGAGAATACAGAGCCTGAGTATAACCTGCAAAGTAGCACTTCAGTGGATTATATCCATTGTGGACTTGCAGGCAATGAAGAGGCAGACAAACTGGCTAAGCTAGAAGCTCAGTCAGAACAACCAAAAAAACCTGTATGTTACAAGAAAAAAGTCAACATTATCAAGGCACTAACGAGACCAAGGATAGAGGAAGATGCTTTTCATTTCCTTGATCGGTTTGAACAAGTGATGTTGGTCAGGCTTCGCTCGGGGCACAACAAGCTCAATGCTCACATGTACAAGAAATACAGACTGGCACCATCGCCAACTTGTTTATGTGGTGAGGAAGAACAGACTGCGGAGCATATACTTCGGAGATGTAAAAAGGCATGGCCATGAGCTGCGACTTGGCTGATAGATACAACAATGCAGCAGAAACTGTATGGAGGCATTGAGGATCTGCGGCAAACTACAAGTTTCATCAAGGCTACTGGTCTGACAATGTAGTTGCAAACGAGAAGAAGAAGATAAAAACAAATTCTTTTTGTCAAATGATAAATGGTAATTCTCAAATTATCAGTCTTTGTGATCTTTATCTCTTCAACTAATAAATGTAACTTTTACTCATTTGGAAAAAAATAGATGTCCTGCCTGTCTGCTTTAAAGCAGTTACGTTGAAGATGTTACAGGGACATGGAACCGAAACATTTTGCTGTAAAATGTTTATTATATAATAGACTAAGATATATTACAGATACAAAGTTATGTAACGAAGGGCAATGATTTTATAACTGATATATTCAGCTCTTTATTTCAATGGAAACTTAGCAATGAGCATTTTGACATTTATTGTTTTAACAAAAAAAAAACATTAATTTTATCTTTGACAATTACCGTTCGAAAGCCAATTTTTGAAATTAAGCAGTTCGTAAATAGCATTTTTTTATTTTGCATTAACATTTTTGCAGTTACCATTGCGCATTGATCTTCAATAGGCATATCGCCTTTGGTTTGTTGCATTTTATATAAAGTATTTGGCATTTTGCATTAAGTGATTAGCATTTAGCATTAAGTATTTGGTGTATGGCATTAAGTTATTGCCATTTTGCATTAAATAATTGTCATTTAACATTTGGCTATATTTATAGCGCACCGGCCTTCGATACATATCAATGCCAAATGCCATATCCTTTGTGCTAAATGCCTATAATGATTGTCCAATGACAAATGCTACTCGTCAAATGCTTTAACTTTGTGAGTAAATTATCCCCTTACACTAATGACTGTTACTTACACTAATGACTGTTACTTTTAATCATGTGAAAACATATGAATGTTCTATCAGCCTGATTTGAAGCAATAACATGTACTGAGGGTTAAAGATGACATGATCGAAACTTTTCACTCTAAAATGTTAAGAAATATTCTTAATAGTGACAAAGTTATGTTACAAAGGCCAATGACTATTTACAGGATGCATTTATACACTGATATTCAGCTCTTTACCTGAATAAGTACTTAGCAGTACGCATTTGCCATTTATTGTTTCGAATTTAAATTAACAATTATCATTTATTGTTTGACAATTACCATTTCACAGGCAATATTTGACATTAAGCATATAGCAAATAGCATTTTGCATAACTGTCATTTAGCATTTGGCAATTAGCTTGACACACCGGCTTTCCTTAGCCTTCCATAGTACTTAATAAATGTCATTTCGTTTTCAAAACATTTTGCATAAGGTGTTTGGCATTTAGCATTGTTATCTGATATTTAGCAATTGACACATGGTGCACCAGATTTCCCAAGGTTTCCATATAAACATGTACATTAGCATCACTTTGGTAGAACCGTTCTACACACACTGGAAGTCTTTACTCTAGGCCTAGTTTACTCCCGTTATTGTACTGCTAAACTATGGAGAGAAATCCGGTAATATGATTATTACTATTAAAATTATTATTATTATTAAAGTGATAGAAGTATGAAATCTAAAATACTTGAATTCGTAACAGTAATAGTAAAGATATCAACGAAAATGAGAACAATTTTATGCATGCGTTATAATGTTAAGCGTATCTATACAATACTGACAGGTTACGATGTCACCAAATAGAAAAAAAAAAAAAAAAAAAAAACAAACAATTAAAATTTTATATATGTTAAATATTCCAAGCCGAGATTTAACGAGTTATTCCCTAACTTCATTGTCCATGTGTATTGAAAAAGGAAGCGAATGAATAACGTATATGGCATGCAATCCGCTGCATTAATATATGAAATGGTGTTAAACGGACGTATCAAAACGTTTAGAATTTTAATTGCATGCGTATTATACAAAATTTTCAAATTTTCAAGCCAAAAATCAGCAATAGTTGTAAATAAGTCCAGAAAACATTTTCTGATTATAAGAGGCACCTTGTTGGTTCACAACTGAATGCACGTGCTAATAACTAAAATTGCACGTGCTGACGACAATTAAGAAATTTAATAAGATATTTAGAATAAAATCATTGCAAACAATAGGTATTCATAACATAATAAAAATATGAAACAATCAAGTTTCTTGAAATACGACAAAAGAAAGTTTTCGAGTTTCCGCGATTGCCAGCTTCAGTTGCCGTTTCCATGATTACGGCACACCGCTAAATTTCTACGACCTCATTCAAAACCTCTATTTGTTGCCGAACTGTATTTTTATATCGGTGAAAAAGTTTTGTATGTTGGGTAAATTAAAATCCTTACGGAGGGCTCGTACACACGAAAGCTTCTTCAGATACTGTGGCTCTAAGTTATAGATAGAGTTTCTGAAGTGAATTCTTCGTGAAAAAGAAACCGAGAGGGAGGGAAACGGAGCGGAGCGGAGTGACCGACCGAGGTTTCTTTTTCTCGAATAATTATCTTCAAGGACTCTATCTGACAAAGTGTGAAATCTACCTTTGACCAATCAGAATTGCAGAGGCAGTCGTGTCGGATTCTCCGCCTACCTTTGACTAACAAAAATGTGTCGGCTTCCTTTGAAATACAATGAAGGGATGGTCATTGGTACGTATGCGCATTCAGTCGACGCTCTTCAGTGTGTAGATCTCAAGCTGTTCTTCGAAAATTATTGCTACAGTCACATTGGTCCTAAGGAATAAGAAACCACATTTTTTGAAAAATAACTCGCTCTGATTGGTCAAAAAAGGTAGGTTACACACTATTGATTGTCCAGAGCTACACGTTTTCTCATTGAGCTTTGGCAAGTTGTTCCATTCCCTCAAAGGGGCATTAGTCAACTCATTGATGTTACGCAGCACATAAAGAAGGCCGATGGGTCTCATAAGCTTGTCCAAAATGTGCTCTGGGACAGTGGATTTATGTCAGTGGACAATGCTTGCCATTTCATTAGCGGCTATGTGAGCACGAGTGACGATGGCAACATGCGGACGGGCATTGTCCTGTCGAAAAACAGCGGGAGCATTCCTTCGCATAAACGGAATAGCTTCAGAATATTTAATACATCGTTAATTAGCCTAATGTACGGTACCTAATATAAATACATGCACCCGGGTTGTTGTTATCTGCGAACACAAGTGTAGAAAATCTCAAAAATTATTATTGATAGAAACAAAACTCCCCTCACTTTTAAAACTTAAAGGGAGTTTTATTATAAACTTCGAAATATTCAACGCGATCACCAGTTTTCCTTAATAAAAACACTGGTCACGTAAATGTGAATCATACAGTAGGCCTAGTTATGACGCAACTTTACTACGTCATCGAAGTACTGAATATGTTATGTTTATAATACTGTACATGTAGGGTAGATCAAATAGAATATTGTCTTCGAAGGATTCGTGACTTCTAGTAAAAGAAATGTTTCATTCAGGACTTTAACAGTAATGTGCTACAGAATCATAGATCTTCTAGATTCTAGATTCATATTTAATTTGAAATTTAAATTAATTGAGGATTAGATCTAACAGGATTCAGAAACAAAAGGAACACCTACTAGTCAATAGTTCTTCACAATTTCAAGTAAGTACATCATTCTATAGCCCATCTAGTGACGTAATTATCACTTTCATTTCATAGGTTACGTTTTAACTCAGCCACGTCTGAAAAGTCTGTATATAGTGATTAA